>NC_042619.1:142695668-143295668 GCF_901001135.1 Rhinatrema bivittatum
TTCTGTTTCACTGTAAACCGGCATGATTTGCATTTAATGCAAGAATGTCGGTATATAAAAGTTAAAAATAAATAAATAAATAAATAATGTCACCTTTTCAAATGTATGCGATCGCGCAAATTTAGAAAATCTACCCCTATTTGCATTTAGTGAGATGGAAAATATTTTATGATTTGGAATGTATATTATTCTTTATCTGTGGTTTAAGCTGTCTACTAAATTTCCTGATTATGCACAGAAATGTGAACATTGTATTTCCTAGGTGAAAATCCTTAATAAAGATTAAATTTATAAAAGAAACTGTCTGAGTGAGAAGCGACAAAGGGTAGTGGTATATGGAGTTCGCTCAGAGGAGGAGAAGAGCACTATTAGGGAGTGCCACAGGGATAGTTTCTTAGATTGGCTTTTTTCAATATTTTTGTAAGAAATATTACAGAAGTTGGGTACACTGCCAAAAAGATATACAAAACCTGAAGAGGTATCTAGCAAAGCTTGAGGAATGGTCTAGAATCTGGCAACTAAGATTTAATCAGAGTCATGCATCTGTGCTGCAAAAACCCAAAGGAGCAGTACAATATAAAGGTGAAATGTTTTAAGGCATGAAACAAAAGTGGGATCTGGGGTTTATCATATCTGATTTTTTCAGGTGGCCAAACAGGTAGTTAAAGAGTCAGAAAAAGCCATAAAGATGCTTGGCTGCATAGGTTGAGGAATAGTCAGCAAAAAAAAAGGAAGCAATATTTCCCCAGTGTAAGTGCACGATGAGACCTCATTTGGAATGTTCTGTACAATTCTGGTGATTGCACTTTCAGTCAGTCCTGAAGGTGGCTATTAAATGATCTTTGTCATTAAGCATATGGGAACAGATTTAAGATCTAAACATGCATATCCAAGAGGAAAGGCAGGATGGGGAAACATGATAGAGACATTAAAATACCTCCAAGGTATGTGTTGCGGGTAGCTGTGGACCCTTGGGCCGGTCTTGCAGAGTGAAGTGGATCGATGCTCTTCCGAGAGGAAGAAAACCGGCGGGCAGAGACAGGTGTCACGGAGATCTGGAAGCCTGCGGACCCCCCGAGAGGAGCTTGTGAGGTCACAAGTCACTGGGACTTAGGAGATCACTGGGACCAGTAGAAACTTCACCCTGGAAGTCTGAGGACCCCTCGAGAGGAGCTCGTGAGATCCCAGACCGCTGGGACTTAGGAGATCAAACGTAAAGATGAAGGACAGTCCGGGGTCGAAGCAGGCGGCAAAAGAAGAAGAAACCAGGAACAAGCCAAAGTAGGAGCCAGGAAGTCCAACTGAGGGTTGCAGGAGGAAGGAACGGAAGGCAGGAGACTCGGGAGCAGAAGCAAGGTACCGGGAGTGAAGACAGGACCGGAAGCCGGGAGCAGGATCAGGAGTCAGATGACTGCAGCAGAATCAGGAGTCCAAGCACCAAGAACTGGAACAGGAACAAGATGCAGCGGCAGGCAGTCACGAAGGGAACCTCGTTGCAAGGCACAGGAAGGACGCAGACACCGGCTTATATCCTAGCCGGCGTCTGATGTCATTAAAGGGGCTTCCCCGCGCGCATACCTAGAGGGGGAGGAGTCAGCTTGGGCAGCTCGAGAAGGCCCGATCCGGGCCTGTTGCCTGCGCGTCCTGCTGCTGGGCCTCAGGGGAGCCCACACAGCGTTGACTCTCCTGCCGGACGACAAAAGGTAAGGGCCTGGTCGCAAGACTTGCGACCGGGACGGCAACAGTATGAATCTACAGGAAGTGAGCCTCTTTCAATAGAAAGGAGACTCTGGAACAATGGGTCATGGGATGAGGGTTAAAGAAGACAGACTCAGGAATAATGTAAAGAAATATTTCTTTACAGAGAGGATGGTGGATGCATGCAACAGCCTCTAAGTGCAGGTGGTGGAGGCAAGACAATGTCCAAAATGAAGAAAGAATAGGACAAGAACAGAGAATCTCTGAAGGAGTGGTAGGGATTAAAGAGTTTAGCAGTTGATGTGGATGGCAAACAAGATAGATTATATTATATGGTCTTTTTCTGCTGTCATGTTTCTATGTTTCTGTTTATAATAACTTCTTATGAATCTCTTGTCTAAAATACATTACTCAACTCTATTGTACAACTAACTGAGCACAAATGAAATCACTCACATCTACCTTCATCTTACATATTTATTTGTATTTATTTATTTGAAAATGTATATATCACATAACCTATACAACTTTACAATATAATCAGTTTATAGATTTAACATACATAACAAAATCCAACATAGAAGTAAATGCCTATAATATATTACATATGCAAACTACCAACTACCTCTGCAATACAATGAACTGTACCCCCAGCCTGTTCCTTTCAGGCTGAAGAGATGATGCAATGGTAATGCATCATCATGCCTGTCTTCCTTTCCTGTGTCTACTAGAACAGGTGGAGTTCTGCTCCACTTCCTTCTGTGACATTACATCTGTTTTAGTCTTTGAGCTATCAAAGAAAATGAACATAAGTTTGCAAATATTAAACTCTCCTTTAAACAACTACAAATGGTATCTTTATTATAACATGTACAGAGAAGAACATAAAGCAGACAGCAGATGGAAGCGACAGTAATAGTAGACAGAACCATCTGGTCAGTAGCTTCAGTGAGCCAGGCCTGTCCACCCCCGAAAAATGCTATTGCTTTCTATGGGAAGCATTTACAAGCTGCAGAATATTGACCACCGCTTTATTCCAAAATGCATCCACCCCTACCATTCCATTTCCTTGGCACACGAGAAACAGAGGCAGATGGAGACAGAGAAAAACAACAAACAGTTGGTGAAGATGGATGGTACCAAAAGGTGCTTTCAAAGTCACAGTCCCCTTATTTCCAAAGTCACCCATACAACGATAACCCTATACTACACAAACACACCCTACAAATATAGGGGGTCATTTATCAAAGTGCTATATGACGTTTTTGCATGTAAAAAGCACCTTAACGCATGGTGCGATGCAAATTAGGAAAAGGGGAGGAATTTGGGATTTCTGGCCAAGTGGGCTGGCTTTGCCATATTGCACAGTTTTAATCTCACCATTTTCATTTGTGTGATATGGCTTTATCACACTTTGGGATGTTTTCAGCTGTTAGGGGAGAGAGAGCCTAGCCTACCACTGGGGGGGAGGGAGAGAGAGAGAGAGAGAGCGAGAGAGAGAGAGAGAGAGACACTAGCTATAAGGCCCTCATACTAGGTAGGTATTTATTCCTCTATATGAGGCCCACCTAGCTACTCAAGGTGAGGTTTAGGTATTAGTGTAGGGGTTAGGGGCCACTTTGACATTCAGAGTGTGACGTACGAACAGAACAGTACACTCTTGTGAAGATTTGATGACCTTTGGAGTGAGGAAACTCAACCAAAGATGAGATTTGTGCAATGTTCTCTCATCCCAGCTTGATGTTACCCATCAAGCTAGGTTGAGAGAACATTGCACAAATCTCATCTTTGGGTAAGTTTTCAATGACTTGTCAAGCTTCATTAAATCATTTTTCATTCTTTCTCCTTCAGACGTATGCACTTTGTTGCAAATCTTAGTATCATATGAAAATAGACAAACATTACCTTCTATTTCTTCTGCAATGTCGCTCACAAAGACATTGAGACAAATTGGTCCCAAAACTGATCTCTGTGGCACTCCACTTAACACTGTTCTCTCTTCAGAGAAGGCTCCATTTCCCATTACTTGCTGCTCTTGTCAGTCAACCAGCTTGTAATTCACTCCACCACCTTGGCACCGACTCCCAGGTTTCTCATTTTACTCAGAACCGTATCAAAAGCTTTGCAGAAAACCAAGTAAATCACATTGAGTACTCTTCCAAGATCCAATTCTTTAGTCACCCAATCAACAAAATCAATCTGACAGGACCTTCTCCTAGTGAATCCATTCTGCATCAGGTCTAGCAACCAACTGAATTGTAGATAGTTCATTATCCTTTCCTTTAGCAGAGACTCCATTAATTTTACCACCATCAAGGTAAGACTAACTAGCCTTTATTTTAAGAACATAAGAACAAAAGAACATGCCATACTGGGTCAGACCAAGGGTCCATCAAGCCCAGCATCCTGTTTCCAACAGTGGCCAATCTAGGCATACTCACAAACATACAAACATACATACTACCTTCACCCCAACAAACCTCCACCCTGTATTTTCCACAGATACCCACCATCACAACAATCACCATGAAATTAGTGAGACATAAACATACATAAATAAAATAAAAACAAAAATATCCTCCACCCACACACACACACCCTTACAAGTCCACCCTCACCACTCCACTCCTCTCATCACACAGAGACCCCCCCCCAAAAAAAATATTTACCCCATATGGCCTCCAATACATACACAATCCTTACCCCTTATATATATAACTCCTCATACACCCAAGCCACGAGTTGACAAAATTCTGTTTTGACAATATTCCAGAATTCTGTTTTGACAATATTCCAGAATTCTTTTTTGACAATATTCCAGAATTTCTGTAAAAGCAATGCTGGAAACAGCTGGAAGCAGGTAGATCTTTACTATGCACCTGGCTAGGGTTTGGGGGGCTTCTGGGGTGGGATTGAAAAGAGTGTGATTAAAATTTCAGGTGGGTTGGGAAAGTACGGAGTTTGGCAGGAAGGGAATCCTTGCTTTTAGTAGCAATATTACAAGAAGAGGACTGGCCTCAGGTTGCAAGGAATCACTTTTATTTGATTTTGCAGGTTGGTGGAAATCTGGCGCTAGCCTGAAAATAAAAGGGTGGATTTTCAAAGGCCCATGCACTTAAAATACAGGGTTTACGTGTGTGGCTGGGGTTGCACACAGTGCATGCATTTTAAAATGGGCCTGAGCATGCACGTAAAACCCATTACGCGCACAAGTGCAGGGCCTCTCCAGGGTGGGCTGGCCGGGGGTGGGGTCTGGGCGGGGAGGGGCAGGATGGAGCAGGATGGAGGGCGGCCGGGATAGCGGCCATTAGTTGCTATCCCGGGGAAGTGCACAGCAGCAGCTGGCCGGCTCGTAACTTGCTTCTGCTCCAGAGGAGAAGTAAGTAGAAAAATAAAAATATTTCAGCTAGCTAGGTAGGGGTTAGGGGTTAGGGTGGAGACGGGAAAGGGAAGGAAAGTTAGGCATGGGGTAGGGAAGTTCCTTGTAGAGAACACGATAGTGCAAGGAGACATCAAAGTTCCACAAGGAATTCTTCAAAGAGTGTATATTTATTCAACAGAATTTCACACGGCAACTCCACTTTCAAACAGCAGACATCTTATAAAAGTCCCCCGACACGGACCCGTGTTTCACCGTGGCTGTGTCGGGAGGGACCGTAGACATCAAAGAAATCTGAAAGGAAATACATACAAATGTGGAACTAAAAAGGAAAGGCTACCCAACCAATTTAATACTAAAGTAAAGAAACATACCTTTAGAAATACATTCCAAATGTCAACAGGGAGCGCATACACCCTCATGAGAGACAGACATTTAAACCTGAAAAAGGCGCAAAAAAAAGGATCCATCGCGAGACTCACACGGTCCAATCACACCAGAGACAGTAACTTTAAACCAATCACGATCACACGAACAAATGCCATTCAATCTCTCTATTCAGTCCTGTTGGATTGACAGTACCAAGTGTATGAATCCATCTCTGTTCCCTTCAACCCAGATGTTCTGCGAAGTCACCTCCCCTGGGGGGATGTGTGATCACTTCCACCACAAAGAAGAAGAGATCAGAGATGGAATGAGATGCCTGAGACCAATGATCAACCAAGGGTTCATTTTCCCGCTGATTACGAATATTTGAACAGTGCTCAATCATGCGTGTCTTGATCATCCTGGTGGTTTTACCCACATACAAAAGCGGACACGGGCACCTTACAGCATATATTACACCTTGCGTGGTACAATCTGAATCAGAGTGTAATTGAAAAACACTTTTAGTAGAGGATTCAAAAGACGATATGTCTGTATGACTACACATCATGCAATGTCCGCAGGGTCTATGTGTACCTCCCACCTGTGTTGATGTAATTTCTCTAGGAAACACTGTATGAAGTAATCTATCATGTAAATTTCGACCCCTCCGAAACGTGAACTGCAGAGAGCCCCGAAACAATCTTTGCAATGATAGAGCCCGCCAGTGCCTCCGAACAATATCCGAAACCGGCTTACTCAAAATTGAAAAAGGGAGAATGCAATTATTACAAACCTCATCTGACATAGACGGGGGAGGAAAAGCCAGTCCCGATTTGTATACAAGGCACGTTTAAATGCCCTTTTGATCAATCTCGCCGGATATCCCCTTGCCGCAAACCGGGCGGACATATCCCGAGATTGAATAAGGAAATTCGAACGTGAGGAGCACAAACGATGAAGTCTCAAAAACTGGCCAGTTGGATTGTTATCACGTAAAATTCCCTTCATTGGAGTTATCACGTAAAATTCCCTTCATTGGAGCGGACTGGGAGGGAACCGGGGGAGGCTCGATTGTGTCACGTCGTATATTTACGGAAAATTTGACCACCTGTGCATGCTGCCCACATATGCACATGTGGATTTTAGAATCCAGTTCGCATGCATGCGGGGCCATGAGATTTTATAACATGTGCATTCCGGCATGCTCATGTTATAAAATCGGAGCGTCCATGTGCAGCACAAGCTGGGAACCGCGTACACATGGACGCACGCACGCTCCTTTTAAAATCGACCTCAAAGTATTTGAGGGTTTGAGGGGCTGGGGGATCAGGCATGATGCTCCAGAATCTTTTTTTATAAACGTTAACTGACTATATTCTGTATATAGACTGTTTAGTATCAAATTATTCATGTTCCCCCAAGAGTTTTCTGGCTAACTTAACCCGATAACACTGATGGCTACGTTATCCGGATAACATTGCTTCATCCCAGAATGCCTCAGTCTGCTCTTTACTTATTTAGCTAAGAATTTTAGCTGGATAACTACTTAGCCAAATGTTGGAGGTGGATAAAACAACAGGATTTTCAAAATTCACAGTTTTTCAGCAAAATACCAAATTTAGCTGGTCAAACATATTTGATATGGAACCCCAGATTTCTTTTTAACTTGTAGAAGACAATTTTATTATCTGAGGACTCAGTAATAATTTTCTTTATAAAGAAAACTATAGTCAAGTTCAAGGTATATTTCAAGCTATCATAAAAGGGTCATCAATTTACTTGACCTCTTCCTCCTTTTTTATATTCCACCTGTTGCACACTAACACCTAACAAGGAAGGTTCATTTAATGTTCAAACTTCAGAAAAGTTGATTCGTTTAAAAAGGAAACCTGTCTATCAAAACAACTAATGAGCTGTAATTTTTGATCTTTGGTTGTTTTGCAAAGATCACTCCTATAAAATGTATCTATATTTAGTAAACTGGCAGTACATCCCAATGAGTGGTCTTAATAGTCAGGTGTCAATAATTAGAAGTGTAAATAAATATGTTGTGTTTGAGACATCTGTTGATTGTGGAAAACAGGGCATCTCTGAAAAAAAGTTGAAGCACAGGATATGAATCAAAATGCAAAACAATTGAAAATATGGATTGAAGAAAAGAGAAGACAGTGAAGAGGTTCACAGACTTTGTTTTATCCCAATAGTTGTTTCATCAACATAGCTGTACAAATATACTTTGTACTGTACTTTTCAATAACATTGGGCAGAATATAAAGAAAACCAATATTCTTCACCATTAAAATCTGAATACAGATTCCTAAAGGCTATCCCCAAAGTTCAAACTCTACCTTAAAGAAATGTTTAAAAAAAAAAAATACTAGAATTAAATCTAAATAATGCTAAAAAGTTAACCATGCAAAAGTGAAGTACTGGAAGGAATCAATTTGAATTGCAACAGATTTACAAGGAGAAAATAACCATTAATGAGTTATTCTAGGAACATACAAAGTGTGCTTACTTTAGTGATATTTGGGACATCAGTGAAACTAAAAATGAAACATAAAAAAAAAAAAAAAATCCTGAAAACTAAAAGCTGAATTTTAAAAGATCAGCGTGCATATTAATCCGGGGATGTGCAAATAAGTCGGGCTCGCACGACCAATCATAACTTTTAAAAAATGCCCAGATACACGCCTAAATGCCACAGTACTCATAGCTCACAACTTTTCAAAAAGGGGCAGAATGTAGGCATGGTCTGAATGGCAAATGGGTATGTCAGTGTCTGGCCAAGAGATAGGTGAGTAATTACTGTTATGCCCCAACGCCCACCAAGGTCCACAACCGCGTAACTTCTGCTATGGATGACACGTTAGTTAAAAAATAAAAATGATCAAGCCATTTTGGAGGGGTTTAAAGGCTCTGAGGTAACTGGAGAGAGTACAGGCTATCAAACCAAGGGGTTCTGGAAGACCTAGCTATTAACTGGTGAACTGGTGTGTGAACTGATTAAATTGGTAATGGGGACAGCGGGCACCCATTTTAAAATCTCCCGACTTATGTGGTAGAAGCAGGATTTGTGCACCCACTCAAAATTTGCCACACATGTAGCAGTAGACAGGCTATTGTATAACTCACACACACATAAACACTTGCAAGTTATAAGATAGCTGCGCCCCTGGGCGCAGACCGAGGCACATGCGCAAATGTGTGCCCACGTGCCAGTTTAAAAGTTATTAAGAGCTTTTCATGAATTGTTACAATTTTCAAAAGGAAACAGACCATAGTAAAATAGATTACATTAGGATGGGTTTATACACCTTTCTGTCCTGTAAATTAAAGTAAAAACATCATTAAACTTTAAACCAACACATTGGTCATACAAGGCCAGCAGTAGAGGTAAAGGAAGTATGAGTTTCTTTAGTACCACTGATTAAACAGTGATGATGTTGACAGTGCATTGCTATCGGGTTCCAATACTGTCATTTGATAGTGATGACAGCCTGGCATGACCTGCAGCAAAGCATGAGGTGTTGGACTTGCTCTACTGGCATCAGGGATGCTTTGGTGACTTGCAACTACAACTTGTGAAAAATTTGCAACCATTGTGCAAAACCTTATGTTATTGTGGGCTAACTATTGTGTCATGTTGTGAATAAGCTAAAATGCTCTTGTCCTGTATCAGTGGTGACTCATAAAGAGATCATCAATGGAGAGTTGAATGAACAGTCTCACATGAGACAGCTTACACACTAGAAAGCTTTGCACTCTCAGATTAGAGTTACAGCAAAAATTTTAAAAAAGTGCCTGTGACTAATACAGAGGTTTCCAAACCTGTCCTGAAAACCAGACTGGCTGAGGGGTCCTCCAGGACTCATTTGGGAACCACTATACTAATAAATTGAAAGCTTTACTACAGTGAATTGGAAAAAAAAACAACTTTTTTTTCTTTTGCCTGTGCTCTCATTCTGGTAGTGACAGCAATTTAAAACCGAAAAAGCATTGAAGCAAGTTTGAGACTGAAAAACTGTCAAAAATTTTATACTTGCATTAATTATAAAGGCTGATGAGTGACAGTATCATAAAGAATTAATCCCAATGGACATACTAAGTGGCCTATTTAGTAAGCTGTGATGATGCATTTGCACACAATAAATGCCAATTTCAACATTTGTCTCACAGTTAAAACATATTATTGAGCACTATTTGGAAATAACGCATTAAATTTGTGATTATCACAAAATAATGCCTGATATTTATCCTCACACAAATCAGGCACAACATAGGAAATGCAATGAGAGTATCATGGCTTGCATAAAAACTTTGCTCCCTGCAATACTCCAGGAAAGTTTGTGTGGCACAGGTGCCACTAATGGTGCACTGGTCTAGTATGCTTTACTGTGTTTTAATATTTAAAAGTATTGATTGATGTTCTTTATAATTGGTAAGATTGTACTCTGGAAAATGGATTTTGGTGGGAGGACACTGGGGAAACCCTTTTGTAAGGGGATATCCAGAGTATGTTTTTTTTAATGAAAGGATAAACGTTTAATTCATTAGTTTGTACTCTGAAGATTCCAGATAGTGTTCAAGGGATGGCCCCTAGTAGGAGTGCGCCTGTGTGAATGGCAGTGTGACTGCTAGCCAATGTGTGCAATATAAAAGGAATATGTGTACATCGGCAAGGGCTGGTCACTGATGAAGGAGCTGATGGGTAAGGATGTACATTTGTTTAAAACAAATGGTCAATCCATGACAGATATGTTGTATTCATTTGATTTGTTTGCCCCCAAAAAATGAATGAGCATTTTGCACGAATGAATAATTTGTCTATGTTTCCCATTGAAAAGCATTGGCTGTATTGAAAAGATAGAGCCTAAGGCTGGGCAGGTAATGTGTGAGTTTCCATAGCAACCAGTTCTGATGCCTATGACTCATGTGTGAGGTCAGAGGGGAAACAGGATCTGCTGTCAAGGAAACAGGCTGACAAAGCAAGGGAACGTATCAGATTGAAACATCTTTCTAAATCAGCCAATCACAGCTCTGTCTATTCTTCTTAAGTATCCCCATGCTGTTACAGCTTGCATTTGGATGTATCACACCTCCTACCATGTGACAGGGGCCGACCAATGGCACCGGTAGCCCCTGTGACATAGTAAGGGCAAAGGCTAAAGGCGACATTTTGAATACTGGCAGCCGACGGCCCGAGTGCAGGAGATCGCTCCAGGACCCCCGTTGGACCACCAGGGACTTTTGACAAATCTTGAGGGTTCAGGAGGGTGGGGGGTTGTAGTTAATTAAATTTAAAGGGTTGGGATGGGTTTTTTTTTGTTTTTCCAACTTTATTAGAAAACAAATACTACTAAATGCAACTAATGGACAAATCGGGTTTCCCCTATGAAAACGGATGCAACGGATTTGGGTCCCGATGCAACGAATACTGAATAGCAATGAATGTTTTCCTTCTGCACACCCCTAGTATATGGGCACCTTAGGCCTAAGATTACCAGCCCAGCCCATTACCAGTTTTTGGTTTTCTGCTAGAAAACTCTCCCAGAAGAAGGGCTGCAGAAGAAGGGCCATGGATCAAATGTTTTGGCACTCATTCCACATTCTAAGATCTAAGCTTTCCTTCCACTCATCGCTCTCATACAATGTCATCCGATGTCATTCTGTGTGTATATTCTGCCACTCATTCATCACACTCACCTAGAAAATGACCACAAGTGTGAAATTTGGTCAAGACTGTGAAATGCCTTGTCCAGGAGTAATGCTTGCTGGGGCCAGAGTGTCCTCCTGCCTTTGCGTGATGCAGAAAGGCCACTGACCCATGACCTATGTTTACGACTTTGGCGCGTCTTTCCCTTTAAGCAATAGGCGAGCTTGAGATTACACTCTTCTGGCTTGCATTTGTGCTGACATTCTGTGGAGCCTGGCATGTTTACAGCACCATCAGGGAATGTATCACAGCTAAGAACACACCAGTTCCAGATCGATCAAGGGATCCAACCCTACGCCCAAGTGGGGATGATCTGTTTTGCTTCAGTGTGAAAAACCCCTTTTAAACCATTATCAGTTTTTGAGAATCCCTCACTGAAGGAGGGCTACAGAGCAAATGTTGCTGCGCTCACTCATCCCGCATTGAGCTCGTCCAGTGCTGCCACATCTGGTATCCCACTGGCGATGAAGGTCAGGAGCTTAGGCGCAATACACTGGCCATGATGGGCACCTTGTCAGGTGCAATCTTAGATTTAAGTTCTCCTTTCACCCACTGCTGTTGTCCAATGTTGTTCAGCATGGATAGTTGGCTACTAATCCATCACGCATGAGAAATGTTTGTGGGCTGCACTATCAAATGCCTCATTCAAGAAGGCACGCAATGTCACCAATTCTTGCCCATGTTACAGTAGGGAACAGTGAGTCCAACAGCAATCAAATTAGGGAAGACCTGGCCTCTTGGTCTATGACTCTAGCTTTAACTGGTTGCATCAATAATATCCAAGTATACTCCGATACGTCAGGAGCCAGCAGTTTGGTGTTATGTCGAAGAAGCTTGGTGTGCACCAAACTGCCCAGAGCCCTGGATACTGGACATCGGGTTGCTCTACCAAGAAATTCTCAGCTGTATCCCCATTGTAATCTCCCCATCGCAGTCAGCACGTGTATCTGAGGTGATGCACTTGGTCTTCAATGGGGTGTTTTGGCATGGCAATGCATGGTGGTCCAGTAAGCAAACGAGCAGGCTTCCGAGAGCTCTGGCATTGGAGCTGCAGTGGGACTTCATGTTCTATTTGTGCATATACATTGTGGTGCGAGCGAGGATGAGTGCAGAAGAGGTACCCAGACAGCTGGAGTCCTTCTGAACCAGAGAGCACATGAGATGTGGCATTCTTCTTGGCATTTTTCATTGTGATAAAATGTTCGAAAGAGTCTCTTTATTAACTGCATAGTGCACACTAAAGAGCAGTGACCATCCTTCGCACCTTGCCACTCACTCAAGCTGAAAATGGGCCATGCAGATCTCTTTACCACGTCGGCCTGGGGATTGGGCCTTCACGGATCAGCAGCCGGACATGTCTTTCAGGGGCTGGATGGTCCCACAGCATGGAATACTGCCCAGGCCCCCTCTGGTGAAGATGCTCATAAGCGGTACTCATGGCAAGTGAGAACCTGTTTGAGGGGCAAGCGGCCTTGTGACCACCCTTCGGCGCTTGGGCCATGGGAGCAAATGTCAGGCCTTGGGATCAGGCCTGATGAATAAACAGCTGGACACGTCTGTGAGGGGCATTTGGAGAGTCCTGCTGTGTGGCAGACTGCCTAGGACCCCTCAGCATTTGGGCCATGGGTGCTAAGGTCAGGCCCGGGGATTGAACCTGACAGATAAATGGCTTGACATGTCTGTGAGGAGCCCTGGAGGGTGTTGATGTGTGGCGGACAGCCCTGGGCCCCTCTGGTGAAGGCAGTCATAGTGGGACCACCCCTCAATGCTTGGTTTGTCAGAGAGGAATGGACAATAGAAGAGACAATCAAATGCATTGACATGAGTTCTGGCTCCAGCTCTAGCCCATGCCACACACAAGAAGAATGAGCCTGACACCACCTGACCTTATCATCATACACTTTGGTGACAACAATTTAGGTAACGGCGTCAGCATCAGTCACAGAAGACTAGAGCCACCATTGCCTCATCATTGCCATCCTCAAGAATCCAATGGCCAGAAGACATACCTCGACAGAGCATTAAGTGCTCTGGGGGTGGGGAAGGTACCCTGCCAAGTTCAATTGGCAGGTTACCAAAGCCATACAATGCCAAGGTGGTGATCACTGGCGACATGATGTTTATCAATTGTGACATAAATGGGTGGATGGGCATTGCGCAGAATTATATGCCCCGAATGGAGTACGCTTGTCGAACTTGGGAAATATTATGTTCCTGCAAGCTATGCAGAGGATATTCACCCATCCAATGCAGTAGCCATAGCCATTTTGGGGGGGGGGGGGCCCGTCATGAGCGGGTGGAAGGAACTTCCATGCCCACGCGTACCGGGCCCCTGTGGCAGCGGCGACTGAGTCCAGGAGAGCATTTGTAAATGCAGAGGCAATAGAAGTAAGCTGGGAGGCGCCAATATGTACCTGAGCGGCCTAAGGGCCTTCACTAGTTGCCACCAATGATCAATGTCGGGCCTAGGTGTGGCCTTGACAGATCTAGGGCTGAAATGAGGGAAGAGGTTCCAGCAAGGCTTGCTTTGTGGTGGCCCGGGCCGGAAAGCCCATCCGGTGCTTGGCGGTCATGGTGCCTGTTCCAGGGGCCCACTAGGGGTGGGACCACATGGCTCCGTGTGGGCGGAGATTAAAGCATCATCACCTTCCCAGCTGCAATTTATATAAATGTTTTGAACCAGACTCGGCCCCTGATTAGACTTCCATATTAGGGATTCTAATAAATGGTTTCGGCCTTTGCATCCAAATTATGTGCCATGTTTTCCTTGTGTGCAATTGGTAAGTCCATTAGAGCTGAGGTGGGGATGGATTAGAGCCTGAGGGTTTCTGGGCTGCCTGGTTATTAGCTGAGCAAGTTTATCTAGTTAACACTGAATATCAACACTAACCAGATAGATTTAAACCCTGAGCCTTGAATGCTGGTTTCTTTTTATCTAGTTAAATCATAACCCAGTTACAGCTTATCCTGTTAAAATTTAACTTCTGAGAGAGGATGGAAAATCAAACTTGGGGATTGTCTTACAAACTACAGAGTCAGCTGTACAAACCTTTTTGATTATTGACTCACCTAGAACATTTGACTATCAAGTTCTAAGCTTTTATTTGAAATTATATTCTCTTATCTATAGAAACATTCATTCACTTATTGGTCAGCAAACACATTTTCCTAAAATATTTAAAACTTCATCTGGCAGTCCAAGTGAGGCAAACTGATGATTATCTTTTAATTTGCAATGAGGTTATCTTATTATGAGTGTTTCTTGTTGCGCGCCCTGTCCGAGCTCGGCTTGCACACGGACCTGCTTACCTTCCCAACTCCTCTGCAGTTTCCGGGTCAGCCTCTCCCGTGGCCGCAGCTAGCTCCTCGAGGTCTCGGCATCCCACAGCGGCAGTCGCCGCTGTGGGACGCCGAGACCCACAGCGCCGAGACCCTCAGCACACCAGGCTTCACAGCGGGGCTAGGTGTCCTCCATGGCGTCGGCCCCGCTCCTAGGCGCGTGCGCGCGGACCACCCAGTTCCTTATAGGGCCAGGAGTGGGTCCTAGCTCTGTGGCGCTCCCTGATTGAGCACAGTATATCAGGAAGTTCCTGCCTTCACTTCCTTGCCTTGGCAATCGAGTCAACATCGTGTGTGTGTACTAGTTTGCCTCTGTCTCATCGCTTGTTCCAGTCTTGTTAAAGTGTAGGGATGTGAATCGTTTTTCAACGATTAAAATTATCGTCCGATAATGTTTATATCGTCTTAAATCGTTATAGAACACGATACAATAGAAATTCTAACGATTTATCGTTAAAAATCGTTAAATCGTGTTAGTGCGCACTAACTCGAGTTAGTGCGCACTAACTCCCCGTTAGTGCGCACTAACTCGATTTAGTGCGCACTAACTGAAAATGATACAAATAAACACTTTCCAGGTCACTGAAGGTCAGTTAGGAATGAATATGTGTTCCTATTGGCTGGCTGCCCTCTTATCTATTGATGTTACCACTGAGGTGATGGTTGGGGGGATGGGAAATGGAACTGGAAACTCACGAACACCAACAGAAAATGAAACAAAGTGTTGACACTTCCCAGGTCAGTAAAGGTCACTTAGGAATGAATATGTATTCCTATTGGCTGGCTGTGCTCTTATCTATTGATGTTACCAAGGTTTCCACTGAGGTAATGGTTGGGGGGATGTGAAATGGAAACAGTTGCAAGCTTGACATGTGATGATCAGCACTCACGTGACTAGAACTTGTTTGTTTATTATTTTTGTTAGCAGGCACGTGAAATTTGCCAATCACTGTGCATTTTAGAAAGGTGGTCCTGGCTGGAACTGTACACAGTTCAAATATATGTAATTGATTGTTGGTAAGTGTATTTTTTAAGTAGCCACAGTGGCACCAGTATGTTTACTTATCCTCCTACTTAACTCACTAGCTCAGCTTTGTAAGAAGGGCTTCTCTGCTTGTGTGTTGCTTTTGTTTGGTGTGAGGGATTTATTTTAAAGGGTGATGGTGGGTTTTAGGGTTGCTTTAGTGTGCCGGTTTCCCTGCCCTCCCCCCCACTGGACCCCAGGTAATATAAGGCACTTTGTGGGGGGTTCGGGAGGGTGGGGGATTTATTTTAAAGGGTCGGGGTGGGTTTTAGGGTTGCTTTAGTGTGCCGGTTTCCCTGCCCTCCCCCCCCCCTGGACCCCAGGTAATATAAGGCACTTTGGGGGGGGTTCGGGAGGGTGGGGGATTTATTTTAAAGGGTCGGGGTGGGTTTTAGGGTTGCTTTAGTGTGCTGGTTTCCCTGCCCTCCCCCCCCACTGGACCCCAGGTAATATAAGGCACTTTGTGGGGGTTCGGGAGGGTGGGGGATTTATTTTAAAGGGTCATGGTGGGTTTTAGGGTTGCTTTAGTGTGCCGGTTTCCCTGCCCTCCCCCCCACTGGACCCCAGGTAATATAAGGCACTTTGGGGGGGTTCGGGAGGGTGGGGGATTTATTTTAAAGGGTCGGGGTGGGTTTTAGGGTTGCTTTAGTGTGCCGGTTTCCCTGCCCTCCCCCCCACTGGATCCCAGGTAATATAAGGCACTTTGGGGGGGTTCGGGAGGGTGGGGGATTTATTTTAAAGGGTCGGGGTGGGTTTTAGGGTTGCTTTAGTGTGCCGGTTTCCCTGCCCTCCCCCCCACTGGACCCCAGGTAATATAAGGCACTTTGTGGGGGTTCGGGAGGGTGGGGGATTTATTTTAAAGGGTCGGGGTGGGTTTTAGGGCTGCTTTAGTGTGCTGGTTTCCCTGCCCTCCCCCCCACTGGACCCCAGGTAATATAAGGCACTTTGGGGGGGTTCGGGAGGGTGGGGGATTTATTTTAAAGGGTCGGGGTGGGTTTTAGGGTTGCTTTAGTGTGCCGGTTTCCCTGCCCTCCCCCCCACTGGACCCCAGGTAATATAAGGCACTTTGGGGGGGTTCGGGAGGGTGGGGGGATTTATTTTAAAGGGTCGGGGTGGGTTTTAGGGCTGCTTTAGTGTGCCAGTTTCCCTGCCCTCCCCCCCACTGGACCCCAGGTAATATAAGGCACTTTGGGGGGGTTCGGGAGGGTGGGGGATTTATTTTAAAGGGTCGGGGTGGGTTTTAGGGTTGCTTTAGTGTGCCGGTTTCCCTGCCCTCCCCCCCACTGGACCCCAGGTAATATAAGGCACTTTGTGGGGGTTCGGGAGGGTGGGGGATTTATTTTAAAGGGTCGGGGTGGGTTTTAGGGCTGCTTTAGTGTGCTGGTTTCCCTGCCCTCCCCCCCACTGGACCCCAGGTAATATAAGGCACTTTGGGGGGGGTTTGGGAGGGTGGGGGATTTATTTTAAAGGGTCGGGGTGGGTTTTAGGGTTGCTTTAGTCTGCCGGTTTTCCCGCCCTCCCCTTCCCCTCCCACTTCCCCTGATTTACTAGTAAACTAGTGTGTTGTCTTACACTAGCCAGCCACTACCCCTGTGTTGGTGCTGGACTTGCAAATGCACGTGAGCCTTAAATTTATAAATAAATTGTTTGTGTTAGTAGTGCAAGTATAAGTAAATATAATATTATGGGGTAGCCTAGTGTCATTGGCTAGTGGCTGGCTACTAGCCACGCCAGTGAGCCACTAGTCAGATTACTAATCACACAGTGACCTGTCACTGACTGACGAAGTCACTCACTAACTGTATTTAACCCTTCTATATATCTTATCTATTAGGTGCTGCTCAGTACACTGCTGTGCCAGCTTACTTGTTGGTACTGGACTGGACTTGCAGCCATAACATTTTAAAATGTTTGCTGGTAAGAAGAAGAGTGCTACTGGAAAGAAAATTCCAGTCAGTAGGAAAAAACTGCGATTTGATGATACCCCTTCTACTTCAGCAAATGTAAAGGAGCAAGGTAACTTGCAGGACAAGGAAGGAGCAAAATCTGGAAAGGTGAAAGTGAAATCTGTGCTGCAGCAGCAAAGTTTATTGATGGATGAAGTGCTACAGAAAGTGCTGAATAGAGAATCAGGGGACTCTGAGTCTGAGGAGGAGGATGACAATGATGATATTCAGGATGAGGAGAAGAACACCGCCAATGACAGTGATAGTAGTGATGATGAATCAGATGATGGTAGTCCGATTGTCAAAAAAACCACTGTCAGCGCCAGTAGTATCCTCTCTAGTCCTAAACCAGTTGAAAATTTGCAGGTTACTACAAGAACAACTTCTGCTACTTCTACTCCTAGTACTACTACTCCTACTCTGATGACAACACTGACAAGAAATGTCCAGCCTAGAGTAAGGGACAGTAGAAAAACATCTAAGGTTTGGAATCATTTTAATGTTACGGATGATTGGAGATGTGCTCAATGTATCCATTGTAAAAGGATGGTGAGCCGTGGAAGAACTATTGGACATCTTACTACCACCAACATGAAATATCACCTTGAAAGAGAACATAAAGCAGTGTTGCTTGCAGAAGAAGCTGCAGGGAAGCCAAAGAAGGAAATTACTTCAGAAGATTGTGTGTATGTGAAGCAGAAGCAGACTTCTCCTTCTCCTCTTCCCCGGCAGCAGCGGCAAGCTACTGTTGAGCAGATGGGGTGGTGTCCTTCTTCAATTTCACAGACTAGGAAGCAAGTAGTATCCAAAGTGGTGACACGACAAATTGCTGTAATGATTGCTGTGGATGATCAGCCACTGCAGATTGTAGAGAATGATGGATTTCAGCAGCTGATACATCTGTTAGCACCTGACTACAAAATTCCTTCAAGAACTACATTTACCCGTCAGGTGATTCCTTCCCTGTACTCACAATGTCGTGCTGAAATGCAGATTGTGATGGCAAGGGCAAAGGGAAGGAGCATACATCTCACCACTGATCTTTGGACTAGTAAGAATGCAACACATGCATATTTGTCTCTAACAGCACATTGGTGGCAGCTGGATGAGGCATTAACTGACAGCACAAGCACAAGCAGTGGCAGTAGCACCAGCAGCTCCAAAAAGCTTTCTCCAGGATACCGGTGGGCTTTACTGCATGCTCAAGTGCTAGACCAGAGACATACTTCTGAAAATATCTTACAGACAATTCAGGGGATGATGGAAGGATGGAAAGGGCTACTTAGAAGCAGTGATATGGAATGTTTAAATGGATATATCATTACTGACAATGCTGCCAATATGATTAAGGCTCTGGAGGATGGTGGATTCAAAGGCATCCGATGCTTTGCACATACACTGCACCTGGTAGTGAGGGATGCATTGGGGCTAAGTGCCAAGGAAGTGCAAGGTACTAGTCGTCAAGCCCTGAAGCGGTTGATTGAAAAGTGCCGCAAAATAACTGGGCATTTCAATCGCAGTGTGAAAAGTGGGAAGGAACTCAGAGAAAAACAAAAAGCAGTTAGGGCACCATTGCATAACCTCGTTCAGGATGTGCCTACCAGATGGAATTCCACCTATCTTATGTTGGAGAGGTTGTCTGAACAACAGACACCTCTGCATGATTTGGCAATGGAATCTGAAATTGGATTGGAAAATCCACTTGGATGTCAGGACTGGACAAACATTGCACAGATGGTGCATGTCCTCAAGCCTTTCAAAGAATATACTGATGCACTGAGTGCAGCTACAGCCACGTTAGGTGATATCATTCCTGTAATATATGATCTGGAGCAGGTATTAAAGGAATTTCTGCATCAGACAGATTTGTCGAAGGAAGTGTTGCAGCTTGTGAGATGCTTAAAAGAACAAGTACAGAAAAGGTTGAAACCTCTAATGGAGAAGGATAGCTATATCTTAGCTACTATGTGTGACCCACGTGTGAAAGGCAATGTTGCTCTCAAGTGCAATACTCTTGCATCCTGGACACATAAGTTGATTGAAATGGTTCAAAAGATTTCAACTCCTCCCACTCCATCCTGCTCAGCTGCTTCCAGTTCCACCAGCTGCTTCCCTCCCATGATGACAACCCATTGTCCTCCCAAATTTCATGAAACTGGTCCTATTTCAAAAGCAAGAGCAAGATTTGTCACATTTCAGAGTGGTGGGGCTGCTAACCAGCAGCACCTGCAAGAGAAGGTTGCAGAAATTCATGTGAAGAATTTTCTCTCTGAGCCAGTTGAGAGCATGGAGTCAGATCCCCTGAGATATTGGGCAGAAAAAGCTTCAATGTGGCCTTATCTTACCAGAGTAGCACAACACTTTCTTTCCTGCCCACCCACCAGTGTGCAAAGTGAACGAGTATTTTCATTGACAGGGAATATTGTGAGTCCACTCCGTGCACGTTTGAATCCAGACTTAGTAGAGGAATTGGTTTTCATCAAAATCAACCTTCCGCTGCTTCATAATGTGAACATTCGCTGTGACTGGGAGGAGGAGTGAGTCTCTTGTCTAGGATGGGGATGCAAGGTCGTTTGGGAACACAGCAGGATGGAGCATTCAGCAGAAGCACTGCCTCATGATAGAACTGCCCCTGCCTCTTCACCTCAGGTGTCTGCTGTGCTGTTATCATCTATCTTGTCAGCTTGATGAATAAGGACTTTGTATGTGCAAGAAAGAAACCTAAGTTTGTGTCTATCAACTGTGTGCGCTTATTTAGCAGCTGTTAGAAAACAGGCAGTTAAAGTACTTTTGAGTTTTGACCATAGTCTCTCTAAGCAGTTAATGTATATCATACTGTGATGGGGCATGGTTTATTTTTCTGGCTGAGACAGTTTATAGCTCAGCTTACCAAACCGGTCCTGGGGATTCCACAGCCAGTTGGATTTTTAGAATATCCACAAAGAATTATGCATGAAATACATTTGCATATCATGGGGACTCAGTATATGCAAATTTACATCATGCATAAAATCCTGCTGAGTGAGTGGTTATTTATTTGGAAAACCCTGGTTTGTAGGGACCAATTTGTCTCACTCTCTAAATAAAGCCTGACCACATAAGTTAGTGCCTAAATCAAAACCATCTCCAGTTGTGTCATGAGTTACCTAACCTCCCTGTGGTCAGTAAAAGGTTTCTCTGGCCGAGATTTAATTATTTCTCCCTGCGGAGCAGATACATGTTAAGTTGAATTTTCAAGTTGCATTAATAAAAAACAGCATTTACGTGTTTACATAAATAGCATATACTTCTTTATATACATATAGTACAACATGAGTAAATCTACACGTGTGAAAAAAGGGATGGTCTAGGTGTTCCCAAGTGGAGGCCAACATTTATGTATGTTAGTCGCTATTTTATAAGAGATTTACTGTATGTGTAGATTTGGCAGCTTTATATTTACTCTCGCTCTTTATCTGGAGTAAGTGATAGTATAAGAAGTCTTAACAGTCAAATCATGACTAGGTCGTGGTCTGGGAGAAATGGGGGAAGCTGAGGCTGATCTTGATGAGTTGCAGATGGACTGGATTGGAAACTGAAAGACTAATTGATAACACTGGTAATTTTATTGCTGTGTGCATGTTAGAAAATCTGTTGACTATAAATCCCAATTTATAATAATTTTAATAATTGAGTCCACTAATATTTCTCAAATTTAAAACATTTTATTAACTACAAAACTATAACGAAATTAAATAACACTGTTATAAAAATATAACTTTACAATGACAACATACCAAAAAAAAATTATGTGTTTTAGCACCCAGTACTCAAGGATGTGGAGAGGAGAATGGCAACCCGAGAGGAGGATCCTGCTCTGGAGCAGAGGGCAGTGGCATCTCCTCCTCACGAGGCATCTCATGAGGAGGAGATACCTGTGCCCTCAGCTCCTGAAAGGCCTCCTCCATGGCTGACAGCCTCCTCTGCACATCCTTGACATCTGCCCTGATGCTGTTTACTCCCTGCAGGAGCTCCTTCAGCATGCCAAACTGCGCATGTGCAGTACATACGCAGCTTGGAGGAGATCCTGCAAGGAGTACAGCAGCAGTGCTGGTGCTGGTGCTGCTGGGCCCGGCTGTGGCTGCCTCCATCCTTTGGGCACTGGCAGTGGCACTGGTGGCTGTGGCTGCCTCTTCTTGCCCTGTAAAGAAATGTAAAAAATTCTACATAAGATATAGAACAGGGGTGGGCAGTTATGGTCCTCGAGGGCCACAAACCAGTATTGTACGCACCAGCAAGTTTACAATATTAAAATACATTCAACCCCTTAGTTTACTAAATTGTAGGGTTTTGGAAAAATGAGTTTATAGTCTACAACCTCGGAGAGGGAGAGTGGAGGGATATCATTCTAGATAATTAGAGATAATATTATATAAATATATAACATAACATACATCTATCCCACCCTATATAACTGACTGATCACAAACAATAATTTTGATTTTCTGCCTCAGACAGATACTAGACAAACTACTACTACTAGTACTACAACATACATACTGGCCCTGTGGGCCAAAATACAAGCCATTAAGCCCGTACACACGTGCTACATTAAAAAAAAATGTTTTTCAGTTCATTTTTTAACATGGCACTCTTCTACAGTTCTTCTTCCTCACTCATCCTCTTTCTCCCACTGCCTCCCTCCCCTCTCACAGTGACTAATACCCCCTTCCCTCAGTCTCACATTTATCCCCCATTCACATTTGCAGCATGTTGGTCAATGGTCAGGGCTCAATTATCTAATAATATATAATACCTGGCCCACCAGTGACGGTTCGCTCCGTCCTCCTCTGCTGACAGCTACTGGGCCCAGGAAGCCCTGCCTCGTCCCTGCTGGTGTGTGGTTCTGTACAAAGACACAGATCAAATTTCACAGAACAACAGTTAAAATTTAAAAAAAAGGAATTGGAACTGACACAAACAATATTAAACACAAATTCCATTACAATTAATTGAATAATATTTGTGTACTTGTGGAGTATTCTCAAACAGCCTACCAGGCGAAGGACGCGCTAAAGTCAGGCGGACCTCCTCAAGCCAATCACCCTCGTGAAGTCTCAGATGCCGACCTGAGAATTAGAGGTAGAAAGGAAATAGAATAACATTAATTGATTAATAAATTAATTACAAACACAACATGCCCTGCTAGGTTATTTTTTTATGCAATATATATATTGTAATATATAGTAATAAAAAAAAAATTAGCTATCTTTTAATGTGGCATTCAAAATTCCCAAATACAAATCACATCATTTCAAAATGATAAATAAATATAAATAAATATAATACACCACTAACATTATCTCTCACCTTTCTTCTTGAGATCTTCGATCTCACGCGGGTAAGAGGCTCTCCGGCAGAACTCCTCCTGGAGAGCCACCCAGGCTGCAGACTCCCTTTGAAGGTTAGGCCTGCTGCCTGAGGGGGTGTAGAGATGCTCCTCATCCAGGAGGAGTAGCCGGGCTAGGAGGTCCACATCTGCCTGTGTGAACCGTGGCTTCCGGGACCTAGCATCACGATCGGCCTTTGAGGAGGACGGTTGGGCTGACTCCCTATCATGATCCATCTACAATGAGAAAATAAAAAAGAAGATGAAAAAAAGTAAGTTCAGAAGCTCAGACTGGAAAGGGCTAAAGTATCCCACCCTTCACATCCCCCACTGCTGGTATATGGGAGAGAGAAGGGGAAGGGGAGGGGGTGGGGGGAGGTGAAGGGGCAAGCAGCCCCACTCCCTGTGAGGGATGGGAAGGGAGAGCCAGCCCCACTCCCTGGGAGGGATAGGAAGGGAGAGACAGCCCATGAATGCAGGGGCTGTCTCTCCCTTCCCATCCCTCCCTCCCCCCCCCCCCCACCACTCACCCACACACTATTCACTGGCTGGGACATGGGGGAGGGGAGGAGTCAGGGTCAGGCACTGTGTGCAGGAAGATCACAACACCCCTGGTGCCAGGGTTAGGGCACTGTGTGTGCAGGAAGATCACAACACCCCTGGTGCCAGGGTTAGGGCACTGGGTGCAGGAAGATCACAACACCCCTGGTGCCAGGGTTAGGGCACTGTGTGCAGGAAGATCCCAACACCCCTGGTGCCAGGGTTAGGGCACTGTGTGTGCAGGAAGATCACAACACCCCGGCCCTTGAAAATAAATCCCCCACCCTCCTGCCAGGGTTAGGGCACTGTGTGCAGGAAGATCACAACACCCCGACCCTTGAAAATAAATCCCCCACCCTCCTGCCAGGGTTAGGGCACTGTGTGCAGGAAGATCACAACACCCTGACCCTTGAAAATAAATCCCCCACCCTCCCGAACCCCCCCAAAGTGCCTTATATTACCTGGGGTCCAGTGGGGGGCAGGGCGGGGAAACCGGCATGCTAAAGCAAACCTAAAACACACCCCGACCCTTTAAAATAAATCCCCCACCCTCCTGCCAGGGTTAGGGAACTGTGTGCAGGAAGATCACAACACCCCAACCCTTGAAAATAAATCCCCCACCCTCCTGCCAGGGTTAGGGCACTGTGTGCAGGAAGATCACAACACCCCGACCCTTGAAAATAATCCCCCACCCTCCTGCCAGGGTTAGGGCACTGTGTGCAGGAAGATCACAACACCCTGACCCTTGAAAATAAATCCCCCACCCTCCCGAACCCCCCCAAAGTGCCTTATATTACCTGGGGTCCAGTGGGGGGCAGGGCGGGGAAACCGGCACGCTAAAGCAAACCTAAAACACACCCCGACCCTTTAAAATAAATCCCCCACCCTCCTGCCAGGGTTAGGGAACTGTGTGCAGGAAGATCACAACACCCCGACCCTTGAAAATAAATCCCCCACCCTCCTGCCAGGGTTAGGGCACTGTGTGCAGGAAGATCACAACACCCTGACCCTTGAAAATAAATCCCTCACCCTCCCGAACCCCCCCAAAGTGCCTTATATTACCTGGGGTCCAGTGGGGGGCAGGGCGGGGAAACCGGCACGCTAAAGCAACCCTAAAACCCACCCCAACCCTTGAAAATAAATCCCCCACCCTCCTGAACCCCCCCAAAGTGCCTTATATTACCTGGGGTCCAGTGGGGGGCAGGGCGGGGAAACCGGCACACTAAAGCAACCCTAAAACCCACCCCGACCCTTTAAAATAAATCCCCCACCCTCCTGCCAGGGTTAGGGCACTGTGTGCAGGAAGATCACAACACCCCGACCCTTGAAAATAAATCCCCCACCCTCCTGCCAGGGTTAGGGCACTGTGTGCAGGAAGATCACAACACCCCGACCCTTGAAAATAAATCCCACACCCTCCTGCCAGGGTTAGGGCACTGTGTGCAGGAAGATCACAACACCCCGACCCTTGAAAATAAATCCCCCACCCTCCTGCCAGGGTTAGGGCACTGTGTGCAGGAAGATCACAACAACCTGACCCTTGAAAATAAATCCCCCACCCTCCCGAACCCCCCCCCCCCCAAAGTGCCTTATATTACCTGGGGTCCAGTGGGGGGGAGGGCGGGGAAACCGGCACGCTAAAGCAACCCTAAAACCCACCCTGCTATGGCCGGCGCCATTTTCCTTACGAAAAAATGATTCACGACAGGAGATCGCTCTCAGACCCCCGCTGGACCCCCAGGGACTTTTGGCCACCTTGGGAGGGCCTCCTGACCCCCACAAGACTTGCCAAAAGCCCAGCGGGGGTCCAGACATTCACCACCACCTAATAATAATGAATTATTAATTCGGTGATATAACAAATCATTTAAAAAAAATTGAGTAGGTTAATATAAGAGATGACTGTAGTAGATTGAATACAGATCTGATGTTTCTGCTCTCCTCACAGCAAAGAAAAGCAACACACAAGCAGAGAAGCCCTTCTTACAAAGCTGAGCTAGTGAGTTAAGTAAGAGGATAAGTAAACATACTGGTGCCAGTGTGGCTGGCTACTTAAAAAATACACTTACCAACAATCAATTACATATATTTGAACTGTGTACAGTTCCAGCCAGGACCACCTTTCTAAAATGCACAGTGATTGGCAAATTCAACATGCACTAGCATTTCAGGTGCCTGCTAACAAAAATAATAAACAAAGAAGTGCTGATCATCACATTACTTTTTTTGTCAAGCTTCCAAATGTTTCCATTTCACATCCCCCCAACCAATGCCATTACCTCAGTGGAACCTTGGTAACATCAATAGATAAGAGCAGAGCCAGCCAATAGGAATACATATATTCATTGCTAAGTGACCTTTACTGACCTGGGAAGTGTGAACACTTTGTTTCATTTTCTGTTGCTGTTCGTGAGTTTCCAGTTCCATTTCCCATCCCCCCAACCATCACCTCAGTGGTAACTTTGGTAACATCAATAGATAAGAGGGCTGCCAGCCAATAGTAACACATATTCATTCCTAACTGACCTTCAGTGACCTGGAAAGTGTCTATTTGTATCATTTTGAGTTAGTGCGCACTAACTCGAGTTAGTGCACACTAACGGGGAGTTAGTGCGCACTAACTCGGGTTAGTGCGCACTAATCGGAAAAAACGATTTTTAACGATTTTTTAACTAAAAAATCGTGCCTAAGACGATTTTCTTGCCCTGCCACACGATTTCTATCGTTAAGACGATATGGAAAACGATTCACATCCCTATTAAAGTGTCCTTCTATTCCAGCATCCTCCTCTTCCAGTGTCCTCCTGTCCCACCGTACTTCTGTTCTAGCATCCTTCTGTTCCAGCGTCTGTTTGTTCCTGCGTTCCCTCAGGTAGTACCTCTTGGACTGACTCTCTGGTACTGATCTCTGCCTGCTCTTGACTACGCTAATCGCTGCCTGGATACTGACCTCTGCCTGCTCTTGACTACACTGATCGCTGCCTGGACTCTGACCTTTGCCTGCCTCCTTGAACACATCTGATCTCTGGAACCTGAACCCTGCTTTGGCTGACTACTCTCAAACTGACCTCTGAGAGTAGTCACTGACCACATCTTCTTGAGCCTGGCCCTGCTCCTAGCCTTGTCATCACAGACACTGTTCTGGCCTTCCTTGATTCCCCAAGACTCCAGTCCTGACATCGACCGCACACCCTTGATCCTGGTGGGCACACCTCTATACTTCCTATCCGGGAGACCCTGCAAGTCCCACCTAAGTCCAAGTGGCCCGGGTCCCCAAGGGCTCCACCCGGGGGGACCTCGGGCTTCCAGTGGTGAAGCTCCAGCTAGCCTCTGTCTCCTCCTGTGCTCCACCTCCTGATGGCAGTTGCTTCCTGGGCCCGACAAGGAAACCCCTCCTCACTGTCTCAGGACAAGCGTCCACCTCCAGGTGCAACATTTCTTTGGCAAATCATTGCAATTTATGGTTTGAGTAAGCAAGACTGCCAAACCATTACTAATATCATCTAGATAAAATTAGCAAAAAGCCAAAACTAGAACTAGATTATTTATAAATTGCAAACATCTTTGAGGCTGAAATGCGAAAAATAAAGCTGAGTGACCATACTTAGGCACCTAAGCCGGCAAGAAAAATGCCACAGGAATCACAAAGTGGTGATAATCAGTACCACATTTTGAAAATGGTGGTGCCAGATCTGGAGCTGTAGGTAGTGCTCCGGGTCCCACTGGACCATCAGGACTTGCTAGATAATTGCTGGGGGGGGGGGGGATGAAGCAAGTGGATGACTAGTGTGTGTGTGTGTGTGTGTGGGGGGGGGGGGGGGGGGAGTCCAAGGATGTTAAAAAAAAAAGGGTGAGGTGTATGGGTGGAAGGGGAGGGGCCTGGGCCTGCCAAATTTCAAATTATTTTTAAACTTTGGTTGCTTCAAAGGGCAATGTTGGACTCGATTGACATGATGTTTCATAGTAATGAGAGAATTTCCTGTATTTGCATGCAAATCATCTCATTACCATTTCTGTGTTGAGCTTTTTTTTGGAGAGGATATCACATGGTATTTCAAATGCGCATCATATCTATGTTAAGGCTTTTACCTCATGGAAAATATTGTTTCCCATGAGTTAAAGCCCTAACATGGCTTAGTAAATATTCCCCTAGGTTAGGCACCTATTTTCATTTGAATTTAGGAGCATTTTGAGCTGAAAATGAACCTACATTTAGGACCCTATAACTCTGGGACCTACATTTAGTGCCACTTTATTTTACTTGATTTAGGCTCCTCATTATGTCCCTATTACTGAACATCAGTGCTAAGCACCTAACTCATCCTCACCCCCAACTCAACCCTGTTGCCACCCACTTTCTAGGATCCTTAATTTGGGAAGCTAGAGAAACAGGGATCCTATATTTAGATACTTATCCCTGTAAATGATCAAAAGGACCAATATAGGAGCCTTTGAAGAAAGAGCACTCACTTTTCATTTGGATTTTTTTCCATCCTGAATGCCAACCAAAAAAGTAAAACTTGGTAAGACTCATCTTAATGCAAAACAAATTATTCATAGAAGGACACACAAGCTGATATAATATCGGGCACCCAGGTCAGCGCATCGCTTAACATGAAAGTTTTGGACACGATAAAAAAAAACCGCATTGCAATACCAGGATTAACGCATCCAAAACGCGTGTGCAATTGAGCGCATAGCTAATAGCGCTCATCACATGCAAATTCCATGTAAATGAGACTATTAGCTATTACCCTACAATGCAAAAAATTGCAGCGCAGCCACAGCACCCCTTTTAACAATTAAAATTTAGCGCCTGCCCAGGAGCAGGCGTTAAAGCATGCAGCGCTCAAGGGCTGATGAAAAAAAAACAAAAAATCGTCGCCTGTATGACATAGTGAGGGCAAAGGTAGCGCCGGCGCCATTTTGAAGATTGGCAATACGGCCCGCGTGCAGGAGGTCGCTCCCGGACCCCCGCTGGACTTTTGGCAAGTCTTGTGGAGGTCAGGAGGCCCCCCCAAGCTGGCCAAAAGTCCCTGGGGGTCCAGTGGGGGTCCGGGGGCGATCTCCAGCAGGCGTGACGTCGGGAGCCAGGAAACAAAATGGCGCCGGCGCTACCTTTGCAGTCGTGGCTAGAGAGAGAGGGAGATTGCGTCGGGACCCCCCCCACTGGACCCCAGGTAATTTAAAACATTTTGGGGGAGTTCAGGAGGTTTGGGGGTTTCTTTTAAAGGTTCGGGGTGGGTTTTAGGGTTTTTTTTGGTGTGCCGGTTTTCTCGCGCCCTATTTAACGATACAATACAAATGCCCCTGACGATAAATCGGGGGCATTTGTATTGTATCTGCACTCTAATGATTTTGGACGATTTTAAAATTATCTGATGATAATTTTAATCGTTCAAAAACGATTCACATCCCTACCAAATACTACTTCTGCCAGGAAGTCACCGCTGCCTACAACACCAGTGAGTTACCATCTCTCTCTCAGAGCTTTCCCTGGAACCAGGTACTCGCTCCTCAAGGGCCTACTTCATTCCAGCCTCTGGGCTGCTTCAAGAGACTATTGTGTGAGTGTTACCATCAAGGTTCTGTTCCTGAACTCTGCATACTCTGCCTACTCACTATATTCAGTTTCTCTACAGCTCAGCCATCCTGGGATTGCTGTTCCAGTGCCTGAGGGACTACAGCCCAGCCGGGCTCTTCCAGCTCACTACTACCACCTCTGGTGGTTCACTATACAGTTTAATAAAAGATCTAGTGTGTGTCTGTCTCCCAACTCTTAGCCTGACCGGTGGCCCCTCTCAGGATCTTCCCCCAGGGGCATGGTCATCTGCCACTGGCCCAAGGATCCACCCACAACTATCACAAATAATAATAATAACATAAAGCACATGCCAGGTTCTGGCATATGCCAAATTTTATAAAAGTCAAAATACATGCATACATTTACTTTTGCACGCACATATACATGTGAAAAAAGGAGAAGTTGAGAGGTGATATGGATGGAGCTAACAGTTACGTGCATAAGTTGTTATTTTAAAAGAAATTTATATGCATACATTTTCCAGTTTACTCATGTTTTCTTACATCTGCTCATTATCTGATGTAAGTGATATTAAATGTGCTTATTGTGTAGTACTGACATGGTTAGAGATCTGGGTGGACTGGGGAGGAGTTCAGGGTGGTAAGAAGGAAAAAGTTTATTTTGTTTTTCAATTTTGGGGGGGGTTGGTTTTCCCCGAATTTTGCTTCATCAAATGTTTATTTTGGTTATTCAGTTAAAAAAAAAATGAAAAAAATACAAAAAAAGAACCAGGGCATCCTGAGGTTACTCATGCCCCACACTCATCCCTTCCACCTGAAAAAATGCCAGAGCAGGATCCTCTCTGTCCCCCACTTAACTTGTCTGGGGGGGAGGGGGGAATTCAATGCCGAGGCCTATACTCAGGCCAAAGTCTGGTTCTTGCGTAGGGACTAGGTCGAGGTTTGGTGACCTATCATGGCTTAGGCCTACACTGGTGCCTCTGAAGCAGATGATCTCATTTCATTGAAAAAGGAAGAAGAAAGAAGACGGTACCAAAGACCTCTGAAGCCTGGGCACCGGGATTGGCTCTGACCTTGGGCTGAGGCACAATCATTAGTACCCAGTCTCCGGGCCAGCCCCAGCATCAGGCAAGGGTTTGGGCTGAGGCTACGGCATCTGGACCTGGTATTTGGACTGGGCCACAGCGTCAGGACCTAGCCTCCAGGTCAGTCCAAAATTATACAACAATAACTCTGTCTATTTTACAGCAGTAAGTTAGACAGCAAGTAAGTTATCTCTTAAGGGAAGGTACACTTCCTCCCTTGGATCTCCCCTTGTACTTACTTTGTAGGGTAGTTCTACTTTCTTTTTCTCAGAAAGTTCTCCAACAGTAGTGAGTTTCTGGCTGATAGTATTTTTTCAGACAGGAGCTTTAACAGGACCTTTCCTCAGCTGGGCAGTTCTTCTTGCAACCTCCCACCAAGAAGCAATCCACCTTGGCACACACTCCTTCAAGATGATCTTGGGACAAGATGAGGTACAGTCACCTAATCTCTCTTTAGAAAGACTTCATCTTGGCTTCACACACCAAACTCCCAGGTGTTTACTCGTTTGAACCTCCAAGACTCCATCCTTTCAGTGAGATCTGGTTACCATGACCATGGGGCCCCAGCCACCTTCCCTGGATTGGAAATCTCCTTCAGGCACCTCTCAGTGATGAGACTCTACTGCTGATACTTTTCTTGTAGAAAGAAAGACTCTTCCAAGTGTCCTTCTCAAAGAAGACATTCACAGCTGCTTCAATTCTTAGGTGATCAAAGCTGACACCATACTCTGGACTCCTGTTCATTAGCATAAGAACATAAGAAATTGCCATACTGGGTCAGACCAAGGGTCCACCAAGGCCAGCATCCTGTTTCCAAAAGAGGCTAAACCAGGCCACAAGAACCTGCTAAGTACCCAAACACTAAGAAGATCCCATGTTACTGATGCCAGTAATAGCAAAGGCCATTCCCTAAGTCAACTTGATTAATAACAGTTAATGGACTTCTCCTCCAAGAACTTATCCAAATCTTTTTTAAACCCAGCTACACTAACTGCACTAACCACATCCTCTGGCAACAAATTCCAGAGCTTAATTGTGCATTGAGTGAAAAATAATTTTCTCTGATTAGTCTTAAATGTGTGTGTGCCCGTTGGTTGCAGACGGCTGCACCCTCTATTGCTCACCTTTTTTCTACCTGACTAGGTTCATTTTGGGAAGATGGCTGCCTCTGCATCTCCTCACTACACCCTCTGGTGTCCTTGGTCTGGCATGGGCGATTGCATTTGCCATCTTTCTCCAAGAGTCACCTAGGCACGCGCGCGCACGTGCAGCCCCGTCTTTTATGTGCATCATGCAAGAATCTCAGGGGCGTCCCCACCGCTTGACATCACTAGCTCTTGTATTTAATCTACGCTCACAAATCCTTTTATGAGTTAGCAAGGAATCCTCCATGCTGATCTCTCCACGTTACCAGATGCTTCCGCTCTGTGTACACTCGCTCCAGGATGACTTAAGTACCCGCTCCATGGGGGCCTTGCCTCGCTCCTCTTTACCCTCTGGGGATACCTCCTACCAACTGGGAAACTTAAGGCTCCTAGTGGGCCTTGCCATGCTTCTATCTACCCTTTGGGGTTGCCTATCCATTACCAGGACACCTACGGTACCCACTCCTTGAGGACCTTGTTCGTCCGGGACCTCCGCTCCTCAGGGGTTCCCTTCTACTACAACTACCAGCGTCAGAGTGAGTACAGCCGCTCCAGTTCTATCTTTGCATTGTCTCATCTCTCTCTCCATAGATCCTCAGCCTACACCACACCGTGGACCACTACCAGACCCATCTCCCTCTTGGGACCTGGTGAGACTGTGGAACTGCCTTTTCCACCCTGCAACCTACAGAAAGAACATTGCCATCTGGTTCCTCTTCTCCTGGCTGGAGTCATTACCCATTTTTCAGGTTACCATCTACATTGTAGTACAAGAAAGCTTATTCTCTGTGTCCAACTCTGCCTTGAGCTAGCCTATCGCTGCTAGTCCCCAGAGGGCCCCGCCCTGTGGGAGGTGCCATCTCTTACAGCGACCAAGACGCTTCAATGTCCAAAATACAACAGATTGCTAAGTCCATGGACCCGGCTCAACTCGCAGGCCTTCTTGGCCTGGCCCAGCAGATTACAAAGCAACAGAAATCTCTGGAGACACTAACCACCGCTTTCAACCAGTTGAACGCCCGACTGAATACACCGACGCTTCCAGACAAAGATTTTTCTCCTCAAGTGGTTGCAGTTCACACCACTGTACCATTACCAGCTCCTACACGCTTCTCTGGTGATGCCCAGATGTGCAGGGGTTTTATTAACCAGTGCTGTATGCACTTCTTGTTGCAACCGAACTACTTTCCCAATGCTGTTTCCAAGACTACGTATATCTTATCGCTACTCGATGGAAGAGCCCTGGCCTGGGCTTCACCTCTCTGGGAATGCAGCAACCCTGTTTTGAATGATCTGACTGACTTCTTGAACCTGTTCAAATCCGTATTTGATGATCCAGCATGGCAGACCATCGCAGGGTCTACTCTTCTGTCTTTTTCACCTTCAACAAGGAAGCAAGCCTTTACCAGACTATGTCATTGAATTCAAGACACTAGCGGCTGAGCTTTATTGGGACTTGGGATGTCTACATGCTATATTTTTAGAGGGCCTCAACACCTGTATAAAAGATAAACTAGTGGCTCATGATTTGCCAGACATTCTGGAATCTCTTATTGATTTAGCTGGAAGAATTGATTGCAGGATATGCGATCGGACTCAAGAAGCAAAGTGTCAGAAGAAGCACCCCGCGGGAAGCAATTGCCCTCGAGCCATGCACATGCCTTCAGCCTAATCTTCTGTGCCCAGTGAAGAGGAAGAGGAACCTATGCAGTTAGGTCGCAGTCACCTGACTTCTAAAGAGAGACGTTTTCGCAGATACTCAGGTCTCTGTATGTACTGCGGCCAATCCGGCCATGCTTTTCAGACCTGCCCTATCTGTCCGGGAAGGCCAGACCTAGGATCTTCTGGAGGACTCCGCCTAGGTCTAACTGTGCCCTCTCCTCCATTATCTTTCCCTGTCTCTCTCATCTCTGGAGGCCTTGAATTCTCAACACTTGCACTGGTGGACTCAGGTGTGGGAGGAAACTTTATGCTAAAAAGAATTGCAGACCATCTGCAAATTCCTACTACACAAATAGCTAGCCCTCTTCTGCTATCTTCTATACATGGAGAACCACTTCCAGGGGAAGTATCACTTACTATGCAACCCATATGCCTTCGCACTGGGGCCTTACACACTGAGAACATCTATTTCCTGCTCCTTGAGAAGGCCTTTCACCCTGTGGTACTCAGCCTACCGTGGCTACAGGAACATACACCTCAGTTCAATTGGACCACCATGGAATTCTCTGAGTGGGGCCCTGGCTGTTATGATCGTTGCCTAGCCAAAGTTTCACTGCTGGCCTGCATGTCAACGACTCCCTCACTACCTCATCTTCTGCCACAATATGTGTCTTTTCAGGACGTCTTCTCCAAGCAAGCAGCAGTGTATTACCTCCGCACAGGACCTTTGATTGTGAGATAAATCTCAAGCCTAATTCAGAGCCTCCTAAGGGAAGGGTATACCCCCTCTCAATAACAGAGACTGAGGCCATGTCGGCCTATATCCAAGAAAACCTGCAAAAAGGGTTCATTAGTCCTTCTAAATCCATGGCTGGCATGGGGTTCTTTTTTGTTGGGAAAAAAGATGGATCTCTTCACCCTTGTATCGATTACAGAGGTCTCAATGAAATCACCATCAAGGATTGCTACCCTTTACCGTTGATAACTGAGCTGTTCGACAGACTCCAGGGGGACAAAGTGTTTACTAAGCTGGACTTAAAGGCGGCCTACAACTTGGTCCGAATCTGTCACAGAGATGAATGGAAGACGGACACTTTGAATACTTAGTTATGCCTTTTGGACTGTGCAATGCACTTGCGGTGTTCCAGAATATGATGAATGATATTCTGTGAGACTTACTGTACCAGTGCGTGGTGGTATATTTAGATGACATCCTGATTTTCTCTCAGGACCTCCAGATCCACCAGGCCGATATGATAAAGGTACAACAAAGGCTACATGACAATCGCCTTTATGCAAAGCTCGAGAAGTGCGCTTTTCACCAGGAGTCAGTGCCATTTCTGGGGTACATTGTTTCCAAGGATGGCTTCTAGATGGACCCTCAAAAGCTGAAAAGCATTCAAGAGTGGCCCCAACCCACTAAGCCTTATGCCGTTTCCTCGGCTTCTCAAACTATTACCGTACCTTCATCAAGCACTACTCCACCTTAACAGCACCACTCACAGCCATGACTAAAAAAGGGGCTGATCCATCTTTATGGTCTGCTGAGGCTGTTGCAGCTTTTCAAACTCTCAAGAAATCCTTCCAAACCAAGCCTTGTCTTCGTCATCCTAATCCTCAGCATCCATTCATCATTGAGGTTCACGTACCCGACATCGGCGTGGGAGCAGTACTAAGCCAATATAAATATACCAATGTTCTCCATCCCTGCTCTTTCTTCTCACGACGATTCTCCCCCACCGAGAAGAATTATGGAATCGGAGAAAAAGAATTGTTAGCTATAAAATTGGCCTTTGAAGAATGGCGTCCATGGCTGGAAGGTGCGCAGCACCAAATAACGGTGTATACCGATCATAAAAATTTGGAATATATACGACATGCACAACGCCTTAATCATCGCAAGTGAGGTGGTCGTTGTTTCTCAACCGCTTTGACTTTTTACTGAATATACCATCCTGCAGAAAAGAATATTAGAGCAGATTAGGATTAGGTACATCCTTCTCTACTGTGGATGTACCCGATGAGCCTCGTCAAATCATCAATCCGGAGAAGGTGGTACTAGCAGCCATTCACGCCGTCCCCTCTGGAAAGACAGTGATGCCACTGGGAATGAGGAAGAAATTATTAAAGTGGGCACATGACTCCCATCTGGCCAGCCACCCCGGGCAAGAACGTATCTTAGATATGCTCTAACGTTTCTATTGGTGGCCTACCATAAAGACTGATGTCCAAGCCTATGTGGCTTCTTGCGCCACCTGCGCAAGACAAAAACCTCCTGCCGGATGCCCCTGGGGTCTTCTCCAACCTTTGCCTGTACCAGAAGACCCTTGGACACACATCACGACCAACTTCGTAGTGGACTTAACCCCTTCTGCTGGAAACAATACGATCTGGGTGACCGTCGATCGGTTTTCGAAAATGGCAAATTTTGTGGCCCTTCCAGGATTACCATCCGCTGCTGAACTAGCTAAATTATTCATGAAGCACATCTTTCGCCTCCACGGCATGCCCAAACACATTTTGTCTAATAGAGGCATCCAGTTTACCGCAAACGTCTGGAGAGCTCTGTGTCGGAAGTTCGACATCGCATTGGATCTGACCTCAGCCTATTACCCGCAGTCCAACTGCCAAACAGAGCGAATGAATCAGATGCTCAAACAATTCTTACGCTCAAATGTGAATACTAGACAAAGCGACTGGGCAGAATTACTTCCTTGGGCTGAATTTGCCCTAAACTCACATCCAGCTGCTGCCACGGGATCAATACCCTTTCAAGTGGTGTATGGCCACCAATCATTACCCCCATTACCTCTGCCACTCTCCGTGACATCTCCATCAGCTCAAGCCACTACAATGGAATTGCAACAATTGTGGAAAAAAACTAAGGCTCTACTTCTCAAGGTGGGAAAAAGAGCCAAGAAGGCTTACAATGCTCACCAAAGGAAGGATCCTCAATTTCAGCCTGGGGAAAAGGTATGGCTTAGTACAAAGTTCTTCCACCTAAAGCTACCTTCTGCACATTTTGCTCCTCGGTACATTGGACGTTTTGCCGTCCTCCAAAGTCTTGGGAATTTGACTTACAGTTTGAGGCAACCGCCATCCATGAAGATTCATAATGCCTTTCACATGGCCCTACTGAAACCTCTCATACTGTCTGAAAATTCCAGCAAAGCTCCTGAACAACACAGCTTGATGCAGAAGAAGATATCTCCTATACCATTGATGACATCCTGGATGTACACAAGAGAGGTAAATGATGGGAGTACCTTATCTCTTGGAAAGGATACGGACTGGAGAAGAACTCCTGGGAGCCCAAGGCCAAAATCTTGGATAAAGACATGCTTCATCGCTTCCATCAGTCTCAGCCTCTGAAGCCAAAACCCCCTGGGGGGGGCCCTTGGAAGGGGGGTACTATTGTGCCCATCGGTCGCAGATGGCTCCACCCTCTATTGCTCACCTTTTTTTTACCTGATTCAGTTCATTTTGGGAAGATGGCTGGCTCAGCTTCTCTTCAATGCACCCTCCGGCATCCTCAGTCCAGCATGAGCGATTGTATTCGCCATCTTTCTCCAAGAGTAACCTAGAGCACGTGTGCGCACGCATCCCCGTCCTTTACGTGCATCATGGTGGGAGCCTTGGGAGGATCCCCACTGCATGACATCACTAGCTCTGTTATTTAATCTCCGCTCACAGATCCTTTTACGAGTTAGCAAGGAATCCTCCATGCTGATCTCTCCATGTTACCAGATGCTCCCGCTCTTTGTACTCTCGCTCCAGGACGACTTAGGTACCCGCTCCATGGGGGCCTTGCCTCGCTCCTCCTTAACCTCCGGGGTTACCTCCTACCAACTGGGAAGCTTAAGGTACCCACTCCTCGGGGGCCTTTCCGTGCACCTATCTACCCTTCTGGGTTGCCTAACCATTACCAAGAAGCCTACGGTACCCGCTTCTCAGGGGCCTTGTTCGTCCGGGACCCCGCTCCTTGGGGGTTCCCTTCTACTACAACTACCTGCATCAAAGTGAGTACTGCTGCTCCAGTTCTGTCTTTGCATTGTCTCATCTCTCTCTCCATAGTTCCTCAGCCTACCCCACACCACGAACCACTACTGTATCTATTGGCTTCTCCATCTCAGCTTGGGATCTCGGCCTACCCTGCTTCGTGGACCACTACCGGACCCATCTCCCTCTTGGGACCTGGTGAGACTGTGAAACTGCCTTTTCCACCCTGCAACCTACAGACGGAACATTGTCATCTGGTTCCTCCTCTCCTGGCTGGAGTCATCACCCTTTCCTCAGGTTGCCATCTATGTTGCTGTACAATAAAGCTATTTCTCTGTGTCCATCTCTGCCTTGAGCTAGCCTATCGCTGCAAGTCCCCACAGGGCCCTGTCCTGTGGGAGGTGCCATCTCTTACAGCAACCAAGGGCCCACGCTTCAATGTCCAAAATACAACAATGTGCTACTTGCTAACTTCATGGAGTGCCCCTAGTCCTTCTATTATCCAAAAGTGTAAATAACCGATTCACATGTACCCACTCTAGACCTCTCATGATTTTAAAGACCTTTATCATATCCCCCCTCAGCCGTCTCTTCACCAAGCTGGACAACCCTAACCTTTTTAGCCTTTCCTCATAGGGGAGCTGTTCCATCCCCTTTATCATTTTGGTCCCCTTCTCTGTACCTTCTCCATCACAACTATATCTTTATTTAGATGCGGTGACCAGAATTGTACACAGTACTCAAGGTGCAGTCTCACCATGGAGTGATACAGAGGTATTATGACATTTTCTGTTTTATTAACCATTCCCTTTCTAATAATTCCTAACATTCTGTTTTTCTGTTTGCTTTTTTGACTGCTGCAGCACAATGAGCTGACAATTTCAAAGTATTAGCCACTATGATGCCTAGATGTTTTTCCTGGGTAGTAGCTCCTAATGTGAAACCTAACATTGTGTAACTAATGCATAGATTACTTTTCCCTTTCTGCATCACCTTGCTCTTGTCCACCTTAAATTTCATCTGCCATTTGGATACCAAATCTTCAAGTCTCGCAAGGTCCTCCTGTAATGTATCACAATCCGCTTGTGATTTTACTACTCTGAATAATTTTGTATCATCTGCAAATTTGGTAACCTCACTTGTCATATTCTTTTCCAGGTTATTTAGAAATATATTGAAAAGCACCGATCCAAGTACAGATCCCTGAGGCACTCCACCGTTTACCTTTTTCCACTGAGAAAATTGACCATTTAATCCTACTCTCTGTTTCCTGTCTTTTACCCAATTTGTAATCCACGAAAGGACATCGCCTCCTATCCCATGACTTTTTAGTTTACTTAGAAGCCTCTCTTGAGGGACTTTGTCAAATGTGTTCTGAAAATCCAAATACACTATATCTACCGGTTCACCTTTATCCACATGTTTATTAACTCCTTCAAAAAAAATGAAGCAGATTAAACCATGTCTTTATATATGCTCTGAGATTTTTATCTTTAGAATAGTTTCTACTATTTTTCCCAGCACTGAAGTCAGGCTCACTGGTCTATAGATTGCCCCTGGAGCCCTGTTTAAATTTTGGGGTCACATGGGCCACCCTCCAGTCTTCAGGTACAATGGATGATTTTAATGATAGGCTACAAATTTTAACTAATAGATCTGAAATTTCATTTTTTAGTTCCTTCAGAACCCTAGGACGCATACCACCTGGACCGGTTTGTCAATCTGACCTACTACATCTTCCAGGTTCACAGTGATTTGGTTCAGTTCATTTGACTCATCACCCTTGAACACCATCTCCAGAACTGGTATCTCCCCAACTTCCTCATTAGTAAACGCAGAAGCAAAGAATTCATCTAGTCTTTCTGCAATGGCCTTATCTTCCCTAAGAGCCCCTATAACCCCTCAGTCATCTAACGGTCCAACCGACTCCCTGATAGGTTTTTTGCTTCAGATATATTTTTTAAAGTTTATATTTTGCCTCTACATCCAACTTCATTTCAAATTCTCTCTTTGCCTGTGTTATCAATGTTTTGCACTTACCTTGACAATGCTTATGCTTTTTCTTATTTTCTTCAGATGGATCCTTCTTCCAATTTTTGAAGGATGTTTTTTTTTGGCTAAAATAGCTTCTTTCATCTCACCTTTTAACCATGATATTAAGGGGTAGATTTTTAAAAAGTGCGCCTTCGCATACTTTTGTTGGCGCACCAGGCGCCAACAAACGTACGCTGGATTTTAGTAGATACGTGTATCTGCTAAAATCCTGGATCGGCGCGCGCAAGGCTGCCGATTTTGGGCAGCCGGCGCGCGCCGAGCCACACAGCCTGTCTCCGTTCCCTCCAAGGCCGCTCCGAAATCGGAGCGGCCTCGGAAGGGTACTCCCTTTCGCCCTCCCCTCACCTTCCCCTCCCTTCCTCTACCTAACCCACCCCCCCGGCCCTATCTAAACCCCCCCTACCTTTATCCCTGGATTTACGCCTCCCGGAGGGAGACGTAAATCCACGCGCGCCAGCAGGCTGCTGGCGCGCAGAAATGCGATCCGGGGGCGTTTCCGGAGGGCGCGGCCACGCCCCCGGACCGCCCGGCCCGAAATCACGCCCCCCGGCCCGCCCCCGAAACGCCGCGTCCCACCCCCAAAACGCCGTGCCGATCGGCCCCGCCCCCGACATGCCGCCGACACGCCCCCCTCGAAAAACCCCGGGACTTACGTGAGTCCCGGGGCTCTGCACGCGCCAGCAGGCCTATGGAAAATAGGCCTGCCGGCGCATAAGCCCCTGCTCGCGTAAATCCGCCCGGATTTACGCGAGCAGGGCTCTTAAAATCCACCCCTAATTGTTTTGCCTTCCTTCCACCTTTCTTGGAATACATCTGGACTGCGCATCTAGAATTGGATTTTTAAACAATGTCCATGTCTGTTGAACTCTTTTAACCTTTGCAGCTGCATCTTTCAGTATTTTTCTTAGTATTTTCCTCATTTTATCAGTTTCCCTTTTGAAAATTTAGTATTAGAGCTGTAGATTTACTTATTGTCCCCCTTCCAGTTATTAGTTTAAATTTGATCATGCTATGATCACTATTGCCAAGTGGCCCAACCACCATTACCTCCCTCACCAAATCCTGAGTTCCACTAAGAATTAAATCTAAAATAGCTCCCTCTCTCGTTGGTTCCAGAACCAATTGCTCCATGAAGAAGTCATTTATTACATCCAGGAACTTTATGTCTCTAGAATGTCCTGATGTTACATTTACCGAGTCAATACTGGGGTAATTGAAATCTCCCATTATTACTGCACTGCCAAATTGGTTAGCTTCCCTGATTTCTCTTAGCATTTCATCTGTCTGACCATTTTGTCCAGGTGGACGGTAGTATACTCCTATCACTATACTCTTACCCAACACACATGTGATTTCTACCCATATAGATTAGGGATGTGAATCGTGTGCCATATCGTCTTAACGATTGAAATCGTGTGGCAGGAGAAGAAAATCGTGTTTGGCACGATTATTTCGTTGAAAAATCGTTAAAAATTGTTTTTTCCGATTAGTGCGCACTAACGGGAGTTAGTGCGCACTAACTCCCAGTTAGTGCGCACTAACTCCCAGTTAGTGCGCACTAACAGAAATTGATACAATTTGACACTTTTCAGGTCAGTTAAGGTCAGTTTAGGAATGAATATGTATTCCTATTGGCTGCCCTCTTATTTATTCATGTTACCAAGGTTCCAACTGACAGTATATGGGGGATGGGAAATGGAAACAGTTGGTAGCTTGACAAAAAAAGTAATGTGATCAGTCAATGTGACTAGAACTTGTGCCCTAACCCTGATACCAGGGGTGTTGTGATCTTCCTGCACACAGTGCCCTAACCCTGGCACCAGGGGTGTTGTGATCTTCATGTACACACAGTGCCCTATCCCTATTAATACCAGGAGTGTTGTGATCTTCCTGCACACAGTGCCCTACCCTGGCACCAGGGGTGTTGTGATCTTCATGCACACAGTGCCCTATCCCTATTAATACCAGGAGTGTTGTGATCTTCCTGCACACAGTGCCCTAACCCTGATACCAGGGGTGTTGTGATCTTCCTGCACACAGTGCCCTAACCCTGATACCAGTGGTGTTGTGATCTTCCTGCACACAGTGCCCTAACCCTGGCACCAGGGGTGTTGTGATCTTCATGTACACACAGTGCCCTATCCCTATTAATACCAGGAGTGTTGTGATCTTCCTGCACACAGTGCCCTAACCCTGGCACCAGGGGCGTTGTGATCTTCCTGCACACAGTGCCCTGTCCCTATTAATACCAGGAGTGTTGTGATCTTCCTGCACACAGTGCACTAACCCTGATACCAGGGGTGTTGTGATCTTCCTGCACACAGTGCCCTATCCCTATCAATACCAGGAGTGTTGTGATCTTCCTGCACACAGTGCCCTATCCTATTAATACCAGGAGTGTTGTGATCTCCAGACTGGCTGGGAGCAGGGATGCAGCTCTGCATGGATTACTGGGACAGGCAGCCCCAGACTGGCTGGGAGCAGGGATGCAGCTCTGCATGGATTACTGGGACAGACAGCCCCAGACTGGCTGGGAGCAGGGATGCAGCTCTGCATGGATTACAGGGACAGAGAGCCCCAGACTGGCTGGGAGCAGGGATACAGCTCTGCATGGATGACTGGGACAGGCATCCCCAGACTGGATGGGAGCAGGGAAGCAGCTCTGCATGGATTACTGGGACAGGCAGCCCCAGACTGGCTGGGAGCAGGGATGCAGCTCTGCATGGATTACAGGGACAGACAGCCCCAGACTGGCTGGGAGCAGGGATACAGCTCTGCATGGATGACTGGGACAGGCAGCCCCAGACTGGATGGGAGCAGGGAAGCAGCTCTGCATGGATTACTGGGACAGGCAGCCCCAGACTGGCTGGGAGCAGGGATTGCAGCTCTGCATGGATTACAGGGACAGACAGCCCCAGACTGGCTGGGAGCAGGGATACAGCTCTGCATGGATGACTGGGACAGGCAGCCCCAGACTGGATGGGAGCAGGGAAGCAGCTCTGCATGGATTACTGGGACAGGCAGCCCCAGACTGGCTGGGAGTAGGGATGCAGCTCTGCATTGATTACAGGGACAGGCAGCCCCAGACTGGCTGGGAGCAGGGATGCAGCTCTGCATGGATTACTGGGACAGGCAGCCCCAGACTGGCTGGGAGCAGGGATGCAGCGCTGCATGGATTACAGGGACAGGCAGCCCCAGACTGGCTGGGAGCAGGGCTGCAGCCCTCCATGGATGACTGGGACAGGCAGCCCCAGACTGGCTGGGAGCAGGGATGCAGCTCTCCATGATCCGTGATCTGGTGGCCAGTGTGGCTACTTAAAAAATACACTTACCAACAATCAATTACCACATATATTTGAACTGTGTAGTTCCAGCCAGGACCACCTTTCTAAAATGCACAGTGATTGGCAAACTCAACGTGCACTAGCATTTCAGGTGCCTGCTAACAAAAATAATAAACAAACAAGTTCTAGTCACATGAGTGCTGATCATCACATTACTTTTTTTGTCAAGCTTCCAACTGTTTCCATTTCACATCCCCCCAACCATTACCTGAGTGGAACCTTGGTAACATCAATAGATAAGAGCACAGCCAGCCAATAGGAATACATATTCATTCCTAAGTGACCTTTACTGACCTGGGAAGTGTGAACACTTTGTTTCATTTTCTGTTGGTGTTCGTGAGTTTCCAGTTCCATTTCCCATCCCCCCAACCATCACCTCAGTGGTAACCTTGGTAACATCAATAGATAAGAGGGCAGCCAGCCAATAGGAACACATATTCATTCCTAACTGACCTTCAGTGACCTGGAAAGTGTCTATTTGTATCATTTTCAGTTAGTGCGCACTAACGGGAGTTAGTGCGCACTAACTCCCTGTTAGTGTGTACTAACTCCCGTTAGTGCGCACTAACACGATTTAACGATTTTTAACGATAAATCGTTAGAATTTCTATTGTATCGTGTTCTATAACGATTTAAGACGATATTAACATTATCGGACGATAATTTTAATCGTTGAAAAACGATTCACATCCCTAATATAGATTCTACTGAACATTTAGTCTCTTGTATGATCTTTATCCTGTTGAACTCTATACCTTCACGGACATAAAGTGCCACACTCCCACCAAGTTAATACTCCTTATCACTGTGATACAGTTTGTACCCTGATATAGCACTGTCCCATTGGTTATCCTCCTTCCACCAGGTCTCTGTGATGCCAATTATGTCAATCTCATCATTTTACTGCTATATACTTTATCTCTCCCATCTTACTTCTTAGAATTCTGGCACTGGCATGCAGACATTTCAAAGTGTGTTTTTGTTTATATTAACAACCTGCTTTTCAGTTAATAGGGATAATTTGGAAACTTTTAGCTCAGATGATCTTTTTCATATAGGCACATGGACTACGTTTGCTTTTATTGGAACCTCTCTGTTGGGATGCCCTAACTCTCCTGTTTCATTAGTATCCTTCAAGGATACATTCCTCCGAACCATGCACTGCTGAGTGACAGTCAGCTTTCCCCCTTCTTCTAGTTTAAAAGCTCCTCTATCTCCTTTTTAAAAGTTAGTGCCAGTAGCTTGGTTCCACTCTGGTTAAGGTGGAGCCCATCCTTTCGGAAAAGTCTCCCCCTTCCCCAAACGTTTCCCCAGTTCCTTACAAAACTTAATCCCTCTTCCCTGCACCATTGTCTCATCCACACATTGAAACTCTGGAGCTCTGCCTGCCTCTGGGTACCTGCATATGGAACAGGAAGCATTTCAGAGAATGCCACCCTGGAGGTTCCGGATTTCAGCTTAATACCTAAAATCCTAAATTTGGCTTCTAGAACCTCTCTCCCACATTTTCCTATGTTGTTGGTGCCCACATGTACCACAAAAGCCAGCTCCTCCCCAGCACTATCTAGGTGATGCGTGATGTCTGTCACCTTTGCACCATGCAGGCAAGTTACCAGGCAGTCCTCACATCCACCAGCCACCCTCTATCTACATTTCTAATAATTGAATCATCAATTACAATGGCCACCCTAACCCTTCCCTCCTAGGCAGTAGCCCTGGGAGACGTCCTCAGTGCGAGAGGACAATACATCACCTGGAGAGCAGGTCCTTGCTACCAGATCACTTCCTGCTGCACCAGGGTGATTTTCTCCAACTGGGAGACCTTTCTGATGCAAGGCAGCAGTGAGGCTGCCAGATTGGATTTGGGACCAGTTTTACATGGTGTTATCAAACCTATGGCACCTCCTATTGGGCAGTAGCAAATATCCTTTCACACTGTAGGTGTGCAGGCCTGATAATATCATTTCATTTCATTTCATTGAAGGGAGGGTCTCATTTGAATTTTGTTTTGTTGGGGCTTTTTGTTCATTTTCTTTTCAGCAGATAGTGTGCACTCTTCTAAATAATGCACAATATTGTAAAAAGTGCATGCTATTTCTTAATATTGCACACTATTTTCAAATGATGCTCACTAAAGACAAAAGAAAGTAAAAACTAATATTGTGTGCTTCTTTCCTATCCTTTCTTTTTATAAATGGCATGAAATAATAAAGACAATGTCATTGACATTGTCTGATGTTTCAGATGAAAGCACATCTCTATTACACACTCCCTGACCTCACTAGCAGGGGCAGGGTCTGTTGAGACCATTAAGTCTAAACTACTGGCTTTCCAAGTCTGTTGAGACCACTGTGGCTTTTGCAGCAAGGGCAGCTCCACTAGTGAGGTGCAAATTTGGAGGTCCCCTTACACCTAGAACCTTGTTTCTGTGTTAGTGATAAACTCAGCTTCCATTCCCATAGGAATCTATTTCACTGCAAAGACAGCCTGTTAATACAGACCTCAGGTTTCTGTCTCATGAAAAAACAAAGGTTGCATTTTCTCAGCCACTGGCCTGCTGCAACTTAAGGCTTCTCTTGTAGGGACAGTAATCGTAATTCACACCAGTGTACAAATACAAAATAAACCCTTTTTTCTTATTTTAACATTTTTGCATTTTAACCCTGGTATAAAATTATACAGGAAAATATAATACATTTAAAAATTGTCTTTTCATATATTGCAGATTATATGGATGCAAAAAATAAGCTTTACCATCCCTGTTTTTGTCTTGCTGATAAATGGAAAAACAATCCTCTGTTTTAAAGCTGTAAAACTAAGGTACAGTACTATCTACGGGAAAAAGAGAAAGAAAGATAAAATTGTCATTTAAAATAAAAAGAATGTTAACACTAATCAATTTTTATTATAGCAAAAATATACTGTTAAGCATGGCTTGTACTAACATTACCCTTCCTGGTAGGTTTTGTCATTTTGCCTCTGGCTTCCTGAACTGTTAATTGTTGTACAATAAAATATGAACTATTGTGCCTTATTACCAACTTATGAGAGTCATACTGATATGAATTTAGTCAATTTAACTTGAATACAATAAAAGAATACTCAAATATAAATGTTTTCAACAGAATTCAAGATTTATTTCCAGAATACTTATTGCACCTTGAAACCTTCTTTCTGTGACTAAACACAAAACAAAAAACTTACTGGAAAGACAAAGGCAATGCCAGAGATCCACTGGGTTCTATGATCTAGCCTATCAAATGGAAAATAGGGCAGACTACATGGGCCATGATGCTCTTGTCTGCTAAATTTCTCTAACAGAGCTGAGTTAAATGAATGACACAATGGGCCTTATCGCACGCGGTTGCTTCTGCTATGGCCTGTACCAGTGCTGTTACAGTGCTGTTACAGCACTGAGCATTTCTGAAAGCGAAAGATATACTACAAAGAAATGAAGCAAAGCATTGCGGCTTGTGATCTTCCTGCACACAGTGCCCTATCCCTGATACCGGGAGTGTTGTGATCTTCCTGCATGTAGTGCCCTAACCCTAGCCGTAGCCGCGCGTATCTTATAAAATCCGGGGTCGGCGCGCGCAAGGGGGTGCACATTTGTGCAACCTGTGAGCGCCGAGCCCAGCGCGCGCTGCCTGTTCCCTCCGAGGCCGCACCGATTTCAGAGCAGCCTCGGAGGGAACTTTCCTTCGCCCTCCCCCCACCTTCCCCTCCCTTCCCCTACCTAACCCATCCCCCCAGCCCTATCTAACCCCCCCCACCTTTGAAAGCAGGCGTAACTTTGCACGCGCCGGCTGGCAGCCCCGCTCCATCCTCCGGTCCCGGAGGCTGGTCTGGAGGCCTCGACCACGGCCCCGGGCCGGTTCCACACCCCCGGGCCCGCCCCCGAAATGCCACGGCATGCCCCTGAAACACCACGTCGTTTCGGGAACGCCCCGGACACGCCCCCTCCCGCCCCTTTTCGAAAGCCCCGGGACTTACGCGCGTCCCGGGGCTTTACGCGTGCCGGCGGCCTATGCAAAATAGGCGCGCCGGTGCGCGAGGGCCCTGCGCGCGTAAATCCGGAAGGATTTACGCACACGGGCCTTTTAAAATCCGCCCTTTAAAGAATAGCCACTGCCATTAGCAATGGTAACATGGAATAGACTTAGTTTTTGGGTACTTGCCAGGTTCTTATGGCCTGGATTGGCCACTGTTGGAAACAGTGGCTTGATGGATCCTTGGTCTGACCCAGTATGGCATTTTCTTATGTTCTTATGTCTACAGAAACAGGTTACCAAGTGTTATCTTCTGCTTCACTCACCTCTGTAGTATCAGATAGGTGGAATTGTACCAGGTGCCAAGCTTTTGAATTAGATGCTATGAGTTATCCTCAGTTCTTCCTGATTCTCACTGAGACGCTACCCTTCCTTCATACTATGATGAAAATACCCCACTATTTTCCTTCTCTTCTATCAGGTCCTTCAGGACTAGAATCCTGTGGTCCTTGGGCCCCAGCCCCAGGACATCCCTCACTGCTAGGTACAGCAAATTTGCAAAGCTAAGAATTCTCTGATAGCTCCCTTCTTCCATTGCCCTTATCATATTTTTCCACTATCTCAAAAAACATTGCATTAAGACTCCTGCATTTCTGGTCTAGCTCCAAGCCTTCCAACATCTTTTTTGTTGCAGATAGAATATTGCACAAGATATGGGGGCTATTCACCACCTGGGTATGCAGCACAGCCTACTGCATCCTGATGAAGTTACGGACTCCGGAGTCCAGGAAACCTGCCTGGGAAGTGGCCCAGGACTTGGAGCAAGACAAGGGTCAGTCTTCTGCCTAGCATGCCCCTTCCCTGCAGTGTGGGCCCTTGGGTTCTGGTAGCTGGTATGTCTCTGCAGTGGCAGGATCTTATAGTGGAGAGTCCACACGGGCAAGGCTTGGACAACAGCAGGCTGGAGACAAGGCTTGGATAAAGGCAGGCTTGGCTGGCAGGACATGGCAGGTAGGCTTAGCTGGCAGGACAAAGGCAAGGTTGGATACTAAGCAGGACCTAGAACTAGACAAGACAAGGTGAGAAAGCAAGGAAAGGATCCTGGTTCAAGCAAAACTGGAGACTAGAACAGACAGGATAAGACCAAAAAAAAAGACCGGGGCAGGAATCTGGAAAAGACAAGGCAAGATAAGAACACAGAAACTTGAAGGTAGCAAGGCTTGGAACAGACTGAATAGGCCTGAAAGCCTCAAATCAGGATACAAGATAGAATAGGCCAGAGGGCCTCAAGGTATGACAAGACAGAAAGTCCATAGCCTACTAGGCAAGGCAAGCAAGAGAAGAACAAGGGTCAGGACATGGAATCAGAAATGACACCATGAGAAGACAAGGCTAGAATGGCAGAACAGCTTTACATAGAGCTGAGGCTGAGGCATAGAAGGGCAGAAAGGAAGAGCTTGACAAGTCTAAAGGTGAGGCTTACTGATGGCCTCTGCTGGTGGGGAGGCATCATGAAGGTAGGATTAGGATGTGTAGCAGGTGAAATCCTAACAGATGCTCAATCCCAACTATAGCTGCAGTTTCCACTTCTATCAGCCAGTTCCCACTAATGTACCATCAGGAAAAGACAGGCATTCACACTGTTCTAGATGCAGCTGATGAAATGCATGCCACACCCTTCTGAATGTGACTATGGCACTGATTATTCAGGGTAAGGATACACTTTTTATTAAATATAATCCTGGTGGGCATTTTTTCATTGGGAGCAAAGATATACAGTAAACAGTTAGGGATAGATTTTAAAAACTCCGCGCGTGCATCCAGGTACGTGTGGTTTCCGGCGCACGCACATGAACACAGCTATTATATAACATGCGTGCATCGGCGCATGCAAGTTATAAAATATGGTTCCCGCGCGCACATCTGCAGAAGGGTTGGGACTCACACACTGCAGGGGGGATGAAGTTCAAAAAGCACAAATCTCATCTTGGAGTGAGTTTCCTCACTCCGTAGGTCATCAAATCTTCACAAGAGACCACTGTTCTCTTCGTACGTCTCACGTTGAATGTGAAAGTGGCCCCTAACCCCCTACACTAATACTTAAACCTCACCTCGAGTTACTAGGTGGGCCTCCCATAGGGATACAAATACCTGTCTAGGGAGGAGGCACTATGGTAAGGTGGTCTCTCTCTCTCTCTCTCTCTCTCTCTCTCTCTCTCTCTCTCTCTCTCTCTCTCTCTCTCTCTCTCTCTCTCTCTCTCTCTCTCTCTCTCTCTCTCTCTCTCTCTCTCTCAGCCTGCATCATACTGAAACAGGCCTGTCAGGAGACATCATGAACCGCAATGTAGCTCAAATTGGGCTAATAGCACAACTTGCAATAACAGCCTTTCACATAGCTAATAGTGCAATACACATGCTTATTAGCATAAGGTACACCCCTTTTTGGTATCGCATACGATACCAATGCGATATTGGAAAATGAGGCCCCAAGAGAGAAAATATTAGATCTCCTTTATAATACTACCAATCATACATCACAATGAGAATCATGAAAAACCATAACCTATATACTAACCTACTGGCTACTGGTCTAATGACTCTCCTGTGCGCGCGATACAGTATTTTATTTTATTAAAATTACGGCTGGTGGTAAAAAGAGGCGCTAGGGACATTAGCGTGTCCCTAGCGCCTCTTTTTTTGATAGGAGCGGCAGGTGTCAGTGGGTTTCACAGCCGATGCTCAATTTTGCTGGCGTCGGTTCTCGAGCCCGGTGACAGCCACGGGTTCGGAAACCGGATGCCAGCAAAATTGAGCATCCGGTTTTTGAGCCGCGGGCCTATTTCAATTTTTTTTTTCTATTTTGTTTACTTTTTTTACTTTCGACTTAATATCGCCATGATATTAAGTCGGAGGATGCACAGAAAAGCAGTTTTTTTTGTGTGGTGGAGAAGGGAGAGATACTTATCTGGACAGCTGTAGCAATTTCCAGCAGCTATTCCGGGGGTTTTTCTGGCCCCGAAGGCGAGCAGTGAGCACAGCTGATTAATTAATATCTGCCACGTCATCTGAGAAGGACAGGCTGAGTGCCCATAAAGCCCGCCCATCTGTGGCACGCAGCCAACGCCGGCGCGCTGCCTAAGCCATGCACGCCAAAGGGGCGCGTGGCTTTGAATTACTTGAAGTGTTGTTGAAGTGATTTGAATATTTGGGGACTTGGAATTTCTTTCCCGCACATCTTCACCAGCTGGGGTTGCACCCGAGCGATAGATCCGAGACAAACAGAAGCTGTTGGTGATTTGTGAGTAGTCCCTGGTGGCACAGAATCTTTGTCTTTTTCCTAAATGCCTCATTCTGTTAGGAAATGGAGGGCTAAAGAAAAAGAGGCCCTACCGGGATCACAAGTTGTTCTGGGCCCAATGGCTGCACACGTACACCGAGGTACGGAAAAACCGGGGGAAGTCTCGCTGAGCGAGGGAAAGGAGAGAGGATTACCTGACCCTTCTCCAGAGTTATATACCACCCTATCCCCGGTAGAGTAGAGCCCCCCAAATAACCCCGCTGAGACAAGGCCTGAAACCCAAATGCCGGAACACCTGGAATTGGGAAACTCCCGAACTCTAGGTGCTCAAGGGGGAGAACCATCACAGGCTATTGTTAGTCTCCCTAACTTTCCATCAGGTGTTGGGGATGTTATAAACAGTACGTCATCTGAGAAGAATACTGGAGAGAAATATGTGCTACCTCAGCTTATGAAATTGGAACTGTTGAGACCAACAAATATTTCACTTGAATCCATCTGGGATGCCATGCAGGCATTAAATTCAAATATTTGCAATCAGATGGCACCAGTTTATTCACATATGGGGAAAATGGAAACACGTATTGAGAAGGTTGAAAAAGAAATTGTAACTGACAAAGAATGTATTTCTAAAGTTAACATAGATTTGGGAAATACCTTAGCTTTTCAAAATGCCTTAATGAAAGAAAATAATTTATTGAATTCTAAGTTAGAAAATATGGAAAATGTCTTAAGGGGGAAGAATCTCCGGTTTATTAATTTTCCCAAGAGTCAGTTCATATCCCCAAAGGAGATGTGGAAGAAATACATGATAGAAATATTAAAGATTTCAGATCAGGCTTTACCAGTGTTTTTGAATGGGGGCCTTCCATTCCAGAAAATTATTGAAAGTCTGCACCTCTTCCAGAAGGCCTTCACGTCTACTCATATGACTTGCAGGTTTTAGAAGATCTGCTTCTGAACAGACCCTTCGGTTATATTAAAGCTGGGCTCTGTTAGAAAAGTACTTGCTCCTATTCCAGGCAAAGACCTGAACAACTGAGGGCTATTCGGGGGCTGATCTCATAGAAGACACACTTTCTCCATTGCTTCTGAGTTCAAAATGATGGGAGGATCTTTCTCAGTATTTTTCTGAGGCAAAATGGAGACAAGCCCTATAGGGAACTGTACAAGGAAAGTTAGAGGCACAATTATAGAGAAGGGAGTTGAGAAAGAAACAGAATAGGAGAAGGAAGGTTCATAGGGATTATCAGATGAAATGTCCAGGGGAAGATGAGGATCTAGCAAGATGGAGATGGAAGGTTCAGTGCTGTCATCCAGGGTGACTAACTCCAAGCTAGAGTTACATGTTAGAAGGCAAGATGTGCTTATAAAGAACACTGTTTGCACCAACATTTATCCATCTTATTGTCAGAGAAAAGGGTGTTTTTCTTAGTCTTGAACAGGCGTCTGCTCAGTCTGGGGTGTGTATCTTGTGCACAGAGCCACAAAATGGCTCAGAGAAAGTCGATGTTAGACTAAAGTTAGACTCCTATGTTAGCCCTGCCCCTGAGGATCCAGATTGGCCCTCAGGGGTTTTGAAACTACACCTGAGGGATATTCCCAGTTTTTAGATGGGATGGCGGACAAAAATAGAGTATAAGATCTTGGAGGATACATGTGACTTCTTGACTTGATGTGTTTTGATATTATGCTGTACTCCTATGTTTAAAAGTCTTGTGCCTTGTGTGTAACCAGAAGGCTTGTCTTAAATTATGCTGTGTACTACTATTACAAAATGATTTACTGTGTAAACACCTGGACTGGAAATTAGCCTCGCCCAGTTGTGAGTATTGTTAAGTTTGCATGCAGTACAAGCCAGTAAATGTTCTCTTGTTTCTAATAAAGCCAGCATTGAAAATGAATTCCTGTGTGAGTATGCTGCAGAAGCCTTCAGAGCCTGACCCTTATCTAGCTTGAGAAAGTATTTCTGAAAGCCTGCTGAAAAACTTTGCAGATAATAACTCTGTTTAGTAAAAGCCTCTAACAGCATGTGTCCATATCCCAATAGATACCTACTCTTTGATTTACCAAATGAGGCTAGCTAATACATCCAGCACACAGTTTGTTACCAGCAGGGTTCCACTAATATTTTAATGGTCTGCACAGAGAACTCAAAACCCCTTTTTGGCATTTATTCCATGTACTTTACTTAGCTATAATGAGAGAAAGATTGAGGATCGTATGTCCAGGCAAAGTATAAGAAATATGCATGCTGTGAACAGTATCCATCAAAAGACAAATGAGGAAGGCAGCAGAAGGTGTAAAGTCTAAAAAAAGAGAGAGGATAGTTATGAGAGACAGTGTGTGGCAGAAGAAAACAGCAAACAGTTCCAGGAAGGAAAGTCCCTAGGCAGACTTTAGAATAAACAGTAAAGATAATATTCAAAAGCCATTTAGTTGACTAGAATTTAGCTGCATAAGTCAGGGGCATTCTGGGGGTGGGCAGGAGGCATATCATAGAGGAGTGGAGTTAGCCGCATAACTTATGTGGCTAAATCCGCTCGCACTGTAGGGCTGTCCTAAAGTTAGCCAGATATATTTATCCAACTAACTTTAAGATAGCCGGGTATATTCACACCTCATGAATATGAGGTGTGAATATGAGGTGTGAATATACCCGGCTGAGTATGGGATGAGGGATATTCACACCTCATCCCATACTCAGTCTTCTCACCCCCCTGAATCCCTCACTCCACTACTTCCTCCCACCCCACCTTCCCCCCTCCCTTCCCTCATCCCCCCCACCTCTATTCCTAAATTACCTTACCAACAAGTCCCTAATCCTAAATTTATTTTATCAACAACACATTCATGTACATATGTTATTTTCTATAACCTTTTGTTATATCCTATAACCTTTTGTTCCATGTACCACTGTTATAATATGTTATAATTGGTTTTTTTTGGTTTTTTTTTTGGTTACCATGTTATAATGTAAAATAGGGCGGACTACGCCCTATTCTCTTGGTTATCTGGAAACCGATGTGATATCTCGATTGAATGTCGGTATATAAAAGAAATAAATAATAATAATAATAATAATAATATTCAGCAATGCTGCTGCACCACTGAATATCCCCCTTTAGTTAGCCAGATAGCAATATCCATCTAGCCACTAGCCACTCCACAGCTGAATATTGGCCTCTATTTATTTAGAAAAGCAGTGAAAAAAATGTAATCCCTGAATGGTTGAGGAATATATAGAACTATATGGCTAGTTTTCAGTTCTGTATGAATGTGTGTAGGTGACAGAGAGACACACTTATACTCAGAAATCTACTAGTACTTGGCTTATAGGGATAGTAGATATAACATAGCATGTCAGAGTGAAATCAAGGCCATATGTAAGTATCTGTACTTACTTCAACAGACTGCAGAAAGGCACACATTTTACAAATCTGAAAACTGTTTATGAACCAATTCAGATTTCTGTATGATACTGCTTGCCCCTCCCGACGCAGCCTCGGCGAAACAAGGGTCTGTGTCGGGGGTCCCTTTGAAGTACTTTTATGATAACAGTGGAGTTGCCGGAAATAAGAAATAAAAAGTCCTTTTGAACATTGACACTTTGGACTATGTGATTTACATGTGCACTCGTTGTGGTGGAACTGTCAATATTGAGTACAGCTTCTGCTCTGTTCATGATTTGGATTTACACATTTTGCAAAGCCAGTTCTGGTTCTTTAGCTTTAGCACTCAGGCATTTTTCTTTAAAACCTATAGCTGTGGTTCTGGCTAATTCAGAAAGAGAATGAATGATTATTTGTCTGTATCTGAACACTACAGCCCAGATTAGGTATGTATGGAAGATACTAGATGGTACTGATAAATATATTTTTCATTCCACATAGGAATATGGAAGATGATAAATGAAAAATGAGACTGAATGATGAAGCAATGGTAGCAGGCTGGCATCAGGCATATCTCCTGTGTCAGTTGTTACTTAGCTGGTGAACATAAACAATGAGCAGATGGAGTGTTTTCAGATAGTTGAGGTGAGGGCCAAGTGGCCAGTACCCAACAGTCTGGTTATCTGGTTTCATCTGAGGTACCTTTGCCAGGTTGCCATTTCAGCCTTGTCTTTTAGATAAAATAGAGGTTTGAAGACTCTGAGCCAGAAGCTCGGGCTACTGGCGTTTGAGACATAGGCCATTCTGGGTCAGGCATTGCACCGTACTGCTTTTGGGGATTATCTGAAACAGCAGATCTGCAAACTTGGAAGCCATTCCCTGGGATGGCTAAATGACCTCTACATCAGGGTACTTGCTAGACTTAATTGGAACAGGCACTATTTCCTTAGTATTAAGCAGATCAGACATTTTACATTTCCACACGTAGATAGGACTTACCTACCAATGATCTCCAATAGGCCCTAGAAAGGGTACTTTTACAGAATTCTCAGTTTAGGCTGCAGCTGTAAGTGCCTATAGTGGAGCATGGGACAAGTGGCAGGGAACTGAGATAGCCAAGCAATTTTGGAATTCTGGGCATCTTTCTGAACAAGTCTTTGTTGCAATTTAGGTATTTGTATGTGTTGGTTGGCTGCTGCTCTAGGAACCTCTTCTGACTGGTCCACTATAGATTCTTAGGATTATTTTATACAGGAAAGTATTATTAATTAGGAATTGTGCATTTTGATTTTTTTAAAATATAATTTTACCAATAGATAGGTCTGAGAAATGATTTTATGTGCAAGGCTGTGTCCATGGGGACCCAATGATTAGAACATATTGATTCATGTTTGTCCTGTATGTCTGTCATGTCCTCAATTTCAACATTTATGAGATTTCATTTATTCGATTTGTTGGCATCTTTTTAGGTTTAACATTTTTTGAAAGTATTTTGTGAAATTTATCAAAAGCATTATTGTTAATGTACATTCTATTCAAATGAAGAGGGTGCAAATTCATGATTTAATACTTGATCAAGCTTGATGTGAGTTTTATAGCTAAATTTTAGCACACTGATGCTGACACTGTCTTATTAAATAAGAGAATATCTGTAAATTGGGATAGTGAGGAGTGATAAAGCAGGAAAAGATGTTATTTTTTTAGAACTTGTTTTATTAATTTAAAACAATTTTTGTTGTTAACCTCAGGTATAGAAGGTCAAGTCATTATTTTAGAAGGTTGGATATTTTATTTAGCATGCTACTCCCTACAAACCTCTAAAGTTATTACTCAATTATTTTCATTATTACAAATATCTTACTCTGATATGGTACTACTTAGGGATTTTAATCTTCATGTGCCTAATTTGGATATGCATGTGCTTGATGAACTCCTGTCAGCTATGGAAGATATTGGACTTTCACAGTCAGTTCATGGCTCCAGTCATAAGTTGGGTCATTCCTTAGACATAGAGGGTCATTTTGTAAGGCTTATCACGTGCAATAAGCTGCTATGGCACGTGAAAAGTCGCTTTTCGCATGCGATAGCTTGCTAGGGGCAGAGTTGAGGTGGCAAAGAGGTGGACTCCGTATGGTCTTTGCTGGCAGCGAAAAGGTAAGACATGTTATCATCGCCAGTAACGTGCCCAATAGCACCACCTTCCACAGTGGTGCTATTAGGTACGAAAGCCAGCAGTGATAACACTGCGGTGGTGCGATGGCTGCCGGCTTTTGCAGGCCCGCCCCTTGTTTTCGCTGGATTCACCATTCTGTGATAGAATGGTAAATCCAGGCCTTACTGGTGGCGATAATGTGTCTTAACTTATAGCCACCAGTGAAGACATCATGGAATCTGCCTCCTCGCTGCCCTGACTCCTCCCCTCACTGCCCCAACTCCATGACTCCACCCCTAGCAAGCTGTCACACGCGAAAAGGGACTTTTCGCATGTGATAAGCCTTACAAAATGACTCCCTTAGTTTGCCAAACCCATTGGAATATGGTATCAAATTTTCAACTTAAAGCGGGTTTTATGGTCAGATCATTATTTGATATATTTTGCTTTAAATTAAAAGCAAATAGGAAAAAAGCATATGAAGACAGTTAACCCCAAAGTTGAGATTGATGATTTCCAGACAAGTTGGCATAACACCCAAGAGGACCTGAAGTATGATAAGGTCAAAGAATTGACTGATTGGTGGCACTCTTCATTAAGTTAAGTATATGATAAGTTGGTGCCAGAAAAATAAGTTTAATTTTCAATTCATTAAGGCAAAATTTCCCATAATTCTCACAAGACTTAAACTTAGAAAAGTGTGTGCTTTGCTAAGTTGAGCATCATTGGCATACAACTATACAACTGGAAGATAGACTTATTTAATTTTGTATAATAACTGTTCAAATTGCCAAAAAGAAGTACTATAATGATATTTAAAATTCACTTAAGCAACCATTAGATTTATTTCATATGGTTAAATAATTAGAGAATATGCCCAGAATGTCACAAAATATAAGTTTGGATAATGAGTACTTGACTATTTTATTTCTATACTAGCTATACTACAATAGAGGGTAACTGTGCATGAGTGTACTTGCTGTATAACTCCTGCTATAATGTGGGACCAGTTTCAGTTAATTATGAATTTAGAACTAATAGAGATTATATATGAGCTTTCATCCTCTCATTGTACCTGGGCCCAGGTCTGTTTTGGGTAATCCACATAATGAAAGATTACGACCTGCTGGTAAAATTTATAAATACAACCTTTATGGAAGGCATGGTACCTATCCCATTAAAGGGGCTTTAATACATCTGTTCATTAAAAATTACAGTAGTCTCAGAATTGAGCACAGAAAACTACTGTCCTATATCAAATTGCCATACTCTGAGCAAAATACTGGAAAGGTGTATATTTCACCAGTTAGATTGAATTCTTGAAGCAGAATAATGTATTAGATGCCCACCAGTTTGGATGCATAAAGTCATGAGGCAAAGATTCATTGCTCATTTCCTTGACTGACTGTGCCGGTTGATAGAGGAATATCTGCTTTATTGGTACTGCTGGACATATCAGTGGCATACAATATAATCCCACATAGCATGCTAATTATGAGATAGATTTTCAGACCCCAGCATGCATAAAAGCCTGGGGTTTACGCGTGTGTCCGGGCCTTACACACACCGGGCCATTTGCTGCTGTGTCGGGGGACCGTGCACCGGCAAGGTGCCGGCGTGCACAACTTGCTCCTGCTCCAAGGAAGGAGCAAAAGATGAGATATTAAAAAATGGGCTAGTTAAGATAAGGATGGGGACAGGCAGGATAGGGGAAGGGGAAGGGAGGTTAGGCTAGGGGGTTGGGAAATAACTGGGGAAGGCCCCAATGCATCACCGCACGTAATTGCTTATCTCTATCCCCCGTTGCGCGCAGCGACCTGGCATTTTGTAACATGTGTGTGCCAGCGCGCACATGTTATAAAATTGCACATCAATGTGTGTGTGCCAGATAGTCTGTGCACATGGATACATGTGCATAAGTTTTGAAAATCTAGCCCTATGTGATTGAAGTTAGTGCAGGTTGGAACAACAGTTATAGACTGGTTTACATTCTGTCTCACTGAGAAAGTTCAGCAAGGTAAGCAGGATACGGAGTACTCATTGTAGAAAGTAGGGATGTGAATCGTGTGCCCTATCGTCTTAACGATTGAAATCGTCTGGAAGGAGAAGAAAATCGTGTTTGGCACAATTTTTTAGTTAAAAAATTGTTTTTTCCGATTAGTGAGCACTAACCGGGAGTTAGTGCGCACTAACAGAAAATGATACAATTTGACACTTTTCAGGTCAGTTAAGGTCAGTTTAAGAATGAATATGTATTCCTATTGGCTGCCATCTTATTTATTCATGTTACCAAGGTTCCCACTGACAATATATGGGGGATGGGAAATGGAAACAGTTGGTAGCTTGACAAAAAAAGTATTGTGATCAGTCAATGTGACTAGAACATGTGCCCTAACCCTGATACCAGGGGTGTTGTGATGTTCCTGTACACAGTGCCCTAACCCAGACACCAGGGGTGTTGTGATCTTCCTGTACACAGTACCCTATCCCTATAAATACCAGGAGTGTTGTGATCTTCCTGCACACAGTGCCCTAACCCTGATACCAGGGGTGTTGTGATCTTCCTCCACACAGTGCCCTATCCCTATTAATTCCAGGAGTGTTGTGATCTTCCTGCACACAGTGCCCTATCCCTATTAATACCAGGAGTGTTGTGATCTTCCTGCACACAGTGCCCTAACCCTGACACCAGGGGTGTTGTGATCTTCCTGCACACAGTGCATTAACCCTGATACCAGGGGTGTTGTGATCTCCCTGCACACAGTGCCCTAACCCTGACACCAGGGGTATTGTGATCTTCCTGCACACAGTGCCCTATCCCTATTAATACCAGGAGTGTTGTGATCTTCCTGCACACAGTGCCCTATCCCTATTAATACCAGGAGTGTTGTGATCTTCCTGCACACAGTGCCCTAACCCTGATACCAGGGGTGTTGTGATCTTCCTGCACACAGTGCCCTATCCCTATTAATACCAGGAGTGTTGTGATCTTCCTGCACACAGTACCCTAACCCTGATACCAGGGGTGTTGTGATCTTCCTGCACACAGTGCCCTAACCCTGACACCAGGGGTGTTGTGATCTTCCTACACACATTGCACTATCCCTATTAATACCAGGGGTGTTGTGATCTTCCTGCACACAGTGCCCTAACCCTGATACCAGGGGTGTTGTGATCTTCCTGCACACAGTGCCCTATCCCTATTAATACCAGGAGTGTTGTGATCTTCCTGCACACAGTGCCCTAACCCTGACACCAGGGGTGTTGGGATCTTCCTGCATGCAGTGACCTATCCCGCCTGCATTACTAGTGAGAGGCTGGCTTCACAGACAGGAGGGAGCTGCCTGACCCCCACACCTCCCTTCCCCCATGTCCCAGCCAGTGAATGGTGTGTGGGTGAGGGGGGGGGGGGAGGATGGTGAAGGCTGAGACAGCTCCCTCCCTGCATTACTAGTGAGAGGCTGGCTTCACAGACAGGAGGGAGCTGCCTGACCCTCACTCCTCCCTTCCCCCATTTCCCAGCCAGTGAATGGTGTGTGGGTGAGGGGGGGGGGGGGGAGGATGGTGAAGGCTAAGACAGCTCCCTCCCTGCATTACTAGTGAGAGGCTGGCTTCACAGACAGGGGGGAGCTGCCTGACCCTCACTCCTCCCTTCCCCCAAGTCCCAGCAAGTGAATGGTGTGTGGGTGAGGGGGGGGGGGAGGAGGATGGTGAAGTGTGAGACAGCTCCCTCCCTGCATTACTAGTGAGAGGCTGGCTTCACAGACAGGGGGGAGCTGCCTGACCCTCAGTCCTTTGGGGTGTTGTGATCTTCCTGCACACAGTGCCCTATCCCTGATACCAGGGGTGTTGTGATCTTCCTGCATGCAGTGCCCTATCCCTATTAATACCAGGAGTGTTGTGATCTTCCTGCACACAGTGCCCTATCCCTAATACCACGGGTGTTGTGATCTTCCTGCACACAGTGCCCTATTCCTGATACCGGGGGTGCTGTGATCTTCCTGCATGCAGTGCCCTATCCCGGTTACCGGGGGTGTTGTGATCTTCTTGCACACATCCCGGTATCAGGGATAGGGCACTGTGTGCAGGAAGATCACAACACTCCTGGTATCAGGAATAGGGCACTGTGTGCAGGAAGATCACAACACCCCTGGTATTAGGGATGGGGCACTATGTGCGGGAAGATCACAACACCCCTGGTATTAATAGGGATAGGGCACTGCATGCAGGAAGATCACAACACCCCTGGTATCAGGGATAGGGCACTGTGTGCAGGAAGATCACAACACTCCTGGTATTAATAGGGATAGGGCACTGTGTGCAGGAAGATCACAACACCCCTGGTATCAGGGTTAGGGCACTGTGTGCAGGAAGATCACAACACCCCAGAGGAGTGAGGGTCAGGCAGCTCCCCCCTGTCTGTGAAGCCAGCCTCTCACTAGTAATGCAGGGAGGGAGCTGTCTCAGCCTTCACCATCCTCCCCGCCCCCTCACCCACACATCATTCACTGGCTGGGACATGGGGGAGGGGAGGAGTGAGGGTCAGGCAGCTCCCCCCTGTCTGTGAAGCCAGCCTCTCACTAGTAATGCAGGGAAGGAGCTGTTTTAGCCTCACCATCCTCCCCCCCCCCCTCACCCACACACCATTCACTGGCTGGGACATGGGGGAGGGGAGGAGTGAGGGTCAGGAAGCTCCCCTCTGTCTGTGAAGCCAGCCTCTCACTAGTAATGCAGGGAGGGAGCTGGCTCAGACTTCACCATCCTCCCCCCCCTCACCCACACACCATTCACTGGCTGGGACATGGGGGAAGTCAGGAGTGAGGGTCAGGTAGCTCCCCCCTGTCTGTGAAGCCAGCCTCTCACTAGTAATGCAGGCGGGATAGGGCACTGCATGCAGTAAGATTACAACACCCCTGGTATTAGGGTTAGGGCACTGTGTGCAGGAAGATCACAACACCCCTGGTATCATGGTTAGGGCACTGTGTGCTGGAAGATCACAACACCCCTGGTGTCATGGTTAGGGCACTGTGTGCAGGAAGATCACAACACCCCTGGTATCAGTGTTAGGGCACTGTGTGTAGGAAGATCACAACACTCCTGGTATTAATAGGGATAGGGCACTGTGTGCAGGAAGATCACAACACCCCTGGTGTCAGGGTTAGGGCACTGTGTGCAGGAAGATCACAACACCCCTGGTATCAGGGTTAGGGCACTGTGTGCAGGAAGATCACAACACCCCTGGTGTTAGGGTTAGGGCACTGTGTGCAGGAAGATCACAACACCCCTGGTATCAGGGATAGGGCACTGAGTGCAGGAAGATCACAACACCCCTGGTATCAGGAATAGGGCACAAGTTCTAGTCATATTGACTGATCACATTACTTTTTTTGTCAACTACCAACAGTTTCCATTTCCCATCCCCCCAACCATCACCTCAGTTGGAACCTTGGTAACATCAATAGATAAGAGGGCAGCCAGCCAATAGGAATACATATTCATTCCTAACTGACCTTTACTGACCTGGAAAGTGTCAATTTGTATCATTTTCTGTTAGTGCGCACTAACGGGAGTTAGTGCGCACTAATACGATTTAACGATTTTTAACGATAAATCGTTAGAATTTCTATTGTATTGTGTTCTATAACGATTTAAGACGATATTAAAATTATCGGACGATAATTTTAATCATTGAAAAATGATTCACATCCCTGGTAGAAAGCATTGCACTCAGGAATACCACAGGGCTCAGCGTTATCATCTATGATCTATCCTTCTTAATGTATATTTCCAGCAATTGTGCAAGATTCTATTATTACTAGAAGGTGAACATTTTCTTTATGCAGATGATATCCATTTCTTTTTATCTTGTAATGATGATGGTACTATTTTACAAAAGAAATTGATAAATCATATGGATGCAATAAATACTTGTTTGTCAGATAATGGCTTAGTTTTAAATTTGCAAACATCTGTTTTATTATGTTTAGGAAAAATAGAGCCTTTAAAGGATTCTATATGTTCATCAATGGATCTAGTCTTTCCAATAAAGTCTGAGGTATGTAATATTGGATTTAAGCTGGATTCAGCACTAAATATAAAATCTCAAATTAGGATGATAGCAAAGTTGACTTTTTAAAAACTATGGCTTTTGAGGCACATGAAGTACTTTACAGCACAGCTGGATTTTAAAGTTGTAGTACAGTCTTCATTTCCAACAATAGATTATTGCAAGGTATTATATTACTCAAAAAAAAGTGAGGGAATCATTACAATTAATTCAAAATGTTGCATGAGGCTAGTTACTAACTCCTCACTTGGAGAGTATCTCCCCAAAATTGATGCACTTGCACTTACAGGATTATATATTTAAAATATATACACAAGTTCATAAAATCTTCTATATTGATGATATCCATTGCCTGGTCAATTTGATCAAGTGATATATACCAATAAGACAGTTGAGATCTGTTGATACCAATCAATTTATCACTCCTTCACTGTGTGAAACAAAGTTGAGGAAGATACACCTAAGGTCCTTCTCATTGACAACCCCTTTATTGTGGAATTATTTGCCAGTAGAGTTAAGGACCTCTTCAGATTATTTAAGGTTCAGAAAACCAATAAAAACATTGCTATTCAAACATGCTTAAAATAAATAGAGTGCATTTTATCAAGGAAATGAAAGTTCTTTAAAGCCTTATGACGTCCTTTTATGAAATTGAATTATTGTAACTGTTTTACATATATTGGATTATATAAATTATTATTGTGAATGTCAAGCTATAATCCATATTGTAGAATGTGATTGGAGTTTACAGAATACAAGAATGATAAACAAATAAATCAATCAATGCACCACTATGTTTGTTTCACTATAGTTTATGTAGTAGGAATTAACCTAATTTTTCTGTGTGATAAAACAACATTGAAACATAAACATAATATTATGTTAAACAAAAGCAACCCTAAAAATTGGAGTCAAAAAATGAAGTTGTGATTTCCACTGTCCTACTACAGTTGTATACTATCTTGTCACTAACATGCCAGTTCAATTTAAAAGTACTCCCTTTAGAAGTATTGTCATCACATGCCCTGCACGCATAAATTCCAGCCTTTATGCGCGTGGCCGGGTCTTACGTGTGCTGGGCGAATCTTCCAAGAGGCCTGGCCACACGTGTAAAGGCCGGTACATGCTCAAGTGCCGGGCGTCTTGGAAGAGGTGGGCCAGAAGGTGTGTTTTAGGCAGGAGGGGCAGGGTGGGAGGGCGGGCCATGACAGCACCATTGTTCGCTGTCCCGGAGCCTCACATGCTGGCTGGCTGCCACTGCGCACAACTTACTTCAGCTCTGGAGCTGAAGTAAATTGAGCAAAAAAGGTAAAAAAAAGAAAATTTTTAATTTAGGGGTTGGGGAGGAGAGGGGAAGGGGAAGGGAGGTTAGGGTAGGTAAGTTCCCTACCAGTGCGTTCCTTAATTGGATGCAGATTATAAAATCTGGCGCGCATGTGCGTGCGGTCTGCCGATTTTATAACATGCGAGCAATGGTGCCCGCATGTTAACCATGTGTACGCACTGGGAAGCATGCGCACCTTGCAAAATCTACCCGATAGTAAGATCAGCCATAACATCCCTCAGTGTTATCTGATTTTCTCAGATTTGATTTTTTTTCTATTCACTTTTAAACATTACAGCAAGTCAAAAAAAACCGCTTATTGAAAAAAAGAAATGCAATTATACATACATTGTACAAAATAAATTCTAAATATTGCATGTAATCTCTAGTATAATCCATTTCCCCCTAAAGTAACTCTAGCTGGGGGCAGAATTTTGGAAGATTAAACAAAGAAATATTTATAAAGAATTAGGCATTAGCGTTATTCAAGGACCGCTAATTATTTACTTGATCCTTCATTTGGCTTTATTCCGGAGGTTACAACTGTCCTCCTTGCATTTAGGAATGATTTTAGTTGTTCAGGGTAGAAAAAATATAGCAATCTTTTGAAGATTTTATGACACATTTGCAAGGATATTTTAATACATAGGAAAAACCTAATGCCAAAACCTGCGGTCTCATAACAAGAAATTCTCATCTTCTTTCCTGAGTAACAGGAGCAAAATCTGGGAACGCTCGTATCTGCGTTCCTCTAAAAGACATATCAACATTTCTAAAATATCTCTTCATTATCTCCGTTATGTCCTTCTCAATTATAAAGGATACCATGAGAGTAGCACATTCATAGTATTCTCTAGCAGAATCCTCAAGAAACTGTGTCAGATTTCCTTTATTCATATCCAGCTGCTGCTGCTCTCTATTTCTTGTGGACACTGGCATATATTATACTTTATTCACAGAAGGTAAATTTTCTTCTTGAAATTTCAGAACTTCTTTAAAGTATTTCTTAAGAGTGATATAAGGGAGTTCTCCTATGATTTTCGGAAAATTCAAAAATCTCAGGTTCAGATGGCGAGAGTGATTTTCTAAATGTTCCAGTCTTCTAGACACCACATTTAGATCCTTAATCAACTTAACATTGCATTCATCAGTTTTCATTAAATCAGCCTCTACTGTTCCCAGTCTTGGCTCCAATTCACAGATCTTAGTGTCTAAAACTTCTACTTTTTGTTCAACACCTTCCAATTTATCTTGATACTGCCCTATCGATTCCACCAATGCAGCCATAATGTCCCAAATCGCATCCAGTGTTATTTTCTCGGGCCTACCTGGCATCCGAAATTGGCTGCATTGGTAGGGGGGCCACCCAGCTGTTTGATCCATCCATAAAGAACCCTTCGTTCATAATTCTTAAGAATTCTCTGTCTTCTACAGAGAGAGTAATTTTGTCATCATCTTTGGTGACTTGAAACACCGATTCCCCTAGATGTTCCTCTGCATCTGATGGGGGTTTGATCCTGCTGGTAGCTGAACTGAGAATTGGTTCTTCGCAGCTTAGGATCTCCTTGGTGCTTAGGTGGTTAGGGAATGGTTCAAACAGGGTGGGACGTCCATTGTCCAAGACACTCGTAGCGTATGTCTGAATGCTCGGTTTCCTTGTCCGATTAACGCAGACATCGCCGACTATCACCCATCCCAAGGCGAGTCGATAGGCGTAGGGTGTGGTTGGTGGACCATCACGCATCTCCAGGGACTTGACCAACTCCGGTGCGTCCCTGCCCAGTAACAGTAGGATTTCTGCTTCCAGATCTAATGGTGGAAGACAATGCATTATAGATCTCAGATGAGGATGGTGTTGAGCAGCTTCCGGCGTAGGAATTTCGTCTCTGTTGTCAGGTATCTGGTCGCACTCTATAAGCATGGGTAAGTTTGACTTGTAGTTGCCATCTATCGCTTCTATTACATATTCGCTTGCTCTCCTCCCCATCCTTTGGACAACTCCTGAACAGGTTTTAAGGCTGTACGGCGAATAGTGATCGTGGATATCGAACAAGTCAAAGAATTCCGGTCTTGCCAGGGACCTGTTGCTCTGCTCATCTATAATGGCTTGTTCAGGCCGCCCCTTGGGGTACACTTTGGTCAGGCATATTTTTGTGCAGGATTTTCCTTTGCTATTTCTACCGCACACCTGTGTACATTTTGGGACCACTTCAGGTTCTGGCGTTTGTTCATCCTTCTCCTCCCCGCCGTGGTTTGAACAGGGGTGTGAAGTTCTTGAAGGATGAGGTTTTGCTTTATCAGGGTGCAGAGCGCTATTATGTCGGTCGCTCCCACACTCTGAACACTTGATGATTGAGTTACAGTCTTTAGCCCTGTGGTTAGACGAAGAGCAGCACCTGTAGCAAATTCTGTACTTTTTCAACAGTTCTTTGCGTTCTTTCAAGGGTTTCCCTTTGAATCCTCGGCACTTTCTGAGTGGGTGAGGTTTTTTGTGTATGGGGCACTGCTGTTCTGGATCCTCAACCCCACTCATTTCAGAAAGTTCATCTTGTGTAGATGTCTTGGGTGACACTTCCGTTTTGTGCACTGAAATGGGCCTCCTGTTGCTGCCATACTTGTTGGCTGGTTTTTCACCCACTCGGTAGCTGATTCGGTGTGTCTCACGCGTGTTGAACTGAAAACTAGGGTCGTTCCTGTGCTTTGCCAAGTCACGTATGAATTTTGTGAGGACGTGGAACGGTGGGTGCATGTTGTTGTCCTCTTTGTATTGTGCACCGTGAGATGCCCATTTGTCTTGTATATCGCTTGGCAGTTTATTTATAATGGTATTCATGCCCAGTGGTGTGTCTAAGATGCTAAGACTCGGGTAAATTAGTTCGGCTTTCGCTGTCTCCACCTCTTGGAGAAGATCTCCCAATTCTAATAGCTTTCGGTTATTTTTTCTGAATATTTCTGGAAAGTTTTCCAGTTCTTCGAACCATGCATTTTCTATGGTGACTGGGTTTCCATAGTATTGCTCGAGTCTTTCCCACATTTCCTTTAATGCTGCAGAGGGATTTTTTAGGTGGGCAGTTCTCAATCTGCTCACGTGTTCTGCATTTCATCATCAGGTTCACTACTTCTGATGATCCCAACTTCATATCCTTCACAACATTTTGGAAACTAGCTTTCCATGCCCTATAATCCTTGGGCTGATTGTTGAACACTTAGAGGCTAGTGGTTATGAGTTCTCGGTGAGACATGTACCTTGATAAGTCTTCTCTTTCAACCCCACTTAGTGAAGTGGGGTTGAAATTATTATTCTAGGTACACTCCACCTCATCCTCCATACAGACCAGTCGATCCCAGTTATCCACCCTGTATGGCCCAGATATATCCAAATTACTTTCATTAGTTCCCAGCATGTGCCTAGTAGACTCCCTTTTACCTTCTAGTCTGCTCCTGTGTCCACTCACCCAGAGAAGCCAACCCACCAAACACCACATCAATAATCAAAATGAGTTTGCACTTGTGTGAGTAAATAAGCAGTAGTAAATTAACACACATAAGCTGGATGACATGCAAATATAAATTGCTTTTAAAATACCTCATTATGCACATAAGTTTAAACCCTACCCCAAAACGCCCCTTTTTTTGCACATGTGCATATGTGGCCCCTTTTTAAAATATGCATTTCATGTGCTCGGCCACATACATGTGTATAAGATCTTTTTCTACCCAAGAAAGCCTTTGAAAATGTATCTGTAAGTTTCTACCTGAAGCAATTTAGGGTGAAGTGATTTCCCAAGGTTATAAGAAGCATCAGCAAAAGAAGTGGGATTTCAGTTCCGGCTTCCCTTGATCTTAAAACACTGCTCTAAACACTGCTCTAGACCTCCTTGACGCCAACCATTTTTTCACTTATCTCCATATTTCTTCTCTGCCTTTATTTTTTCTCTGCCATCTCTTTTTTCACATTTCTCTTTCCTGTTCATCTTTCCCATTATTCTTCATCTATGGTTTATTCATCATCTTCCCCTCATTACTCTCCTGTGGCTCCTGATATCTTGCTGTGTCTTCAACAGTATATCTTCTCTTTCCCATCTCTCCACCTATTGCATATTAACTCCCAACTTCAATCTCTCTTCCTCTGTTTTGCTTCTGTCAATCTTCCAATGCTATCCATTTCACCATTACCATCTTTCAATATTTCTCTCTATCTCACACCTTACTGCAAGTCTTTTCCCAAATCTCTTTTCGGCATGGTTGTCAGACTTCCTCCTCCCTTTATATTATTTATTTATTTATTATTTAAGAGTTTTTATATACCATCATTAAGTTAATCACTATCATAACGGTTTACAGAAAGGCATTTATATAAAAATGGGTCATACATTACATAGGTGGTGCCATTAGTATTCGGTAACAAAAAGGCAATTATTTGTGGGATTAAGTGTTTCATGGCAATGTGTCCTGAAGGTTGCCTACAGTTAAAAAGGTTGAACTAATTCAGTAAGGAGTATTAAATTAGGCATTCGGTTCTTTATGCCGCATATCCTTGCTTAATTGCCTGCATCAGTTTTCTTTCTCGAAGGCCCGAGAACGGGAGATCGCTCCCGGGATCACCACTAGACCACCAGGTAATTTTAAAATGTTTTGGGGGGCTCGAGAAGGTTGGGGAAGCTAAGGGGTCATTTTTAAAGGGTCGGGTGGGTTTTTTTATTATCGGGCCATCGGTGCCATTTTTGAGTGGCAGCCAAAATGGCGCCGATGGCCCGAGAGCGGGAGATCGGTCCCCGCGCCCCCACTGGACCACCAGGTACTCATAAAAAGTTTTTTGGGGGGGGTTCGGGAGGGTGGGGGAAGGTAAGGGGTCAATTTTAAAGGGTCGGGCCTCACTAAAAAAAAATTAACAATTTGAATCGGAACCGATTCCGATTCACATCACAACCGATCAGATTTTTTCTCCCTCTAGCCAAATCCGATCGTTAAGACGATCGGGCACATGATTCACATCCCTAGACGGGGATATATTGCATCACCACAGATGCTCAGTTTATACCTTTTAGTTCATAACACTTAACTGAAAACTACTGGATGCTTTTACACTAGATACAAATATGGTAGAAATGTATTTTTAATTGAAAATCCAGGTCTACTTGCAAGTATAGTACTATTTGGTGTTTTGCTGCTATAAATATATAATCATTGTTCTTGCATGCATGAGTTGCAATGCCAGTTAGCACTTAACAGCATTCATCTCTCAGTTACCTTTATCAACTACTTGCTTAACAATTTCTTCTCACTGTTTTAAAGTGAATTGCAGTAGGAGTCTTTGCTAGAGACTGGGTTCAGTAGCATGATATCAAAATAGAGAGTCAATTATCAGCATAAACTCCCACGGATAACAAACAAATCATTGGAATTAATAGTGACCATAACCAGAATTAAAAATGGACCATCATACTTAGAACTCCCAGTCAAAAGGACTCTCATTGCTTTGCAAATAATCATTGGTCATCGATATTCAATGTTCAAGACTTTTTTATATTTTTAAATGCACATAAAAATTGAAAAGCAACTTATCTTTTAGTCGCTGCTATCCAAATAGTAATCCCCAGAGTCCCAACATGCTGTGTTTTGAAGATTCTGCATCAGAGGATTAATATGTTGAAGCATTATGGTATTATCCAATCCGTCATCCTTTCCTTCGGGTTGAAAAACATGATGACAGTTTGATCAGAATCTATGAATTAAATACAAATTTTTGTTACTCAGGATTATTTGTAATTCCATGCAATGGCATTCTATCATAGTACTCGTTTATATGATCTTTGTCAACATTTTGTACCAGGAAACTATTGTATCATGTAAAACTCAAATTGCGGGGCAAGATGGCGGCGTAACCAGGCACGGACGCGCTGAGCTCTGAATCTCTGCTAAGTTTCGTTTGAAAATGCCCGCGAAAAGAAAAGGAAAACTCAGAATTTTTCCCTCAGATTCTGAAGTTATGGCCACTCAGCGGTTAATAACTTCATACGTACCAGGAAGGACCGAAGAATCGGGAGGTGGTAACTCCGTTGCGGGGTTCTCCGAGGAAGCGGCGGCTCCGCCTGGAGAAATATCTCTCACCCCCCCGGATCCTCGTAGACCTGAAATGACTCCGCTTCCCGTGAGCCCTCAGGCCGCGGGGTCGCATACTCGTGACGTGGTAGGAGCGACCGACGCTGAGGGAGGCAAGAGTGCAGAAGGTGCCAAATCCCCGTTGTGGCCTAGAGAATGCCTGGACACTTCAGGCAATGGACATCGAGGTTTGCTGCCCATGGCGTCGACCCCGACCCTGGGGAGGGCAACAGAGAGGAACGACGGAGAAGTAAGCATGCCTGGACAGGAAGATACTCCGGCGGGAATATCTTTGGTAACGAAGAGGGGTGAGGGGGGAGTCGAGATCTGGACACCCAGATCTCGACTCCCCAACAATAGAGAACAAGCAGTCTCATGACTTAGGTCGTTGCGGAAGACTTTAGAAAGGAAACCGGAAATGAAACAGCATTTCACTAGCTTCATGAAGGAAATGTTAGACAAGGGCCATGCAGAGCTCGCTCCACCTTTGAAGAATGGCGAAGAATGTTGGTACTTGCCTACCTTTGGTGTATATCATCTGCAGAAGCCAGGCCAGATCCGAATCGTCTTCGATTCCAGTGCGCAGTTTCGTGGGATCTCACTCAACAGTGTGCTTCTCACGGGACCTGATATGATCAACAACCTGTTAGGAGTGGTGATCCACTTCAGGAAAGAAGCAGTCGCTGTGATAGCCGACATCCAACAAATGTTCTACTGTTTTGTCGTGCACCAAGACTACAGAAATTATCTGAGATTCCTGTGGTACCGCGACAACGACATCAACAAGGAGATTGTGGAATACCGGATGCGAGTGCACGTTTTCAGCAACAGTCCATCGCCTGCAGTAGCCACATACGGGCTCAGAAGGACAGCCCAAGAAGGAGAAAAAGAGTATGGTACAGAGGCCAGACGCTTTGTGGAGAAGGACTTCTACGTAGATGACGGATTAAAGTCCTTACCTACCGCAAGGGAAGCGATTAAGTTAATAAAGGCAACACAAGCAATGCTAGCAGGCGCAAATCTGAGACTCCACAAAATAGCCTAGAATAGTCCTGAAGTAATGAAAGCATTCTCTTCATACGATCGCGCCAAAGACTTGAAGAACTTAGACCTGAGAGTGGACGTACCCCCTCTCCAACGAAGTCTTGGGTTAAGTTGGGATGTAAAGAAGGATGTCGTTACATTCCAAGTTTCAATCCGAGATAAACCATACACCCGCCGAGGTGTCTTAGCCACAGTCAACAGTCTGTATGACCCGCTGGGATTTGTAGCTCCAGTCACAATACAAGGAAGAGCCTTGTTAAGAGAACTCTCATCCAGCACTACCGAATGGGATGCCCCATTGCCACAAGCAAAGAAATTAGAATGGGAAAAATGGAAGAACTCCCTGAAAGTGCTCGAACAGCTCCACATACCACGTACTTACGTTCCTATATCACTTAGTACACCCAGCCATAAAGAGATCTGCATTTTCTCCGATGCATCGGTCAAAGCCATAGCTGTGGTAGCCTTTTTTATAGTAACAGACGCAAAAGGGACAGTACACGTGGGCTTCATCTTCGGCAAGGCAAAATTAGCACCACAACCCAACCACACCATACCATGCCTAGAATTGTGTGGAGCGGTGCTAGCAATGGAAATAATGGAGCTTATAACAGCTGAGATAGACACGCAAATTGACGCTATTCACTTCTACATGGATAGCAAAGTAGTACTAGGTTACATTTACAACCAGACAAGAAGATTCCATGTGTATGTTAGCAACAGAGTTGAACGTATACGCAAATCAACACACCCAGAACAATGGCATTATGTGCCCACCGATCAGAATCCAGCAGATCACGCGACAAGAAGTGTGTCAGCATCCCATTTAATGGAAACGATGTGGCTGACTGGACCAGAATTTCTCCGAAAACCAGAACACAGGTCTCCCAAATGCTTATTCGATCTCGTAGACCCCGACGATGATTCGGAGATTCGCCCAGTCACAACTACTCTCCTCACCAGTATTGTTCCCAGGAGCGGTCTGGGAGCTCACCGTTTCCTGCGCTTTTCAAGCTGGATGACACTGAGAAGAGCGATGGCGCTTCTCATCCATATAGCGCTGTCAAGATACCTACCAGCTGACGATAGGCGAAACACCTGTCGTCGATGGCACCTCTGCACAGAATCCTTCTCTGTGAACGAGCTCATCCGAGCGGAGAACACCATCTTACGCTGTGTACAACGGGAAATGTAAGCAGAAGAATGGAAACGCATCAGCAGAGGTGCGGGCTTGCCCAAAGACAGCCCCCCTCCGAAAGTTAAATCCTTTCATTGACAAAAACGGCCTGCTGCGAATTGGTGGCCGTCTCACCCAAGCAGAACTGGACATGGGAGAGAAGAACCCTGTCGTTGTTCCAGGTCAGCATCACATAGCTGTCCTGCTTGTACGACACTACCATGAAGTGGTACTCCTCATGCCACGTGAAGAAACCTGAACTTCGTGGACCGTTGTCCACTCCAAAGACACTCTCTCTCTCTCTATGTGTTGTCTGTCTTTCGTTTCAGGCTGGTGAAACTCCTTGAGAAAGATATCATCCATCGCCTAGATGACTGGATGACCGAGATGACTATGAACTTCTCTGAACTTCGAGAAGATCCAGTTATATGTACTTTACATTGTTGTATGTTAATATGAAAATTGATGTTGTGGTATCATGTGATACCAGATGGGGAGTGTTCTGTCCCCATTAAATGGGTACATATTGTGTTTATGTAGTGCAGCTCACCTGTGTTTGCCACAGCCCCTTCCTTCCTAGTTATGTGACACCTTATGTAACCCAGCTCAGAAGTCTGAGAGCCCTGCTTTAAAAGGGAGTATGCCTTTAACAAATGCCCCCTCCCTTCAGGTTCCCTCCTGAGTCACTGGATCCAGGGCTTTCTGCTATTGGTTCACGCCCTTAGCTCAGCCTGAGGAGATTTTCTCCATACTCATTTCTATTATGGTGGTTTAGTTCCAGCCAAGCCAGCAGCAGACATACATGCCTGTAACCAGTATCCAAGAACAGCTTTTTACGTTCTGCCCACTGCTTCATTAGAAGACTAATCAGCCTCAACCCCACTTTCTCTTTCCCTGCGTCCCTCGAATCTACACCTTCCTTCCCCTGCATTCTCCAGCTGCAAGGATCTCTGTCAGTGTCACAGAAGTTTGAAGCATCTCTTGTAAGTAGTTATGAATTAGCTTTACAATAAAGATTTCAAACATAAAGATCTTTGTGTGAGGACTGATTAGGTGGAACGTTGGCTGCTTTGAATGAGGGAACTTAGAAGTTTCTGTGAAACAAAACAGTAACAAAAGCTGTACAGTGAAAGGCTGTGCAGTTCACAACTGTACACTACATAAATTTAGTATTTCCTTGACTGCCCTCTTTTCAGGGTGGGGGAAGATGAGGTGCTTTTGAGAGTACAATTCTGGAGTTCCTCCACAGTGGTTTCCTGTCACAGCTATTAATGCTACCCTCAGAAGGATCTGAGGGGAAAAGGCACTTTAATATGCCTGCTGGAAGAGCCTATAGTGCTTTGGGGAACCTGAGAAAAATGGCTGATAGCTGTGGTGGGCCTTTCCTCCTCAGTCACCTGTTCCTTTGGAGAGTTGGGAGCATCTCTCTCTGGTCATGACAGTGGTGATTCTGCAGGCTACCTGGCAAAAATAGTGGACTGGTGGTAGTTGAGGAGGTGGAACTATGATATATGGTGATGGAGGAATAGGTGGAACTGGCAATGATGCAGGTGTAGCTTCAGCCTGGAAAGATGCTGTACAGTCTGGTAGAATAGCAAAGGCAGGTGATGGCTGTATCCAGTTGAGCATCACATAGAAGAAAGCTGGTGGGGACTGAAGCAGCCAGGTGGGTATCCTCTGTAGCATCTCCCTCCACACTGCATTCTGTGCTTCCATTGCAGTATGAATGCCCCTCGTCTCCTGTTTCATGCTCTGCATTTTCCACTGAGGTCCTGCATTTCCTCCTTCCCAGCATCCTGTAGGCCATGCATCTTATGCCTGAGTCCATCAATCTCCTCCACCACTCTGGAATTTATGGTGATGATATGACTCTTCATTGAAGTGATCTTCACCTCCTATTCTTGAGGAAATATGAGCTCCTTCTATGCTGAGCTACCCCTCTGCTGGTCACCTGCAAGCTATCTGAGATCAGAAGACAGTGAAAGAGAAGTGGGCCGTTGGATCTCCTCCTCTTTCCTTTCTCCTTCTCCATCACAGCTTGTCACTGCTCCTCTGTGGGCTCCTCTTCCACCTCTTTGTCCTACTTGGGGCTATCAGAAAGCATCCATGAGCGATAGCCCTGGAGGATACTTGATCCCGGCCATTGGTGTTATCGCCAGACTGATCCCTGCAAAAAGGAAATGTGTATATATTTTAAATCTTGCTATATGGGTATATCAGTTCACATTCAGTGGACCTTTCTTTCTGCCTAACAGAACAGCTCCATGATCCTTAATATAGTTTTTTCTACTTCACCACAAACTGTATAAGAAGCATGCCTATGGTACAGATATACATCCTGGAAATACTTGTTAAGTACCAGAATGCAAAGCCAGACAGAGGACTCACTAAATGTTGTGTCATTTGAGAAGGGTCGCAAGCCACTTGGCAGTTCAACTCTTGAATGTTTGGCTATTAGAATTATGTTCCAAATAATATTTCAACCACAAAATATTTTTATATATAAGGGGTTTCCCAATTGTGTATCCTAATAAGCTTTGTCAGGCCCTAACTGACATTCTTATGTGAGTTTATCTGCTCGTCCCTTCAGTAGGACAATGTTTTCATCAAGCCAAGTCTGTCAGCTGTCAGCATAGTGGCCATTTGCAATAGAGATGTTACATATAGGGATGGTATATTCACAGAGGATTCTCAGAGGAGAGGAGCTTTCTAGATAATAACTTATGGGAAGTATAGAAAAGTGATGAGAAAAAGAGGGTCCAACAAATAGAAGAATAGTGTATAGAGAAGTGCAACAGGTAAGGCATCCTACCATGGAACAGTCACCAGAGTCTGAGTCTGTTTCCCCTATCAGCTGTTTCTAGACAGTAAGGAGAGTGAACATGATATTGAAGAATAAGAATGCAGCTAATAATCATCTATTGAGGAGGACCCTGGGTGGAAGTGGTGCATATCCCAAAGACCAATGTCCTGTGTTGTGGGTCAGGAGGTAACAGAAAAGTAGGTTCTAGTTGTTTCTTTATTCATATAGATACTGATACATCACAATAAAGAAAAGTTTCCTAGTTGGACAATCCTTTCAAAACCATCTATTATTAAAGCTTCTCCCATACCATAGGTGTACAGTGTATGGGTTTTTTTGTTTGTTTGTTTTTTTGAGAGTTTGACTAAGGAGTTAGAAAACTCAGTGTTTATAAATGCATTATAGTTAATAAAAATACACAACTGTTTTACCCTATCCAGAAAACCGAGTTGTGTTGCGATGTGGCTATGGCCAGAGCCATGAGCAGCCTCTCACCTTCGCCGCCGCCCCGACCGGGCCACAGCCTGACTTTGCAGTGCGGTAGTCCACATCCCCGGACTTTCCTGGCGGCAGGAGCTGCCGCCATTCCACGGCCAGGATGCTGCGGAAGCCTTGGATCCTTGTGGCTGGAGCCGCCGATGCCTTGCTTCTTTACGGCCCGGCTGCCATCTTGCTGGCATGACAGGAGCCATGCCGGGTTTCTCCAATGCGGCCTGGAGGCCGCTGAACCAGGGACCTGCCTCGGCTGTGCTGCTCCTCTGCCTCCTCTGCGCGGCTGTTGCCACCACCGATATTGGGGCATGCCCTGAGGCCCAGTTCTCTGCTCCGTTTCCTCTCCACACAGCAGCAGGCATGGCTGCTGTCCAGGGTCCTGCCCCTTCCTTTCTTAGAGGCGGGCCCGCGGCTTCTCTGCTGATTTAAAGGGACAGCACAGGTATGGCCCTTGTGGAGCACCTCTCAGGGAGTTGCCTCGACTGCCTACTTAAGGACTGACTCTTCATGCATTCACTCATCGCCTTGGCAAAGGATCAGTCCTCCCTAGGACTTCTCTGTCTTGTTCCTGCCTGGCTTCCCTGATGTCTTCGTCTCTCGATTCTGATGATATATGTAGTATCCTGATGTTCCCTTCCTGATGTTCCCTTCCTGATGTTCCGATCCTGATGTTCCAGTCCTGATGACCCAGGTTCTGAGTAACCCATGTCTCTGGAGGTTCTTGTTTTTATTGTTGAGGTTCCGGCCCTCAAGTTCTCCTGTTCTGACCTCAGAGGATGCTAGGGGTTGTTCAATCCTTCCTTATGTCTTATCCTGAGCATGCCCGCTCCCCTCGTGGTCCGCAACCAGCCGTCCAGCTGTGAAGGGTGCTTGGAGGACAGTGTGGGCCGTGACCAGCCTACGGGCTGTGTAGGGCACCTGAGGGATTGTGCTCACCTGTCTCATCTGTTCCAAGTTCCAAGACCTCGTCTCATCTGTTCCAAGTCCCAAGACCTCGTCTCTTCTGTTCCAAGTCCAATGTCTCGCCTCGTCTGTTCCAAGGCCTTCAGCTAACCTGACCTCTGTCCAGCCTGCCGCCTCTGCTGCTCCCTGCGGCAGGTCCGAAAGGGCTGGGAACGGTCAGAGGACCATTCAGAGACCACCATAGCTTTGGGTCTTTCCGGGGTGTGCAGTTCCGGTGGAGGCTCTGGCCCTCCAAATTCCTCATGTCCACCCAGAGGGACTAGTCTCACCACAGGGGCACACATCTTGTCCCGCACCTAGGAGCACCCCCTGGCACTTCTGTCCACCAAGTGCAACAAGTTGGTCAGGAGGCCTAGGGTGCTCTTGGCCAACCCTATGAGCACAAGTGAAGAGGAACTTCATAAGACAAGGACCAGGTATATCAAAAAATGTTACAATTCATATAATAAATCATTCCATACACACACTTTTTCTGCGTTACCTATGTACAATGATTACCTTGCTGGCTTTCAGGTTGGGAAGTGTTCAGCTGGCTAACCCCTCCCACAGCTGCTTCTGAAATGGTGCTTAGCACCAACTGTTATGCTGACCTGGCTCTCGGGCTTCTTACTTATTATTCAGGCCTGTTTCCTCTTGATGAGAAAGACGACCAAAATGGTGTGGTGTCAGTATCAGAAAACTTATGAGGAGAGACTGAAGGATCTAAATATGTATACCCTGGAGGAGAGCAGGTACAGAGGAAAAATGATATAGACCTTCAGATCCCTGAAAGGTTTTTAATGATGCATGAACTTTGAACCTTTTCTGTTTGAAAGATGACAGTAGAACTAGGGCTCATGAAATGAAACTCCAGGGGAGATGACTCAGAATTAACATCAGAAAATATTTCTTCATGGAAAGGGTGGCAGATGCCTGGAATGCCCTTCCAAAAAAGGTGGTGAGGACAAAATCAATAAATTCAAAAAGGCATGGGGTAATCATTGTGGAACCCTAAAGGCTAAAGCAGTTACTACCCTTAACCAATTACCTTTCTGATTTTGATGCAATTGCAACATCACTCTCCACTTTAATTATGGGGGTAAAAGAGGAATTGGATTCAGGCGGCAGCAAGCACTGGGCCCTGACTTTTATGGTACAGGGTACTGATATGTAGACATTAGGGAAAAAGTGCAGTACTGTTTCTACAGCCAAGTCCAAAAGCAAAGCATGGTCAAGCAACATTGCCTGAATTATGAAGGCTGCTCACCCATATAGTGTTACTGTATCATTAATCTTAACATAAGGCTTGGGGGTAACCTGCATGGAGCGGCTGTTACTACCCTTAAAAGAAACATGGGGTAATCTGCATGGAGCAGCAGTTACCATCATAACAAACTTGCTGAGCAGACTGGATGGACCATTTGGTCTTTTTCTGCCATTATTACTATGTTTCTAAAGACATAGATATAGATATGTATATAGGGCAATCATATATGATATTATTTTAATCTTAGAAGGCATGCTTCAATATCATTGAAATACTTCTAGAGTATAATCATAGCCCAGTATTTTGAATGAAAAGCAAGGTAAAATCCTTTTTTAACAATATTGAGTGAAAACAATTGTAGCTCTTTCTTTAAGACAACAAATCAGAGTATTTCTTCTTTTGGACAACAATCATGAACCTAATTCTTTTTTGTTCATAGCAATCACATTTTTAGACTACCACAGCAAAAAGTAAAAAAAACATCTCAAATGGCCAAATGATGGCATCCAGTTCTCCTTCTCTGACATGCAGTAATGAATATTTCCACTTTTTCACCCTTCTCTCCTGTCACAGCTATGTTTTGGCACTGCTACATGTGGCTGCTTTTGGGCACTCTGACATTAGTATGCTGTGCATTTATTTGCAGTGCTAGTGTAAAAAATTAACTGCTGTTTACAAAAAAGAATTGTGCTTTTCATTGTTGTCCAACAGAAGGTGGACTGTGATTTGTTTTCTTAAAGAAATAATAATTGTTTTCACTCAATATTGTTAAAAAAAAAAAGGAGAGATTTTGGCTTATTTTTCATTCAATATACCGGGCTATGATTATACTCTAGTGATATTTCAACAATATTAAAGCATATCTTCTAAGTTTGAAAAACACTGCATATATGACTGCCTATGTATATATATAAATATGTTTATCTACGTAGTCAACAAAGTTTGTTTTGTTATGAGTAACTCTGCATTCACTATTGATCCACAGTTGTTTGTACTATAAAGTTTTTCCATATGGATCAGCACCCTTTTTTTCCCAGCTCACAGCTGGTAGCTTTTGTATGAAAATACTCAAATAGCAAATGATCCTTGATGTGTATTAGAAAACAAAGCAATGCAGTCTTTCTGCTGGCAGATCTGCCTTTCAAGGTAGGTATGGGAAAGATATACATGTAGTAAACTCCATGCTGGGTTAGGTAGATGGAACCAGATCAGCCTTCTGGAAATATGCAAGGATTTACAAGCCAGACTAACCAGTGTGAGCATGGAGAGAGTTAGGCTTGTTGCACTATATTTCTCAGCCTGATAGGCCTTCAATCTCTGAAGTAAATGAAAGATAGCATTTAATTTCAGTGACATCTGAAGCCTATGGTACATGGAGGTAACTTACCGTAGTTGACCTTTCATCAACAGCCTGCTTCCAGTGCATGCCACTCCTACCAGATCATTTATATGACATCTCTTCTTTGTTGTAAAGTGTTCTATTTCACAAAGGGCCACTTCATGCAATTCTTCTCAAACCCTTTATGTCCCTATGAAGTGCTTTCATTTAAGGGGATATATCATTTATTTGTATCTTTATACACGCTGAGATAGATCTTAAAAAAGTACGCGCGCACGTACTTTTCTTCGCGCAACCGGCGTGAACAAAAGTATGCCGAATTTTATAAGATATGCGCGTAGCCATGCGTATCTTATAAAATCCAGGGTCGGCGCACGCAAGGCTGGGCAAAATCGGCAGCCTGCGCGCGCCGAGCCGAGCAGCCTGCCTCCGTTCCCTCCGAGGCCACTCTGAAATCGGAGCCTGCCTCGGAGGCAACTTTCCTTCCGTGTCCCCCCACCTTCCCCTCCCTTCCCCTATCTACCCCACCCCCCAGCGCTACCTAAATTCCCCCCTACCTTTTGTTGTGTTATGCCTGCTTGAAGCAGGCGTAACCTGCGCGCGCTGCCTCGGCATCCCCGGCACAGGCCGCAGTGCCGGGGGACTCGGGACCGCCCTCCTGGCCCACCCCCGAACCATCGCCATGCCCCTGGACCTGCCCTGGACCGCCCCCTGACCCCCGGACATGCCCCCAGGACACGCCCCTGGACTGCCGACACACCCATGGACACGCCCCTCCCACCCCTTTTACGAAGCCCTGGGACTTACACATGTCCCGGAGCTTTGCGTTAGCCAGCGGCCTATGCAAAATAGGCCGCTGGCGCACAAGTGCCCTGCGCGCGTAAATCCGGCAGGATTTACGTGCGCAGGGCTTTTAAAATCTAGCCCTATACCCCTGCTTTTGACTTGACTGTACTCACATCAGTTGCCCTTGGGGGAAGTATATGGTACATGAAGATTTTAACCTCAGAACTTTGGTCTCCTTTACTGGTAGCAGAATTAGGAGTGCAAGATAAACACAACTAAACCTAATCAAAATGCTGATGTAAGAGTAGATAGGAGGATAAAAGAGTTAGCCCACTAACCAGCAAGATATGCAACATGCAAAGCTATGTGTGGGTTTAGAGAATTATGTCTATAGGAAGTTGTAGGAAATTAAACTTAACATGTAACAAATAACAGAGACACATACCCATTTGGATTCTAAATATCAAATATTTTGTAAACTTTAAAATATTTAAAAAAAAAACTATGTATAATTTAACAATAAGAGGACAGTGGTTGGAAGAATGAGGGATGAAACACTAAACATAAACAAAAAAAGGCAGGGACCTAGGAAGTTCAGGTCCTAAAGGCTTAGGAATGCGGTTGCTGTGGTGATGGGCTTATGCTGATGAGCTCAAAGCTGCAGTAAGGCACTCATGAGACTCATTGAGTCTCCCCACCACATCAAGCACACTCCTGAGGTCTGCTCAGAGCCTGCACAATTCCTCCACCATCATATGAACGCCCTTCCCAAAAGCCCACTGAGATATAAGCTCCTTAGCCACTGACAGAACAGCAGCTAAGGGATCAAGAGGGATCCTGGCCTCCTTTTGCAAGGAAAGGCTGGCCAGCCTGAGTCCCTGAATCCCTAGATCCATATCCTGAAAGGGGAGAAGTTCCTATCAGGATGTGGAGAAGGAGATCACCTTCAGCTGGCAAGGGACCTCCCACGGAGGTAGGCAGAGGCTGGACTGCCATTCCTGGGTCCGCTGATGGTGGTGGTGGAGGGAATGTGGTGGTGGTGTGGCTTGATCATCCACAGTGGTGGTATCAAAATCTGGTACAGGACAGGCAGGGCCCTCATCACCGTCTTTGTCTGCTCCCTCCGATGAACATGAAGATGACAAGAAGGTGTCATCTGTTTTAGAAGGTAATCATTTTCTGGGAGAGGTGTAGGTGAAGGGGCCTTCTCCTAGATGTGGGACAACCACATCATACAGATGGTAGAAAGGCCTTCCTTGAAAGAAGGAAGTTTCTATTCTGCAGTATATTACTAGATTATACCTCATTAGTGATATGGGCTCAGAGGTAGACTCTGTGTCAGGGCAGCACACACTTTTTAATTTCAATTACCGTAATATATATTATATAATATTCAAAATCAGATGAAAATAAGTCTTCTATAGCAGTTAATACTATAACAATCCAACAGCCAGCATGCATACCCAAGGAACACGAAAACATAGCAGATGGCAGCAGAAAATTATCAGTCTGTTCGTCTAGCCTTCCTAGTTAATACTGTCTACACTAAGGATGCGTCCCAGCTATCAACCACAGAATGTGATTACCTGCAATATATCCTGATGTAGGTCAGTCTCTCTTTTGTATTCCACCATCTTAGATAACCGAGCATACAAGATTCCCTCTTAGTTCCCTCCTGCGCCCCATCTTTACCATGTCTAACCACAAAGCTTTGTAATAATCCAAATAACAAGTAATACTAGAGTGACACATTTATTAGGGGTGCAAAGTTCCCCACAAATTTTATTTCATGTACTGTTTATTTTGTCTCTTTAGTTTAAAAGAAACAAAATATAAGAAAAAACCAAATACAGAAAAAAACAGGGCCTCCCGAGGCCTCCTATGCCCCCTACTCATCCCTCCTACCCAGAAAAATGTTGGAGCTAGGATCATCCTAGGTCCTTATTTACCCAGTCCTGTGAGATCTGCAGTCGAGGCCTAGTCCTGGCCCAAGCTGAGGTCTTGCATAAGGCTTAGGTTGGGGTTACAGCGATCAATTGCAGCCTAAGCATATACAAGTCTGAGGCTGCAGTTTGGACCTGGAGGCCAGGTCCCAACACCATGCCCTCTTCCTGGACCCAGGTCTGATTCTGCAGCCTGTCCTGGAGGCTGAGTCCTGATGCCATGTCTTCAGCTCAGATCCAGGTGTTGAGGCCTGGAGGCCAGGCCCCAACACCTGTGTCTTGGCCCAGAGTCAGGCTCAAGCCAGGACTTCTTTCTTCTTGTATTCTTCACAAACTGATGCCTTCCACTGGGATTACACCGGAATTAATTAACTTCGGCACAACCTCCCCATGTCTAGGCCTAGCACGGGGATTGTGCTTAGGTATAGACCAAGTCCCTTTCGTTGGGTCTTAGCTTATTCCTTATGTGAGGCCCCTGCTTTGGGCCTAGGCCTATGCCTGACTGGCAAATCTAGGTTTTTTTTATGGGTTTTCAAAATGAAACAAGATTCCAACAAAATTCCATCAAAATTTAACTAATTCCATTTTGAAAATGATCTGAAATGAAACTGGAAATTTCAAAGCATTTCCTATTTTGTTTCTCCTGAATGCCCATCCCTAGCATTTAGTGTTGGGTTCTGGTCCATATAGCAAGGCTTCAAGGGCTATGATATGGCATATATTGTATGTTTTTTTCTAGGATAGGAACCATATATATTCAGTTAGAATAAATTTAGGAGTTGGTGCTAAGACCTTGAAAGGTTTCCAGCTAGGCCTGAGGATATCTTCCAAATAATGCTTTATGACAGTGCTGCCTATGACTCTGAGAAATGCCAAGGTCAAAAAATGTTTGTATGAGGGTTTGCTTAAGTTCAAGGCAGAGACTGGATCGTACAGAGTAGTAAACCTATAGTGTGGGTGCTGTTGAAACAGGACATAAACAAACCATGTGAAAAACTTCCAGATGGCCATATCATAAACTTACTTTTGGCTCCATCCTGTCTGGCAAGCAGCCAGTCCCGCCACCTCTTTTGTTTCTATCACAGCTCCCAAGCATTCTTCTTAAGGTCCTCAATCTATACAGAGAAATAGAAAATCAAAGTTAAGTGAGCACTGTAGCTGTTACTGTTACCTCATTACTGGTATGTATCAAATGCTTTCTACTGATGTCTGCAGTAAGTATCATTGCTCTTTGTTCTCCCTGAATGCAACTAAAAATACTGTGCTGCCACTAGGCCCAAAAGTACCCCAGAACATGGACGCTCCATGAACTACTATGCTATTACTTTTCATGAGGAAGCAAATTGAGCAGTCCTGCCAGTGGGATTATCCCTTTCTGGTACTAGCTAACAAAAAAGGGATAAATCTGGTATAACAGAGAGAACACAGCTTTGGTGAGGAACAGAAACCATATGACAAAGCCAAATCTCTCCCTTCTGAAAAAAAAAAAGAGCATTGGTTTACTCTACTATTGGGGTCTCCACCTTGATTGAAAATAACAGAACGACAGTCTATAAATGAAATAAATAAATAAAATATTACATGTCTCAGAGGAACTTCTAGGCCATCTTTGGACCTTTACTATACTTGTGACTTTTGGTTTAAGTTATCCCTTGTTGTCCTTGCCTAAGATTTCAATCTTGAACTATATTATATTGGCAATACATGTATAATGATATTGCTATTAATGAAATGTACATCTGTTATTGTTTCTAGTCATACTTATTGATACTTGCTCTATCTGTAGCCTACCCCTAGTAACCTCTCATGCACACCCTAACCTGCCCCCACCCTAACACCCCTATAGCCCCTTCTAGTGACCCTCCACGCACAATCTAACATGCTCCCACCCCTACTACCCTTCTATGGCAGTTATATATTCTCTGCAGTCCTTTCCAGGCCTGCTTGCTTCCTCTGATGTTTCTTCTGACAGCTCAAATGTGGAACCACACCTTCTCATTTTGCACCACTATGAATGCTAGGCAGGCAAAGTTGGTCTATTGAATTGGTGGCAGCATGGTTGAATAAACCTGTCCTGGAAGAACTGGAAGTTGTGCATCATGGAAGAGTACACATGTATGAGACACTTGGAAAATTGCATGCAAACAAGAAACCATATGCAAATATATGTGCATCTTTCACATGCAACATACATGTAAAAATTGTATGGATTTTATATGATGCACACACAAATTATAAAATTCATGTACATGAGCACGCAAGCTCATATGCACACAAATATGGCCTCATATGCAATTCTTTTAAAGTTATCCTCCCTGATTGTAAGCCTGATGGGGCTACTATACCTACTGGACCTGATTTCAGAATTAGAAACACGAGTAATTGTACTCATGTTGGAAATCTAGACTGAAAAGTTTGAAGAGGTGAATGAGTTAGTGAGAAAGATTATGAAGAGAGGAAATGTTACTGGCAGACCATGTCAAACTACTGGTGATCAGTAAGAACAAGTAAAACCATGCCTCTCGCATCTAGGTTATGCCTCTCTGAGGATCCAGAAACCATGGAATTAATATCAAGAGGATTGTCTTTTGGATCTCAGATAGAAGGAACCAGGAAGTAATCCAGGAAGACTGGCACACAGGAACAAGATTTTAGGAACACACCTCAGAATGTTGTTTTACTAGCAGAGAATGAGTTCCCTAGTAGTCCATTTTGGGGTAATTTTCAAACTCCCTTTGGAGCTTACAGGCCCAGAGATACTTTGAACCTGCAGGTCTGCAAGCAAAATTCACAGGGAAATTCCTGCTGAGTTTCTATTGAATATTAGGGACAGCAGAGGGAGCGCAGGTGTTAGTATACCCACGTACTTTGCCAGAGTAAAGTGTGCAGGGTTAAAATATTCATGGGGATTTTCAAAATGAAATCACACATACTTTACAGTACCTACCCCAGTCTTTCCTCACTCCTTTCCAGCAGGATAATTTACTAGGGATGAGCAGGCTGAAAACCTTTGTTTTGTTTTTGTGGGATTTCCAGCTGAATTTCATTTTGTTGGGTGATTTCTTTCATTTTGATTCTTTTCATTTGGAAATAGTGTGTTACTTGGAAATGGTGCATGCTATTTGCAAATAACATGAACAATCTTCTAACAGTGTATGCTATTTCTTGAAAAAATATTCAGAATTCAGCAGGACTATTTTCATTTTATAAGCAAACAAAATTGGTGTCTCTTTGCATTGTTAATTTCATTTGCAAGCAAATGCACATCCCTATAGTTTTTAAACTGTACAAAACGTGTTCGTAGGAGTTTGCTAAGCAAATGTGTACCTATATATGTCACTCATTAGATTCAAATGAAGACATGTCCATGCAGATGGATCAAACATTTTTAGTTTATGTGGGCGCATATGGCAGTAGATAAGAATAACATATAGGGGCAGATTTTAAAACCTACGTGTGCGGCCTATATTTGTGCGCGCTACCCGGCGTGCACAAATGTATGCCTGTTTTTATAACATGCTCGAGCAGCCGCGCGCATGTTATAAAATCAGGGGTCGGCGCACGCAAGGGGGTGCACACTAGTGCACCTTGCGTGTGCCGAGTCCTCGGGGAGACCAGCTGGCTTTCCCCGTTCCCCTCCCCCTCCCTTCCCCTACCTGTCCCGCCCCCCCAGCATCTAAACCCCCCCCCCCCTGTACCTTTGTCATGGAAGTTACGCCTGCCAGAACATACAATAAAAAGGTGCCGGCCAACCATGAAAAGGCACCAGTTTAATGTCATTGAAATTCAGAGGACCTGGGACAGGAGGTGAGTGGGCATTCTTTCTTCCCCTCTAGAACTGTGGAACCCCATGCATGACATAAGTGGGGACTGCGTTGGTTCCCAGCCCTGAGATATTTTTGGGGAAGCCCAGTTTCATTTATTTTGGGAGTGGTAGGAAATGGAAATCCTGCTTCGTTGGCCCAAAGGAGGGCCTTGGGGAAGTCGACAGGCTGCTGCATGGGATTTTTTTCTCTTTTGTAATTTTCAAAATGAAACAGAAGTAAACCAACAAAATTTCATTGTTTTTCTTTTCTTTGCTTTTGAAGACTGTTATGAAATGAAATAGGAAATGTCTTTGTCATTTCCTATTTTGTTGCAAATGAATGCACATCCCTAATGACAGCCAATCAGCATAGCCAGCAAGCTGTTTACTGTCACTAGGGCACACGCTGATTAAACAGAGAAGCTGTCTGGACCCAGGATTTATATTGCTCCTGCCATCTTCTGATGAAGATATAGAATTGCCTGCTCTCACTGCTATTCTTGCTGCTGTGACTCTGAATCCAACTGAGATATGTATTTCACTTTGAAAATTATTTTTTCTGCTTTTTTGTTTATTTATAAAAATAAATGTAATTTTATTTTGTGTCTTTTTATCCCATGTCCTTTTTTATTTTTATCTAAATTTGAATGTATAGTAATGTCAATTTTATTTTTTAAATATCAGTTTTCAAGTACAATTCAAATGGTGTACAATATAAAAAAATATAAATAACAAAAACAATACATAACAGTCTCTCTCTCTCTCTCTCTCTCTCCCTCCCGCGATATACTGGCAATGTAGCCCAAATTGGGCTAATAGTGCAACTTGCGATAACAGCCTTTCGCATAGCTGATATCGCAATTTGCAATACACATGCTTATTAGCATAAGGTACACCCCTTTTTGGTATCACATGCGATATTGGAAAATGAGGCCCTATGTTTCAATTCAAAACAAAAGTGATAGTGCACAGTTAAGTTTGGAACTTATGTTTACTTGATGCATAATTAATTTTTCCAAATTTATTTTGTATTTGAATAATGTTTAAGTATTGTTTTAAAATGTGAAGTTTTCATTAAAATCTTGACTATTTTGCAGTCAGAGCTTGAATCCTTATGCAAAATTATGCAAATTTGCCACTGAATTTTGAAAAACTTGACACACAGTTTGCTAAACCTTGCCACAGAATTTTAATCTTAAAATATATACAAACATCAAGCAAAAGAAAAAAATCATTAATTTGAATGGAAATTAGATAACATAATAGCTAACTATTAAAGTGGTTTTCAGTCTTCTAGCAAACAATGGGGATGATGTAATAACCTGTGGAGTCTCCACAGGAATGGACAAATATTGTAAGATGTTTTTCTGGTGGTACTAGATTATTTGAATAATATGCAAATGACTCCAGTAGTTACTTCCATGTGAAAAGTTGGCAAAAAATTGCCAGCTTTATCACAAAAAATGTGCCCATTTATGTGATTTTTCCATGCAAATTTTAACATTATGAACCACTGCGGAGCTGAATTGCATGGTTTCTCAGTTTATTAGTTATTTTATGTAAGTTTTGTGAACAGGTTTACAAGCAAAAAATAGTGCATGCAAAATTGCCAAGTACTGGGTGCCTAAACTTGCAGACACAATAATGTTTGTTGTTTGGCATTTTTGTTTGCAGAATAGTATTTTGACTTCAAAGTGAGAAATATTCAGATATAACATATTACCTATTACATTATCTTGCTTCCATTTGTGCTAGTGATTTTCCCCTATTTGATGAGCTAGAGATGATGGTGGTGGTCGTGTGTTTGTGTGTGTGAGGGGGGTTCAAGAATAATTAATTATTTGTATGGTAAATTTAAAACTAATGACGCTAACCCCAAATTTTGAAATATTGTTAGTTTCTAAAAATTCAATACTCTGATTTCAGATTCAGACTCAGACTCATCATCCTTTAGAAACCTTCAGATGTACAGTTTTATCCAATTTCGTTGACAACAATATATAAAAATGGATGGGGCCTATTCCTCTCTTGAAATGAAAAATTTTGATTTTCATATTTTCTGGTTGATTTTAACACTTAAGGTTTGAATGTACAAAATTTCAGTTTCTTGTATGTCCTTGAAGAAAGACATAGTCAGATAGACACAGAAAATGACCATTCTTTACCTGGGTTACAGAACCTCTGAAGAGTCCCCATTATATTTTAGGCATGAGCAGAACATTTTTGTTTAATTGATTAAAGGTTCTTGATATTGAACATTGGAGAGGTGGGCAGAGCATAATCCATCTTTTATTATTATTTTGATTGTCTTTCTAAAGATCACCGTGATGTCAAAGTATATTCAAATCATATTTACACTCCAGACCATTAGTCAGTGACCCATTATGTAATAGCTAAGATATGTAATGAAAAAATACTTTTTAAGATTGCAAAACTATATATTCAATATGACATTACCTTTACGTTAACTCTAAGAACTATAACAGAATCCTGAAATTCATAAATACCTAATATATCTCGTGGATGACCTTCATAATGCTCTGCGGTGTTTTGGGCATTACTGCTCCATTATTGAACTGCTAAAGGGCCATTTTTAATCATTGGTCATATACTGTCCAGTGCTCAAACTACTGTGCATTATGTTACGAGAGAGAGAGAGAGCACCTAACCATAATGCCCTCACCCTAGATAGGTATTTATATCTCTATGGGAGGCCCACCTAGTAACTCATCCAGATAGAGAGTCCATCAAGCTAGGTTGAGAGAACATTGCACAAATCTCATCTTTGGGTGAGTTTCCTCACTCCGAGGGTCATCAAATCTTCACAAAAGAGCACTGTTCTGTTCATACGTCTCTCTCTCTCTCCCCCTCCCCCCACCCTGGTAGTAAACATGGTCCCCCAGTGGTTGTATGTAGGAAATGCCACATTCTGGCACTTATCTCAAAGTGTGAAAAAGGTATCGCAATTTGCGGTAATTTAGCTCTTCGCATAGGTATTAGTGCAAATCGCGATAAACTGCCTATTACCACAAAACACACCCCTTTTTCTATCACATGCAGTATTTAGTGCATTTTGATAAATCCAGGCCTATGATATATGTCAGAAGCAGCTTATTATATTAGATTTTTTTCATAAACTTCCACATTTTCACCAGATGCTTAAATATGTAGAGTCTCTGATGAACTTGAAGCATTTATCTATATAGCTGGAGTTATTATTTGACAATGTCAAAATGTATTTTACTTGGACAAGAAAACATAGGAAAAGAAGATACAAGATTTAGTTTAAGCACCAGAATCTTCCAATGATCAACTACTTTTTTTTATTAAAGTGAAGAGACAGTGGCAAGCAGTAACATTTAACATTGACTTCAATTCCAAAACTGATATTATCTGTGAAGATCTTATGTGCGTTTACCTACAATCAGAACAAGTTAAAAACAAAACTGGAGCTTGTTTTCAAACAGAGAATGGTGACATCAAACAAGCAGTTATGATAAGTAAAGTACCTGCTGATGGTGCTGGTAGAGGAAAAAAGGTGAATACATTTTGATCCTTGACCATTTAACTAAGTACGTAAAAGGTTCAGATTAGGAAAAATGTCAATGATATTTGCGAAAGGATAGTTAAGCTCTCAAAAGAACGGAACAAGGAAAAAGTGAAAACCACATGTGTTACCATACCATTTGACCATCGAGAGAACTATTGAAAAATGTATACTAACACCACAAAAAAATCATCACTTATAATAGCTGCCCCCTCCACCCCAACAAGCCCCTCACTCACGCCAGTTCACTGCCTCCCCCACTCCATGAAGGCCTTACTTTTCCCCAGTTTACTCACTGCCCCTCCTCCTGGTTCACTCTCTTCCATTCCCGCAATTCACTCCCCCCGCTCCCAATCCCCACGATCTAAATTTCACTCCCTCCCTGCACCACTCAAATTCCCTCACTAACCAGCTTCAATGACAGCAAAAAAGAAGGAGGAGGAAAGCAGCCTTGTAGCATCTCAAGTACCTACTTCCTCCTCCTCTGCTGGGAATCGAGCATCATGACATGCTTTGAACCACGTGGGAAAAAGTGCCTAGCATTGCTCAGGTTGTCTAGTCAGTAATAGATATACAGACTAAAATCGAAAACAAAGTAAAAATGATATATATTGCTTTATTTTATAAAGTAAATTAACAGAAAGCATATAGAAACACAGAGAAACTTTCTTTAACCAACAGTGACAATAAATTAGACATCTCCCATTGCGCGCTGCTGCAGGACTCCATCCCCGGTATCAGGACCCAGCTACTAGGCCGGGCCATGGCATCAGGCCTGTGCCTGGTATCTAGCCTAAGCCGAGGTCCAGGCATTGGGACTCAGTCTGGCTGCTTCCGTGGACAACCGGCAGATCAGGTAAGTGATTGTTTGGGGGGGGCTCGGGTTTCAGGTGAGACCCCGGCATTGACCCAGGCCTAGGCCATGACCTCGCCATCATGCCTGGGCCTAGGACACAGCCCCTGCTTTTGACCTCAGCCTATGTTCTAGGTGAGGCCCTGGGTTTGGGCCTGGGCCTGGGCCTAGGCTGAGGCCTAGGCTCAGGCTAGGCTGGGCCTAGGCTGAGGCACAAGCATTGCACTCAGGCATAGGATGGAGCCCTTGCTTTGGTCCTCAGGCAAGGTGATGCTCCGGTCTCGGTCTTAGGCCTAGGTCTGAAGTATTCATTTAAAATGAATGCAACAAATAAGGTCTGCTTCATTCAGGGGGCCCTCGATTCATTTTGTGGCCCCCAAATGAAACAAATTGCCCTAATTTGTCGCATTTACACATTCTTTTTAAACAAATGCACATCCCTAATAGGTATCTTTTCCAAGTGAAATGGATGGAGTAAACAGAGGACACAATTTTAGTTTTGCTTTTTATAATAAAATATGTAAATCCAATGATGAACTGCAAACATCTTGGTTGAGCTATTGACTGATATTGAACAAATGCTACTGTGAGCACTTTTGACTATTTAGGAATACAATTCATGTTTGAAAAATTTTAATACATTGTTTTCTCTTTGTTAATATGATTATAATTTTTGAATGCTTTGAACTATCAATTTAGCATGTATAAGCATGTGCTATACATGAAAATTACTGCTCAGGAAATATTCGAGGCAAAGATCTAAATATTTAAGATAAATATGATTCTGATTATTGTATTTTCCGGGCCAGTCGACCCTAAACTGTATGAAGGCATAAAGGAGTATGTTAGCAGGAGCCAAACATGGTTTCAGCTGAAAAATAACCCTTTGGGATAAATTATTCTGTCAGTAAGAATCAGAAGAAACTGACTAGAATATCTGTTGGGTCCCTAGGGATAGGGCTTTGGAAAAGAGGATGGGACAAAAGCATCAGTAATCAAGGTAGAATAAAAAGTCATCTTTCAGACTGCCTGAGAGAGAAGGGATGATCTGCCAAAGAAGCTAGATCACCTTGGAGAATTAAAGAATAGTGGGTTGGGAAATAAACAAGAAAAGCTCAAGCAGCCTGGCCTGGAGAAGGCCAGGGATCACAGGATAGTGTAGACTGCAGAGTTCCCAGTCACTTGTCACTGAAATTTCATATAAAGACTTTGAACGAGTTTCCTTTGCCTAAAATACAGACAGGACTGCACTGCATGGGGTCAAGACTTTGCTGAAGAAATTGCGGCTGCGCGCGCATGTTATAAAACCGGGCATAGATTTGTGTGCGCCGGGTTGCGTGCACAAATCTACGCCCGCGCGTAGGTATTAAAATATGGCCCTTAGCATTTAGCAGGGACAGAGAAGATATAAGCCAAGCCCGGGGGAGGGTATGATTTCATTACAATAATTAAGCCGTTCAGTATATTGACAGAATTGCTTAAAAAATCTAAAAGCATAGCTGCTTTTCTGAGTCCCACTACACAATACAGAATGAAACTGGTTAAAAGTGTCTATTCCTACCAGGTCTGCTCAGATGCCGGAGTGACTATCAGTAACTATCAGGCCGATACAGTACAGTGCGCTCCACTGGTGGAGCGCACTGTTAGCCCGGGTTTGGACGCGCGTTTTCGACGTGCTAGCTTTACCCCTTATACAGTAAGTGGTATTAGCGCGGCAAAAATGCGCGGCAAACCCCTCCGATACTAATAGCACCCGCAACATGCAAATGCATGTTGATGGCCCTATTAGTTATTCCCGCACGATATAGAAAGTAAAATATGAGGCCAAGCCGCACATTTTGGCCGGCACCGGGGAAGTGTACAGAAAAGCAGAAAAAACTGCTTTTCTGTACACCCTCCGACTTAATATCATAGCGATATTAAGTCAGAGGCCCCAAAAGTAAAAAAAAAAGTAAACATTAAAAAAAATCAGCCCACGGAAGATGAACGCTCACTTATGCCGGCATCCGTTTTCCGAAACCGTGGCTGTCAAAAAGGAGGCCCTAGGGACACGCTAGTGTCCCTAGGGCCTCCTTTTACCACGGGCCCTAATTTGCATAGGCTACCCTTTTGAATCGCGTGCCCAGGAGAGTGGCTTGTGCACGTGCCGGGAGAGAGGGTTCTCGCTGGCTCTCCCGCACATTTTTCTGTATCGGTCTGATTCTTGGGTAAAACTTATTTTGAATCCAAACTAGAATGAAGACCTTCTCTTGGCATTAGCATGTGCCAATTTGCTTTCCCATGAACTAACAGGTTTGACCTCACACATAAACACTATAGTCTGCATTAAAAACTGTAAGTATATGCTGCAGTGGTTACCACATGTTAACTCCTTTTAACATGCAGTCAAACTTTTTAGTATATCAAAAGACAGTTCACAATAATGCTAAATTGCTAATTGCAACATTAGGAAAGAAACGGAATGAAATACAAGCAAATAGTCTCTCCAAAATGTGTTTAACTATAAGATTCTGTTGTGAACCTGCCCACAACCAGCTCGGGTAGGTCCCCTACCTTCCGCAGCCAGCTGAGCCACGGGAGGTCAGGAGGCCCCCCCAAGCTGGCCAAAAGTTCCGTTTGTGTCCAAGGAGGGGTCCGGGAGCGGAACCGCGGTGGACCACGTGACGGCCGCGTCACTCCGACGTGACGCGGACGTCACGTGCTCCTCGCAAAGGAATAGAGGAATGGCTTCCTGACTCCCCGCTGGACCACCAGGGAGTTTTGGTAAGTCTTGGGGGGGGGATTAAGGAGGGTGAAGGGTTTACATTTTTATTTAGGATCAACGATCGCGATTTCCAACTTATTCAACATAGCTATGTTGAATAAGTTGGAAATCCGATCGTTTTCGCCTCATCACTTTTTAAGTTAAAAAAAAAAAAATAAGTAGCGTTTTACATATAAGTTCAAAACGAATGCACACCCCTAGCTGCCAGACTCTAGACCATTTATCAAGCTTCACTAGATCTCTCCTCATGTTTTCCATACCTTTCTGGCTGTCTACCCTGATGCATATTTTTGTATCATCTGCAAAAACAATCTTTTTACAATAGTCCTTCTACATTATCACCTATGAAAATATTGAAAAGAACTGGTCTAAGAACCGATCCCTGTGGAACAGCATTAGTAACACCTCCCTGCTCAGAGTGAACTCCATTTACCACTACCCTCACTCAGATCGATTTTCAAAGCAACTTTCATGTTTGGTTGTCTTTTTTGTTTGTTATTGTGTTGGTATATTGCTTATGTTTTATTTTTGTGCTATTTTATGTTGCATTTTAATTATGATTGCACTTTTCCTAAAGTATCTTGAGTTAGGCATCTAACATATGTAAATGTAATAATAGTATTTTGACCTATTTAGTCACTGAAAGTATTACTAATTGAATTCATACTTTACTATGCTGGGAAGCTCTTGCAGGAACTTACAAAATAGGCCTTTCTCCATCTCTCCTTGAACAATCACTGTCACTGAAACCATGCATGACATCTGATATTTCAAAGTTGTCTGCTATAAAGGATCTTGCCACTATGTAGATTATAGACAATTATGTCCTTTCTTCTATATTCCCTTTGGTATATTAAACTTGTTTATTGTTTCTCATAATTCCACTTAGAGTATCAACAGTTGAGGCATCGTTTTCCAAAATTGAAATGAACAAGAATTCTCACAAAAGTACGATTGAAATTGTATGAGTGGAGAAACAATCAGAATAACTGACAATGAACATAAAAGGAAGTTAACTAAGCCAATGGTTACATGTTTTTCAGCAGAAAGTATGAAAGGTATTCTTTATTAATCCTGTTTGGATAGTTAAATAGTATATACTTTTTTGTGTGACTTGCTATCATTTTAATGTCATAAAGACATCAGATGTATTTGTTGTATCATTTCCCTTCATAATAACACAAAAATAATAAGATGTTGCTTGTGTCATTTAGCTTCCATTAAAACCAATAGAGGAAATAATACATGCTATATTTTTGCCTATCATTTTGTGGGGATTTTGTTTTTGTTGTTCCTGAACCTGCTTTGGGCCTGGGGAAGGAGCAAGGAATAATCACTAGGAAGGTTTTTTGTTAACCTGAGACACAGACAATATATAAGTGGCTTCCCCTGGGCATTTCGCTTTGTTGTGAGCTGGGAGCAGGAAAGTACACAGCTCGAAGCTGTCAGCTTCAGAAAGAGAGTGAGAGAAAACTCAGACGAGAGAGTTTATTTTATTTATGTGTTTATTTATTTATTTATCAAATTTATAATCCACCTTTCTGTAAAAGAATGCACAAAGCGTAGAACAGTTAATTAAAATCAGAATACATTCAATAAAAAACAAGGGGTTTCATAAAATCTCCATATTGGAAAGAGTAAATGAATGGTCCCTATCACTCCTGATTGTGTAAAAGATTATCATGTCTTCTCCAAGCTAAGGAGCCATAACCTGTTGAGCTTTTCTTCACAAGGGAACTCTTCCAGACCCTTAATCATTTTTGTTGCCCTTCTCTGTGCCTTTTCTAGTTCTGCTATATCTTTTTTGAAATGTGAAGACCAGATCTGTACATAATACTCCAGGTTCCAGGTCCATAATACTCCATGGATCAATACAAGGGCATTATTATATTTGCTGTTTTCTTTTCCTTTCCTTTCTGAATAATTCCCAGCATTTTATTTGTTTATTTTTTAAAGCTACTACCGCGCACTTTGCTTAGGCTTTCAAATTATTGTCCGTAATAAATCCAAGATCTGTTTGCTGATTGGTAACTGAAGGTCACTTCTGCCCCTCTTTGGAAATCTATCACTGTGTATGGGGTCTGTAGGGGCTTAGTAGGATAGTGAAAGATAGCCTTGGGTGGGGTGGGAGGGCTTTTATGTAATCAGGAGGCATGGTATTTGTTTTAAATGACAACTGTGTGGGCCCCATAGCAAAATGAAATGAAATGAAATGAAATGAGAAAGAATGAAATTTCATTTGTTTGCCTTCCTGTTCATAAAAAAATATGACTATGTTGTTTCAAATGGCTGCACATCCCTACCTCTTTTCACCAGGTCTCTGGGATGCATATTATCAAGTAAATTTTAAAAGCCCTGCGTGCGTGAATTACGGGGGTTACACGTATGGCTGGGTCATGCGCGCACCACGTGTATTTTCAGAAGGGCCCGACCATGCGCGTAACCCCTGTCTCATGCCATCATGTTGGGCCTTTCAAAAGGGGTGGGGTCTGGGCGGGGAGGGGCGGGGCAGGCCGGGACAGCACCAATAGATGCTGTCCAAGGGAAGCACATGCCAGCAGCTGGCCAGCACGTGGGATGTACTTCTGCTCCTGAGAAGCAGTAAGTATAAAAATAAAAAAGTCGGGGCTAGGTAGGGTTAGGTTAGGGGTCATGGAGGAGAGGGGAAGAGAGAGGAAGGTTAGGGTTAGGGAACGGGGAAAAGGGTGATCACATCATCATGAATAATTTGAAATCCCCCCTGCACGCTCGAGTCGTGGCTGCCCACACATGCCTGTGCAGATGTATACATTCTAAGTCTCCAATTTTAATGTTAAACTTTCTACATTTGCATAAAGGTAACTATGTTTCTTTTTTTTTATTAATCTCTTGTTTATTATTAACAGTTGATTTAGATAATTTTGCAGCAACTGAACTCCCGACCCCACCCCCAGGTTACCTCAGCTTTAATAACGCCCTTGCTAAAAGGCAAATTTTAAAAGCCATTCACGTGCTGAAGCTGGGAAATACGCGCAGAAGTTGGGCTGGTGCGTGCCGTGAGGAGTTTAAAAAGAGCATGCGTATGCGTGTATCTCCTGGTATGAGCAAAACATGTTTTTCACAAAAAAAGGGACAGGGCATAGAAGTGGTATGGGTAGTTCATGGACAATCCAGAAAATATGAATGAAACCAGTGTGTGAATATTTACACACAGCATGTGTCAGGGTCCTTATCCGCATACATTTATTTATTTATTTATGTATTTGTTTGTTTGTTTTTATATACTGACGTTCAAAATGTATATCACATCGGTTTACAATAAGAATAATAAAACATAAAACATCAAATAAACAATTAGATAAAACTAAGCATATTAAATAACCAAACAATTAAAAATAAAATAACATCATATTAAAATACAAATAGATATTATAATAATACAAATAGATATTATAACTTACAATTTATTTCTGCTATGGATGGTGAGTAGCTAATAAAACAAAAAAAAAAAAAGAGACCAGTTAGTTTAAGGGTTGGGGCTTAAAGTGTAAAAGGGAGGCTTATTGGGGGCTTAGGAAGTCATATCCTTTAACTGGGCAAACTGAGAATGGGGGGAAACTGGTATTTGCATCAGCTCAAGTATCTACCAAAATGCCCCCCACTTACGTTGTAGAGGTAGCATTTGAGCTCACATCTCTTCCGAAGGGATGGGCTCCACCTTAACCAGGGTGGAACCAGACTGCTGGCGCAAACCTTTAAAAAGGAGATAGAGCAGCTTTTAAACTAGAACAAAGGGGAAAGCCGACAGTCGCTCAGCAGCGCATGGTTCGGAGAGATGTATCTTTAAAGGATACTAATGATGCATTAGAATTAGGGCATCCCGACAGTGAGGTTCCAATAATTAGAAAAGTAGTCCAAGTGCCTGTAACTAAAAACTCACCTGAGCTAAAAAATTCTAACTTATCCCTATCAATTAAAAAGCAGAATAAAAATACAATCAAAAAACAAACTTTGAAATGTTTGTATGCTAATGCCAGAAGTCTAAGAAGTAAGATGGGAGAACTAGAATGTATAGCAGTAAATGATGACATAGACTTAATTGGCATCTCAGAGACATGGTGGAAAGAGGATAACCAATGGGACAGTGCTATACCGGGGTACAAATTATATCGCAATGACAGAGAGGAGCAGTCGGGAGGAGGTGTGGCGCTTTATGTCCGGGATGGCATAGAGTCCAACAGGATAAACATCCTGCATGAGACTAAATACAAAATTGAATCTTTATGGGTAGAAATCCCTTGTGTATCAGGGAAGACTACAGTGATAGGGGTATACTACCGTCCACCTGGTCAAGATGGTGAGATGGACAGTGAAATGCTAAGAGAAATTAGGGAAGCTAACCAAATTGGTAGTGCAGTAATAATGGGAGACTTCAATTACCCCAATATAGACTGGGTAAATGTATCATCGGGTCACGCTAGAGAGATAACGTTCCTGGATGGAATAAATGATAGCTTTATGGAGCAATTGGTTCAGGAACCGACGAGAGAGGGAGCAATTTTAGATCTAATTCTCAGTGGAGCACAGGACTTGGTGAGAGAGGTAACGGTGGTGGGGCCACTTGGCAATAGTGATCATAATATGATCAAATTTGATTTAATGACTGGAAAAGGAACAGTGTGCAAATCCAAGGCTCTCGTGCTAAACTTTCAAAAGGGAAACTTTGATAAAATGAGAAAAATTGTTAGAAAAAAACTGAAAGGAGCAGCTACAAAAGTAAAAAATGTCCAAGAGGCGTGGTCATTGTTAAAAAATACCATTCTAGAAGCACAGTCCAGATGTATTCCACACATTAAGAAAGGTGGAAAGAAGGCAAAACGATTACCGGCATGGTTAAAAGGGGAGGTGAAAGAAGCTATTTTAGCCAAAAGATCTTCATTCAAAAATTGGAAGAAGGATCCAACAGAAGAAAATAGGATAAAGCATAAACATTGGCAAGTTAAATGTAAGACATTGATAAGACAGGCTAAGAGAGAATTTGAAAAGAAGTTGGCTGTAGAGGCAAAAACTCACAGTAAAAACTTTTTTAAATATATCCGAAGCAGAAAGCCTGTGAGGGAGTCAGTTGGACCGTTAGATGATCGAGGGGTTAAAGGGGCACTTAGAGAAGATAAGGCCATCGCGGAAAGATTAAATGATTTCTTTGCTTCGGTGTTTACTGAAGAGGATGTTGGGGAGGTACCCGTAATGGAGAAGGTTTTCATGGGTAATGATTCAGATGGACTGAATCAAATCACGGTGAACCTAGAAGATGTGGTAGGCCTGATTGACAAACTGAAGAGTAGTAAATCACCTGGACCGGATGGTATACACCCCAGAGTTCTGAAGGAACTAAAAAATGAAATTTCAGACCTATTAGTAAAAATTTGTAACTTATCATTAAAATCATCCATTGTACCTGAAGACTGGAGGATAGCAAATGTAACCCCAATATTTAAAAAGGGCTCCAGGGGCGATCCGGGAAACTACCAGACCGGTTAGCCTGACTTCAGTGCCAGGAAAAATAGTGGAAAGTGTTATAAACATCAAAATCACAGAACATATAGAAAGACATGGTTTAATGGAACAAAGTCAGCATGGCTTTACCCAGGGCAAGTCTTGCCTCACAAATCTGCTTCACTTTTTTGAAGGAGTTAATAAACATGTGGATAAAGGTGAACCGGTAGATATAGTATACTTGGATTTTCAGAAGGCGTTTGACAAAGTTCCTCATGAGAGGCTTCTAGGAAAAGTAAAAAGTCATGGGATAGGTGGCGATTTCCTTTCGTGGATTGCAAACTGGCTAAAAGACAGGAAACAGAGAGTAGGATTAAATGGGCAATTTTCTCAGTGGAAGGGAGTGGACAGTGGAGTACCTCAGGGTTCTGTGTTGGGACCCTTACTGTTCAATATATTTATAAATGATCTGGAAAGAAATACGACGAGTGAGATAATCAAATTTGCAGATGACACAAAATTGTGCAGAGTAGTTAAATCACAAGCAGATTGTGATAAATTGCAGGAAGACCTTGTGAGACTGGAAAATTGGGCATCCAAATGGCAGATGAAATTTAATGTGGATAAGTGCAAGGTGATGCATATAGGGAAAAATAACCCATGCTATAATTACACGATGTTGGGTTCCATATTAGGTGCTACAACCCAAGAAAGAGATCTAGGTGTCATAGTGGATAACACATTGAAATCGTCGGTTCAGTGTGCTGCGGCAGTCAAAAAAGCAAACAGAATGTTGGAAATTATTAGAAAAGGAATGATGAATAAAACGGAAAATGTCATAATGCCTCTGTATCGCTCCATGGTGAGACCGCACCTTGAATACTGTGTACAATTCTGGTCGCCGCATCTCAAAAAAGATATAATTGCGATGGAGAAGGTACAGAGAAGGGCTACCAAAATGATAAGGGGAATGGAACAACTCCCCTATGAGGAAAGACTAAAGAGGTTAGGACTTTTCAGCTTGGAGAAGAGACGACTGAGGGGGGATATGATAGAGGTGTTTAAAATCATGAGAGGTCTAGAACAGGTAGATGTGAATCGGTTATTTACTCTTTCGGATAGTAGAAGGACTAGGGGACACTCCATGAAGTTAGCATGGGGCACATTTAAAACTAATCGGAGAAAGTTCTTTTTTACTCAACGCACAATTAAACTCTGGAATTTGTTGCCAGAGAATGTGGTTCGTGCAGTTAGTATAGCTGTGTTTAAAAAAGGATTGGATAATTTCTTGGAGGAGAAGTCCATTACCTGCTATTAAGTGCACTTAGAGAATAGCCACTGCCATTAGTAATGGTTACATGGAATAGACTTAGTTTTTGGGTACTTGCCAGGTTCTTATGGCCTGGATTGGCCACTGTTGGAAACAGGATGCTGGGCTTGATGGACCCTTGGTCTGACCCAGTATGGCATTTTCTTATGTTCTTATGTTCTTATATAAAACTGAGCATAATTGTACACACATACAGACTGTATTATACCAAACATGTGTTTACATGTGCGCCTGCATGCCAGGATGAGTTATCCTGTAAGAGCACAGTCTAACTTCTTTGATTTAACAGTATACTTAGAAGACACCTCACTCTGAAACATGCACTTTAGAGTGACTTCCCTAGGTGTATACTAAAAGCTTCTGTATCTTCTTCTATATATTTTAAGCTCCAGGATTCTGATTCCACTATGATTAAGTTGAAGCCCATCCCACTAAAACAGGCTCCATTAAATATTAGAGATGTGGCTCGTTTTTCGCCCGAGTTAGGAAATTCAACGAAATTTCCTAACTCGTTGTGGTTTCAGAGGCCCCGAAACCCGAAAAGAATTTTCCCCGACTTTCGGGGAAATTTTGTTTTTCGGGTTTGCATGGGGAGAGGGTTACTTTTTTTTTTTTAATTAAAACCCACCCCAAACATTTAAATAAACTATAATACAACACCCCCCCCTGATCCCGATCCCTCCCAAGACTTACTAATACATCCCTGGTGGTCCAGCGGGGTCCCGGGTTCCATTTGCCCTCCATGCCCGTGCTACTGCAAGCCGTGCTCTTTAAAATGGTGCCGAATAGCCTCTGAACTACCATGTCACAGGGGCTACCGGAGCCATTGGTCAGCCCCTGTCACATGGCCATTGGCGCCATCTTGTGCTCCTGTCATGTGACTGGAGCTGACCAATGGCGCCGAAAGCCTCTGTGACATAGTATGGGCAAAGGCTATCGGCGCCATTTTGATTACTGGCAGCTGACAAAGAAATCGCTTTCGGACCCCCGCTGGACCCCCAGGGATTATTGGCAAGCCTTGGGGGGGTCAGGAGGGGGCTCTTGACCTCTCCAAGGCTTGCCAATAATCCCTGGGGGTCCAGCGGGGGTCCGAAAGCGATTTCTTTGTCGGCTGCCAGTAATCAAAATGGCGCCGATAGCCTTTGCCCATACTATGTCACAGAGGCTTTTGGCGCCATTGGTCAGCTCCAGTCACATGACAGGAGCACAAGATGGCACCGATGGCCATGTGACAGGGGCTGACCAATGGCTCCGGTAGCCCCTGTGACATGGTAGTTCAGAGGCTATTCGGCACCATTTTAAAGAGCACGGCTTGCAGTAGCACGGACATGGAGGGCAAATGGAACCCGGGACCCCGCTGGACCACCAGGGATGTACTTAGTAAGTCTTGGGGAGGGATCGGGATGGGGGGGGGTAGTTTGTATTTATGTAGAAAACTGATTTTAAATGCTTGGTGTGGGTTTTCTTTAAGCTTCCTTTGCCGTTTCGTTTTTTGGCCCAGTTTCGGGTTTCCTCGTTTCGTTTTTCAAAAAAACAAAACGAGAAAACCCGAAATTTACCACGAGGTATCCGAGTCAAAAAGCGACCCGGCAGAAAAAAACGAAGCACATCTCTATTAAATATTATCCAGTTCGTAATAAATAAAAACCTTCCTCTGTCTACTATCATCTCATCCATACATTGAAACTCTGGAGCTCAGCCTGCTTCTGGGATATGAAACTGTCAGAATTTCTGAGAATGTTACCATGGAGTTTATGGATTTAAATCTCTGCACTAAAAGTCTAAAACTGAATTCCATTATCTCCTTTCTGCAGCTTCCTATGAAATTGGTACCCACGGATGCTATGGCAGCTGAATCCTGCCCAGAACTATCTAACAGCGTCATTTATCAAATTGCGTTAAGGTGTTATCATGGGTGTTAGGGCCCTAACGCCCATGATAACACCGTAACACATGTGATAAATAATGCATTGGAAGATGTGTATGCAAATTTTAAAAATTTTGTCAAGTAGGAGAAGTTAATAAAAATGAAGGGAGCTTAACATCACGTGCGATAAGGTAACACATGATGTCGCAAGATTTAACTACATCTTTTATCCTGGCATTATGCCTGTGATATCTGTGCATTAAGGCCAAAGTGGGATTTGCAATAAATATCACAAATCCCATTTCGAGAGAGGAGAGGAGGAAGAGAAAGAGAGAAAGAAAAAGCACCTCTGCGGAGATACACATATTAGGCAACTTTTCTTACCACTGTAAGAGGGACCATTCTGAACTCGGGGTGAGCTTTTGGTGGTGGCCTAGGTTTTGGGGGGGCAGTTTTACATGCCCTGTCAGAGGTACAAACATCACAATAGACATAACTGAAGATTTTATGTGATTTGGATTGATGACAGGTACACAAAGATGAGATTTCTACATTGTATTTGTATTTATTAAAATGTATTAATCACTTAACACGAAATAGGTCTAAGCGATTTACAGTAAAACATACATAAGATTAATTAATAACATCACATACATAATAAAAAACATAACAATAAACAAAGATCATCCAATGACGGCACAAGGTAAGCATAACAATGTTAAGGAGGAAGCAACCTTCAGAGGGAGTCAGAATTTTACAATAATTGTACTCTCGACCTAGCTTGATAGCAGCTAGGTAGTGGGTGTATCAAGTTAGGTCAAGAGTACATTATATAAATCTCATATTTTGTGGACCTTTCATCACTCCAAATCACATAAAATATTTAGTGATATCTACTGTGATGTTAGTTCCTCTGACTGTGCATGAAAAACTGCCCCCCAAAACCTAGGCCACCAAAACCTCACCCTGAGTTCGGAATGGCCCCTCTTACAGTGGTAAAGCATGTTGACTAATATATGTGTCTCCCCAGAGGCACTCTCTCTCTCTTTCTCTCTCCCCCTCCCCCTGCTTGAATCTTTATTGCAAATCCCAGTTTGGCGCCATAACACACAGCTATCACAGGCATAATGCCAAGAAAACGGTGTAGTTACTTCTGGCATTAAATCACATGATAGCGTGTGTTACTTTATCGCACACAATGTTAAGCACCCTTCATTTTCATAAACTCATCTCTCTCTTCTCCCACTTGATTAATTTTTTAAAAATTGCATACTTGAGATGCATTATTAATCACATGTGTTATGGCGTTATTGCGGGTGTTAAGGCCCTACCGCTCAGGATAATGCTCTAACGCATTTTCATAAATGACCCTGTTAGCAACATATTAGGTATGCTTCATTTGCAAACAGACAGGCAAGTTACAAAGCATTTCTCTCAACCACCAACTATCTACATTTATAATGATCAAATCTATATAAATAAAAATGTTAAATAGTTTGTACCAAATTGCTAATCTCAGCAACCACTTAACCGATTGCGTTCAAATTTGGACACAAGTTTCACCTCACATACGGCAAGGATCTTCTATACTTACATTACATATATGTCACACCAGGGGCTGGTAAAAAAGTTTTAAAATTTGGTTCCACAAAACAGCGACATCTGGTGGACGTAAGCGGGAGCTCTTACACCTTGCACAAACGCTTACACCCCACATACACGTGACCAATGTTTGCGATTCACACACCCTCTGAGCAGACACAAATCCACCCTCCTCACAAACCACCCCCCCCCCCCCCCGCACACATGCCAATTGTACTTATTTCACACACCCTCAAAAAACACACAAAAACCCACTAAATACCAGCAGGCTACACCGGGAGGCCACTCACATGCCACATGTTTGCAATTCCCACACCCTACGAACTCACACACAAACACCCTCCTCACACCCCTCACACACATGAATTTTCTACTTACTGCCCTCAACCTCCGAACACACGGAAAACTGCAGAATCGTTCGGGCTGCTGCAGCAGGGGGGGGGGGGGGGGGGCAACACCACTCCGGGACACATCGCATACACTACGGCTGTCGGCTGCCAGCAATCAAAATGGCGCTGACGGCTCTTTCCCTTACTAGGACACTCGGGAACGCCAATAGCGACAGTAGCCCATGTGACATAGTAAAGGCGAGGGCCCGTTAACGCCATTTTCTGAACTGGCAACTGGTGCACCTTCGCCCTTACTATCTGAGCGAGACGACCGCTCCCATTGCTCTACCTCGAGGGCCCGGCGCCAATACTTCCATGCCGGAACGAACGCCCGCTCCACCGACTACCATTTTTGAAAGGTATCGTCGGGCCTGCAGGGGGGGCGTGGGGATGTTCTTGCGTCCATGTTTGGGGGGGGGGGGCAGGGGGCAAGTCCGAGATTCTGCAACTCTTGTGGGTTTCTGTGAGGATTACTTTGGGGGTGCAAAGGGGGAGGGCACACACAAACACATACACAAAATGTGCACCATCTCTGAAAGGTTACAAAACAGCCCTCACCAGGTGGCGAGTCACTGAGGTGACAGTGAGGGGAGGGAGAATGAGGAGGGAGGTAACTGTCAAGGGAGGAAGAATGAGGGGAGAGGTGAGTGTGAGGGGACAGAGTTGGAGTGGGGACAGGGGAGGGAAGGGGGGGGAGTGACCAAGGGGGAAGAGGATGAGTGACTGAGCTAAATGAGCAAGGGGAAGGGGCAGGGAGGGCAAAGAATCTGACTCAGCCACTGCAACGCGTGGCAGGGGTCCGCTAGTCATTAATAATAACAGCAATCCTATCTTTTACCTTCTGGGAATTGGCCCTTGGAGACACAACCTCAGACATAGGAAGGAAGATCACAGCTACAGGATAACTTCCTGCAACACCAAAGTGATACTTTCTTTCCTAGAGATGTTGATCATTAAAGCAGTACAAGGATTGCCAGAGTGCAGGTGGGACCACTCTTCTATGCCCCTGAAGGTCTCCTCTATATACCTTTCTATCAGCCACAGCTCTTCAAGGTCTTCCTATTTCACATATGACCTCTTTCCAACAAGTAGATAATCATACATGTGACACCTGGTACAGAATACTGGATTGCCCTCATCCCGCTGCTAGACAAATATATTCATCTTATTTTTGTGTTTTTAAACTTACTTAATGAAGTGAGGATGCTTAACCAATTTTAAAGGTCCTTCAATTTATTAGATATGCATGCATTTGTCAATGAATTGTAATAGAACTAAATTAGTCAATTGTTAAGGCATGAGTTAATTATGCCCTTGTTGATGTAAATCACTAATTGACTTATTATGAAAAATTAAACTCTTAACTTCCTAAATGGAGTAACAGTCTATATATAGGAAGATATATGACTATGTGAGTAGGAAAATCAAAGACCACTGATCAATTATCCCTCCAGAAACATCTTTTTCACAGTTTTCTACAGAAACCAATTTAGTTTTGAAAAATTTTACACACTCAATGTAATTCAATCAAGCACAATTTACTTCTATATAATATAAACTCACACAATCCAATCCAGCACAATTTATTTGTTAATTCAACAAAACACAATTTACTTTTGCAAACTTTAACCCACAGTTAATTCAAGCAACACAATTTACTTTTGTAAACTTACAAAAACACTTTCCACAGTAAATCCATACTTTTGAAAACTTAAACAAAAAATGATTTTTTACCTATTTCAAGCCCTGCTTCCTTCCCAACAGACTGCTACTTCGTGAATCAATGCTCCCTCACTCTTTTTTTTTTTTTTTTGCTGCCTTTTTCAATATGTATTTGCCTTTTTCAGTGTATTAATATATTTTACCTTCCTGCCTCTCCATGGCTACTTACCATGTCTTATACCTACATTGCTTAAAAGGAATTGTCCGACCCAACTTTGAAATATTCACACTTGATGCCTATGCTGTACATTAGAGATGTGAATCGTGTGCCTGATCGTTTTAACGATCAGGTTCGGATGGAGGGAGAAAAAAAATCGGATCGTTAGAGATGTGAATTGGAATCGGTTCCGATTCCAATTCACATCGTTAATTTTTTAGTGAGGCCTGAGCAGATAAAAAAAAAACCCCACCCTGACCCTTTACAAATGACCCCTTTGCTCTCCCACCTTCCCGAACCCCCCCCCCCCCAAAAAAAACATGTTAAATTACCTGGTGGTCCAGTGGGGGGGGGGGGGTCCCGGCGCGATCTCCCACTCTCAGGCCATCAGCTCCATTTTGGCTACCACTGATAAAAATGGCGCCGATGGCCCGATAAAAAAACCCCACCCCAACCCTTTACAAATTACCCCTTTGCTTCTCCCACCCTCCCGACCCCCCCAAAAACCTTTTACATGTACCTGGTGGTCTAGCGGGGGGTCCGGGAACCATCCCTTCAATCATACCCTCGGTGCCAGTGCCGGTGCTGGACTGGTTTCAAAATGGCGCCAATCGCCTTTGCCCTCACTTTGTCACAGGGAGTGACCGGCGCTCCCTGTGACATAAGAGAGAAAGTCCTTGGGCCTTTTCTTTGGCACTCTTGGATATGTTACTGAACTACTGTGTTCTTCTCAGCTTTCATTAATATCACATTCTTTGCAAGGTGCACCTGGACCTTTTTTCAATGAAATCTCAGAAGGATTTTAATGAAAATCATGGGTCATAGTCATTTTATTTATATTTCTGAGATTCCTGAATTTCTATATTATTTGCCCTTTATTTCACTCATTGATGCATGTGAAATCTTTACTTCTTGATATACACTAGGATTGTAATGAATCCCTCCTCTTCTCCAGGTCTGTTTTTATTTTAACATGCATAAATATGCACAAGATATATGTGCATGTATTATTTGTAAGAAGTGGGTTATTTTATATATTTTGGCAAAATAACCAACATGGGAATATTACTATAGAAATCAGTTAGACTAAATTATATACTGCATGTCTTTCTTTTTGCTCCTGATCTGGTTGGTGACAAAAAAGTCTCCTGTCAGTATAGAATTACACTGGATACCACTTATACCATTGAAATTATTAGGCAGATTCATATTACTGGGCTATTTAGCCTCATATTTCTTATTATGATCATTTTACATTAGTTTGTCTCTTAAATTGTGATCTTTCTGAAAAGAGGAAGCACTTTATAAATTTTGTATAATTTAGGATCAGAGTTCATAACATTTCGATATCTATTTATGATTTTATTGAAACATGGAAACCAACAGACTGCTTAGTTATGAATATTGTACCAAGTGGAATTTTTTTTTTTTAAATTACAAGAACATTTCAAGATTTCTAACCTTCTTATGTTTCAGCTATGCTCTTTGTCTCATAGCTTTTAGTTATTATAAACCTTATCCCTAAATCCCTTTATGGCAGTATGTATGCAATTCAGAGTTTTCATTCACAGTGAAAGTTATCCTAAGAATCTGTAAATCTTGAAAAAATGGTAGGGGAAAACTGGCCTATATCTTATAAGCATTTCTGTCTGTCGTTTTTTCTAAATAACTCATTCACTATGCCTGCATAACTAGAATAACACAACTAAATGTGTATGCCTCTTCAGTTACCAATTGAATTTACATGAGTTTCCAGGAAATTCAAGTCAATCGATAAAATTGATCAAATCTGTCTCAATGTCATAGCAAAAAAAGATCATATCTTAGGAAGATAACCACAGCAAAATATATATTGCAAAATATAACTAGGTGCTCATAATTAGGTCAATTTTCAAATTTTTATATATGTGTAAATAGATTCTTCATGCTAAGCCTTTTCCTATGTTGTTTCTCTAGTTCTCCCTTTTAATTGCATTTTCCTGTAACAGTTGTTATGAGATTTGATAGGTAATTCAGAAAATTGTATATATTTTCTTCTTCATTCTTTTCCTTACAAGTTTCTGTTCTGATACCTAAAGTTTCCATGTACAAGATTTTATTTCTTGCATTTTATTTCAATCTTAATAAAAATAAAGGAAAACATAGCTTCATTCCAGTGTAAACTCTCAACATAAAATTGCCCAACCTCTCTGTGGGTAAAAGTGGTTACAGCATGGGTACTTTTACCAGCAGCAAAAAAAGTGAAGTAGGCATAACGGGTGATCAGGCACAGGGCTTTTAATTTTATTTTGCATCTGTTTCAATGAAGGTGCAAATATATATGGTTGTGTTATATCTGCTGTCCTTGAAGACAGGATTTTCAAAGGGAAACCCAGCACTGAGTTTTTTTGAAAATAAGCTTGCAGTCCTGCAGGTACAACATACAGATGGGTCTGCATGCCTCACAGTTTAAAAATTAGAGAATAATTATACATTTAAGCGAGTGCATAAATATATTTACTTATGATTGATACTTACATTGTACCTTTGCTATCAAATGTTACATTTTTTAATATTATTACATCAATCAATAATTGCAAGAATGTGTAGGTGGTTCACCATTAACTTCCTAATACAATATTTTAAATTTCCACCTATGGGAGGGTCCATATAATTATCTCTCAGCTGCATGATTACAGGCCCCAACAACAAATGGTTCTCCCAGGGATGAGGAGGAGAAGCTGGAGCAAAAGAGAAATACTATTACTTTTGCTGTGCATGCATGCACTGATAACACAAAGGGATGGTAACTTTAAAATGGGTGCATGGGCATTCATAAACATGTGTATATGGGTGGCGCCACTGAGTGCACTGACATTTTCTATTGTGCATGTGAGCATGCACACACATGTTATAAAATAGGTCAGATATGTGTATGTATGCTCCTAATTTCAAGAATGTACACACCTAGGGGCCGATGCTATAATAAACGCGGGAAGCGGGCACTGACTTTTCAGTGCCTGCTTTCTTAACGTGCGCATGGCGCCTGCAAGGGGGGCACCATGCTATAAACAAATTAGAGGGTCATGCTAGCAAGGAGACGCTAAGGTTACCGGCGGTCTGCCAGTTATGAACACCAACACCGATAAACTTGACATCAGTTTTCATAACTGCAATTCAGCTGAGGGTTTTTTTTAACTTTTAAAGAAATACAGAAAAGCAGTTTTTTCTGCTTTTCTGTACTTTTTTTCAATGTGCTCAGCTATTAGTGCCTGCTCCACGCAGGCGTTAATAGCTGAGTGATAAATGTGCGTCTGAGACGCACATTTATTTTTTTGCATTGGAGTAAATGAGTAATAGCCTCATTCACATACATTTGCTTGTGATGGGCGCTATCTCATTCACTCTGTGTCAAACGTGTGTTAAATAGCCGCTAATCCCCCTATTGCATTAGGGGATGGATTAGCACCTATTAACCCGTGTCCAACTGCGGGTTATACAGTGCGCTCCACTTCTGAATACCCAGGTTCTACCCACATTCCTCCCCTTTATTTTTCCTGATGCAAGATATTTGTGCATTGGTAATTTTGCATGCATTTGGGCAATTTATAAATTTGGGTGAACACACACATGTGCTAGATGAGCACCCACCTCCCAGTTTTGGCACATATGGCTTTTAAAATTCACTTTTTAGATTCTTACACTCTATAAGAAACAGAAGTACATAGCATTATAGTAAAAGAAGAATTTATAAGCATTGGCAGATTAAGAACATTTGCTCATTGTATATTATAACAGAAAAGTATTAACCTGCCCTATGCCTCAGTTTGGTTCATGTCAAGCAAATCAAAAAATGGGTTTTCATGATTTCCACCTAAATTCTGGTCAGTCGGAGACACAGCTATGCTGCTGAATATCCACATATAAGCTGCCACTTAACTGGATAAGTTAAACTTGCTCATTGGCAGGTGTAACTTAACCAAATAGGGCCTGGAGTTATCAAAATGCACTAAATACCACATGAGATAGAAAAAGGGGTGTGTTTTATGGTAATAGGCAGTTTATACGAATGCCTCTTTTGCACTTTGAGATAAGTGCCATTTTCTACATAAAACCACTGAGGGGGGGGGGAGAGAAAAAGAGAGAAAGAGACTAGCCATAATACCCTACCCCTAGATAGGTATTTATATCTCTATGGGAGGCCCACCTAGTTACTCGAGGTGAGGTTTAGGTATTAATGTAGGGGGTTAGGGGCCACTTTGACATTCAATGTGAGCCATACAAACAGAACAGTGCTCTCTTGTGAAGATTTGATGACCCTCGGAGTGAGGAAACTCACCCAAATATGAGACTGTGCAGTGTTCTCTCAACCTAACTTGATGGACGCTCTACTTGGCTAACATCAAGCTAGGTTGAGAGAACACTGCACAAATCTCATCTTTGGGTGAGTTTCCTCACTCCGAGGATCATCAAATCTTCACAAGAGAGCAATGTTCTGTTCGTACATCATACTTTGAATGTCAAAGTGGCCCCTAACCCCTTACACTAATCAGTGGCGTAGCCAGAATTGATTTTTTGGGTGGGCACAAGGTTAACATGGGTGGGCTGTAGGCATGCAGCTCTACTAGTTGTTTTTTTACTGATAAATAATGCCAAATTATGCAGCATAGCATTCACATCTACGCCTAAGTATGAGGTTTACTTAATGATACAAACATAATTCACGGTGATTTGTGGTACTTTAGCCTTCTTATTATTACGATTTTATACACGGCTCCTACCTGTCCATAAATTTTGAGAGAGCGGTTGTGTTGCTTATATTTAAATTGCTAACATCTCAAAATATAGATATATATTTTTACCTTTGTTGTCTGATCTTTGTATTTTTCTAATCAGTTGGTCCTGGTCTCTTTTTCCCATTTTTTCCCTTATAGTTCATTTCCTAATTCCTTTTCAGTGTCTTTCTTCTATTACTGTCTTCTTCCCTTCCACACACACACACACACACATACACGCTTTCTCTCACAGACTCCCTCTCACACACTCAAGCTGTCACTCTCATATGCTCTCCCCCCTCCCCCCACAAACTCACATTCTCTGCAGACACACATACAAGTTCTCACTTTCTCACCCCTACCCAGGCTTATATTCTTATGCACACACAGACGCACATCCAGGCACCCATTCTCACCCACACACATAAACCCAGACTCCCATTCTCACCCACAAACCCATGCTCCCAGTCTCACCCACACATATTCAAGCTCCCATTCTCATCCATACATATACACATTTAAGGTCCTATTCTCACCCACACATACACACATTCAAGCACCCATTCTTATCCACATATTCAAGCTTCCATTCTCACCCACCCACACAAACCCAGACTCTCATTCTCACCCATATATACACACATTCAAGCTCCCATTCTCACCCACCCACAAACCCAGGCTCCCATTCTCAACCACACATACACACATTCGAGCTCCCATTCACCCACATATTCAAGCTTCCATTCTCACCCACATACACACCCAGGCTCCAGTTTTTCACCCACACACACTCCCATTCTCATCCACACATACACATTCAAGCACGTGCACAGCTTCCGCTTTCTCCCCCAGAGCAGGAAGATCAGCTACCTCTCCTGCTGCCACCAGACTCCTGCTATCTTCGGGCATCAGGCCGTACTGCCCGCCGAACTTCCTGTCGGGGGGGGGGAGCGGAAGCACAGCGCACAACGTCCGCTTCCTCCCTCCCCCCCCAAGCAGGAAGATCGGCGGGCCATACGGCCCGACGCCCGAAGATAGCAGGAGGCCGGTGGCAGCAGGAGAGGCAGCTGATCTTCCTGCTTTGGGGGAGAAAGCGGAAGCTGTGCGCGGCGCTTCCGCTCCCCCACCCCAAACAGGAAGTTCGGCGGGCCGTTTGGCCCGAAGATAGCAGGAGAACGGGTGGCAGCAGGAGAGGCAGCTGATCTTCCTGCATTGGGGGGAGGAAGCGGAAGCTGCGCGCGGTGCTTCCGCTCCCCTCCCCCCGAACAGGAAGACCGGTTGGCCATACGGCCGCAGCAGCGCTTCCCCATGTGTGCGGTGATGGCGCGCGAGGCGTGGGTTCTCTTGTTCGCTGTCGCGGGGATGGGATCCCGCAACAGCCTTGCAGTTCCGGTGCCAGTTGGGTGGGCCTGGGTCTAAGTTGGGTGGGCACCTGCCCACCCTGGCCCACCCGTGGCTACGCCACTGACACTAATACCTAAACCTCACCTCGAGTTGCTAGGTGGGCCTCCCAGAGAGATATAAATACCTAACTAGGGTGAGGCTATTACAGTTGCTTTCTCACTCTCTCTCTCTCCACAAAAGTCCAAACACATCATATGATGCTTAACACCACTGAAAAAAGGCATAGCTAAAATCACCATGCAATAGGGCTTTTACTAAATGGAAAGCCCACTCTTCTTTTTCAGATTTGCAATCACACCATACAATATGGTGCGATCGATCGCATGCGTTAACAGGGCTTTTCACATGTGAAAACACCCTAAGGCTGAATATCACAGTTAGCTAGACAATTATCTGGCTAAGTAGCACCGTCTCAATCTGCCACTTGCCTGCCCTCAAATTGGACCGTCTAAGAGAAAGCTCGAAAAGTGACAAATCCAGATATCTAGCAGCTGCTGAATATAACTGGATATTCAGCAGCTCACTAGAGAGACAGATAATCCTATTTATCTGGCTATCAGCACTGAATATACCTCCAAGTGCAATGTTGGTGCTATAAACATGGGTAAGGATTTCAAAATGAAATTCCTATGCATTGCTTGCTGTGCTGCCTCTTTGCAGCACAAGTAAAAGTATTCATGACATGAAATATCTTTGAAATGTTTACCTGCAGATCACTACCAATTTTATCCAGGTAACTGATTAGTTAGCAGGGTAAAATCATTTGGAAACTATCATCTTAATGTATTTCAAAACTTGGTCATCTACAATATGTTTATGATATGTTTTACCTTCCATTTGTGGGTAGATTTTCTATTTCATTCATCCATCACTGTTAACCAAACTTTTATTACCAATTAGTAAGCAACCTTTATCCTATACATAACCAAATAAAGGATAGCCTTTTTTAAATGAAAGAACCCGGCTGGCATACCTCTATTAACAAACTGGAGCAAGTTTTGACACATTAATGACAAAAGTGAATAGTGCAATTACACAAAGCAACTTTATGAGGTTTAGACTTGCATTGCAGCAATTTGCTTCAAAAAACAGAACCTGATAATTCTCAAAGCTAGTATTTAAGATACTATAACTATGATGGCAGGTCATACCATGAGCAAGACATCAAAATCACATGTCCACACTTTAGTTAACATACTGCTTCATTTGAATGACTTCCAAAATACATGGAACAACTTCATAGGAATCAATGAGCTAAATTGATAATTAAAGGACAAGAAAAAATCAATAATATATGGTTAAAAAACACTTTTATATTCATGCAGAAATTACAGAGGCTATTCTAAAAAATGTCTGGAAAAGCTGACTAAATTTTGCTAGCAAAATATAAAGGAAGAAATATTGATTCACCTTCATTATATATTTTGAATTGCCCTCAGTCTCTTTTGAGCAGAAGCGTAGTAAATCACCTGGACTGGATGGTATATACCCCAGGGTTCTTAAGGAACTAAAACATGAAATTTCAGATCTATTAGTTAAAATTTTTAACCTATCATTAAAATCATCCATTGTACCTGACGTCTGGAGAGTGGCTAATATAACATCAATATCTAAAAAGTGCTCCAGGTGCGATCCAGGAAACTACTGACCAGTTAGCCTGACTTCAGTGCCAGGAAAAATAGTGGAAAGTGTTCTAAAGATTAAAATCACATAACATATAGAAAGACATGGTTTAATGGAAAGAAGTCAGCATAGCTTTACTCAAGGGAAGTCTTACATCACAAATCTGCTTCACTTTTTTGAAGGAGTTAATAAACATGTAGATATAGGTGAACCGGTAGATATAATGTATTTGGATTTTCAGAAGGCATTTGACAAAGTTCCTCATGAGAAGCTTCTAAGAAAAGTAAAAAGTCATAGGATAGGTGGTGATGTCCTTTTGTGGATTACAGACTGGTTAAAAGACAGGAAACAGAGAGTAGGATTAAATGGACAATTTTCTCAGTGGAAAAGTGTATACAGTGGAGTGCCTCAGGGATCTGTACTAGGACCTGTTCTTTTCAATATATTTGTGAATGATCTGGAGGGGAATACGATGAGTGAGGTAATCAAATTACATTACAGAATGACACAAAATTATTCAGAGTAGTTAAAAAAACAAGCAGATTGTGATAAATTGCAGGAAGACCTTGTGAGAGTGGAAAATTGGCATCTAAAAACAGCAGATGAAATTTAATGTGGATAAGTGCAAGGTGCTGCATATAGGGAAAAATAATCCATGCTGTAGATACACAATGTTAGGTTCCATATTAGTAGTTACTGCCCAGGAAAGAGAGGCCAGAAAATGAAGCTCAACCCTCTGGATGGTGTCAGATGCTGCAGGGTTATTTAAACCCTGCAGCTGGCCTGGAACCATGCATTACAACAATCTGGATTACTGGAAAGAGAAGCTGGTAACAAGGGAGCAAGAATTGGACTACCAGAGGCAGAGGGAAAATAAGGATGCAGCGCAGAAAAACAGCAGATTCCCCAAACAGTACTTTCAACATCAGCAGCACCCTGAAGGCTGCCAATTCCTCCCCCACCTTTATCCACACCCAGTGGCCACTGCACTGCCACTGACTACAGCTTCAGCAGTTGGCAACTGAACTCAGTATCTCCTTCAAGCAAAGGAGATCCCTGCCCAAATTGCAGTCACAATACTGGGCACTCAAATTCATGGTCTGGCCAGACCTTTCCAAAATAACCCAGCATTTTCTTTCCTGTTCACCAAACAGTGTGATTAGCGAATGGATATTCTCAATAGCATGGAACATCGTGAATCCTCATCATTCCTAGCTGGCACAAGAATTGGTGGGGAAATCGATCTTCCTTAACTTAAACCTCCTTCTGAGCTTCTTAGACTTTCCATATCCGTGGAAGGAGGACTAAGTGCATGGCTACACTAAACTAATACCTACACTTCTTGGCCTCTGCATATTGCTGAGTTATTATTTCCACTTGCTACTCTTGATGTCACTGCCTAGTTTGCAAAAACAAACAAACAAAAAAAAAAAAAACCCTTTAAAAATTGAAAAGAAAAACTTTCTTCTCCCCTGGCTCTTTCTGGATGCCTTGAGGTCTTGAAGACTTGCAGCTGTTGCTGCCCATTACCCAGCTTGCTCCTCATGCCATGCTTCTGGTTCAGCATCTTGCAGATTTTTTGGGCCACTTTTGCTGCTTGGACTGCTCCTTCTGTCTTGCCTCCCTCCTGGTTATGTGGTTATGCTGGAGTGATTTGAGCCTCCCCCCCCCCCCCCCCCCCCCCACACACACACACCACACACACACACACACACAAAGAAAAGAAATATAGCAAAATGAAAAACATTCTCCCTTCCCCCTCTGTTGATGCCTTGGGATCTTGGAGTGTTGCTGTCATAGTTCTCACCACCCTGCCTGCTCCTTATGCCCTCCATTCATCTGGTTTAATTTGTTGCTGTGTTGTTGGGCCACAGTTGCTACCTGGTCTGCTACTCCTGCTCTGCCTTTCACTTGATTATATTAGAGTATTTTGTATTCCCCCCTGCCAAAAAAAAAAAAAAGTACAATCTCTTCTTCCTCTGCCCTTCTCTGGATACTTTGGGATCTTGGAGCCTTGCTGCTGTTGCTGTTGTTACTCTCTGTCCAGCTTGCTCCTTATGTCCTGCCTCTCTTCTGGTTAAGTGCCTTGAAGGATTGCTGAACAACTGTTGCTACCTCACTCTGCACTCTGTGCCTGATGGTGTTGATGCCACCCTTCTTGATACCTTACCACTCAATGTATTTATTTTATTTATTTATTTATTGGTTTTTATATACAGCTCACTCAGGTGCCAGACCTGACCAGTGAGGTTTACAATATATAATTTATTTATTTATTTTATTTATTTATTTAGTTAACAACTTTTAATATACCGACGTTCGTGTGGCACATCACGCCGGTTTACAAGCAACTCAGATAAAGGAGGAATTACAATGAACAGGGGGTAGGGGATGGGAGCAGGCCAGAAAGAGGAGAGGGGTAAAGGGAGATAGGAGAAGAGAGGGAAAAATAGATAGCTTGAGAGAGAGAGAATAAACAACCGTAGAAACAGAAGGAACTTATTTACAGGAGTAGATATTTACAATAGATGCAACTTGAATAAATCTGTTTACAGCAGATGCGGCTTATCTAAAACAATTTGAAATATTGTAATATGATAAAGTGAAAGAGCGGGGGGGGGGGGTGACAAGAGGAGATTTGGAAATCTGAAGAATCTGGAATACATCTGGACATCAGATATTATTTGGGAAGGGTCTTCAACTTGGAGATTCCTGGCCTACCTGGGATGCTCACCATGCCATACCATGGCTGGAGAGACTATTTCAGGACCCTGATACCAGGAGAGACTTTCACAGATAGGGGAACAGTTTGAGAATAACTTTGGGACATGGTTATAACCAGAATCAAGTCTGTATGGTATCAGTTAATTACCTTGGATGATCTTCATGTACTAAAATAACTAAGACCCCGCCTATATCTAAACAACTTCGGAACCATTCTCCAGGCAATTATCTTCTCCAAAATTGAATACTGCAACTCCGTTCTTCTAGGTCTCCCTGCATCAACCCTCAAACCCCTCCAAATGTTACAAAATACCACTGCCAGAGTCCTGACCAACACTCAAGGAAAAGATTACATCACACCCATTCTGAAAGACCTCCACTGGCGCCCAATCCACTCCAGGATTCTCTTCAAAAGTCTCTCAATAATACACAAGACCATACACAACCAAAACATGCGCTGGCTAAATGACTCCTTCCTGTTCCAAACCCCCAAAAGTCACACCAGATCTGCCAACACCAAACTATACCACCTCAACTCCACCAGAGAACGAGCACTATCTCTTTCCGGCCCCTCTATCTGGAACTCAATGCCCCCGTATTAAGACTAGAACCCAGCACACAGAGTTTCCAAAAAAAAATTAAAAATCTGACTATTCAAACAGGCCTTTCCATAACTTCCCCCCCCCCCCCCCACACACACACACCTCTAGCAAGACACTTAACCCAATCATCTTTTAATAAAACGTCTGTACAAAGTTCCTCCCCTGATGCACCCATGTTTTTCTGACCCACTGTATATAAAAGCGTAATTGAATTGTTTGAATCACCCCCTGCGCACCCTTAACCCCTCTGTCTTCAAACCCCCCTCCCTCCTATCTGTGGCTGTCTCTTATAATGTTGAGATGTAATTTCTTATTCTTAGTACTCCAAAATGTTTATCTATCTGTTCCTTGTAAACCGATGTGATGTGCAAACGAACGTCGGTATATAAAAGCTATAAATAAATAAATAATGGTTTAATTTTTGAACTGTCCAGTGTGTCAAGCCAGGTTTTTTTTTGACATCTCTACCCAGCCAAGGACCCTAGAAGTCTATCATCATTCCTAAAACAAAAAAATCATGCCTTGGGGCTGCTAGTACTGTGCAAAGACTTAGACCAGAGACCAAGTATGATTCCTGCCTTCTTGGATAAATACCAGAACAGGGGCTACAGTTATTATGTGAGCTTCTCTTAGTGTTGCTGCCAATAAATTATATTTCTCTGTTTTTCTTTGTGTTGTTGATAAGCTGGAGAACATTGTTTTCAGCCTAAACAGCTACCTGATGAACTGTTTCCTGGTGTGGCTAAGTCAGGTTGTCCTGAAACCACCCCAGATATTCATAAAAATAGCAATGATAGCTAAGAGAAATGATATCTAAAAGACAGATAAGAGAAGGGAGAGAAGGATTAGACTAAGATTTAGACCAGGCAGTGGTTAAAAGGAAGCAAAAATCTCCTTCATAGCCAGACATGCAGGGTGTAGGATGAGAAAGAAGTAGAACAGAAGATGTACAGAAGAATCTGTGTCATGCCTCTGATATGTGTAGCATACCTCTTTTTGTTTTTGCTGATCTGTTGATACCAACTGCAATGTAAATAGATTTTTAGTTCAATAAATGTGTGCTTGCTTGAATTTTAAGCATCCTTGCCTGACTATATTTATTTGTTTAAATGCTTCTGACTTGTTTAGAAAGTAATGGACTGGGAGCCCAGAAGCTAAAAAACATAAAGCATGGTCATATCTACCTATCAATGAGTATGGATGTACTATATGGGGTAGATTTTCAAAACCTACATGCACGTGATGCTGGTGCGCGCATGTTATAAAAAGCCAGGTCAATGCGCATACGGAGGGGGTCAACTTTAGCAAATGCGCGGCAACGCATCGGGGCCTTCCCCAGTTCCCTCCCAGTCCACTCCAATTAAGGAGCGGACTGGGAGTTTTCCAATCCCCTAGCCTAAACTCCCTTCCCCTTCCCTATCCTGCCCTACCCCTATGCCTATCCTAACTACCCCAAATTTTGTTATTTTATCTTTTGCTCCTGCCTTGGAGCAGGAACAAGTTGCATGCGCTGGCATCCTGCCGGTGCGTAATCCCCTGCACAGCGGCAAATGTCCATTTTGCAGGGCGCCTCTAGCCCCACCCTGCCCCACCCTTCCCCACCCCCAGACCACCCCTCTTTCAAGCCCCAGGACTTACACAAGTCCCAGGGTTTATGCACGTGGTTGGGCCATTTGAAAATTAGCCCGGTGCGTGTACAGCCAGCCAAGCACGTAAACCCCGGGATTTACGCACGCCGGGGTTTTGAAAATCTGTCCCTATATTTCTTAACTTTTCTTTCATATGCCAAGATTACTTTGTGAAGCATTATATATTAATGGACAGCTAAGCAAGAAAAATTAACCAGTTCATTTGCAGAAATATGGGAAAGCCCATATTAGACCAAAACATTGAAATTAGACATGTTTTGCTATAAGAAATCTTAGCATGCTCACTATGGGGCAGATTTTAAATACTTGCGCGAGCGCGTACTTTTGTTCGCGCAGCAGGCGCGAACAAAAGTACGCTGGATTTTATAAGATATGCGCGTAGCCGCATATCTCCGTGGTCCAGTCCCGGGGGCTGTTCCGGAGGTCACGGCCACGCCCCCAGAACGCCCCCAGGCCGAAACCACGCCTACGTCACTGCCCCTGAAACGCCACGCCCCGCCCTCCAAACACCGCGTCATCCTGACACGCCCCTGACACCCCTGACACGCCCCCGACATGCCCCCGAAGGAAGCCCCGGGACTTACGTGCGTCCCGGGGCTCTGCGCGCACTGGCAGCCTATGCAAAATAGGCGCGCCGGCGCACGAGGGCCCTGCACGTGTAAATCCGGAAGGATTTACGCGCACAGGGGTTTTAAAATCCGTCCCTATATGTGAATTTTCAAAATGTTGCCTGTGTCAAATACAGTATATACATGCATAAATAGCCTCTATTCGCATATTCTATGTTTTATAAAAGTTGGGAATACACGCATATGTTCATGTTCACGTCACACATATTTGTGTAGAAAAGAGGCATTCCAAGACAAGGTCAACAGTTCCACATATTAGATGTTATTATAAAGGACACTTACATGCATATATTTTCCAACTTACACAAGTATTTTTACACCTGCAAATTATCTGGTGTAAGTTTTATTAAGCGTGTTTATTGTCTAGTACTGACAAGGTGAGAGCTCTGGCGGGATAGGGGGAGTTCAGGCTGAGGAGCCAGGAGGGTCTTGATGACCTGGAGAAGGACTGAGTGAAATGGTGGAATAATTGGTAAACTGATTTGATTTCTTTGATGCACATGCTTTAAAATATGACATCTAAACATGTATAAATTGGAACTTATATTGAGTAAGTCATAATTTACTTTCATGTAGAATTTATACACACATATATATTTAAAATAGCTGGATAAACTACACATGTTCAATCTATTGATATAGTAACTGTTGCATTGGAGATGTACCCTTGGGTCGAGGTGGGGTTGACGTAACCCGTAGGTAAGGACCTATGGATCCCTACCATCAGCAGGTTGAGTGGGCTGATAGGTAGAGGCCGCTGGAGCTTTACCTATACCAACCCTCGTTCCCCAAGGGTTGAGCCTTTGGATGCCAGCAGGACTTAGATGGGCCTCAAGATAGAGTAGCAAGAGTAGTTGGTTCAGCCCAGAGACAGCAGGCGAGGAAAGTTGTAGTACTACCCTGGACTGGGTAAAGTTCTGGAAACCCGGGCGCCAATGAAACAAAGGCAGACTGAGGGTGCTCAAGCACAGGTAGGCCAAAGCCTAATAAGTCCATGTCCAGGGAATAGGCTGAAGAAGTGTCCAATGTTAGGCTTGGGTCAGAGCCAGCGGCAATCCAGGGGCAGTGGCAAGCAATGCTGATGTCTGATCATGGAGATAGTCAATATCGTAATCAATCAAAGATGAGGTCTGGTCAAGGAGAAGTCAATAGCATAGTCAATCGAAGCTGAGGTTTGATCACGGAGAAATCAAATAATGTAGTCAGACAAAGCAAAGGTCAGGGTCTGGAGATAGGCAATACGTGGTCAGGCGAAGCGGAGGTCTGGGTCTGGAGATAAGGTGTAGCATAGTCAGGCAAAGTGGAGGTCTGGGACTGGAGATAGGCTGTAGCGGAGTCAGGCGAAGCAAAGTCAAAGTCCATGTAATCAATCCAAAGCATAGGCAGGGCAGGAATGAAGGAGCAGGAACCTGGAACAATGAAGGATCAGGAATGTAGAGTAGATACAAATCTTTAGTAGCAATGAGTACTCGACTAGCGAGGGGACCTGTAGCAAAGGCAACGCTATGGAGTGGGGCCTGAGCTTAAATAACGTGAAGAGGTTGATGTCATCAACTGTGCTGCGGCAGTCAACTGTGCTGCAGCAGTCAAAAAAGCAAACAGAATGTTGGGAATTATTAGAAAGGGAATGGTGAATAAAACGGAAAATGTCATCGCTCCATGGTGAGACCGCACCTTGAATACTGTGTACAATCCTGGTCGCCGCATCTCAAAAAAGATATAATTGCGATGGAGAAGGTACAGAAAAGGGCTACCAAAATGATAAGGGGAATGGAACAACTCCCCTATGAGGAAAGACTAAAGAGGTTAGGACTTTTCAGCTTGGAGAAGAGACGACTGAGGGGGGATATGATAGAGGTGTTTAAAATCATGAGAGGTCTAGAACGGGTAGATGTGAATCGGTTATTTACTCTTTCAGATAGTAGAAAGACTAGGGGGCACTCCATGAAGTTAGCATAGGGCACATTTAAAACTAATCGGAGAAAGTTCTTTTTTACTCAACGCACAATTAAACTCTGGAATTTGTTGCCAGAAGATGTGGTTAGTGCAGTTAGTATAGCTGTGTTTAAAAAAGGATTGGATAAGTTCTTGGAGGAGAAGTCCATTACCTGCTATTAAGTTCACCTAGAGAATAGCCACTGCCATTAGCATTGGTAACATGGAATAGACTTAGTTTTTGGGTACTTGCCAAGTTCTTGTGGCCTGGATTGGCCACTATTGGAAGCAGGATGCTGGGCTTGATGGACCCTTGGTCTGACCCAGTATGGCATTTTCTTATATTCTTATCATCCGGGGCCGCGGCCAGGTTCCCGCCGCGGTCCCTTCAAAAGGATCTGCGATGCACGTGTGCGTGCCTAGGGAGGGGCACGGCACGAGTAGTGGCATCTATCCACAGGCCAGGCGGAGAGGCCCGACGAGCAGTAGCATCATGACCTGGAACTCTGCTGGGAACTGTGGCAGAGCCAGAGGCACTGGAGGAGACCCGAGGTCGTAGCTGGCGGCCCAACACCGCTAGCGAGGAGGAACCAGAGGCTGGAACCTTGTGAAAAGTGAGAGGGCCATGCCACGGGTCTGCAGCAGACGGCACGTGTAACAGTAACATAGAAGCCTATTATTGATGGCAGAAAAAGAAAAAATGATTCATCCAGTCTGCACAGAAAATTTCTTATGGAAGTAATTGCCACTCCATGCAAATTATCACCATGTTTCTGTTAACAGTATTAACTACTGCTCCATGCAGGAGTCCCACAAGCCTTATGTTAAAGGTAATAATATTATCAATAAAAAACAAGCACTATCAAATCCATATTAAATGCATTCTATGTGTTGTTGCATGGTAAAATTATGCATATTTTATTAAATGCACACATATTGGGGCGGATTTTCAGAGCCCTGCTCGCGTAAATCCGCCCAAAACCGGGCGGATTTACGAGAGCAGGGCCCTGCGCGCCGGTGAGCCTATTTTACATAGGCTCACCGGCACGCGCAGAACCCCGGGACTCGCGTAAGTCCCGGGGTTTTCGGAGTGGGCGTGTTGGGAGGCGTGTCGGGGGGCGGGTCCGGTCGTCGCGGCGTTTTGGGGGCGTGTCGGCAGCGTTTTGGGGGCGGGTACGGGGGCGTGGCTACGGCCCGGGGGCGTGGCCGCGCCCTCCGTACCCGCCCCCAGGTCGCGGCCCGGCGCGCAGGAGGCCAGCTGGCGCGCAGGGATTTACGCCTCCCTCCGGGAGGCGTAAATCCCCCGACAAAGGTAGGATGGGGGTTTAGACAGGGCCGGGCGGGTGGGTTAGGTAGGGGAAGGGAGGGGGAGGTGAGGGGAGGGCAAAGGAAAGTTCCCTTCTAGGCCGCTCCGATTTCGGAGCGGCCTAGGAGGGAACGGGGGTAGGCTGCGCGGCTCGGCGCGCGCAGGCTATACGAAATCGATAGCCTTGCGCGCGCCGATCCAGGATTTTAGCCGATACGCGCGACTACGCGCGTATCTACTAAAATCCAGCGTACTTTTGTTTGCGCCTGGAGCGCAAACAAAAGTAGGCTGTTCTACAGCTGTTCTACAGAAAATATGGGGTAGATTTTCAGACGAGCGCGAACAGCCTACTTTTGTTTGCGCTCCAGGCTAAATCCTGGATCGGCGCGCGCAAGGCTATCGATTTCGTATAGCCTGCGCGCGCCGAGCCGTTCCCTCCTAGGCCGCTCCGAAATCGGAGCGGCCTAGAAGGGAACTTTCCTTTGCCCTCCCCTCACCTTCCCCTCCCTTCCCCTACCTAACCCACCCGCCCGGCCCTGTCTAAACCCCCATCCTACCTTTGTCGGGGGATTTACGCCTCCCTCCGGGAGGCGTAAATCCCCGCGCGCCAGCTGGCCTCCTGCGCGCCGGGCCGCGACCTGGGGGCGGGTACGGAGGGCGCGGCCACGCCCCCGGGCCGTAGCCACGCCCCCGTACCCGCCCCCAAAACGCTGCCGACACGCCCCCGAAACGCCGCGACGCTCCGGACCCGCCCCCCCGACACGCCCCCGACACGCCCCCCCTCCGAGAACCCCGGGACTTACGCGAGTCCCGGGGCTCTGCGCGCGCCGGGAGGCCTATGTAAATAGGCTTTCCGGCGCGCAGGGCCCTGCTCGCGTAAATCCGCCCAAAACCGGGCGGATTTACGCGAGCAGGGCTGTGAAAATCCGCCCCTATGTGTGCAGCCATATGCACATGTATATGCCACCTCAGCGCAGTTGTTTGAAACTTATCCTTTCTATGTATCTTTTTGAACTGGAGGTCCAAGACAAACCATTATCTGGAGTCACTTTACCAAGTCAGAATACCAAACTATTCACTGTTTGCTAGTGCTTATTCCAATAATTGGCTTTGTACTGAAGTCTAATGGTTGTATTTTGTAAGTTAATAAACAGATTTAAACATAAAGTTCAATGCAAAATTTGTAGCCATTGTTTTTCAAAGTTTTCTGCTCTCCAGGAACTCTCTGCTTTTCTACTACCTCCTCACCTGGAGTGTAATAGGCTCCCACTTTTTACCTCTGCACTGATAAGCAAATCCCATGTTCTTCAGCATTTGTACCACACCTCACACATCCAATAATTCTATAGTAATAAGTAGTAGTAGTAGTATTGTTCCAATCTTTGGAAGCCAACAGGAGAACCAAGAAGAAAATAGAACTGAACATGTTCAGTTATACTTTATAGTACAATAGTAAATTGAAGGAAATCAGAAACTGGTCTTACCTAGACCTTGTTTTAAGATTATAATCATTGGTCATAGAAGGAAGAAGGAATATTTTTTGAGAGTTTTTTCAAATTGCAAATAAAAAACTTAACTTGAGAAGACAATCCCAATACATTCAAATTTGTATTCTCTAAAAATGCCGCCCAACACTGCCAGAACTGTTTCAGTGTTTCGGTTTCACTGCATTGGGGAAAAAAATGAAAATGTCAGTCTTTGAAATGTCAATCTTTAAAATATCTATCATGTGGAAATGAACAAGTTTAAGGGCTGGATTTTAAAAGGGTAACACGCGTAAATGGGTCTACGTGCACCAGGCCTATTTTTAAAAGGCCTGGTGACAGGCATAAAGCCCCGGGACGCGTGTAGGTCCCGGGGCTTTATAAAAGAGGCAGTCCGGGTGTAAGGTGGGGTGGAGTGGTCCGGGGGCAGAGTGGGGGTGGGGCCAGAGGCCTCCAACAGAGCGGCCATTGCCGCTGTGTCAGAGGATCAAGTGCCGGCAGGCTGCCGGCGTGCGCAACTTGCACCTGCCCAGAGGCAGGCGCAAAAGGTAAAATAAAATTTTTTTTTGGGGGGGGGTTAGATTAGGGCTAGGGAAGGAAAGGTTAGGGGATGGGGTGGGAAGGTCAGGTTAGGGAGAAGGGAAGTCCCCTTCCAGGCTGCTCTGATTTTAGAGTGGCCTGGGAGGGAACGGGGGAAGGTAGCACGGCTAGGCGCATGCAAGGTGCATAATTGTGCACCCCCTTGTGCGCACCGACCCTTGATTTTATAACTTGCACGTGACTGCGCGTGCAAGTTATAAAATCAGGAGTACATGTGCGCATGCCGTGTAGTGCGTGCACATGTACGCCACGCGCACTCATTATAAAATCTACCCCTAAGTATATTAAGATTAGAGAAACAAACCATGATCATATTTGCTTTCGGCAGCTAAAAAATCGTATGCTAGTACTTACAAGATATTTTGCGACTACATTATTTTCATTCACAGGAGTCTTTGATGTATGTAGTGACAGTGTCACTGACTGTTTGAAACCAGCAAGATACCTGATCTTGCTAGCTTAAAAAGCAGAAGTAGCCAGAACTGAAGTTGATACTGTCAATCATCTCATGCTGTTCCAGAAAAAGCATAATTGAATTTACAAAACAAGAAAAATCCTAAATTAAATGATAGAAATTATATTAAACTATACCAGTTGAGCTGTTCATTCAGACAGTTAGGCACCATGGAGTCCAAATCAAAAATACATGTTTGATCCCCGTAATTGAGAAGAGCTTGAATATGTCCTCCTCTAAGTAGGACTCATACTGCCTGTAGGACAGTCCATCTGAGATGCTCAAATCTGTGCTGGTGTTGTATGCATTGTTGTACCATTGGGGCATTGAGTGTCTGATATTTAATTTTACTGTGGTATTCCCTCAGCCTCACATAGACACTGTGGCTAGTCCTCCCTATATAAATGAGTGGACATGGGCATTGAATGGCATAAATCACATTCTTGGTAGTACAGTCAGAGTAAAATTGGTGGGTGATCTCTACTTTGGTTAGCAGCTGGATCCAAGCATTACCCATAATTGTGAGTGTACACATATTGCAATGGCCACACTGAAAGTGACCAGTCAGGTAAATAGAATGCATTGGCTCCAAAGATGTTACCGCTCTGACCATGTTGTCTTTCAAATTGCGCCCTCTGCTGAAAGCAAACCTAGGCAGTTGTTGAAAAACGGAATGCAAATATAAAACATGCCAATGTTGTTGAATAATTAATCTCACTTCATGAGCACAATTTGTGAATTTCAATACGCATGTCAGAATTTCTGTAGATGTATGTTGAACTTTATAATCCAGAGGAAGAGCAGAGTAAACAGCACACACATATAGATAAATAGCAACCAAAATAATGTGTGGCAAGGAATGTACTGATCAACAACAATCAGTGAGGAAACTTTTTATTTTGCTTATGCACACATGAGTTGTGCATAATATTGAACTCCACAGTAAATAATATTGTATAAACAAAGGACCCCGACAAGGCTGTGTTTCGCATCAGGGCTGTGTCAGGGGGACCATAGTGTCAACAAATCAATAAAAACAAGAACGTTACTCAGTTATTGTACAGGTAGGCGACCACAGAGGTACAATCAAAATTAAAACTGAGGAGGGAAAGGGAATCAGGACCATGTGTTAAGAAGAGAACAAAACATAAAAAGACAACAATTACATAGTAGTAGTAACCAACAAAGCAGGTAGAGAAAAGAAGGTTGAAAATAACATATAGGAAAAGCTAAATCAAAAAAGGGAGGTAAAAGAAAAATTAAAATTAAAAATTAAAATTAAAATAAAAAAAAATGAATAATCAATTTAATAGTAAATAAGGGAATGATTGGAACCCTTAAATAATCTACTATTCTGAGAAACCAATGTGATAGGAGTGTTTCTCATTACATGTGATGGGTAGCCCTATGTTGAAAGACCATTAATTGCTTTAAATCAATATTGCAGGAGAGTGTAAATAAACCACAAATAAAAACAAAAACACTTACTCATATCATGTAGTAAGAGTCATAATGCACAATTGTTTCTGAAAGAGAGAAAGCTCTGGAATCTTGGCTATGGTTCAGGGGCGGGCCAGGAGGGTGGTCCCGAATCCCCCGGCACTGCAGCCTGTGCCGGGGGATGCCGAGGCGGTGCGCACAAGTTACGGCGTAACTTGCACAACAAAAGTTAGGGGGGGATTTAGGTAGGGCTGGGGGGTGGGATAGATAGGGGAAGGTTGGGGGACGCGGAAGGAAAGTTCCCTCCGAGGCTGCTCTGATTTCAGAGCGGCCTCAGAGGGAACGGAGGCAGGCTGCGTGGCTCGGCGAACAAAAGTACGTGCGCACGTACTTTTTTAAGATCTAACTCTATATTTCTTCATGTCCATCACAACAACTGCTCCTCCTTTATCGGGTGGTTTAATCATTGTCTCCTTATTCATAGATAAGGTGTGCAGAGCTATGCTTTCCTCTGTAGTTATGTTAGAATAGGTTTTCCTTGACTGGTGCTCCATTACATCTAAATCATTTAATACCAAATCCCAGAATGTTTGTAAAGAAGGGTCAAGGGGACCAGAGGGAAGTCAATGAGATTTTGGTCTTACCACATACATATCCCTAGTCTCTGTATCTCACTCTGAAGAAAAGAGATGGTTCTGTCTTGATCAAAAAAATCTGAAAAAAGAAATTCTAGATTCAAAATGATTATGAAGAGTAGTGGGCACAAATGATAGGCCCAAATTGAACACTCGTATCTGTGCCTTGGAGAGTGTTTAGCCCAATTGAACTTTATCCCAGATTTACAAATGACTGAACTTTGCATTGCATTTACTAATTATAACTTTTGGTAAAATAGACTTGTTTCAGTTTTCCCTTTAGGAGAGGAAAAGCCAATTTTAGTCAAGCTAAACATTCCTCCCCACAAATATCTCCTTTTCTATATAAGTACATGCCATACTGGGTCAGACCAAGGGTCCATCAAGCCCAGCATCCTGTTTCCAACAGTGGCCAATCCAGGCCATAAGAACCTGGCAAGTTTCATGGGCCACAATAGTCCCAGACAGCTTGGAGAGAGAGAGAGAGAGAGAGAGAGAGAGAGAGAGAGAGAGAGAGAGAGAGAGAGAGAGAGAGAGAGAGAGAGAGAGAGAGAGAGAGAGAGACTTACTATAGTGCCTATGCCCTACATAGGTATTTGAATCCCTATGGGAGGGCTACCTACTAACTCGGGGTGGGGATTAGGTAAGAGCGTCGGGGGTTGGGGGCCACTTTCGCATTCCACATGAGACCTACGGACAGAACAGTGGTCTCTAGTGCAGATTTGCTGGCCGTCGGAGTGAGGACGCTCACTCCAAGAAGTGGTTTGGGCAACGTTCTCTCTACCTAGCTTGATGGACACTCTACCTGGGCAACAACATGCTAGGTGGAGAGAATGTTGGCCAAATCTCCTCTTGGAGTGAGCGTCCTCACTCCGACGGCCAGCAAATCTGCACTAGAGACCACTGTTCTGTCCATAGGTCTCATGTGGAATGCGAAAGTGGCCCCCAACCCCCGACGCTCATACCTAATCCCCACCCCGAGTTAGTAGGTAGCCCTCCCATAGGGATTCAAATACCTATGTAGGGCATAAGCACTATAGTAAGGTGTGCTCTCTCTCTCTCTCTCTCTCTCTCTCTCTCTCTCTCTCTCTCTCTCTCTCTCTCTCTCTCTCTCTCTCTCTCTCTCATAATCCTATTCTGGCCTGTAGCGCAGTCCATAACACGAGGTTGTAGTTATTAGCTGCACTAACACTGTGGCTGTTTCGCCACACAGGTTCCTGCTTTACATATGCTCCGCCCCTGAATACCAAATGACTAATTTGCATTCACGTTAATGTGAATTTATCGCGCGCGGTAAAGTGCTTGGAAAATGAGGCCCTAACTGCACTAACCACATCCCCTGGCAACAAATTCCAGAGTTTAATTGTACGTTGAGAGAAAAAGAACTTTCTCCAATTAATTTTAAAAGTGCCACATGTAAACTTCATGGAGTGCCCCCTAGTCTTTCTATTATCCAAAAGAGTTAAAAAATGATTCACATCTACCCATTCTAGACCTCTCATGATTTTAAACACCTCTATCATATCCCCCCTCAGCCGTCTCTTCTCCAAGATAAAAAGTCCTAACCTCTTTAGTCTTTCCTCATAGGGGAGCTGTTCCATTCCCTTTATCATTTTGGTTGCCCTTCTCTATACCTTCTCCATCGCATTTATATCTTTTTTGAGATGCGGCGACCAGAATTGTACACAGTACATTGTATCACCATGGAGCGATACAGAGGCATTATGACATTTTTCGTTTTATTCACCATTCCCTTTCTAATAATTCCCAACATTCTGTTTGCTTTTTTGACTGCCGCAGCACACTGAACCGACAATTTCAATGAGTTATCCACTATGACGCCTAGATCTCTTTCTTGAGTTGTATCACCTAATATGGAACCTAACATTGTGTTACGGTCCCAACCGCTTCCCTTCTGTTAGGGCCCAAGCCTACCTACCTCCGCTTCAGGGATCACCATGTTCCGCCCGCTCCAGGCCCCAGGGGCTTCTCTTCTCTCCACGTGGCAGCCGCCATTACTTGCCTGCTTCTTGTCAGCCTCGCACGTGCGCGAGGACGTCTCTCTTGAACGCCCAGCTCCCGGAAGCCTGGTCTCGCCCGCGCTGCTGACGTCACGCCCAAGTCCCGATATAACCGGCGCTCAAACTCTCTCTCATCGCCTTGCAACGAGGTTCACAACTCCATAGTTGTTCTTAGTTGCGTTCCTGGTGATCTTCACGTTGTCTGCTTCCGACCCCAGTTCGCTTCGGACTCCGCTTCAGCCTGCTGCCTGCCTCTGACTCTGGTTTGCCTCTGACTCCACTTCAGCCTGCTGCCTGCCTCCGACTCCGGTTTGCCTCTGACTCCGCTTCAGCCTGCTGCCTGCCTCCGACTCCGGTTTGCCTATGACTCCGCTTCAGCCTGCTGCCTGCCTCCGACTCTGGTTTGCCTCTGACTTCGCTTCAGCCTGCTGCCTGCCTCCGACTCCAGTTTGCCTCTGACTCCGCTTCAGCCTGCTGCCTGACTCCGACTCCGGTTTGCTTCTGACTTCTGCTTCAGCCTGCAGCCAGCCCCTGACTCCGGCCTGCTTCAGACTCCGCTTCAGCCTACAGCCTGCTTCAGACTCCGGTTTGCTACAGACTCCGCTTCAGCCTATAGCCTGCTTCAGACTCCGATTTGCTACAGACTCCGCTTCAGCCTACAGCCTGCTTCAGACTCCGGTTTGCTACAGACTCCGCTTCAGCCTACAGCCTGCTTCAGACTCCGGTTTGCTACAGACTCTGCTGCTGCCCGCTGCCCTGCCTTCAGCCGGCCCTCGGCCCTGTGCAGCCAGTCACCTGCCTTCCGGGTACCTTGGACTTCCTTTCCTTTCTCCTCACTCTGGTCCCGGTCTACGCCTATCTCAGCCTCTGGACTTTCTGTCTCACTTCCAAGTCCTGAGGACCCGGGACCCTACGGGCTCCTCCCGGGGGGTCCCTGGTTCCTGGGTGAACTCCTCCGACTTGTGGCTCCGCCTCCCAGCCTACTCTGCCTCCCTAAGTAGGTCGGCCCAAGGGTCCACTATCTCTCCAGCAGTGTCCAACTGCAACACATTGTGTAACTATAGCATGGGTTATTTTTCCCTATATGCATGACTGCACTTGTCCACATAAAATTTCATCTGCCATTTTGATGCCCAATTTTCTAGCCTCACAAGGTCTTCCTGCAATTTATCACAATCTGCTTGTGATTTTACTACTCTGAACAATTTTGTATCATCTGCAAATTTGATTACCTCACATGTCTTATTTCTTTCCAAATCATTTAAAAATATATGGAAAAGTAAGGGTCCCAATACAGATCCCTGAGGCACTCCACTGCCCATACCCTTCCACTGAGAAAATTGTCCATTTAGTCCTAATCTCTGATTCCTATCTTTTAGCCAGTTTGTAATCCACGATAGGACATCGCCACCTATCCCATGACTTTTTATTTTTCCTAGAAGCCTCTTATGAGGAACTTTGTCAAATGCCTTCTGAAAATCCAAGTACACTACATCTGCCGGTTCACCTTTATGCACATGTTTATTAACTCCTTCAAAAAAGTGAAGCAGATTTGTGAGGCAAGACTTGCCTTGGGTAAAGCCATGCTGACTTTGTTCCATTAAACCATGTCTTTCTATATGTTCTGTGATTTTGATGTTTAGAATACTTTCCACTATTTTTCCTGGCACTGAAGTCAGGCTAACCGGTCTGTAGTTTCCCAGATCGCCCCTGGAGCCCTTTTTAAATATGGGGGTTACATTAGCTATCCTCCAGTCTTCAGGTACAATGGATGATTTTTTTTTTTTTTTCCAATTTTACAAAATACATCAAGAAAACAATCTTGTGTAAAAGCAGTACCAACAAACCAACCGGTATTTTACTATCATATCACAATAATATCTTGCCTATTTCAGCTGCTTTAAAGTCCTCGTTTCCAGAGGGAATTCCATTACTCTACCTCAGGAATATAAACAATACTATTAACGAATAATTGACAGGCCCTATACAGGAGATTTCTAATAATTACGGATCCAGCAGCAGGTTAATAGTACTTAGCCTTCCAAAACAGGAGAGGACGTTATTATATCTAAAGAATACTTTTTTAGAAAATTCTCCAATTGCTCCGGTTGAAAAAATATATAGGAAACATTTTTATATTTTATATAACATTTACACGGATATTTAAGGATATACATGGCTCCCATTTTTTGTACTTGAGGTCTCAAATTTAGGAATGATTTTCTTCTTAACTGGGTACTTCTTGCCAGGTCTGGAAATACTCCAACTTTTAGACCTGGGTACTTACCAGGTTCTTATGGCCTGGATTGGCCACTGTTGGAAACAGGATGCTGGGCTTGATGGATCCTTCATCTGACCAAGTATGGCATGTTCTTATGTTCTTACCTTTTTCTTAACTGGGTGAACTGGGGATGGACTGGTAAAACTGGGAATATCGTCAGGGTGCGCCCCTTTTAAAATCCCCCGATTTTTGTTGTAGAAGCTGCATTTGTGCACACATGCAAGAGTACCCACTTAAAATTTGTTGCACGTGCGCATGTCCAGGCTATTTTATAACATGCACACATATGTGTGGGTATGTTATAAAATGTCCACGTCCCTGTGTGCCGACCAATGTATGCGTGCAAATGTGCATAAATACGCTGATTTGAAAGTTACCATCTAAGTACCTGATTCACTAACGGCTTTTTCCTGAGACAGAAATTGGGAGAAAAGCCTTACTGAATCTGGCTCTAAGTAAGAGTGAGAGGCATAAAAGGAGATAGATGTGGCAAGAGCTACATGGGGGTTCTGCTTCTTTTTCTATATTGCATTTCTAAAAAGAAAATATTGTATAAGCAGGATTTAATTTTTCACATAATTTATTTTCATTATAACCATAATATTACATTCAGGATTCCTTTGTATTGACTACTGTTAAAACTCCACTAGGAACAATATGGTGACATAATTTGATTTACCTTTTGCCCTGTGTCATTTTGTTCAAATAAGCCCATTTACTTTCATACAGTATTGCATACATGCAATTCTATTCATTAAGGCTTTATTACCCATCTGAACTAATAGGAAAAATCCTTTTTGAACAAGATCTTTATGTGTGCTGTTTACTAGCAAAGTATGTCAAAGGAAAAACAACCTGCAGTTAGCATCTCCCAAAGAACACAAGAGAAAAGGCTGCCACTGAGATGACAAGCCTCAGCAAAAGAACTGCATAAACCCAGCTGTGTTGTTCTGTGGAGATTTAAATTAGTTCAATACTACTCAGAATTAAAAGCTATTTTTAATCAAGACTGTGATATAAAACTAGGAGTGCTGTGTTTACCACCTGCAGTTACAGGTTTCTCACATGGCTAGCTATAATAAAGAATAAAGAGTTGAAACAAGCTTCTATGTGACTATTTTAAAATGAGGCAAAATGGTATTGGTACGTCGGTAGAAAATTCCTGAATCCTAGTCTGTGGATTGTACATTTGTATTAGTATTTGACAGATCAGTTTCAGCTGATATGTTCAGATAAATATCCTGATATTATATACTTTTCTAAATATAAGCTTGGCCAAAACAAAAATACGTGCAGGCTAGTTTTGTCAATAGAGAACAGAAGAATTAGTTTGGATGTATTTGGGAATACATCTTGCCTTCCCACTGTTCTATTCTCCAGATCTCCATGACTGACTTCTATAATTCTTTTGCACATTCAAGTTAAATCATGTGTAACCAATACTCAGCTTGCAACATGGTAAGATGAGATAAGGCTCAGTGCATTTTATGCCCTGCTCTGCAACCTGCCTGTGCAACATTGGCCAAGTCATGTTACTTCCTTTGCATTATTATATTCAACTAAATTTTGGTAATAGTGGAAAAAAAATTGACAGTTTGCATGAAGAAGCCAGTATTTGGGCATCTCAACACCCACAATTTATTTAATCTATAAAAGAGGACTGATGGTTAAAGGATTGTCTGCAACTCTGTATCTATGTACAAACTTGATAAATCGGGCCTCATGAAATACAGGGAAATAAAGAAGTGGAGAAAAAACAACTGAAGAAATGGCAGTCAATGTCAGCACCGCCAGCACGATAGATAAGAAGTAGTGAGAAGTAATAGCTAATGAATCAAGAGGGTCATTTTCTGAACAGAAGGCATACCAGTGATGTCTTTGCTGAGCCAACCTATATCTGGATGGATTGTGTTAATATCATCTGACAATGACAAAAAAAAAAAAAAATGGAGGATATTTTCTCCTGGTACCAGAACAACCTACCACTGAGTACTGTTATAATTAATGCCTAATGCAACCAAGACACATGAAGTCATTGCTATGCTGGGGAAATCTCTACGTGTTTTTAGTCAGATATGCTTTCCCTATTCCTTTTCAAATCATACAAAAAGATAATAACATTCTCAGGCCTTAACATATGGCACAAGTACAATTGGTTACCTGTGTACATACCAAAAAGAAATTTGTGATTGTCACAGGATTTGTGTTTACAGATTCCATCCCCTTAGTAAGTGAAACAGGTGGAGACACCTAAAAAGTTTCTCTTAGCTTATTCCTTCCCTCTGGACCTCTGTTTCCTGGGAAATTAGATTGTTGACAAATAATTTAACTTTTCGCAAACTAAGGCTTGCATTTTTACTTTAACTTGATTCGTCTTCCAAAGCTCTTTTGGCAGATTCAGTTTAGCTTAGGTTTTAGTGTTGATTTATTATGCTTTGTATTTTGTTTTAGTCCTGGTTTTATTTATTTATTGCATGCCTATCTTTGTATTTTTGTCTTTCTGTAAAATATTATTTGTTATATGCATTCTTAATCTTGTTGGTGCAATTCACTGGATAGGAAATATATAAGCTGAAGTGAATACATTTTAAAGAAATCAACTGGACATTAGTGAACATGCTTGGATACTGAGAGTGTATCATCTGCAAATTTAATCCATTCACTCATCATTCATGTTTCAGATCATTTATAAATATATTAAAAAGCACCACCCAGTTTACCCTTCCTCAATGAGAAAAATAACCATTTAGTCCTATCCTCTGCTTCCTGATTTTTAAACAGTTTGCAACCCACAAGAGGACATTGCCTCCAGTTACATGACTTTTTAATTTTCTCAGGAGTCTGTCATGGGGCACTTTGTCAAATGCCTTCTGAAAATCTAAATACAATAGATTTACTGGCTTACCTTTATCCACAAGTTTATTAACCTCTTCAAAAATATGTAGCAGATTGATGAGGCAAGATTTCCCTTTTGTAAATCCATGCTGGGTGTGTCCCATTAAACCATGTGTTTCTATATCTTCTGTGATTTTGTTCTTTAGAATAGTTTCCAAGATTTTTCCCTGTCTGTAGTTTCCCAGATAACTCCTGGAGCCCTTTTTAAAAATCAAGATTGCATTGGCCACCATTCATTCTTTTGGCACAGAGGATGATCCCAACAATAGTGAAAGATCTGAAATTTCGTTTTTTGAATTCTTTTATAGGAATGTGCATTTTTTAAAATAAATATCTGATCCATGATGAACATGCTGTACTAGGTTGATTTGTTTGCCCCTGAAAAAAGAATGAGCAAGTCATTCGTCTCATTCATTCATTTATGTTTCCCATTATGTTGCTCTCATTGTTTGCTGTTGAAACCAATTCCCCATTAGCTCTTGCTGTTGAAGCAGAGAGCAATGTTGCAGTTGCAGCAAAGTATCAGGCTTATTGGTTAAGGGTAGTAACTGCCGCAACAGCAAGTTACCCCATACTTATTTGTTTCTTCAGACGGTAAATGTTGGGGCCCTCATTGGTTGCTGTTTGAATCCAATTCCCCTTTTCCCCTTTTCCCCCTGCTGTTGAAGCAGAGAGCCATTGGTTAAAGGTAGTAACTACCACACCAGCAAGTTATTTATTTATTTATTTATTTTAAGTTTTTCTATACCGGCATTCGCAATAGATATCGCATCATGTCGGTTTACAATTAACAAGTGGATAGGTAACAAACAAGGTAAAAAACTAACATTTATCTTATTAATAATAATAATAATAATAGTTGTAGTAATAATAATGATAAAAACATTAAACAAGAGAAGGTTAAGGTATGCAGTTACAATAAAACAAGGGAGTAATACAACTTGGAGCATAGTTACCCCCATACATTATTTTCTTCATTTCCATCTTCTAGTATTTAGGGATCCACAGTGTTTATCCCATGCCCTTTGAATTATTTCACTGTTTTCATCTTAACCACCCCCTCGGAAGGGCATTCCAGGCATCCACTACCCTCTCCATGAAGAAATATTTCCTCACATTGGTTCTGAGTCATCCTCCCTGGAGTTTCATTTCATAACTCCTAGTTCTAATGATTTCTTTCCAGTGGAAATGGCTTATCAAATGTGCGTCATTAAAACCATTCCGGTATTTAAAGGTCTGTATCATATCTCCCCTGCACCTCCTTTCTTCCAGGGTATGCATATTCAGATCCTTCAGCTTCTCCTCATAGGTCTTCTCATACAGACCCCACACAATTTTGGTCACTCTTTTCTGTCTCTTTTGAGATAAGGACTCCAGAACTGAACAAGGTACTCCAAGTGAGGCTTCACCAAGGATGTGTACAAGGGCATTATCACCTCCTTTTTCTTACTGGTTATTCCTCTCTCTACGCATCCCAGCATTCTTCTGGCTTTAGCTATTGCCTTGTCACATTGCCTCGCCATCTTCAGATATCCAGACACTATTACCCAAAGATCCCTCTCTTGGTCCATGCACATCAGTTTTTAACCTCCATCACATACAGTTGTTTTGGATTACCGCACCCCAGATGCATGACTCTGCCCTTCTTGGCATTGAATTTCAACTGCCAAATCTTCGACCACGCTTCCAGCTTTTCTCTACTCTGTCAGGTGTGTCCACTCTGTTGCAGACGTTAGTATCATATACAAAAAGACACATTTTACCTTCTATCCTTTCCACAATGTCACTCACTAAGATATTGAATAGAACTGGTCAAAAAACTGAACCCTGTGGCACTCCACTTAACACAGTTTTCTCTTCAGACTAGGTTCCATTTACCATTACACTCTGTCTCCTATCAGTCAACCAGTTTGTAATCCATGCCTTTATCTTGGCCTCAATCCCAAGCTTCTCATTTTATTCACAACCCTCCTATGCAGGACCGTATCAAAAGCTTTGCTGAAATCTAAGTAGATTACATGTAGTGCTCTCTCTCAATCCAATTCTCTAGTCACCCAATCAAAAAAATCAATCAGATTTGTCTGACAGGACCTTCCCCTGGTGAATCCATGTTGCCTTGAGCTGTCACTCTCTGCTGCCTGCTCACTTGTTACCATCCACCAAACAGAGGCCTGTGTCTCCCTCCTGCCTCTGTTTTATCCCCATCCACCAAACTGGATTCTGTCACTCTCTGCTGCCTCCTAACTTGTCCCCATACACCAAACGGAGCCTGACACTCACTGCTGACTCCTGACTTATCCCCACTCACAAAATTGGGGCCTGTTACTCCCTACTTCCTCCTGAGTTGGCCCCATCTACCATACTGGGGCCATTTACTCCCTGCTGCCTCCTGATTTGTCCCTATCAACAAAACGGGGGCCTGTCACTCCCTGCTTCACCTGATGTCTCCATCCACCAAACTGGGGTCTGACTAAGTTTACTTACTCCTGACTTGACACCATCCACCAAACTGAGAACTGTCACTCCCTGCTGCCTCCTGACTTTTCCCCATCAAAAAACAGAGATCTATCACTCCCTAATGCCTCCTGACTCGTCCCATGCACAATCCTGGGGTCTCACTCAGCTTACGTCCTCCTGACTTGTCCTTATTCAAAAAACTGGTGCCTGCCCCTCCTTGCTGCCTCCTGACTTGTTCTCATCAACCAGTTTGGGACCTTTCACTCTCTGATGCCTCCTGACTTGTTCCTGTTCACAATACTTTGGCCTGACATGCCCAGCTTTCTCCCAAATTGTCATCCACCAAACCCTGACCTGTCTCTTCCTGCTGCCTCCTGACTTCACCCATCCACAAAACTGGTTCCTGTTATTCCTTGCTTCCTCCTGACAATCACATCTACCAAAATAGGCCTGTCACATCCTGCTGCCTCCTGACCTATCCCCATCCACAAACCTGGGGTCTGACTCAGTCCCTATTCACCAAACTGGAGCCTGTCATTCCCTGCTGCCTCCTGATTTGTCCCCATCAACCAAGCTAGGGTCTGTAACTTCCTGCTGCATCCTATTGACCCCTTACGGGGGTCTGATAAGCTTACTTCCCCCTGACTGGTCCCCATCCACCAAACAGGGGAATGTCCCTCCCAGCTGCCTCCTAACTTGTCCCCATCAACCAATCTGGGACTTGTCACTCCCTGCTGCTTCCTGACTTGTCCCATCCACAAAACTGGGGCCTGTCACGCCCTCTTTTCTCCTGAATTGCCCTGATCCACAAACTGGGGCCTGCTTTCTCTACTGCCTCCTGACTTGACTCATCCACAGAACTGAGGCCTATCATTCCCTGTTTAATCCTGACTTATTCACAACCACCAAAGTGGGCCTGTCACACCCTGCTTCCTCCTGACATCTCCATCACAAAACTGGGGTCTGTCACTCCTTGCTGCCTCCTGACTTTCCCCCTTCAAGCAAGCTGGGGTCTGTAACTTCCTGCTGCATGACCCTATACTCCACATTGTGGTCTGATTCAGCTTACTTGCTCCTAACTTGCCCCCCATCCATCAAACTGAGGCTTTTCAATCCCTGCTGCCTCTTGACTTGTCCCCATCAACAAATCTTGGGCCTCTCTCTCTCCCTGCTGCCTCCTGACTTATCCTCACCAACCAAACTGAGGCCTGTCACTCCCTGCTTTCTCTTTACTTTCCCCCGAGCAACAAACTAGTGCCTGTCACTCTCTGCTGCATCCTGATGTCCCCATCCACCAAACTTGGGCCTGCCTCTTTGCTGCCTCCTAACTTGTCCCATTCCACAAAACTGGGGTGTGAATTAGCTTTCTTGCTCCTGACATGTCCCTAACAACAACAATCGGGCTTCAATCCTCCTACTTCCTCCTGACACATCCCCAACAACAACACTGACATTTCAGTCCTCTTGCTTCCTCTTAACATGTTTCCTTCAACAACAATGGGGTCTGATTCAGCTTACTTCCTCCTGATACATCCTCAACAACAACAGTGAGGCTTCAATTCTCTTGATTCCTCCTGATACATCCCTTTTAATAACAATGGTGTCTGACTATCTTACTTTCTTCTGACATGGTACTGGGGATTTCATCCTCCTGCTTCATCCTGACATGTCCCCCAACAAAAACACCGAGACCTGACACTATAGGGATCTGCCAGCACATCCAGTAGCAGCCTTTTACTTCCATAAACCAACTCCAACAGCACAGTTGTCTGGCAGCACATCCAGCAGCAGCCTTACACTGCCATATACCTCACACAACCTCAGGGGCTTGATACATCCTTTGTTTGCCTGTCAATGATGTTTGCCTGCCAATGATGGCACACATATGCAGGAGTTCCTCTGCATATTTGTGCCATCATTGAGATATGACTCTGCTGAGTTCTTCTTCATCTTTTTCCCCCAAATGCAACCTCCAATGCATGACTCTGCTGAGTTTCTCTACTTCCTTTTCTCCTAAAGTCACCTCTGAAGCATCAGACCCTCTGCTCTGATCCTCTGCCTCCTTTTCCTCTAATGCATTCTCTGAGGCCCAGCATCCTGTTTCCAACAGTGGCCAATCCAGGCTACAAGTACCTCGCAAGTACCCAAATACTAAGTATATAACATGCTACTGATGCCACTAATAGCAGTGGCTATTCTCTAAGTCGGGTGACAGAAACCAAAATGGTGCCGGTGCTACCTTTGCCCTGTCATATGGTAAGGGCAAGGGGCCACCGGCACCATTTCTTTTAATGCAGCCGTGGCCCAAGAGTGGGAGATCGCACCAGGACCCCCCCACTGGACCCCAGGTAATTTAAAACATTTTGGGGGGCTTCGGGAGGGTGGGGGATTTATTTTAAAGGGTCGGGTGGGTTTTAGGGTGCCGGTTTTCCCGCCCTCCCCCTCCCCCGATTTACGATTTTTTGACGATAAATCGGGGGAATTGTTATTGTATCGCGGCTCTAACGATTTTTGACGATTTAAAATATATCTGACGATTGTTTTAAATCGTCAAAAAACAATTCACATCCCTATTAAACATAACCCCCCAAAACCCACAAAGAAACCTAGCTCTAACCACGCAGGATTCTTAAACATCCCCAGCTTAAGAGACGCTCATCTTTCAACTACACGAGAAAGAGCATTTTCCATTGCTTCCCCCAAAATTTGGAACACCCTACCCAAAGAACTGAGGACCCAGCACATCCTGAAAACATTTAAAAAAGACCTAAAAACATTTTTATTCCGCAAACTCTATTCTAACTATCTGACACCTGATCATCCCAGCCCTCAACAGAACTCGCAAGCATAATCCTCCTCTTCATGCTCTCCTGATGTACCCTCCTTTTTCACCCCTCCCTGCTCTCTCACTTGATTCATTAAGTTCATTGAAAATGTTCTCCTCACTATTCTGTTATTCAACTACTAAGAAAAAATGTTTACTGTTCCCAACTACCATGTTAACTCCATTTGATTGTATGCTAATTGCATATTTTGTATGCTAATTGCATATTTTATAAACCGTTATGATGGCTCTACCGAATAACGGTATATAAAACTACAAATAAATAATAAATAAATAATTTGTAGTAAAAATTATTTTTTGTTGATAAAAACATTTAAAAAAATATATATGTTTTGTTCATTTCTAATATTTGTAAGAAGGGTGTGAGTTTTTAATTTTCCAGTTTGTTGGTTACACCTGTTTGGTGGTTAGGTTTTTGAGCAAGGTAGCTAAAAGCAGACCATATTAGTCAAATATTATGATAGGAAGTATAGGCCAGCATGAAATGTCTTCTTATTGGTCTACAGCTCAGTAAGTGGATCAGAGGAGTATGGACCAAAAAATATTAGATAAAAACAAATTTTACACAGTATTTTATATCTTGACACAAACAACTATTCTTGAGTTGTTATTTTTCCCCAAAATCTGTGATATTTCCTGCTTTAACATATGATATTATACTGTGTGATGCGGTAAAACTCCTTCATCAAAATATTTTGCATCTGATTTGTGTATTTACATAAAATTTCTAATGTTTGATGTGCTATTTTTTCATGTAAAGCAACACATTTCTCATAAAATCAGGCAATTAATGTACAATAAGGCTATTTTTTGTGCGCTAATGCCCTATCACAGCTTACTGAATAAAGCCCTATCTTTGGATATTTGCAATAGTTCAAATATCTGATTATTAAAAAAATAAAAATCCAAGCGATAAATTCTGATTTTAAAAAAATGATACAGTTGGACTCAAAATGAGTCAAGCTAACTGCTTAGGTAAATTGAAGTCAGCTATTCACAGATCCAAATTTGAATTCAAACTGGCTTGGGGTTATTTGCCCTTGCTTGGATAAAAATGTACTTAAAACAGCTCTCTTCTAGTAAGTTCCTTAGTGAATACATGCCTACCTTTAACAAAAGTCATTATACAACTTGTCACAATTCCATATTATTTCCATTTTCAGCTTAAAAGAATAAAAGAGCTCAGTCTGAGTATTGTAAATAAGAACAGAAATGTATTGGCAGAGTTACAGAATGCAAGAAAGCAATAACTGTGCCAACCTGCATTATGTCTGAATTTAGAACATTTCAATATTTTTTTTCCTTTTAGAAAGCACAAGAAGCATTAAAACTATATTAAACCCCCAAATTAAAACTAAAAATATTGAGTCCACTGAATATTAACTCTTCCCTATCATTCTTCTCACCTTTAACTGGAGATGAGATAGTAATATGAGTTAATTAAATGCATGTAAATAAGGTAATTAAAATGTGGAAACCTTTTATAGAAACTATTACTTCATTAATGAAATTTCATCTAAAGTCCTTATAATGACTTTTAAAATTATCTATTTTTGCTGTTTAGATAAATAGCAAAAATGCATTTATATTTTCTTTTCTGTAAAATCTTGCTGGATAGCATTCACTGGACTGTTCCAAATGTTGGTTCCTTTCAGTTGTACATTTTGCTTCATTAATTACTATCTTAAATAAAGGTTTGACTGCACTGTAGTATTAGAACTAGGAAAACTTTTGAGTCCAATGAAATATACGACTTCCTTGGAAGTGCATACAAAAATATAATAACATTATCACAAATTTGAAATGTTATTAGGGCATAAATTCTCATCACTTTCTTTCTAATCAACTCCTGTAAGCATTGAGTTCCACCATTCAGCTCACAGACACAGTAGATGAGGTTCTTTCTTTGGGAGTGTATTATTGGATTGTTATTCGTCTCATGGATTTCCAAGATATCGAAGTTTAGAGGAGCTATACTCGAGACTAATGATGAAATCATAAGCTTTTGTATTTGGCTGGAGATATCATAAGATATAGGTGTTTCACCTGATGAAGTCCAAGTGGGCGATACGAGGGTCCCTTGTAGGGAACGTAAATATGGGGATGTTATTACCATCAGGCATGCAAATATGGGTTTGTAAATCAGCACGTTGGCAACACCGGGCTTAGGAAAGTGAACACAGGAGAACGAACATCATCAGGTATGTGAACGTAAATATGGGGATGTGAATACCAACAGGCATGTAAATATGGGATGGTGAATTGGCACATTGGCAATACCGGGCTTATGAACACCATTGGGAAAGTGAACAAAGGAGAGCGAATATCATTGGGAATGTGAATATGGGATTGTGAATCGATAATGTGATGGTGATAACATTGGGTATGTGATTTTTAATAATTGAAAAAGAGGAAAAGCGAGTAGAATTTGAAGAGAAGGTATTGACACATACAAAAAGATATTGGTTAATAAGAACATTATTGTTCAGTGATATAAGAACTGCACTGTATTATAGCTACTTCTCATCTTTGTACTTTGATGTTAAAAATAATGGGGTAAATTTTAAGACCTGTGCGCAGGCATACATGTGCACACAGCGCCGTGCACTACCCAGTAAGCACACATATTTGCATAATTTTATAACTTGTGGGCTTCCCCCATTCCCTTCCCCCTAACCTAAACTTCCCACCCCTTCCCCTAAACTTTCCCCCCCTCTAGCCCTACTCTAACCCCCCAAAACAATTTCTATCTAACCTTTTGCGCCTGCCTGGAGGCAGGTACATGTTGCGTGCACCGGCAGCCTGCCGGCACGTGATCCTCTGGCCTCGCCAATGGACCACCCCTTTTTGCAAGCCCCGGGACTAACACATGTCCTCTGGATTTACGTGTGTAGGGCTTTTAAAATACGGCCCAAAATGTTTTTCCATTTATTGGCAAAGTTATTGCTTTTGAATATGATTGTTTTTATGGAGTGAATGTGGAGTGAGTGAGTTCAGATTTCATGTTTTATATTTTTCTATGGAGCAGTAATAATAAATGAATGTATATGCAGTTGTAGTTGATGGTGAATTAAAATAATAAACAAATGTACATTTGTTTATAACATATAGTGGCAATTTTTTTACTCTCATTTAATATATTATTTGTTCATATAGGGGTAGATTTTCAAAGGGGTACGCGCGTACCCCCCTAAAACCTACCCCAAACCCCCCCCTGCGCACGCCGAGCCTATTTTTCATAGGCTCGGCGGCACGCGCAAGCCCCGGGACACGCATAAGTCCCGGGGCTTGCATGGAGGGGCATGTCGGGGGCGTGTCGGGGGCGTGTCGGGGGGGGGCATGCCGCGAGTGACGCAGCATTTCGGGGGTGGGCCCGGGGGCGTGTCGCCGGCCTGGGGGCATGGTCGAGGCCTCCGGACCAGCCCCCGGGTCGGGTGATGGCGTGCCAGCAGCCCGCTGGCGCGCGCAGATTTACGCCTGCTTTCCGCAGGCGTAAATCTGCCAACAAAGGTGGGGGGGTTAGATAGGGCCAGGGGGGTGGGTTAGGTAGGGGAAGGGAGGGGAAGGTGCGGGGGGGGGTGGAAAGAAAGTTCCCTCTGAGGCCGCTCCAATTTCGGAGCGGCCTCGTAGGTAACAGGCAGCGCGTGCTGGGCTCGGCGCGCGCAGGTTGCACAAATGTGCACCACCTTGCATGCGCCGACCCCGGATTTTATAAGATATGCGCGGCTACGCGGGTATCTTATAAAATCCAGCGTACTTTTGTTCGCGCCTGGTGCACAAACAAAAGTACGCGCGCGCGGAAATTTATAAAATCTACCCCATAGGTTTTGAGAGTCATATGTAACCTCACCCAAACTTACTTACCTACTTGGATATATTGTGATATAGCTGCTGTCTCAGGTGTTGACAGAGGGTGAACCCACCCTCAGGGTGGCAATTTTCCTTGCAGAAGATCTATCGGGTAGTCATATGATCTGTACAGGGACTGCTGCTTCCTGAAGACATCTGATTATACTGCATACTGGGGTGGTTAGCCGGGCAGGGAGGAAGCGGTGGCTATGAAGGAGGTCTCTAAACAGAATTTAACTATTCCCTTTATTACCCTTGCGGGGTAAGTACCTCCAGAGTAATAGAGGGGATAGGTGGGGGATTGTGTTATAGGTGGGTGGATAATGGCCAGAAGCTGTATTGCATATATTGATATCAGAAGTGAAAATGAAGAGCCACTGTCACAGTGGATCAAAGGTTTACTGGAATGAATGTAAACATACCATTGAGGAGGTCACAGAATCAGCAACATTAAACTAAAGCATTTTATTCTTACATCACATCTTTATGGATTGAAGACCTCAAGAAGAAGGCCCATGAGCTGCCAAGCAGAAGAGGACTAGTTGGTAGGGATGTGCAGAGCAAAAGTTTAAGCTCATATGTCCATATGTCCAAAGGGGGTCCCATTTGCGGTCAATATGGACATATGGAGAATTCCATAAGTTGAGTCTATGTCCATATGTGCAAATAAAAATTTAAACCCCTCACCCTCCTTAATCCCCCCCCCCCCAAGACTTACCACAACTCCCTGGTGGTCCAGCGGGCTCAGGACGCCATTTCTGACCAACTTTGCAAGGAGCACGTGACGTCGGCGTCACGTCGGAGTGACGCGGCGTCACGTGATTCCCCGCGAGTTCCCTCCGGCACCCTTGTTCGGCCCAAAAGGAACTTTTGGCCAGCTTGGGGGGGGCCTCCTGACACCCCCAAGCTGGCCAAAAGTTCCTTTTGGGCCGAACGAGGATTCCGGAAGCGACCCCGCGGGGAATCACGTGACGTCGGCGCCACATCAGAGTGACGCGGCGTCACGTGATTCCCCGCGGGTTCGCGCCGGAACGCCGGAACGTCAGGAGGCCCCCCCAAGCTGGCCAAAAGTTCCTTTTGGGCCGAACGAGGGTGCCGGAGGGAACTCGCGGGGAATCACGTGACGCCGCGTCACTCTGACGTGGCGCCGACGTCACGTGCTCCTCGCAAAGAATTTCAGAAATGGCGTCCTCACTCCTCGCTGGATCACCAGGGAGTTGTGGTAAGTATTTGGGGGGGGGATTAAGGAAGGTGAGGGGTTTAAATTTTTATTTTGGATCAACAATCGCGATTTCCAACTTATTCAACATAGCTATGTTGAATAAGTTGGAAATCCGATCGTTTATGTCTCATCACTTTTTTAAGTAAAAAAAAAAAAATAAGTAGCGTTTTACATTTATGTTCAATACGAATGCACACCCCTACTAGTTGGACCAGTTAAATGCCAGGCAGAAGGAGGTCGGTGGTAAGTTACCTAAACACCCATCAGAAAAATGTTAGCATGGTCTGTCTATTGTTGTTTTTATCACAGGACCACTATTGCCTTGCCACTCTACAATACCTTGTCTCAGTCAATAGCTGGAAGATTCCTACATGCACATAAAGCTTCTTCCTTCTACAACCCATAAGTGTGCATCCAACAGCATGGTGGACACAATACAACCCATGGGTCATGGCCTGTCATCTCAAGAAGCACTACTTTTAATGCACTGACAATCAAACTTTAGAAGTAAGGTGTTAGAGCCTACTTGAAATACCCTAACCAAGGATTGTCTATCCTTCCCTTCCAAAAAGGATACTGCCTTCTGGCAGCTTCATGGCCATGGAAGATATGAAATCCAAGGCATACTCCATCACATACCACCCAGCCTCTGGGGCTACTTCGGAGCCTTTATCACTAGGTATGCATCATACTGTAAAGATCCACTGTTCAGAATCCAACATCTTAGGGAACCTTACCATGCCTTAAGAATGTAAGAAATTGCCATGTGTTATTGTTTGTAAGGTTTTGGGTGGACCCTTGGACACTGTGGCAGATGACCACGCCCACAGGGGGAAGTCCTGTGAGGGGTCACAGGTCAGGCTCAGCTTTAGGACACACAACACAGAATTATCTTTTATTAAACAGAGTTGAAAAGCCACCAGAGGTGGCAGTAGTGAGTAGAGATGAAGCCCGGCTGGGCTTGTAGTCCCTCAGGACACTGGAACAGCGATCCCTCAATAGCTGTGCTGTAGTGGAGAGAAACTGAGATAGTGAGTACTGTGGAGCATACACAGGTTTCTGGTATGGAGCCTCGTTGGTTGAATACTCACACAACGGTTTCTCCCGGATGGAAACACAGAAGCTGAAATAGAGGCAGACCCTCGAGGAGCAAGTACCTGGTTCCAGGGAACAGCTCTGAGAGAGTCTAGCTGGTAACTCACTGATAGTGTAGGCAGCAGATTCTTCCAAGCAGAAGTGAACTCAGGCAGCGAGTCCGGGAACATGGGCCCTCGAGGAGTGAGTACCGGTTCCAGACAGCAACCTGAAAGAAAAGAGAGAGGCCCCTGAGGAGCGGGTACCCCGATGAGTAAGTCCAATAAGGAGAGGCAGAGTAGCTAGGTATGGAGAGCAAATCCCATCCGTAAGGAGTCCCTAGTAAGGAGTTCCCTTTGCTAACTCGATTAGCTAGCAAATATAGTAGGCTTTTGTATCCGAGATGTGTGACGTCATCACAGGGGGACGCCCCTGAGGTTTGCACCAAGGAAGGAATAAGAAGCAGGGCCATGCGGAGCATGCGCCCTATGGCAGCTGAACAACATGGCGGTATGCAGTGCCCAAGCCGGACCGGGGATGCCGGAGAGGACGGCAGGCAAACACCGCGGCAGCCAGATGTTCATCAACTGCAGGAGGAGTCACCAAAGAGGTAAGGAGGGCAGAATGGAGACATCGGGCAATGACAGTCATAACACCATGCTGGGTCAGACCAAGGGTCCATCAAGCCCAGTATCCGGTTTCCAACAGAGGCCGAACCAGGCCACAAGAACCTGGCAAGTAGCAAAACACCAAGAAGAATCCATGCTACTAATGCAATTAATAGCATCTTTATGTTCTTCCTTAGCCAGAAAATTTAATACCAAGGTCTAGGGATGTGCAGACCAAAAGTTTAAGTTCATAAGTCCATAAGTCGAAAGGGGGTCCCATTTGCGGTCAATATGGACATATGGAGAATTCCATAAGTTGAGTCTATGTCCATATGTGCAAATAAAAATTTAAACCCCTCACCCGCCTTAATCCCCCCCCCCCCCAAGACTTACTACAACTCCGTGGTGGTCCAGCGGGGTCAGGACGCCATTCCTGAACTCCTTTGCAAGGAGCACTTGACGTCGGCGTCACGTCGGAGTGACGCGGCGTCACGTGATTCCCCTCGGGTTCGCTCCCGGACCCCTCGTTGGGCTCAAAAGGCACTTTTGGCCAGCTTGGGGGGGTCAGGAGGCCCCCCCAAGCTGGCCAAAAGTTCCTTTTGAGCCCAACATTCTCCCAGGTCTATTTTTTTTTTTTGGGGGGGGGAGGGGATTGGGGGAAGACTATGCATGGATATCTTAAAAGATAGGTCCTCTGCAGTTGTAGTTTCCAGTTCTTGGCAGCTTGTTCAAATTTAAGAATTTTAGAGATGTACAGAGAGGTTTGCATCCCTCTAGTAGGGATTATGCTTTGACATGGCTCACATAGTCATACTGATTATTTTTTATGCTCATCAAAAGTTATGGCCTACTTAAGCAATTGAGATATATTATCTTGTTGTATCTCAGCTCACCATTCTATTTCTAGAGAGTTCATTGGTGATGGTTCTCCCAAGTGATGGCTACTTAATTTACCTCTGCACTTTTACCTCTGCACTTTTGGCCAGCTTGGGGGGGTCAGGAGGCCCCCCAAGCTGGCCAAAAGTGCTTTTTGGGCCCAACGAGGGGTCCGGGAGCGAATCACGTGACGTCGGCGCCACGTCGGCGCCACGTCAGAGTGACGCGGACGTCACGTGATTCCCCACGCGTCCGCTCCCGGACCCTCACGGAACTTTTGGCCAGCTTTGGTAAGTCTTGGGGGGGGGGGGATTAAGGAGGGTGAGGGGTTTAAATTTTTATTTAGATCAACAATCGCGATTTCCAACGTATTCAACATAGCTATGTTGAATAAGTTGGAAATCCGATCGTTTAAGCCTCATCTTTTTTTTAAGTTAAAAAAAAAAAATAAGTTGCGTTTTCCATTTAAGTTCAAAACGAATGCACACCCCTACCAAGGTCTCATAGTTGTGTATGATTGGATGAACAGCACCAGGAGGTATCCATCTACTTGAACGTTTAACGATTGAAGTATCAGAATTCATTTGCCCTATGCTTGAAAATAAGTCTAAAACTTTAAGTTTTCACGACATTCCCATATCATTCACACAGATTTTTTGTGTCCCCATTATTAAAATCTTTTGATGGAGTGTTTATTGTATTTTTTGTTCACATCGAGCTGTAATTGACAAATTTTATCTTTGGTTCATATGGGGTTCTAATCGGCATGGACTTTTCGCGCCATCTTTTCATGCACCACGGTTATTACTGTTAAGCTTTTTGATTTGTGCCTCATATATGCGAAGTTTTGATCAAACATCAATTCATTTGTCATTCATTTTTTCGTGTAGATTACACCACGCCCACATGTTTTGAGTGACATATATGCGCGTTTTATCTGTTTTATTGTACTATATGACATAATGCATATTAGTGTAACATTACAAGTTTCCCACAATAGTTATACAATTGAACATGCATATTTTCTGCCTTTTTTAATTATTTAATTTTTATTCTCTGGGACATATTTTAACCATTGTAGATGTCCTGCTGTTGTTGCATGCAAACCTTTTTGTGACGTGTTTTGCAGTCACTCCGTTTGTTTGAACTTGATGTGTGCATATTGTTGTGAACCTTAGAGGTAAATTCAGCAAGTTTCTTTTTAATAGGGATGTGCATTCGTTTTCAATGCATGGGCAATCCACATCGCATAAGTCCCTATTCATTGTTTTTGTGGGTTCGCGAAATGCATCGTGATCCCCCACGAATACAACATATCATATTAGTTTCGTTCTTTTGGCTCGCAGTGATTTCTTAGTGGCCATTTGAAATATGAGAAGGCCATGTGGGAGTATCCATAGCAAATACAAACCCTTTCCTGTGAGTCATAAGTGACTTCACAGCCCTGTCATAGAGTGGGTCAGACAGGTTCACAAGGAGACCAGAATGCAACCTATCAGAGCTAAGCCAATACAGCCAATCACTGCTCTCACTCAGTGCTCTGTGACGCTATTCCTGATGATGCAGCACTATTTATACCTTAGGTACGTGGCATGCCACACTCTTTCTTTGTGGGGGTGGTCAAGAGAGGTGATCCTGAGAGGAGGCTGCACTCAGAACTAGTCTGAGTATCTGAAATCTGTATTCAATTGCTAGCTACTTTGATAGAATTTTCCATTGAAAAAGATATTTATTTCTTCAATTTTGCTGCAGTGCCACAGCTAGCCATGCTTTATTTGACCACACTTTTTTAAAATTTATCTCAGACAGTCTCTATGTCTGTCCCACTGAGACAAGCTGCTGGCAGTGGCATGTTGCTGATTATTTTTATATTTTACCCACTGGGGTAGGTTGCAAGCAGGATTTGGGTGTTGTGGGTGGGAGATATATTCAATTTCTAGCTAGTTTGATAGAATTTTCCATTGAAAAAGATATTTCTTTTTTTTTTTTTGCTATTGTACCAAGCAAGCCCTGCTTTTTATTTAACTGCAGTTTTTTTTTTTATTGAACTCAGGCTGTCTCTCTATCTGTCCCACTGAGACAAGCTGCTAGTAGTGGCATGTTGCTGGTTATTTTTAAAGGTTTACCCACTGGGGAAGGTTGCAAGCAGGATTTGGGTGTGTGGGTGGGAGATATATTCAATTTCTAGCTAATTTGATAGAATTTTCCATTGAAAAAGATATTTCTTCATTTTTGCTATTGTGCCAAGCAAGCCCTGCTTTTTACTTAACTGCAGTTTTGTTTTTTTTATTGAACTCAGGCTGTCTCTTTGTGCTCTTTTAAGCCAAGAGGTCAGTGCACTTGGTAGTTTTGCAGACTCACATATATTGGGACAGCAATGCTCTCTGAAGCCAAATCCCCAGTGGGCCTCTTTTGTAGTTACAAGTTTTGTGCTGTCACAATATGTGCAGTGGTCTGTGGGCAGTTTTGCAGACTCACATATATTGAGACAGCGGTGCTTTCTGAAGCCAAATCCTCAGTGGGCCTCTTTTGTAGGTATAAGCTTGGTGCGTGCACAATACATACAGTGATCTGTGGGCAATTTTGCAGACTCACATATATTGGGACAATGGTGCTCTCTGAAGCCAAATCCCCAGTGGGCCTCTTTTGTAGTTACAAGTTTGGTGCATGAACAATACATACAGCGGTCTGTGAGCAGTTTTGCAGACTCACATATATTGGCACAGCGGTGCTCTCTGAAGCCAAATTCCCAGTAGGCCTCTTTTGGAAATAATTATTTTAATTGAAATCCCTCGTAGGCAGTGACATTTAACCCATAATGTCAGGGAAAGCTAGAAGTGGTCAAGTGATTGGGACTGGCAGAGGAGGCACTTCAAAAGGCAGTACCATTCCTCCATTAAAGTTAAAAAGGGACCTGTTCCAATCTAAAATCTCTGGAGGGGCAGGCAGTTCCATCCAGAAACAAATGAAATTTAAAGATGATGCATCGCCACCACCTGTTTTTGACACTGTAGTTTTGGAGGTGAGGGAAGGGGATGCTGAGTCAAGCAAGACAAAATGGTGACATCCAAAAGCAGCAGTGTGAGAGCAGACTTGACCAAGCATTGAAAATGTGTGGTATTCTCATCATCAGAAATGGAAGAAGAATAGCTGAAGAAGGTTTAGGAGGATTAGTTAGTTCTGTTTTAACCTCCAGTACAGTGCTGCAGGGGAGAGATGAAACTGATGATGAGGAGGAGGAAGAGGAAGAGCAGTCAGCACAGGCACAGAGTTTGACTGATGCCCCTGGCATTGCTTCTCAGGGTGCACCCACTACTTCAGCTCCAGTGCCAGCACTCACCCCGAAGGCTATAGAGAAGGGATCATGAAAGAAATCTGTGATCTGGAGCCACTTTAAAGTGACAGAGGACCAGCATTTTGCTCAGTGTAATTACTGCGCCAAGGCTATTAGCAGAGGCAAGCAAATGGGATATCTAACTAATTTTGGCATGATGCATCATATGAAAAGGCAACACCCAACAACAGTACTGGCATCTGGGAATGGTGGCAGTAGCAGTCAGGGGATCTCTTTTTCCAGGCAGCATAAAGTGGTTGAAAAGGAGCAGAGTCACAGCAGGCCCTCAGCCCCTTCTAGCAGTCAGGTGGCAGGCCAGCAGCCCCCTGCCATGTGGCAGAAGCAACAACCCACCATGGAGAAAATGAGGTGGGGTTTGGTAACGCTATCCCAGGGTAGGAGGCAGGCAGCCTCAAAAGTTGAATCAGGAGCATTGGGGAAATGATTGCCCTTGATGACCAGGCCTTGCAGATAGTAAAGAATGTGGGTTTCAAGTATTTGCTGAAGGTCTTAATTCCAAATTACAAAGTCCCCTCCAGAACCACATTTAGCAGAAAGGTCATCCCCAGCCTGTACAACCACTGTCGCAGTCACATCCAAGCGCTGCTAGCTAAGGCACAGGGGTATGTGCATTTCACCTGCAATATCTGGACTGCCATGCATGCTGCATACTCTTACCTCTCCCTGACAGCTCACTGGTGGGACCTGGCTTAGGCAGGGGCAGGCAACAGCTCTATTAGTGAACAAGTATCAGGGTGGAGGTGGGCTTTACTGCACACCCACCTGACGGATGATGCCCATACCTCAGACAATATTCTAGCATGCATCAAATAGATACTGGTGGGCTGGCAGCTACACCAGTGAGACAGGAATCTTCAGTCAGGGTTCTTTGTCACAGACAATGGTGCAAACATGGTAAAGGTAATAGCCAACGGGCGCTTTCACAACATCTGATGTTTTGCACACACTCTGCACCTGGTAGTGAAGTCTGCTCTGTGGTTGGAGTCCAAGCACCAATAGAATGAATACCTGCATACGTTAATACTGTTACAATTCCTCTCGTAGCTGTGCCATGAGAGGCTTCTCACCTTTTCTCTGGAGGCCGCACCGAAGCCGGGGCCTTGCCTGGACAGTCTATCCCAGTTTTGCTCCATAGCCTGGGAGGCTACCATTGCCATCTGGGCCTACCTGAGGCCTGCTCTGCTTCCTCCTTGACTTTCTGGTTTGGGCCTCTCCTCTTCTTCCTAAGGGGTTGGCCCGCAGCTCTTCTCTTTAGTTATAGGGCCAGCCGGGTGTGGCCCATCAACTCCTCCCAGGGAGTTGCCTACTTCCTGCTCTATAAAAGGACTTCTCTTTCAGTTCTGCTTTGCCTTGCATTGGAGTTACTTGCTCCTGGATATCTCGTCTTCCAGCACTCCATCAGGCCTTCGTTCTTCGTTGGAGCTCCATGTCTCGTCTTGATGTCAGTGATCCCGTCCTGATGTACCTCGCCTGTTCCTGATGTCCTGTACCCCAGGTTCCTCGTCACCTCCTTTCCTGGCATGCCATGTCATGGTCCATGTCCAGCCCATGGGTAGTGGCTGTGTAGACTGCTCATGGTACAAGGCCTTCTTCACCTGTGCAGTACAAGCCTCCAGAAGACTTCTGCTTCAGTCCTGAGTTGTCTTTGAATCCTTGCTTGCTTCCGACCCGGTCTTCAGAGTTCCTTGCATTGAGTCCATCCATGCCAAAGACTCTGACTGAACCTGTGCCATTCCAGCATGGTCCGCAACCAGCCTAGGATGGGCTGTGTAGGGTGTGCCTTGGTACTGAATCTTCAAAATGTTCCAGTTTTTATCTATTCCACACCTTGCCTAGAGCCTGCTTTGCATTCAAGCATGGTCCGCGACCAGCCGATTGGTAGTGGCTGTGTAGGGCGCGCTGTGTTGCAGTCTCAACCCAGTACATGATCTTGTTCCTGAATGCCTTTGCCTGCAGTACCTTGCTTCTGAACCTTCGTCCAAAGTCCTTGCACGCGTCTTAGTCTGCACACCCAAGTGAGTCTTCGTCTGTACCTCCAGGTCCCTCATCTACATCTACAGTCTCTATGTTCCAGAGCCTTCGTCTGCCCTCATCCATAGTCCGGCCTGCTGCTTCTTGTCATTCCTTGTGGCAGGTCCGAAAGGGCTGGGAATGGTCGGAGGACTGTTCAATAACCAACACCATGTGTTGGCTCCAGAAACATGTAGGACCGGCAGAAAGTCAGACCGTCCATCTCTACCTATGCTGGGACATGTCTTGCCTATCTTGGTGCTGCCTTGGAGTCCTCTAGGGTCGTGCCGAGGCCTAAGGGCACACTAACTCCACAAGTTGGGACCGCTCTCCTAGCACTACCTAACAAATACACAAGTGCAGGAACATAGCAGCGCACTTCCACAGAAGTGAGAAGGTGGGGCAGGTTCTTCGACAAAAGCAGACTGATTTGGAGATACCTCACAAGTGTCTCATTCAAAACATTTGCACCCAGTGGAATTCCACCTATTTGATGCTGCAGAGGTTAGTGAAGCAGCAGACACCCCTTCATGAACTTTCTGTGGCAATGGACATAGGTGTGCAGAATCCCCTAAGGCATCAAGATTGGTTAGCCATGAGTCAGCTGGTGAAAATCCTGCAGCCCTTCAAGGATGCCACGGAGGAGCTGTGTTCCAGAAGTGCCACCTTGGCTGACATCATCCCTATACTTAATTTTCTAGAGGAAAATTTGAAAGGATTTTAAAGAGGAAGAGGGAATGACAGCAGAGATGCTGCATTGTCTGGACGTTTTGCAGAAGCAGGTGCAAGAGAGATTAAGGCCTTTAACAGAAGACCATACATACATGCTTGCCACAGTCAGTGATCCCTGTGTGAAAGGGAAACTCGCCCTACAGTCCATTTGTCTCACATTTGTGAAGGACCTGCTGTTAGTAAAAGTCCGTGAAAAAGAGCGCCATAGGCAGAGACAAATTAGGCATGAATCAGAGGAGGAAACAACGGGCACTTCAGAGATTTGTGCTAGCCCAAGCAGGAGCAGCACACTGTCAGCGACAGCTGGTACTTCCTCCTCCTCCACTTCAGTACGCCAAAGCCATGTTGCCCATAAAGCATCATCTGTTCTGCTGTGGGCTAGAAAGAAAGCAGCTGGTATGAGTGACTCTCAGCCCACCCAAGCAAAGGAGACACTAGCACAAATGTCAGTGACAAGGTATCTCTCAGAGCCCACAAAGGACATGCAGACAGATCCACTGCATATTTGGCATGGGCCATCCAGTGCTCCTACCATGTGACAGGGGCCGGCCAATGGCACAGATACCCTGTCACATGGTAAGGGCAAAGGGCCATCGGCGCCATTTTGATTAGTGGCAGCCGATGGCCCGGGAGCGGGAGATCGCTCCCGGGACCTCCACTGGACCACCAGGTACCTGTAAAAAGTTTTTTGGGGGGTCGGGAGGGTGGGGAAGCTAAGGGATTAGTTTTAAAGGGTTGGGGTAGGTTTAGGGGTTATTTTTGTGTGCCGTTTTTCCCGCCCTCCCCCAAAATGATGAGAACCCCCATGAACAATATCGTGGGGTTTTCCTATCATTTTGGGGGAGTCCCTGATTTCTGATGATTTTGAAAATATCGTACGATATTTTCAATCGTCCGAAGCCCGATTCACATCCCTACTGCAAAACCCACCATTATAATAGGAGACTTCAACCTTCACATAGACACAAAACCTCTATCTAACATGTGCCAAACATTGCTAGATTTTATGACAGCACTAGGATTCACTCTAATTACTGTGAAAAATAACTAGCTAATTGTTTGTTGCTGAGAATGAACTTAAATCTCCAGTATTATCTGTATCTTAAAATCATAGAGCTTTATTTCTCTCAATATAACTAAACTATTTTTATTTTAGAGAAAAGACCTCAGTATTGGCAAGAGATCTGAAAATTCGGAAACTGCTTTAAAGCCAATTGTTTCAGTCACCGGCCTTATATTCTCTTATTTTTATTTTAATTAAATTATTTAAAGAAACTCCTTCTTGTTTGTGTTTTATATAATGTGTTCTTATAACAGTGTCACTATGATTTGATGTTAACCTATTATTTGATGAATTACTGTTGACAATATTTATCTTAGTTGGAAGAATTACACTCCTTATAACTCAATTGTAATTTGCTGCTTTATCCACAGTCTCAACTTGAGTGCCAATGTTTTTACTTTGTATAGTCCTTATGGAGTTATCATATTTCTCCAAAAATCATGGCTGTCTCATTATGTCTCCAACTTTGATAATAATGTCTTTTTCTTTTTTAACATTAATGCTTATCTTCAGCTGTTGTAGTCTTTATGTTTTATTCATTATTATTCCCCTATATTTTAAATGCTGGAACATTATGATTTATATACTCTTATTCATCACTGGCTCATGAACCAAATGACACCTTTCAACAGTTTTCTCTGCAACATGAATTAAAATTCTTTCTTGATAGCCCTTCTTGCGAATTTCTTTTTATCTTTCAAACCTTCAACAAATGACAATTATGTCATTTTGTAAAGCGCATATTTGTGCTTCTGATATCCAATACTCATTAACAATCCCGACAGTTTTTTAATTTTATAGCAGAGCACTTATCTGGCGCTTGCAATATCGAACTCTTATTTTGCCGCGGTGCCGTGCCTCCGACTCAAAGGGTCTGTTTGACTGCCGCCAGTACTCCTTAACAATCCCGACAATTTTTTGATTTTATAGCGGAGCACTTATCTGGCACTTGCAGTATAGAACTCTTGTTTTGCCGTGCTGCCATGCCTCCAACTCAAAAGGTCTGTTTGACCGCCAACGTGGCTGTCGTTTCGCTATGAAAATGCTGCTTCAGGGCGGACTAATATTAAAGGGTTCCTCCTTCTATAGATGTCGGGCTCAAACTAAAACAAATTTGCCTAATATACTGCCCACTAAGCTTACTTGAACTAAATATATCCCCTCTAATTGAATTCTTAACAACACATGTAAATATTGCAAAACCCACCATTATAATAGGAGACTTCAACCTTCACATAGACACAAAACTTCTATCTAACACGTGCTAAACATTGCTATATTTTATGACAGCACTAGGATTCACTCTAATTACTGACAAGCCCATGCACAGAGCTGGACACTCTCTCGATTTATCATTCATTAACCACAACCACCTAGAACACATCAAAACCAATTATACACCCATCCCTTGGTCAAATCACTTCCTCATACAATCCTCGATTAAATACATTGAACCCTACACACAAGAAAAAAAGACCCCATTAAATTTAAATACCGCCCACCATATGACTTAGATACCCTGAAAAACAAGTTAGAAGAAAATCTAGCAAAATTAGACTTCACCAACTGCTGCTCTGCTACCACAGCATGGATGCAAACAACAAGAAAATTAGCTGAGGAAATAAACCCAATCAAATATATCAATATCAGGGATACCAAACAAACAAACCCATGGCATAATGAAAAGATAAAGGAAGCCAAGAGACAACTAAGGAAAAAAGAAAAAGAATGGAGAAAAAATAAAACTACCGAAAACCTAACAAAATATAGAGAACAAATAGCGTACTATAAACAAATAATTCTCAATACAAAGAAACAGTTCTATAGCTTTAAAATAGAAAAATATGCAAACAACCCAAGAACCTTATTTACCATAGTAAGAAACCTCACCAATGACATATCCGAATCTCCACAAAACCTTCCAGAAAATAGATGCAATGATATTGCAATGTTTTTTAATGATAAAATTAAGAACCTAAAAACAAAAATCCCAAATACAGCAAAACAAGTAATTAAAATGAAAGAAAGAGATGTTATTCAATGGTCGACTTTCAATGAGGTATCAGAAATGGAAATCAAAACTATGCTTAAAAAAGGTAATCCCGCACCCCATGCGCAGGACACAATAACAACCATAGACATTAAAAAAGTAGCTAACACTGTATCTCCAACACTGGCAAAGATCGTTAATCTATCCTTAGAAGAAGGATCCATGCCAGACGCACTAAAAGGAGCTATCGCAAAAACAATTTTAAAAAAGAAAAACAGTGACCCACTGAACCTGAGTAACTACAGACCAGTATCGAACCTACCCTTAATTGCAAAATTAATAGAAAAAACTATACAAAAGCAACTAGCAGAACACCTAGATAACAATAACATCCTGGAGGAGAACAGGGAGAAGTTTCCTTACCGGGGGTCTAGCGGTAGCTGGCCTCAACGGCTTATTTCCTTTTCAACATTGGAACTGTTACCTGCATTGCCTTAAACGCTGCTGACGTCACTTCCTCCAACTATGAAGGTATTTAAAGTGCCTTCCGTTTTCAACTATCGAGGAGAACAGGGAGAAGTTTCCTTACCGGGGGTCTAGCGGTAGCTGGCCTCAACGGCTTATTTCCTTTTCAACATTGGAACTGTTACCTGCATTGCCTTAAACGCTGCTGACGTCACTTCCTCCAACTACGAAGGTATTTAAAGTACCTTCCTGCGGCGCGCAGCCGACGCCGGCGCGCTGACGAAGCCACGCGTGACAAAGGCGCACGGCTTTGTCTGCTCGGCTTCGTCTAAGCTTGGCTTCACATGATTGAGATCCAGGTTGGAATATAATTTTTCTGTATTGTGACTCACTGTTCTCCTCCATGACACCTAACTGTGAGTAAATTTGAGTAGAAGAACCTGATATATTATATTTAATTTTCCTGATCGAAACTTCATGCCTCATATGAAGCGGAAGGGCAGAGTTCGTGTGGAGACTCCGATCATGCCAACAGTGCCCTCGCAACCTAATATAACTGGTTTTTTTTTCTCCAGCGAACACCTCTACTCCGAGCAGGCAAGCCATTACATTGGTGGACTCAGAGCACATGTCTCCAATGTCGGATATTTGTACATCATTAAGCCCCGGAGCTCCAGAGGTCCCCTCTATACCTAGTGGAAACCAACACCTGGTCCCTGATACAACCGCCTTCCCAAAGTTGGTGGCTGGAAGTAATCCATTCGGAGTAGGGTCAGATGGGAAAGGTCCCTTTCAAGTATCTACTGAAGAGCCCGGGAAGAACCTCCCCCTCCCTTTGATGCAATTATCTGCATCAGTGGATGGTGGGAAAATGGACTCTATTACGGTGATACCAACATCTCAGGACAGAGGGGAACTGTTCATGGGAAATCATGGTCAGGGGGTTGGGGGGGGGATTCCAGCCTTAGGCCTACAATTGATGGAGAAAAAAGAAATTACATTAGAACTGGTTTGGAAGGCGTTGTTATCTTTGGAAGCCTCTATTACTATGCTAGCAAATACTATGCTTGGTACTAAAAATCATATATCTCAAATAGAATCTGTTGTGAAAGAAAATACTGGAAAAATAAATGTGATAGAAAAACAAGTAGTACAACTGCATGATGTACAAGAGAAAATAATGCAAGGAGAAATAACAAATAATAGGAAAATTGAACTCCTTGAGAATGAGATTAGATATAAAAATTTAAGGATTGTAAATTTCCCTTCTGTGAAGATGCATCTTCCCCTAGATATTTTTAAGAAATATATCATGGAAATTTTGTTATTTCCCAATGAAGCTATACCTCCAATAGCGAAAATATATTTTGTGAATTTGGGGAAGAAACAAACACCAATATTAGCATCACAGGAAAAAAATAATCAAAATCAAACTCATATAGAGAATGGGAATTTAACTGACTTTTTGGAACAGTCAATGGAGACTCAGATAGAATTTAGAGGAACATTACTAGTCACCTTTTTATTTCCATCAGATAGAGATTCATTTCTCAAACATTTTCTACGTAACAGATCAAAAATCTTTTTAGGCGAGAAAATATGGGTATATCCCGATATTGCTAGAGAAACTCAGACTCGCAGGAAAAAATTCCTTACAATGCACCAAGAAGTAAGAGATCTTGGTGCAGAGTTTGTAGTAAGGTATCCAAGCAAATGTATCGTTAAATTGAACAATAATAGGTTCATTTTTTTTGAACCAATCCAACTGAGATCTTTCATCAATGCAAGGGTTCCTGTGGTTGTAGATTCCCTCCCCAAATCTGGAGAAGCAAAATAAAAGGTTCGCTATTTTTCCTGATACTACTATTAAAAATAATGTGCTCTATTAAAATCCGGTTAGGTATCACATTGCCTTTTACAAGTCAGTCAGGATATAGAATTTCTTATCTTGCAATTGTTATTTGATTTAGTGGAATCTGTTGTTTTATTTGCTAGAGCTTATGTACGATAGGAAATATTCTGATTTGTCTGGTTCATTGATAATGTTATATTGTCTATGTAAATGAAAAAATTCAATAAATAAATAATAAAAAACAAACAAACCCAAAACAATAACATCCTATATCCTTTACAACATGGCTTTCAAAAACACTATAGCACAGATACATTCGTATCACGTTATATTTATTCTACCTGCCTTTATCTTCCTTCCAGCTTGTCTTCAAGCCTCCAAGTTTTTTCCATTCCTTGTTGATTGTAACTTTGACTTATTCCTTTTTCCTTTGTTATCTATTATTAACCAGAATTGTTACCTTAGTTTTCCCTTGTTAAAATGTAAACCGATCCGATATGGTTATCTACTATGAAGGTCGGTATAAAAAACTGTTAAATAAATAAAATAAATAAATACACTTCTGCTGGCACTGACAGATAACATTATGAGGGGATTCAATAACGGTAAACATTACATTCTAGTGATGCTTGACCTATCAGCAGCCTTTGACACTGTAAATCATGACATATTTTTGAATAAACTATAAGAAATAGGTTTAAACAACACAACAATCAAGTGGTTTAGATCATATCTCAGTAACAGATATTTTCAAGTACAAATTAAAGACGCTATATCAGAGAACATAACCTTCAAATGGGAGTACCACAAGGATCCGCCCTTTCTGCCACACTTTTCAACATATACCTGCCAGCACTATGCCACCTGCTAGCTGGTCTGGGAATAACACACTATATATACGCTGATGATATCCAATTAATTTTACCCATTGACGATACAATTTAGAAAACATTAAACATAGCTAACATGTATCTAGATATCATCAAACAGCTACTAAACCAAATGGAATTAGTAATTTAATATAGAGAAGACAGAATTCCTACACTTAGAACGAAAAAATATGGAAATCAAGCAAAGCCCAATCACACTCAAAAACAGCCAACAAATATTACTAGTAGAGAAAGTACAGAATCTAGGAGTAATAATTGACACAGAACTAAGCTTAAAACAAATATCTCTAAAAGTAAAGGAAGGATACGCTAAACTCATGGTCCTCAGAAAGCTTAAACCACTCCTAACAACTGCTAACTTTCGATCAGTACTACAAGCGTTGATATTTGCAAGCACTGATTATTGTAATGCACTTCTACTAGGTCTACCATACAACTCACTAAGACCACTGCAGGTTTTGCAAAACACAGCTGCTAGAGTTTTAACTGGCAAAAGTAAAAGAGAACACACTGGCTACCCATTGAACAAAGAATTCAATACAAAACACTGTGCACCATACATAAGTTAATACATAACGAAATGCAGACTGGTTAAATACAGCACTTCGAGTACACGTCCCTAACAGAAACCTAAGGTTAGCAAACAAAGCACTCCTGACTATTCCATCAGTCAAAACGGCAAGACTAACACAAGTAAAAGAGAGGGCACTATCATTTCAGGACCCATACTATAGAACTCCATGCCCTTGGATTTAAGATTACAAAGAGACAGCAAAACCTTTAGAAAAAGTTTAAAAACCTGGCTATTTAAACAAGCTTTTCAAAAAGAGAAGGGAGAATAGAAGCCAGGGATGGTCAAAGCATGAACAATTAAACAACCACACAGACTGCAGAATTCACTATGGGGTAGATTTTATAATTTTGCACGAGCGCGTACTTTTGTTCACGCACCAGGCGCGAACAAAAGTACGCTGGATTTTATAAGATACGCGCGTAGCTGCGCGTATCTTATAAAATCCAGGGTCGGCGTGCGCAAGGGGGTGCACATTTGTGCAACCTGCGCGCGCCGAGCCCAGTGTGCGCTGCCTGTTCCCTCCGAGGCCGCTCCAAAATCGGAGCGGCCTCGGAGGGAACTTTCTTTGCACCCCCCCCGCACCTCCCCCTCCCTGCCCCTTTTACGAAGCTTCGGGACTTACGCACATCCCGGGGCTGTGCGCACGCTAGCGGCCTATGCAAAATAGGTGCACTGGCATGCGAGGGCCCTGCGTGCGTAAATCCGGCTGGATTTACACGCGCAGGGCATTTAAAATCTGGCCCTAACTGTGTAGTTTTTAATAGATAGCGCATCATCACTAAAGGACAATTTACAATTATAAAGTTAGTTCTGTACTTAAAACTGAGATAAAGAGACATGGACATGATTCATTACATTTAACAATGAACATTGATCACGAACTATGTTACCGAACCTTATGGCACCTATGTAAATGGACACATTGTAGTATCATTACTTTTTATGTGCCTTAATGTAAACCATTGTGACGGTCCCCACCAAACGATGGTATAGAAAAGATTTAAAATAAATAAATAAATAAATAAATAAATAAATAAATAAATACCCATTGACCCAGGTTGTACCAGATCCGCTGATCACACGGAAACCTCCTCCACGTCGACTCGCCACGCTTTGAAGCCTCGTGCTCCACTCTAGGGGCCAACCCATTTCAGGGAGCCCTTTCCTGCGCAAAGGAAAGGGAATTCTCCCCAGGTGAAGCCAGCCTATCTCTTAGTACCCATTGACCCATGTTGAACCAGAGCCGCTGTTCAAATGGAGACCTCCTCCATGTCAACTCACCATGCTTTGAAGGCTCGTGCTCCACTCTAGGGGCCAACAACCCATTCTAGGGAGCCCTTTCCTGCACAAAGGGAACTCTCCCCGGGTGTAGCCAGCCTGTCTCTTAACACCCGTGGACCCATGTTGAACCACTGTTCACATGGAAACTTTCTCCGCCTCAGCCTTGAAAATTCTCGTTTGTATATCTGCTACGTCCACCAGATTTTAAAAGACCAGTGAGAGCTCACTAACTGCCAACAGAAACACCCCACTCTAGGGGCAAACTCATTCTAGGGAGCCCTTTCCTGTGCAAAGGAAAGGGAACTGTCCCCGGGGCCAGCCTGTCTTGCCCCTATCAAAACCACAGGGACCAGACTATCTCTACTCTGCTAGCCTGTCTTGCCCCTTTCAACTTTCTCCCATTCTGCCTTGCTGCCTTACACCAGATGACTCACTCTACTCCTTGTGGTGTTCTTGCCACTATCTTGGTTCCTCAGTGTGCTGATGCTAGTCTTTCTGCTGCTTTGTCCCTTTATCAGTGCCTAGTGTTTTTTTCTGCACTCTTTCTGCTTGCTATGTTCCCCTTTCATTGTGCTGTAGGATGTTGATGCAACTTGTGTTGCCACTTTGCCTGTCGTGATGCCTTCAAAGGTTCATGCAAATGTTATCGGTGCTCTTTTGAAGCTGTGGTATGTTTTTTACACTCTCGCTGCTGCTTTGCACCTCTGTTAAAGTACTCTTGCCACTCCTGGTACCCCTTTGCCCCTTTACAGTGTCTTAGGCTATTCATGCCACTTTGGTGCCCCTTGGAATACCTTGGAGCTCTTTTCTCATTCTGATGAATGCTCCCCAGAAGTTTCATCAGAATTGATAAGAAAACCCCAATTCTGCAGCCAAAAATAGGCTGCAAATACTTCCCCCATTGACGTTAATGGGAAAACGGACAATGAATAAAACTAATCAACAAATTGTTTATCTCTCCTATGAAACTAACGCAATGAATTTGGGTCCCAGCGAAACGCATACCGAATCAAAACACATTTTTTCCTTCTGCACATCCTTACTTTTTAACACACTTCTCCACAAATCCTTGATTTTTTCTTTTTAGATTTTTTACCTATTTATTATTTTTTATTATTTTTCTATTTTTAGTTTTTTATTTACCTTTAATTGGTTTTATATATTTTAATATTTATTATTTTGTATTATTTATTTTCCTATTTTTTAAGTTTGCTTATGGATTTTATGAATTGAGCACCCCAACAAGATAGCTAAAGTCTGGCTACCAATGTTTTGGAGTTCATTGGTGATGTCATTTTAAATGAGGTAATGATATATGTGTCTTTTTACAATTACAACTGCTTCCAAGATGTTAATTTATCACACCTATCATTTATTTTTACTTATTTTTCCCGATAGGCATGAGAGTTTCAAAGTGCATTTCATCAAATGAGATAATTTGTTTTTAACAGGTAAAAAAACGCTTTTTAAACTGTGCCGTGGTCTTTTTGTCTCATATGTTTTATATCCTCTCACTGTTCTTTTATAAATAGACTCATATGATTGTACTTTTCTGTATGTTTATCAGTCTATGTTCATTTTAGGTTATTTTTCTTTGTGTCATTAATGAATTATATTGTTATTAATGTTAGTTTTGTAATGATTATTTTATTATAGCCCCTGAAGCAGCCCTTCACTGGGCAAAACTCAGGCCTAGAGTTGGGCATTCATGGTCTAATTGTTTTTCAATAAACTTCTTTTGAGGACCTTCTGAATCTCCTTGTTTTCAGCCCGCTAAATATGGAATCCATAAATTTCAGTATTTTTTTGTATTTTGGAGTGTTTAGTGCATTTTTCACATATTACTCCCTTTTGTGAAAAATATTTCACATTTAGTACATCGATATGTAAGACATTTTTGCATTCTATGTCTAGTCTGATGAAGTATTGCTATTATTTGTAAGAGGAGTAATATAGAAAGCAGTTCCCTAGTCCAGAAAAAGAGATTGTTATTGGCAACAAGGGCAAGTAATGCTCAAAACATATTGCCTCAGGTAGAAAATTAATTTCAGTCCAAAGCCTTGATTCACCAAAGGCTTTCTCCCACTTATACTAGTTAAGACAAATGCCCACTTATACTAGTTAAGACAAATGCCCACTACCTAGAGCTCTCAGATGGCAGAAGACCTATGTCTTCTGCCATCTGAGAGCTTACACAATAGTTTAGTAAGACTTTTTGTTCATACTTTTTAGCACTCTGGTGAAAGAATATGTTAATACTGGAAACCAGGGTACATAATTTGATCTATTCAAGTATGTTGAGGAAGACTGTCATTTCAAATCAATTTCAAAGGGTGGAAACCTAATGGGAAAAATGAAGAACACAACACATGAAAAATTATTAAATCCAATTTATAAAATGACAAACAAATTGAAGGATTCTGGCTTACTACGCAAAGCCACACTAGGGCCTATTTCAAATATTAGGTTACCAATGAACATGCTGTTAATCAAGTCTTTTAAGCTTGTTTTTATTCTAGATCAATTTTAAATGAAATAGATATGTTTTTATATTGCATAAAGGTATAGATTATAAAATTGGACATCTATAACAAAGAAAAATATGTTTTTAATTGTTTTCTTTTTCTTAGAACACCTTTGTAACATGGAGATTTGAATACAATCAACTTGCAGAAAAAACTTTTTAAGAGATGCATTTTTCATTATAGTGCAATGTCAGGCCTGCCAGCACCATTTTGAATTTGATGTGACTTGAGCAGGAAGGGCTTACGCTCCCTCTTGCAACTGGTCCAGACTCTCAAAACTTGCAAAGGTTAAGGATGTTAGAGATGTGCATCGTTTTTTGTGTTAGTATCGTTCTTCGTTTTTCGGCCGCCATGGAAAATGTCGTTTTTTTTCGGTTCGGGTCTTTTTTTTCGCAAAAAATCGATTTTTAGTTAGTGCGCGCTAACTCCCAGTTAGTGTGCGCTAACTCCCCGTTAGTGCGTGCTAACTCCTGTTAGTGCGCACTAACAAAAACCGTTAGATTTTGTTAGTTTTTCTTAGTTTTTCTTAGTTTTTCTTAGTGCGCACTAACATGACTTAGCGCGCACTAACGGGGAGTTAGCGCACACTGACTCCCGTTAGTGCGCACTAATCGGAAAAACGAATTTTTGCGAAAAAACAGGAAAATCCTGATTTTTTTCAGGCTCCCTGAAACATGCCGAATTGGACAATTTCGTTGCAATTTTTTCAATTCAGCAAAAACGAATGCACATCTCTAATGTGCATTTGTTTAAAACAACAGTGCAAAACACAATGAATAAGTCTAATTGGTTTCATTCAGTGGGCCCCAAACTGAATTGGGGACTCCCCAAATGAAATGAACCTTATTCATTCATTTCGTTATAAACAAATGCATCAGGTCTAGGTCTAAGCCTGAAGCTGGGGCCTTGCTTATGCCACAGGCCGAGGTCCAAAGAAGGGGCCACAGCATATGCCCTAGGTGAGGCCCAAGCTTTGGCCTAGGCTGAGGTACTGATGTCACACTCGGGAATAGGACTAGACCCAAATCAAGGACCATGGCCAAGGGCCGAGTGAGAATCCCAAAAATTAAATAAAAACTTGACCTGATCCATCAGGTATCCATTGAAGACTGGGTACCCACGTCAGGACCTTGGCCCACACCCAGGCCTGAAGCCACGACCCAATCCAGAGGCCAGGTCCTGACACCAGGGCATCAGCCTGGATCCAGGCTTGATGCCGCAACTCGATGCGGAGACCAGGTCTCAATACCAGGCCTCAGCCCTGACCCAGACTTGATGCCAGGGCCTCAACCAAGAGGCCAGGTCTCACTGCCTGGGCCTTGGCCCAGGGTCAAGCACTGGCCTCAGAATCCAGGTCTGGATGTTCCGCTTCATGCGTCCTCTTCTTTCTTCTTCTGGAAGCATAATGAGAGCGTCCACTGTTGTTGCACCACAGTTAATTAACTCCGGTACATTCACTCCAGTGGATGGTGCCATTTTGATGTACCTCAATTCAATTCAATTCAATTGCCATACATCAAAATGGTACCGTATGCTGAGGTGAATGCTCTGGAGTTAATTAACTTCGGTGCGACCCCACGAACACTGTCATTTTATTTTGGAAATAAGAAAGAAGAGGATGCATGAAGAGGAGCTTCCAGGCCTGGGCCTGACCCTGGGTCAAGGCCCAAGTGTTGGGACCCAGCCTCCTGGTCAGTTGACAGCATTGAGCCTGGGCCCAGGCCACAGCTAGGCCAAGGTCCCAGCATCAGGACCTAGCCTCCAGGTCAGGTTGCAGTATTGGGCCTGGGCCCAAGCTATGGCCTAGACCAAGGTCCCAGCATCAGAACCTAGTCAGGTCAGGTCGCAGCATCAGGCCTGAGTCCTGCCGAGATTCCAACTTCGGGACCCAGCCTGGAGGCTCTGATCTGCCCTGTTCTCAGCCTACACAATTCCCAGGATTTTGCCTAGTCCAAGCAGTGGATCCCCACTGGATCAGGCAAGTGGGAGCTGAGGGGAATCCAGGAGAGTGGGAGGGAGGGCTTGTTTTTATTTTTTGTCCATTTTTTTTTTTATTACTTGATTCATTTTTTTCACATGAACAAAACAAATCAAGCAACCTACGAAACAAAGTTCATGGGAAAAAAAACCTCCCAAAAATTAACCTTAAAATTAAAATGAATTTTTTTCCCTGTACATCCATAGAAAGGATAAGGGATAGGGTAGAGACTGCTGGTGGGGTTGTGGAAGGATCCTGGCAGGTTTGCTGAGGCCTTGGAGATTTCTTTGCATAAGGGATTAACTGTAGGTGAAATCCAGCCATTAAGAGGCTCAATGTCGGACAGGGGAGGGTTTGAACAGTTTTCTGCCACCAGTATGTCACTATTGTTTATATTTTTTTTTTTGGCTGCAAACTGTGCCATTTTCGCCAGGACTCTGCTTTGGTCAGGACTACATGTAGAGAGGTAAACCAACCTTATAAATTTTGAAAGTCTACTTTATATCGGTACTGTTCTCTCACAACTTATTCATTCCCCTAGGAACAACTACAGTGAACACATAAGAACATAAGAATATAAGAAATTGCCATACTGTGTCAGACCAAGAGTCCATCATGCCCAGCATCCTGTTTCCAACAGTGGCCAATCCAGGCTACAAGAACCTGGCAAGTACCCAAAGAATCCCATGCTACTGAGACCAGTAGTAGCTGAGGCCATTCCCTGTAACTTGATTATTAGCAGTTAATAGACTTCTTCTCCAAGAACTTATTCAAACCTATTTTAAATCCAGCTATACTAACTGTACTAACTGTTATGATCGGGAAGTGGATCCTTAGGCCGACTGTCGAATGAGGCGGTCGGGAGGCAGACACGCCCAGCAGAAGGCAGATCTTCACCTGGAAACCCGAGGCGCCCCCAGAGGAGCTGTTGACGCCTGGGTTGCTAGGGCTTAGGTGACTTCGCCCTGGAAGTCTGAGGTCCCCCTAGGAGGAGCCGGTAGGGACCCGGACCGCTGGGACTTAGGAGAGAAGCTGGCGTGGAAGAATTCCTGGACCGGAACAGGAACAGGGTAAAGGCAGAAGCGGAGGGAGGACAAACCGGGTCAGGACTGGCAGCAGGAATCAGAAGCGAGTGTACAGTCCGTGATCTAGGCAGGCAGCAGAAATCAGAAGCGAGTATACAGTCCGTGATCTAGGCAGGCAGCAGAAATCAGAAGCGAGTATACAGTCCGTGGTCTAGGCAGGCAGCAGGAATCAGAAGCGAGTATGCAGTCCGTGGTCTAGGCAGGCAGCAGGAATCAATGGTGAAAAGGCAATCCGAGGTCTAGGTAGCAGGAATCAGATACAGGAACGCCGAATCCGACAAGCAGGAACAGAAGTACCTGGAACAGCAAACTAATCCTCAAGGAGTGACCTCGTTGCAAGGCAAATCAGGAAGGGCTGGTGCTGACTTAAATTCCCCGCCGGCGCTGATGACACCTAGGGGGCGGTTCAGCACATCCGGGTGCTGGACCGTCAAAAGCCCGACCCTCGCGCATGCGCGTTCCCCTATGGGGGCGGAGTCAACCACGGAGCTCGGCGGGGTCTCCCAAGCGGAGAGGCTGTCACCATGCGGCCAGGCCGTGCCTGATTCCCGTGGTTTGCGGCAGGACCCCGGACCCGGCTGACGAGGTAAGGACTCGGGCGCCAGTGCGGCGACCGAGGCCGTAACAGTACCCCCTCCCTTATGCCCCCTCCGTCGAGGACCTGGCTTTCTGGGATGGTCTTGATGGAATTGAGTTAGCAGTGACTTGTCCAAGATGTTCCGAGCTGGCTCCCAAGAATTCTCCTCGGGACCTCACCCCTCCCAAGCCAGAAGATACTCCCAGCGACGGGCGTGGAAGCGTACGTCCAGTACTTCCCGTACTTGATACGTGGGTTCTCCAGTCGAAGAAGAGGATAGTACATCAGTAGTAGGTCGATGAAACCGTGAGAGCACAACAGGTTTTAGTAGGGAGATGTGGAACACATTATGTATGCGGAGCGAAGATGGGAGGCGAAGTCTATAGGATACCAGTCCTATTCGTTCTGCTATTTGAAATGGTCCGCAGTATCGAGGCGCCAACTTGCGGGACCGGTTAGGTAACTGGAGATTCCTAGTACTCAACCATACCTTAGTACCTGGTAAAAAGACTGGCGCAGGACGTCGGTAGCGATTGGCGTTTCGTTGTGTTCTTTTCTCGGCAGTGGACAGTCTGTGCAAAATCCTCTTCCATAGATGATGGATTTGATGCGCTACCGTTAGTGCGGCCGGTGAAGGAACGGAAATGGGAACAAGTACTGGAGGTCTCTGATGGCGACCAAACACTATTTGAAAAGGTGTTTGTCCTGTGACTGAATGGGTATGGTTGTTATAGGCGAATTCTGCCCTAGGAAGAAGGGAAACCCAATTAGTCCCTTTCTCGGAGATGAAACTTCGAAGAAACGTTTTCAGTGATCGGTTCATGCGCTCAGTTTGACCATTACTCTGAGGATGAAAGGCTGTGGACAAATTTAATTGTACCCCAAACTTTTTGCAGAGTGCACGCCAGAAACGGGCGGTAAATTGTGGCCCTCTATCAGATACTATACTTTGCGGAAGACCATGGGCCCGGAAGATATGCTGAGTAAATAGGAGTGCTAGTTCAGGAGCTGAAGGCAGTTTGGGCAATGGTACCAAATGAATCATTTTAGAGAAGCGATACACGGTGACCCATATCACCGTATTGCCCTCCGATGGTGGCAGGTCCACAACAAAATCTGTGGCGATGTGGGTCCACGGTTCAGCAGGTATGGGTAGTGGCTGTAGAAGACCCCATGGTCGGCCACTAGAAGTCTTTTTTACCGGGCACAGACCGGACAAGAATCTACATACAGACGTACATCCTGTCGTATTCAGGGCCACCAGTAGTAGCGGTTTAGAAGATCGAGTGTCCTTTCTCTTCCAGCATGACCCCCTGAGAGTGAGTCATGAGCCCAGGCTAGAACCTTAGCGTGATCTCTGCGGGAAACCATCACTCGCCCTAGCGCGGTGACTGTGGTACTGGCTACTTGGATCTTGGCAGGGTCGATGATATATACTGAGGGAAATCCTCCTTCTCCTCCTGTACTTCGTAACGAGACAGCGCATCCGCCCGGACATTCTTCGAGGCTGGGCGATATTTTAAGATGAAGTTGAACCGGTTAAAGAAAAGTGACCAACGTGCTTGTCTGGGGTTAAGTCGTTGGGCTTGGTTCAGGAACTCCAGATTCTTATGATCTGTATAAATGGTTACTGGATGAAGAGACCCCTCCAGCCACTGTCTCCACTCTTCTAGTGCTAATTTAATCGCTAGTAACTCCTTATCTCCTATTCCGTAATTGCCCTCAGCTGGTGTAAACTTTTTGGAAAAGTAGGAGCAAGGTAGGAGATGTCCGGAACTAGAGCTTTGAGACAGGACCGCCCCTACGGCTATATTAGATGCGTCTACCTCGACAAAGAAAGGCCGAGTTGGGTCTGGATGTCGTAAACAAGTGTCCTGGAGAAATGCTTCCTTTAAATCTTCAAACGCTTGACAAGCCTCTTTTGGCCAAAGTCGAGTATCTGCCCCTTTCCTGGTTAGGGCAGTTAAAGGTGCCACCAATCGTGAATATTGAGGAATGAAGTGTCTGTAGAAGTTCGCAAACCCCAGGAAACGCTGTAGCGCTTTAAGTCCCACTGGACGAGGCCATTTTCTGATGGCGGACACCTTGCTGGGATCCATACGGAAGCCGGTTGCTGAGACAATATAGCCTAAAAAGGGCAAAGACTCTTGTTCAAAGAGACATTTCTCAAACTTTGCATACAAATGATGATCCCGCAAGATCTGGAGCACTTGTCTAACGTGTTGCCGGTGGGAGGTCAGATCTGGGGAGTGAATGAGGACGTCATCCAGATACACAATAACACATGAGTGCAGTAGCTCCCGCAGAATCTCGTTCATTAAGTGTTGGAACACGGCGGGGGCATTACACAGTCCGAACGGCATCACTAAATATTCATAATGCCCGTCCCGGGTGTTGAAAGCCGTCTTCCATTCATCCCCGGGACGGATACGGACCAAATTGTAAGCGCCACGGAGGTCCAATTTAGTGAAAACTCGGGCTCCTTGGAGTCTGTCCAATAATTCCGGAATTAACGGAAGCGGGTAGCGATTTTTCTTGGTGATGGCATTGAGGCCCCGGTAATCAATACAAGGCCTCAAGGAGCCGTCCTTTTTTGCGATGAAAAAGAAACCCGCCCCTGCGGGAGACTTTGAAGGCCGGATGAACCCTTTAGCCAGGTTCTCCGTGATATAGTCTGACATAGCCCGGGTCTCGGGTTGAGACAAAGGATAAACTCTTCCCCGAGGGGGAGTAGAACCTGGAAGCAATTCTATCGCACAATCAAAAGGGCGATGCTGAGGTAACAGTTCCGCCTTCTCCTTGGAAAAGACATCTACAAAGTCAGTATACAGAGCTGGTAGTAACGGACCGATGTGCGCCAGCGGAATCTGTTGCCCCTGCTTAGCTTGGATGCATGAGCGGAAACACTCGGAACTCCACCGAGTGATCTGAAAGTCTTTCCAGCGAATCTCAGGGGAATGTTGCTGAAGCCAGGGTAATCCGAGAACCACCGGGTGTACTGATTTTTCCAAAATCAAAAATGAAATCTCCTCGGTGTGCAACAAGCCTGTTTGAAGAGTAATTGGTGTGGTAACCGTGGAAATGCTACCAGACAGAGGTGTACCCTGAATTGAAGTAACCCTTAAGGGGGGACTCCTGCGCCGTGTGGAGAGTCTTAAATGTTGCACCAGGTCCTTAGTAATAAAATTCCCTCCTGCCCCGGAGTCGACGAGGGCTTGCGTCTGAAAGGAACCACCGGGATATTTCAAGGTTACCGGTACGGTACATTGAGAAGCAGCGTTGAGACAGCCTAGGGAACACTCCTCTCTTACACCTAGGCGCGGGAGTTTTCCGCCCGTTCTTTACACTGTGCGAGGAAGTGACCCTTACCGCCACAGTACAGACACAGTCTCAAATCGCGACGGCGCTGCCTCTCTTCGGGTGACAAGGATGACCTGCCCAGTTGCATGGGCTCTTCTGTAGAAGTCACGGCCGGAGCATTAATACCACGAGGCCCCGAATTCGACTTTGAAGGCACAGGAGCTGACGTGGCCATTCGACGAAAAGGACGCCCCTCCTTAGCTCTTTGCTGCAGGCGCCGGTCAATGCGCCCTGCTAATTCAATGAGAGAGTTGAGGTCCTCCGGAAAATCACGAGCTGCCAGCTCGTCCTTAATTCGGGCTGCTAACCCCTCCAAGAACACGCCTCGAAGGGCATCATCTTGCCAGCCTACTTCCTGGGCGAGCGTGCGGAACTCCAGCGCGTAATCTGCAGGAGTCCGTGCTCCCTGCCGAAGCTGGAGCAACTCAGAGGTCGCAGAAGTCTGACGTGCAGGCTCATCGAAAGCCGCCTTGAACTCCTCCACGAACCGGTTCAAGTCACTTAACGCCGGATCGTTTTTCTCCCACATGGGAGATGCCCAGTTCAGAGCCCGTCCATCTAGCAGCGAGAAGATATACGCCACCTTGGCGCCATCCATGGGAAACTGATTGGGCAGCAGAGCAAACCGCACATAGCATTGGTTTAAAAAACCGCGGCATGCCATAGAATCTCCGGAATAACGAGATGGAGCCGGAAGCTGCGTAGGCAACAGGAGCGTTACCACTGGTACTGGAGCGGGTACCGGCATGGGAACCGGTGCCTGCGGCTCGGCATCCATGCGCGCAGCCAAGCGCTCCACTGTAGCAGCCAAGGAATCTAATATCTGTTGTTGTTGAACCAGACGCTGGGCCAAACCCGGAATGGCCTGTAGGCCGGCGAGATCTGCCGGATCCATGGCCTTGCAAACTGTTATGATCGGGAAGTGGATCCTTAGGCCGACCGTCGAATGAGGCGGTCGGGAGGCAGAGACGCCCAGCAGAAGGCAGATCTTCACCTGGAAACCCGAGGCGCCCCCAGAGGAGCTGTTGACGCCCGGGTTGCTAGGGCTTAGGTGACTTCGCCCTGGAAGTCCGAGGTCCCCCCAGGAGGAGCCCGTAGGGACCCGGACCGCTGGGACTTAGGAGAGAAGCTGGCGTGGAAGAATTCCCGGACCGGAACAGGAACAGGGTAAAGGCAGAAGCGGAGGGAGGACAAACCGGGTCAGGACTGGCAGCAGAAATCAGAAGCGAGTATACAGTCCGTGGTCTAGGCAGGCAGCAGGAATCAGAAGCGAGTATGCAGTCCGTGATCTAGGCAGGCAGCAGAAATCAGAAGCGAGTATACAGTCCGTGATCTAGGCAGGCAGCAGGAATCAATGATGAAAAGGCAATCCGAGGTCTAGGTAGCAGGAATCAGATACAGGAACGCCGAATCCGACAAGCAGGAACAGAAGTACCTGGAACAGCAACTAATCCTCAAGGAGTGACCTCGTTGCAAGGCAAATCAGGAAGGGCTGGTGCCGACTTAAATTCCCCGCCGGAGCTGACGTCACCTAGGGGGCGGTTCAGCACATCCGGGTGCTGGACCGTCAAAAGCCCGACCCTCACGCGCGCGCGTTCCCCTATGGGGGCGGAGTCAACCACGGTGCTCGGCGGCGTCTCCCACGCGGAGAGGCCGTCACCATGCGGCCAGGCCGCGCCTGACTCCCGCGGTTCGCGGCAGGACCCCGGACCCGGCTGACGAGGTAAGGACTCGGGCGCCAGTGCGGCGACCGAGGCCGTAACACTAACTACATCCTCTGGCAAGAAATTCCAGAACTTAAATGTGCATTGAATGAAAAAGAAATTTCTCTAATTAGTTTTAAATGTGCTACTTGCTAACTTCATGAAGTGCCTCTTAGTCCTTGTATTATCTAGGCTTCTCATGATTTTAAAGACCTCTATCATATCCCCCCTCAGTCATTTCTTCTCCAAGCTGAATAGCCCTAACATCTTTAACCTTTCCTCAAAGGGGAGTTGTTCCATCCCCTTTTTCATTCTGGTCACCCCACAGCTAAATATAGACAGAAATATGTTGTTTCTCAGCTGCAGGACAATTTTCAAACAAGTGATCAAGCCAGATAACTTCCTAGTTACCCTTTGCAAATGAGACACTTTAGTTTAAAGTGAAAATTTCAAACTATTGAAAATAAACATCAATGGGATCCCAAACAGCAATGAGTAGGTTCATAATGAAGCTATAATAAAGTATTTGGGATCAAGTCAATGCCAAGCCACTTAATACAACTGATGCATTTTTGGTCTTATTAAAATATACATAATTCTTATTATCCCTTTTTTTCATGCAGTTATTCTAGTGGTATTGGGCCCCTGTAGAAAAAGGAAGAGTGAGACTGTCCTGAGGTTCATCAGCAGTGCTATATAATCACATATTCTACAAAGCACAGCAATCCTAGCAGTCATATACTAATACAAAGCATGTGCCTTCACAAATGCCTCTGCCACATCAGTCCTCCATATACATAAAGTATCTTATATCATAAGAAAAACTTCTTATCTTCCATTATTTCTGCTTTGTAGTCAAGCATGGCTCTCACAAACGATTGGACATAATACTAAGTGTAACTTTCTAAGTATACTAAATGTAGCCACTCACTCTTCATGCTCCTTTTAAAAAGAAAGCAAATTCACCATCATAAAAGATCACAGGGTGTCTTTTAGCTGTGCCAAGGGAGCATAAACAGACATGAGCCCTTTAAATAGCTCAGATGCACCCCCTTAGCTGTGATACTGGACAATATAAAAATTTGGGTATCATGTACTTATGCTCATTTTTTGAATGAATGCCAAAATTACAATATTTATTCTTTTGTGTTTCAAAATTACAAGCCACTCCACCACTGTGCTGCCTGTCTTGTTCAGTTGATCTTTTACCAATATTGGACCCTATTGCCAGCTCTCATGAGAATACCTTTTTTCACCACGTCATTGTGTATGGATGATGTTGAAGGTATGTTCACATTGTTGATGGATCCAATTAATACTACTGGAGTGCCAGTGAACACCTTGTATTTTGTTATGACCTTGTGGATGCTGTGAAGTAAATGAAGTTTTCTATTTTGTGTTTCATAGCCTGACTCAAACCATGTCATCATCCTGCTGCTGGTCCAGGGATCAGAATGGGACCCTTTTTGTCTAGGCTATGTGGAAGGCTTTATGAGGAGGACAAATTTTCCCCATTGATTAATGGAGGACCCATATGATTATAGGTGTCTAAGAGACCAGCTATAGCCATTAAAGGACAGATATCTCATGAGCATTATTGTTCACATCTCTCAGGGTCTATGTCTGAGGAACTCCCAGTCCTGCTCGATTTGGACAAGAAGCAGCAGTACATGGGTTGTTTCTTTGTTCTCATCTCCCACCTGTTAGGCAGCATATCAAATTTATAAATCACATTTTAAACAAAAGAAAAAAAAGCCTCGCTTTGTCGAAACTCTAAAGCAGGGATAAGCAACTCCAGTACTTCTCTGCCAAAACCAGGTCTGGTTCTCAGGATGTTTACAATGAATATGCATGAGATATATTTGCACACAATGGAGGCAGTGAATGCAGGTATATGCCATGCATATTCATTGTGGATATCCTGAAAAACAGACCTGTTTGTAGCACTCCAGGACCAGAATTGTATAACCTTGAAGGATGCGGATGGCTTGAATGAAGCTCTGATCTTCTCTCTCCCAGAGTTCTGTCCCAGGGACAGACTTTGTTCTCTTCCTTTTTTTTCCTTTTAGAGCTTTATTTATAAGCTCTCACTTCTTCTGACTAATTTGGTTGTGTTCCTCATAGGGCGCTTAAACTCCATCACATTAACATGCATGATCGTGTTAGGCTGCATATGTACTTTCACATGATCACTATGTCTGGCATGGTGGCATGTCAGGTGCTTTGTTGTAGATTTTTTTTGTCTGACACAGGTCCAGGTTTTACAAACACCATACGCTCATTGCTTATGTCTCTGTCATTTGTGCATTTATATGTGTGTGTATGTGAACATGCTGGGGTAGATTTTATAACATGTGCGTGCGGCCTACATGTGCGCACGTTACCTGGCGCACACACACATGTATGCCCGATTTTATAACATACATGCGCAGGCGCGCGCATGTTATAAAATCCACGGTCGGCAAGCGCAAGGGGGTATACAATCGTGTACCTTGCGCGTGCCGAGCCATGCTGCCTTCCTCCATTTCCCCTAGCTTGACTTTCCCACCCCTTCCCCTAACCTTTCCTCCCCAACCCTACTCTAACCCCCCCAAAAATGTTTTCCTACCTTTTGTAATAAGAAGAGCAGGGGCAATGGCCGCTGTGTTGCAGGCCTCTGGCCCCGCGACCGCCCCGCCCATGTCCTGCCCATGTCCCACCCTTTTTGTAAAGCCCCGGGACTTACACGCGTCCCAGGGCTTTACATGCGCCGCCGGGCCATTTTAAAATAGGCCCGGTGCGCGTAAACTTTAGAAAATCCAGCCCACTATGATTCAACTTTAATTCTGTAATTTGTTCATGTTTGCCTGTTGCATGCCAAGGCAAGGCATGTGTTGATTGTGTGCAGAGTGTGTAGAATATTTCAATGAATTCCTACCTATCCTATCCATTGGTTTTTGTGGTTTTCCATGTCTTGTCTATGGATAGATGTGTAATTGTTTCACTTTTGTATTTTACTTTCTTCATTCTTGGGTCCCGTCCCGTCCGTCTCCCCCCCCCCCCCCCCCCAGTCTTTGAAAATGGCATAGCTCATCCCAGGCAGGCTTTTTTATTTATAGATACATGGATACATGCATGATTGCCGTGGGGTTTGCCCTGAAATGGAAGAGATTCCCCCATTGGATTTGGGAACTTATATTCTAACTCATTTCTTACTTTGTGCTTCCTTGGTTCTGTTGAGCATGCGGTATATCCTTTCTGATTGGTCTTTTTTTCTTTTTCAACTCCAACATGATATGATCTTATTCCAACTATACAACTGGTCTCAGGAGAGCTTAGCACCACCATTCTCCCACCAGAAAAGGAAGAAAGAGTTTCTATCCCACCAAAAAACTCCATCATTGATCCACCAGTATTGCAGGAAAATCTAAAATGAAAGACATATATACTGTATGTATTTATTTTCAGTAAAAGTGTGTTATTTTGATTAACTTTGGCATCCTGTGTCTTTGTTTCTAGGTTTAGTGCATTGTGAACATGACAAAGGAGTATGAGTGAAAGTGCATAGCTCAAAAAGTGGAGGAGTAACCTAGTGATTAGAGTAGTTGGCTAAAAACAAGAGAAGCTAGAGAGCAAATTTCACTTCTGCTCCTTGTGACTATGGGCAAGTCACTTTACCTCCTAGTGCTTTAGGTTCAAAATTAGATTATAAATCTTCTGGGGATAGGAAAGTTCTTCTGGTAATCTGCTTTGAAGTGTCTGAAAAGAAGAACATAAATCAAGGTATGCACTCTATAGGGATGTTCATTTGTGTAAAACATGGCAAATGAGCTTGTTTTCATTGTGTTTCAAAAACAATTTTGTGAATTTTTCATTTTTGGGAAATAGTGCCTCCTGTTAGCAAATAAAGCACACTATTAGCAAACAGTGAGTGAGCCCTATCTGCAAATAGTGCACTCTACTTGCATATAGGGTAAACTATTTGAGGGTGGTTGATGAGACCTGTGCTAGGGTGCAATCAGCAACTGGTGCATTTGGGGGGTGCGACCTTTGCCCCTCCATGGCAATCATGTCTCCACCCCTCCACCCCTGTTTTTCCCCTTCAAGGGAAGTATGGAAGGGGATCCTGACCCCTCCCCTCTCTTCTCAGCCTGCAGGTTCAGGCTGTTCGGAGTCCTCTCATGTGGCACCCGGTATGGTGGCCTTACAAGTGCTGTGCGGCTCAGTTGGAAGTCCCACCCGGCCATCCAACATATGATGTGTGGCCCTCTCATTGGCTGGCCTCTCATTGGCTGGCCTCTCAGTGTCAGATGGAGGAGCTATTGGGCCCCCCCTTGATGTGACTGGGGATGCCCGGCACAATGCAGGTCCTCATTAGCTAGCCACCCAGGATGTGGCAGGGGGGCACTGGTTGCCAGCTTAAAGAAAGAAGAGTCCATTAGTCCCTCCCTTTTTTGGATTGGCATATCCCCCTAGACAGTAGGAGAATTTCCTATCTTCCTTCCCAATGTAGTTTAGGAATGTAAGGTTAGATGCTTGATGTTAAAATAATGATGCCTCTTTTGATGGGGGTCGAATAATTGTCACAGCGGGTATCTGGAAAATGGGGGTGTGCTGGGTCCTGCCGGCTCGGGGTGGTGATAGCCTGGCTATGGCCTGGTACAAGGCCTTGCAATGCACAGTGAACCTTGGTGATGGGGGCCGCTGCTAGATGACCTTGACAATCAGCTCCTGGATGTAGGGCTGGCAAAGGACACTGACAGGGTGAGAGGGATGAGTTAGGAGGCTCAGAACCTAACCCTGTTTGTAATGTTGCTTATAATAATAAAGCTGTAGTCATATTAGTTCCAAATCAAATAACAATTCACTTCTATGTATGTGACTGGGATTAGGATGGGCCACCATACTTTCACTTAGTGGGGGAGAGGCTGGCGGATCCAGGTACCCCTTTTGCTAATAGTATAACCTATTTGCAAATAAAGTGCACTTGTTCCTGAAAATTAAAAAAAAAATCAAAAATTAAAAAAATCAAAACAAAAAATACAAATGAACAAAAAAATCCATAAAAACAATGAAAAACAAAATGAAGAGGAAAAAATTAGTGTGCAGCTAGTATATAAAGGTAAAAAATAATATGCAGAGCTATGAGAAAAGCTACTGAATTGTAACCATTAATAATCTCTGATTTGATACCTTTTCCTAATATTTCTTGTTAATAGAATTTGAAAAATTAAGAGGAAAGAAAATGGTGCTGCCTGGCTTCAAAAATTTTACATTGGTGGAAATTAATTGTAAAAAATGTCCTCCCATTTAATACAATGGGAGCTGGATAGCAAATAGGGAGACCCCCAAATTTCTCCTGCTTTATGCTGAAGTAAATACAGTATATTTAAAGTTGAAGGCTCAGAAGGTGAATAAAAGCCTCATAATTATGTAGAACAATTTGGAAGGAGCATAGGGCTTAAATTCTCTGTTTCTGGTGATGTCTTCTCCTATACACCCCCAAGTAGCTTTCCCTTTTCTTTTTTATTTAATATTTATTGAATTTTGAGAACAAGTACAAGCATTCACTTGCCAAGAATAGTACTCAAAAGAAAAGAAATCATTTAGCCCAAGTATATTTTTTTTAAGTCATGCTGAACTTATGTTCATCTGGCTGCAATATCCCTGGATAAATTCTTTTACAAAAGTTGATTTCAACAAAACCATCATATCTGCTTAGCAGCTGCTATTTTCCAAAATGCATTGAGTGAATCAACCTTTAAATTTGTCTCAATCTTTTTTAATAATAAAAATGAATATTAGATATCTAAACAGAAATCATATGTAAGAATGTTTCTGCCAAGCAAATCATGTGAGAGACAACATACACACACACACAAAAAACCCATAGGCTATCAATTTTTGAAATTGCTAAAAAAAAGAAAAATAGGCATATAAAATAAGATTTAAAAATGTTCCCAAAGCTAAACTAAAAAGTATTTGAAGACAGTTTTATTAGACAGAAACAAACATAGAAGAAAATCAACATAGTATTTTTCAGCTTTATAACCCAAAGAGCAGGAATAAATCGTTTTGCTAATGAACTACTGATGACAGGAAATGTAATATAATTTCCACTGAAAATTTCACTTCTGGCTATAATGATTTTTATGTCTACAACCAGAAAAATATACAGACTAACAAAAATGCCAAGCATTGCTTGGGTAGTCTGGTCTATAACAGCCTGTGTGTGTTTGTGCCTGTGCCTGTGGATGTGGGTGTGGTTGTGGTTGTAGGGACTTGTACCTGTCTGTATTTGTGGATGCCTCTACTGTGTGGGGGGAGGTATGTACGGTATATTTATTTGTGTGTGGCTATCTATTCCTGTGAGAGTAGATGCCTGTGTGTGTGTGTGTGTGTGTGTGGTGTATGTGTGTGTGTGTGTGTATGTCTGTCTGTGCCTGCTTGTGTCTGCCTGTGCCTACTTATGCATATGTGCCTGTGTATGGGGGGGGGGGGGGGAGACTGAGTGAGAGCTTGTATGCGTGTGTATGTGTGTACAGATGGAAACTTAACAAAGCCTGAAAAGAAAAAAAAAAAAAACCAGGAAGGGAACCGGTAAGCCCGCCCCGGAAGCCCCGACATCTCCCTTGGCTCCCCAGAGCCCTTTAAAGGGCTGAGACGGATCCAGGCTCACCCTTTTCCTCCTGCGCCGCCGCCCTGCGCTCCTCCCTTGGATAGGGTCAGCCCTCCTCGCGCGGTCAGCCCATCGGGGCCAGGGGAGGTGGACTCGTTACAAGCCTCCCGCAAGGCCACCGAGGTGGTCCCTTTAAATAGAAAAAAATAAAACAAGGGCCAAGGAAAAAAAAACGGACAGCAGACGGAAACTTAACAAAGCCTGAAAAAAAACCCCAAAAAACAGGAAGGGAACCGGTAAGCCCACCCCAGAAGCCCCGACATCTCCCTCGGCTCCCCAGAGCCCTTTAAAGGACTGAGACGGATCCAGGCGTCGCGCGCCTGGCGTCGCGCGCCGAAGGAACACAACAAAGGGGCCTGCCCCTTTGTGCGCCCCTTAGTGCGCACCAGATCATAGAAGCAGAAGCCACCCACGCTAACACCGTCTGGTATTCCACCCTCTCCTAACCTAAGCGCTCCTATAACAGCTCTCTTCAAGCATTCGCCCAGCAACTCCAGCATTCATCCCAGCCACTCCAGCACTCATCCAGCCACTCCAGCATTCATCCAGCAACTCCAGCATCCAATCCAGCCACTCCAGCTCTCATCCCGCCACTCCAGCATTCATTCCAGCCACTCCAGCATCCAATCCAGCAACTCCAGCATCCAATCCAGCCACTCCAGCATCCATTCCAGCCACTCCAGCACTCTTCCAGCCTCTCCAGCTCTTGTCCAGCCACTCCAGCATTCATCCAGCAACTCCAGCATCCATTCCAGCCACTCCAGCATTCTTTCCAGCCACTCCAGCACTCATCCAGCCACTCCAGCATCCACTCCAGACACTCCAGCATTAATCCAGCAACTCCAGCATCCATTCCAGCCACTCCAGCTCTCATCCAGCAACTCCAGCATTCACAACAGTATCTCTACCCCCTCACAACATATTTCCCATCAACTTTGCCACAAAGATTCACCTCTGCACCATACCTACAATCTGGAGTGCCGCATTCTGGGGAGCAGCTGGGAATGGCATCAGTACCCGACTGGCTACAGAAGGTAGGGGGCCTGCCCGTGCTCATCGCAGGCAGGTTCACAACACTTATTTCACATACATGTATGTAGATTCCTATTTTTTGCTTTTATCCTTTCCCCTTTTCCCCTCTTTTCCGCCCTCCCCTCCCTCCCCTTCTCCTCTTATTACTGTATCAATACTTCTGGGTTTCAATTATTTCTTGATTTTGTTTTCACAGACACATTTCTCAAGAATGTAATGCCACTTTATTTTACCACATGTAATTGGTCCCTCCTGATGCAGCCTTTGCGAAATACGGTCCATGTCGGGGGACTGACATTTCAATAAAGATTTGGCACTTTGGAATTATTGAACTCTTTACATGGACCTTTGCAATTAATTTTCCAACACACCTGTTTTATTGTGTGAATAAACAGTAAAGCGACATATTGGTCCCTATGGAGGTATGGAGGTTCTCTCTTTCTCTCTCTCTCTCTCTATGTTATTGCATGCCCCCCCCCCCCCTTTTCATTATGGGTACTATATTTAGGGGTAAACCTAAAAATACTAAATTACCTCCAATATCCAGTGAACAATTTGATGCTGAGCATTTCTAGCATTCTTATACAATGGGTCTGTTAGTCTTAGATTTTTCCCTTAGATACAGAATTGAGAAATCCATTGCTAAAATTGTTTCATTGTGTTTTAGCTATCTTCAATGTCCTTTGAGTCAATGTGTAAAACTGATGTTAAATATATGTAGTGCCTACTGTTCAATTCTAGATGAGGAACAAATTTATACTATTATTTGCATAACATAGATGTTATCTTATAGTATCATGATACCTCTTTAAGCTAATACTTTGGTAATACTATGGTAAAACAGTAATGTAACGGATTCTTCTTTTCAAAACATTGTTGTGGCAAAATTATATTATTACAAGAGTTACATCCTGATACTCATTGGGCCTGATATTCTAAGCATTTTTAATATAGAAACAACATAGGGAAAACACTTTAATTCAGGGGACCCCAAACTTGAACCTCAAGGGTCGCAACCCAATCCAATTTACAGGATTTCTGCAATGAATATGTGTGAGATCTATTTGTTTACAATGCAGACAGTGCATACAAGTAGATCTCATGCATATTCTGACACTTTGTACTCCACTGGCTACCAGTTGAATGGAGAGTAAGATTTAAAATGTTGGCATTAATTTAGAAAGCTATGAATACTGAGGTACCACAATGTATTAGCTCAATATTGAAGATTTACAGGTCAGAAAAATGTTTAAGGTCCACTGGTTGCTGCATATTTTATGTACCCATGATTTGCTCAGAGAAGGTAGCAGAATCACATGACATATAAGTAAACATTCTGGGCGGGTTACAGGAACTTTAAGACATTTAGGCCTAGCTTCATCAAAATGCTATAAATTATGCATGAATAGCGCCCTTGATAAGGAAAAGGGCATGGCTAGGTTAATTTTTTAGTTACCCCTCTCTGCACTATTTTAGCCCTTCACATAGGTAATTTATTGCAACACATGTTAAATTTATCATCTGTGAAATTTTGGAGAGTGGGAGGGGGGATGGAGAGAGATAGAGATAGAGAGACAGACAGACATACTCTTTAGAAGGCTCTCATAGTAGGTCAACTATACCACTATAGGAGGGTCATCTAGTAACTTGAGGAGAGATTTTGGTGATGGACTAGGGTTTTGGAGCCAGTTTTACATACACAGTCAGATGTACGAACAGTCCAGTACACATCAGTGAAGACTCGATGTGATTTAGAATGAGGAAACATACACAAAGATGAGATTTCTACAATGTTCTCTCGCCCTAGCTTGATAGTTCCCAGGTAGAGATACATCAAGCTAGGGCGAGAGAACATTGTAGAAATTTCATCTTTATGTATCTTTCCTCATTCCAAATCACATCGGATCTTCACTGATGTGTACTGTGATGTTTGTATGTCAGACTGTGCATGTAAAACTTGCCTCAAAACCCTAGTCCACCACCAATACCTTGCCTCAAGTTACTAGATGACCCTCCTATAGTGGTATAAATAGATGACAATTATGTGTGCCACCCCAGAGGTTCTCTCTCTCTCAGGTCGATAATCTAAGGCCGCGGTAGAAAGAGTGCAGCAGTGCCGGGCGCACCCTCGTTCCCCGCACGCACAGTTCTCTTCACATACCGCTCGATACTCTATGTAAATTTCTTGCAAATGCAAGCCGCGTCTGCGAAGCGTTAGGCGAAGGTTAGGCCCGCGCAACCCATTTTACTGTATAGGCGCTTAATACAGCGCCTATACAGTATCCTGGGTGTGCTGGTACCTGTAATTTCAAATGTCATTTCAAATGACATTTGAAATGACAGGCACCAGGAAGTGGATGGCTCCCCCCCTCCCGAAGCAAGGCGCAGGGCAAAAATTAAAACAAAAGGGAATAAAGTGTTATATATATATATATATATATATATATATATATATATATATATAAATACCTTGTCACTTTCCGAATCCCCCATCTCCACACGGGCGGGCGGGCGTGCGGTCATCGAGGCGGCGGCGGGAGCCGGCGGGCGGGTGGGCGCCCGTTCATCCAGGCGGCGGCGGCGGGAGCCGGCGGGTGGGTGGGTGCCCGTTTGATCCAAGCGGAGGCGGGAGGCGGCGGGCGGGTGGGCGCGCGTTTGATCCAAGCGGCAGCGGGAGGCGGCGGGCGGGTGGGCGCGCGTTTGATCCAGGAGGTGGTGGGAGCCGGCGGGCGGGTGGGCGCCCGTTTGATCCAGGCGGCGGCGGGAGCCGGCGGGCGGTTGGGCGTGCGTTTGATCCAGGCGGCGGCGGGAGCCGGCGGGCGTGCATTCATCCAGACGGAGGGAGCTGGCGGCGAAAGCGGCCTCCGGCAGCCCCCGCCGGCAGTGAATAAATGCACGCCTGTGTACGCCCGTGCGATTTCGATGCTCAAGGCAGTCACATGCCGTGACATCAAGCGTCGTGACGTCACGCCTTGAGCGCCAAAATCGCACGGGCGTACACAGGCGTGCATTCATTCACTGCCAGCGGGGGCTGCCGGACGCCGCTTTCGCCGCTGGCTCCCTCCGCCTGGATGAATGCACGCCCGCCGGCTCCCGCCGCCGCCTGGATCAAACGCGCGCCCACCCGCCGGCTCCCGCCGCCGCCTGGATCAAACGCGCGCCCACCCGCCCGCTCCCGCCGCTGCCTGGATCAAACGCGCGCCCACCTGCCCACCAGCTCCCACCGCCGCCTGGATCAAACGCCTGGATGAACGGGCACCCACCCGCCCGCCGGCTCCTTCCGCCGCCTCGATGACCGCACGCCCGTCCGCCCATGTGGAGATGGGGGATTCGGAAAGTGACAAGGTATTATATATATATATATATATATATATATATATATGTAACAACTTTACGCTGCAAATGTTAGTATATATGGAGGTCGTCCATGGTGCAGTCCGGTACGTAGCTGTTCAAACACCACACTAACGCCAGGTAGAGGGTAGGCGGTAAACTAACAGGTTAAGGACGTGGCAAAATAGCGGGTTACAAAGGAGATAATCGGAGCGTGTGTCACAGTATCGGAGGGGAATAGCTAATTCGTTCATTAAATAGCTAATTCGTTCATTTACATATCATATACATGCTGCATGCGGAAAAGGTTATGGGTCGGTTTGAAGAAGCGCTAAGGACGCGTGAAACTGGAGACTGTATCGCAGGATCACCTTACGCGTCCCAATTGTGCGCCCACAGCGAGTTAATCTCCAACCGCACCTTACAGTATCGAGCAGTCTCTCTCTTTACTCCACTCAACTCCACTCCCTCTCCTCTCTCCCCTCTCTCTGCCCATTTATATCACAAATGATGTTTCAGGCATATCACACAGCTTAACACCAGGAATAAAGGAGTAGTTATTTCCAGCATTAAAAACATGCAATAACATGCATTATACTATCACACACAGTGTTAATGCTTCTCTTTTTCATAAACCCCACTAAACTCCTCCCCATTAACTAAAAATTAAAAATTTGCATATGCATTTCATGATGTGATAAATAATAACACATGTGTTATGGCGTTATCATGAGCATTAGGGCCTGTTATTTATTTATTTTCTTTGTTATCTTATATACTGCAAAATCCAAAGATATAATTTTTAATGTGGTTTACATCATCACATACATAAATATATATAAAAAACCTTAAAACAATACATAAAATCATTAATTAAAATAAGGAATCAACTAAACACAGCTTCATTAAACTGTAGTAGCTTAATCTGTCATCTGAATTCCTTGCTATTCTTCCCTGTTTCTCACCTGCTCTGGCAAATTCCACATAATGATGAGTACAACATAGGAAAAAGCCCTAGACCTGGTCTGTTCAAATAAATAGCATTGTGAATTAGGAACTTTTAACAAATATGTTCCTAACAACCAAATATTTCTTCCTGGCTTGTACCAGCTCAAGCTCTGTTTCAACAAATAACCCTCATTAGAATTCAACATTTTATGAATAATCACCAGCAACCGAACTTTGCTCTACTCTTCACAGGCAACCAATGCAGTGATTTAAAGCTGGAGTAATGTGTTAATTTCATGACAATCCCAAAATAACTCTAGCAGCAGCATTTTGTAGGGATGTGAATCGTTTTAGGACGATTAAAATTATCGTCCGATAATTTTAATATCGTCTTAAACCGTTATGGAACACAATACAATAGAGATTCTAACGATTTATCGTTATAAATCGTTAGAATCGTGAGCCGGCACACTAAAACCCCCTAAAACCCATCCCCGACCCTTTAAATTAAATCCCCCACCCTCCCGAACCCCCCCCAAATGACTTAAATAACCTGCGGGTCCAGCGGCGGTCCGGAACGGCAGCGGTCCGGAATGGGCTCCTGCTCCTGAATCTTGTTGTCTTCAGCCGGCGCCATTTTCCAAAATGGCGCCGAAAAATGGCGGCGGCCATAGACGAACACGATTGGACGGCAGGAGGTCCTTCCGGACCCCCGCTGGACTTTTGGCAAGTCTCGTGGGGGTCAGGAGGCCCCCCACAAGCTGGCCAAAAGTTCCTGGAGGTCCAGCGGGGGTCAGGGAGGACCTCCTGCCGTCCAATCGTGTTCGTCTATGGCCGCCGCCATTTTTCGGCGCCATTTTGGAAAATGGTGCCGGCTGAAGACAACAAGATTCAGGAGCAGGAGCCCGTTCCGGACCGCTGCCGTTCCGGACCGCCGCTGGACCCGCAGGTTATTTAAGTCATTTGGGGGGGGGGTTCGGGAGGGTGGGGGATTTAATTTAAAGGGTCGGGGGTGGGTTTTAGGGGGTTTTAATGTGCCGGTTTTGCGATTTTTCGATTTTTCGATTTTTCACGATTTTTCACGATATTTTACCCCCCCAAACGGCAACAATACGATTCCCTCCCCCTCCCAGCCGAAATCGATCGTTAAGACGATCGAGGACACGATTCACATCCCTAGCATTTTGTGTTAGCTGCAATACTTTAAGTAATTTTTGTGGTAAACCTATCCATAATGCACAACAATAATCTAAATGTCCTAAAACTAAGGACTAGAACACTGTCCGAAACATTTCAGTAAAGTAGATAATATTTTAATGGGCAAAAAGTTTAAATTTATAAAATGCCATTTTTTGTCAAATGACCAATCTGAGGTTTAAAGCTAAGCTGCAAGCCTAAAATAATGCCCAGACTGTGAATTTCAAACACAATCGGAAGCTGGTAACCATCAATCTCAATACAGATATCATTCTCAGACCTTCCTTCCCAACTCCCAAAAACAATTTTCTTAATATTTAGAATCAACCCATTCCTACTTAGCCAATCCTGAATATGTCTCATGTGACTTTGTAAATCATCAATGGGAACCACATTACGCTCAACACTGGAATAAATAATTGATCATCTGCGTATAAAAAATATGCTAACTCCAAAGAATAGAGCAATTTACCTACGGGAACAAGATAAAAATTGAACAATATTGCTGAGAGCACAGATCCCTGCAGAACACCTGATTCAAGATATGAACAAAACCATCTCAACACAGTTCCTGAAAACACTAAATCAGCTAGTCTCGAGGTGGCCAACCTATGACAGATAATATCAAAAGCAGATGCTAGATCAAGTTGTACCAAGATTCCATTCCCACCCTGTTGGTTACTACATAATAACATATCAAGAAGGGTATTAGGAGCAGTTCATTATTAAAACCTTTCTGGAAGCCAAATTGACAATCATCAAGAATATTATTATCATCAACATAATCATTGAGCTGAGTAAGAACACATTTTTCCAAAACCTTAGCCAAAGTTGGCAGGTTAGATGTAGGATGATTATTAGATAACTCCAAGGCAGAAATTGCTAAATCCTTCCTCATTGACTTCACAATTGCTCTTTTCAAAATCCCAGGAACCACACATTCCTCTAAACTTTTATTTACTATTTTAGTTATCAGCCAGCATGTATGTTCTTTCAACAATTTAACATAAGAAAGAGGACATGGATCTAAATTTGTAGATGTGGCTTTAAGACAAGAAACAAACAATGCCACTTCCTTTTCTGATACCAGCTCAAACTAGACCATGATACTTTCTCCACTAACTTCAACTGATTACCATCCATCAAATCTTCCCTTAACTGACTCCATAGACAAGACACATTGGAATCAAAATAATCAGCCAGAACATTCAGTTGAAGATCTGATGGAATCCCATAAATGGTTTCAAAGTCAAGCACTTTACTATCTTAAATAATTCTAAAGACATATTTATGGGCCTTCTGCAGGGTAATGGCAAAATAATCTTTTTTTTGCCTGTATCAGTTTCTTATTGAGGCAGAAGTGCATACATTTTCAAGGATGCACTAATACTTACTGGCATTCTGGCATTCAAAACCTTAAAAAAATCATGAAGATCTTAAACTTGATGTGCCTTATATTGGATACCAATGTAAACAGCACAGGTTGGGAGATATGGGAAGCAACAACTAACACATCTACCATCATGTTTTGAAACATTTGCCCTTTCAGACCTGCCACTTAAAAATGACTTGTGTGTCAGAACAGATGAAGGCTGAGGACAAAACACAGCATGACATGGAACTCAGATGGAGACTCTGGAGACTCTAAAGACTTGGAACTAGACACAGGGACTCTGAAGACTTGGAACTAGACACGCAGACTCTGGAAACTTGGAACTAGAGATGAAGACTCTGAAGACTTGGAACTAGAGATGGAGAGTCAGGTACAGGAGGATTCTAGCTTCCCAGGGCACTGCACCTCAGCACGCCCTTCACAGCCGTACGGCCGTATGGCCGGCGCCATTTTGCAATATGGCAATACGGCCATACGGCCGGCGCCATTTTGCAATACGGCAACGAGTGCAGGAGGTCACTCCCGGACCCCCGCTGGACTTTTGGCAAGTCTTGTGGGGGTCAGGAGGCCCCCCCAAGCTGGCCAAAAGTCCCTGGGGGTCCAGCGGGGGTCCGGGAGCGATCTCCTAAGCTCGTGATGTCAGGGGACAGGAACCAAAATGGCGCCGGCGCTACCTTTGCCCTGTCATATGACAGGGCAAAGGTAGGCACCGGCGCTATTTCTATTAAAGCAGCCGTGGCCCGAGAGTGGAAGATCACACCGGGACCCCCCCACTGGACCCCAGGTAATTTAAAACATTTTGGGAGGGGTTTGGGAGGGTGGGGGATTTATTTTAAAGGGTCGGGGTGGGTTTTAGGGTTGTTTTAGTGTGCCAGGTTTTCCCGCCCTCCCCCGATTTACGATTTAAACGATTTAAAAAAAAAAAAAAACGCGACGATCAGATTCCCTCCCCCCCCCAGCCAAAATCGATCATTAAGACGATCGATCACACGATTCACATCTCTAGCATCAATACTCTTACCTCAGTTAACTGGGAGTAAAGATGGAGAATCCTTCCTTGGGTTGTTTCACTGAATCAGAGTCAGGAGGAAGCCAGTACACATTTGGAGGAGCCCCAGATGTTTGTGGCTGCAGATGGGATAGGGCTGCCTTAGCATTGCAGAGGGCTGAACAGTGAGGGTCTCTGGAGGTCGGAATGCAGGTCAACCTGGCAGGGCTGGTCCTCAAATTCTGTGGTCATAGCTGAAGAACATATTCTCTTAGAAAAACTGTGTATATGTTGAAGATAAAATGCCTGCATGAACATTAATGCTTTAACTCTCTTCCTAAATGTTTTCATACAAGTCTCTGTCCTTGACTTGTATACCAACATATTCCAAATGTTTGGTCCAGTTACTGTGAATGATGTTTCACAAGTTTCACATAAGTGCATTTGATGTACCGATGTTACCTCAAGTAGGTTTTTCCCTTTGGATCTTATTGAGGCAGAAGTGCATACATTTTCAAGGATGCACTAACACTGGCATTCAGGCATTCAAAAACCTTAAAAAAATCATGAAGATCTTAAACTTGATGTGCCTTATATTGGACACCAGTGTAAACAGCATAGGTTGGGAGATATGGGAAGCAACAACTAACACATCTGCCATCATGTTTTGAAACATTTGCAGTGGATTTATTGTTGATACCGGCAGGCCAATGTACACATAATTGCAGTAATCAAGCCTACAGATCAGTATTGTTTGTATTAAGATTGAAAATCCTCTGGTTGCAGGAATGGTTTCAATTTTCATAAGTCTAACTCATAAAAGCACTCCTCACCATGGCTTCCACCTCAGGGTAAAAATAGTTAATGTAAACTCTTTCATTGCAGTGGAAGTATACATGCATTCTGAAACATATGCATTTTATAAACTGTGCAACTCTCATTAAATAATTTATAAAATATAAGTATAAATCTCCACGCATCCACTTAAATGTTGCAATGCAAATACCTTCCAAAGTTTTCTTTCCTGAGTGTATGTGCACAAGTCTGTGCATACATTTTATGCATTCGAAAGTTATGCACATGCTTTCCGTGCATTCAATTTCCATTTCCAAGAATGTGCAGGCATATCGCCTAATGGCTCTGTAGACCTGCAGGCCCAACTTCAGCTCCAGGAATCTGCAACTCATGGCCCAGCTAATTTCGGAGGAGAAGTGCTTCGTTTTGTCCATCCTTGGGGTCAAGAGGAGACAGAGAAGAATGGGCTAATCATGGCACATCCTCCATCGCTCCTACAACTAGCAGTCTTCCTACCTCTGAGACGCAGACACTTCAAGGAGGGAGATTCAGGAGAAACTCTGTGTAGGCCTGGGAAAGGTGGATACTGGTGGGAAATCGTAGTCTCATCTTCCCAAGATGATGGATTACAAAGGAGGAAGACAAAAAGCCTATCCAGGAAAAGATAACATCTGCCAGGTGGTCACGTTCTGCTAGGCAGCTGGGAGAGAGTATTACTGATCAGAATGGAGGGGCAAGATGATTTTTTTCTGCCAGCATATATTACATAACTATGCAGCTATGGTTATGAAAAGGATGCTGGGTGAATGAAATGGGCTCCTAAAGAAAGTGCTTGGCACAGAAATGGGATCTAAATTTAAGAAAGGAAGAGAGAAGCTGGCATACATGCCAAAAAGCCAAGGAAAATCTAATAGCAACTGGGATCTATGGCTATGCCACTGGAAAAGATTAGGTGTGTTGGATGGACGTTATGCTCTTTATCAACTCTCTAAGCATATGCTTTTTGTGTTTCCAGATTGAGGACCTGTGAGTTGACCTAGAGTGGGCCAGAGGTAAGTAAACCAAACTTATCTCTGGGAGAGTTCACATATGTGCAGCTTCATATAGTTGTCCTACCTCTGCAGAAGGTTGTCTTTCTAATTCTCACTTTTAGGCATAGAAATTCAAATGACAATTCATTTCAAAGCTGCAAGGGACTTAAAGCAAAGACTCAAACTGATAATAATTGATTTTTTCAAATGCATGGCCAAAGTTATCAGCACTGAGTAACCTACTTTTAGTGCTTATTGTTGCTTTCCTATTCAAGTCTCAACAGTCTCTGCTTTCTACCACATTTTCCCCACTCCCCATGATCAGATTACCAAGTTGCCTAATAATTGCCACTGCCACTAAAGATTCAGATCCAGCTTCCGAAAATGTCCCCTCTATAGCATTGATCTTTCACTATACTATGACCTTGCTATTCATCCCAGTATTATACAAGCATCATGTTCTTCTTGTACTAATCATGTACAGGCTTGAAACACAAGCTCAAAACAGGTTACCCCACTGATTCCTATATATCTCCTTGGAAAAACAACTTATCTGCTATATGCAACCCCAACTTTGGGGAAAAAATTTCACTTCCATCACCTAACTGTTGCTCTTAATTGGCCGGATTTTAAGATATACGCGAGGGCGTAGATTTGTGCATGCAACCCGGCGTGCACAAATCTATGCCCAATTTTATAACAAAAATGCGCAGCCACGTGCATGTTATAAAATCCGGGGTCAGCGCGTGCAAGAGGGTGCACACTTGTGCACCTTGTGCGCGCCTGAGCCCTAGGGACAATTATATTGATTACTTGAGAAATCTCAATACTATTGGGATGGCAAACTATTATAGATCACACAATATTTATTTATTTATTTATTTATTTATTTAAAAAAAAATTTTATATATCGACATCCGTTTGCACATCGTATCGGTTTACAAGTAAATTGGAACGATTTAGGCATGGCCTTTACATAGAACAAAAACCATATGATAAATAGGAACAGTAACTATCTAAGTGGCGTATAAGAGATCTAATTAACTAGGCACAGATTAACTAATATAAGTCCATACAGACAAAATATCAATGAATAGTGAAAAACAGACGTCAGTATAATATTTTTCAAAATATTTGAAAGAGCAAGCAAATTAAAAAATAATTTAATTTGAGCTAGGGACCATCATACTACCCAGTGGATACTGAAGCAAATTTTTCAGGCTGTCAGTGTTTTCACCGCTCCTGGGCACATTTTAATCATATGTCCAAGCAAGTGTTTTAACTATTTTTTTACTTTTAAATTTTTTATGTAAAAAAGAGATACTTCCCCCGTTTGGCATAACCCAACATGATATCAAGTTTCGCTTGCCGATTCATCTTCAATAAGCTGTATCTCTCAGGGTAATTGCAGGAAAAGAACATGACATTTAATCTTAAGTACGCCATGCCTGAAAACATTGACAGCCCTGAAAAATTTGCTTCAGTGTTCACTAGGTAGTATGATGGTCCCTAGCACAAATTAAATTATTTTTTTATTTTCTTGCTCTTTCAAATATTTTGAAAAATATTATACTGATGACTGTTTTAAACTATTATAGATAACATAATATAAACACTACAGCTCCCTCTCAGTCCTTATATAGGGAATTTAATTATTCTTTATTTTACTTAGTTAGAATTATTAGTTCACTATTTCATTTGGACTATTCTAAGTGAGCATTTAGTAAGGAAAAGATCATTATGGCAAAGGGAATTAGCTCTCTTTTTAAGTTTTTAAAGTTAGTGTTGTAGGTCGAGGAGAAGACTACGGTGTCAAGAGATGGGAGATCTACAAGCTGTATCCTCTAACAATGAGCCCCAGCATAGGACCCCAGCATCTAAAACTGCTCTTCATCCAACACCCAAGCCTCGTTTGTGAAGGAAATTAAGTTAAGTGCATACCCACAAAGAAAGACATTAATTAATAGGGATGTGAATCGTTTTTTGACGATTTAAAAAATCGTCCGATATTTTTTAAAACATAAAAAATCATTAGAGTGCACGATACAATAGAAATTCCCCCGATTTATCGTGAAAAATCATAAATCGAGGATTTGGGGGGAGGGCGGTAAAACCGGCACACCAAAACAACCCCTAAACCCACCCCGACCCTTTAAAACTAAACCCTTACCTTCCCCCACCCTCCCTGAACCCCCCCAAAACTTTTTATGAGTATCTTGTGGTCCAGTGGAAGCCCCGGGACCGATCTCCTGATCTCCCGCTCTTGGGCCATCGGCGCCATTTTGATGCCACTAATAAAAATGGCGCTGATGGCCCGATAAAAAAAAAACCACCGACCCTTTAAAAATCGACCCCTTAGCTTCCCCCACCCTCCCAACCCCCCCAAAAAACATTTTAAAATTACCTGGTGGTCCAGTGGGGGTGCGGGGAGCGATCTCCCGCTCTCAGGCCATCGACTGCCACTAATAAAAATGGCGCCGATGGCCCTTTGCCCTTACCATGTGACAGGGTATCCGTGCCATTGGCCGGCCATCTTATGTAGATGGCGCCGGCCATCCAGTGCTCCTACCATGTGACAGGGGCCGGCCAATGGCACAGATACCCTGTCACATGGTAAGGGCAAAGGGCCATCGGCGCCATTTTTATTAGCGCAGTCGATGTCCTGAGAGCGGGAGATCACTCCCCACACCCCCACTGGACCACCAGGTAATTTTAAAATGTTTTGAGGGGGGGGGGGTGGGAGGGTGGGGGAAGCTAAGGGGTCGGTTTTTAAGGGTCGGGGTAGGTTTTTTGTTTATCGGCTCCACTGCAGCCGATAAACAAAAACCCAATCGGGCCGGACGATAAAAATTTTAAGATTTGAATTGGAACCGGAACCAATCAGATTGCGGTTCTGATTCACATCTCTATTAATTAATAAAAGAAAAGAATGTTAGAAACAACTAGTGAAAGAAAGAAAAGGAAACTCACATAAAAAAGGAAATACAAAGAGTAGGAATTAATATATAAAGCACTACATACCTGAAACGAGCCCTTTAACATTTGAAGAGATTCTTCTCGAGTCACTGTTTAAAAGATAAAGCACTCAAAAAATTAGTTCTGAAAAAAAACACAAAAGATACATTACCTTAAACACAAAAAATACGGTGATAGAAATAGTTACTTACCCGAAAAGAATATTGTTGTTGTTGAAAATATTTTGCTGATTTCTTTTCCTGGGAACTGGTTTCATGATTATCTTTTTTTTTTTTTTTTTTGTAATTTATATTTTTATTAGTTTTCAACAAACTTTTACATTTGCAAAAAAAAAAAGAAATGATAAAATGAATTACAAACAATTTTTAAAGATATTTCTCGAATATTAATTTATCTTTATATTCAGTTTATCTTTAGTCCACATTATTGGGAGGATATAGTACTATAGTAATCAATAAAGGAAAAAAAAACTGTAAATTCTATACAGTAATAAGGAGAAAATTACTTTTTACAGCCATTTAACTTACCCCTGTTCTTTATCACCCAAAAAAGCTTCCAAGTGGGAGGGATCCTGAAAAATAAACTTATTCTTTTGGAAAACAATTAAACATTTTGAGGGAAATTTCAAAAGAAATGATGCACCTAGAGCTAACACTCTCGGTTTTAATAATAAAAATTGTTTTCTCCTCATCTGCGTCTCTCTGGACACATCTGGAAATAATTGGATCTTTTGTCCACAGAACAAATAATCTTTATTTGGAAAATATTTTTGCAGAATTAGGTTTTTATCCCTCTCTCTGCAAAAGGTGACTAACAATGTACTTCTTTGGGGAATATCATCAGTTGATGACTCTAAAAACGATGTCAAGTTTGGTGATTGCTGAACTAGATCCATCTGTTCCTCCCCCTCTTGGGCTTTTACTCTAGTTCTTGGTACATAATAAATCTTAGATATACAACTTTCGTCAATAGTGGAAATAGAAAGGGTCTCTACAAGATATTTCTTCAACAATTCAATAGGAGACAATAATCTGGTGATTGGAAAATTTAAAAACCTCAAATTCTTAATACGATTTTGATTCTCCAGATTCTCCAATTGTTTATGGATTATCAAACCATCCTTTATTGAAGAAGTATTAACATCCTGTATTACTTTTACTTGAGTGGATAACATTTTACTTTGTTCCTCCAAATAATTTAAACGATTATTATGTATTCCTAACATATTTTTAATTTCCACTGTTGTCTTATTAAACTGAGCAACAGAACTAGACATAGTTTTTTGCATAATGGTTAATACCCGCCAAACATCTCCCAAGGTAATATTTTGAGGGTCAGGTGGTTCAGTAACCTCCTCTAACGGTTCCGAACCCAACACAGACCCTTCCACCAATTCAACCCCACTTACAGTGGGTTGTCTATTACTTAGGTCGAGTGTTTCCACTGTCCCTAAAGATAAATTCTGGGTAGTTGGTCTCGGGTCCTCTTTCAGGGGTTGAGTAGGCTGAGACTGGCATGGGCTGTTCGAGGCTCCAGACGAAAACGATATTTCAGGGATATTCTCACGGGCAGTCTGACTTACCCTTCTTACTACGAGAGAATCCATGGGTCCCCTAACAGCAGGTACAACTGGTGAGGAAGTCCACACTTTAACCTTTCTTTTCCTACCCATAGGGCAGGAAAATAAATTTCAAACAAAATCTACAGAAGGGGCGCGCCCCTTAGGCGCGCGGCTTCGGCAGCGCGCCGGCGGCTGCGCGCCGCTCCTTCCCCGGATTTGTACCTGAGGGGGTGTCCCCAAAAGATGACGTCACTGGGGGCCGGCGCTTTGGGTGAGTCGTCGATGTTGAATGCTCCTGCGTTGCAATGAGCAGGAGTCCTCGAACACAGTCCCTTAGCCTTCTCCTCTCTAGCGAGAGGTTTCTCCCTCAGACTCCTCCGAGTTGGAGCCGCTCCTTCCCCGGATTTGTACCTGAGGGGGTGTCCCCAAAAGATGACGTCACTGGGGGCCGGCGCTTTGGGTGAGTCGTCGATGTTGAATGCTCCTGCGTTGCAATGAGCAGGAGTCCTCGAACACAGTCCCTTAGCCTTCTCCTCTCTAGCGAGAGGTTTCTCCCTCAGACTCCTCCGAGCTGGAGCCGCTCCTTCCCCGGATTTGTACCTGAGGGGGTGTCCCCAAAAGATGACGTCACTGGGGGCCGGCGCTTTGGGTGAGTCGTCGATGTTGAATGCTCCTGCGTTGCAATGAGCAGGAGTCCTCGAACACAGTCCCTTAGCCTTCTCCTCTCTAGCGAGAGGTTTCTCCCTCAGACTCCTCCGCATGATTATCTTTTTGACTGTTAGAATATAACCAATTTTGAAGCTGGATATTATTTTATTTTATTTATTTATTTATTTGTTTTTCTATACCGATATTCGATTCGAGATATCACACCAGTTAATATTTGGATCTGCCAGTTTATTTCTTTAAAAAAAATTAAAACATCTAGCTATACAATTCTCTGCTTATCTTCATTTTTTCATATTCATTTTTTTATTTATTTCGTTGAGTTACCTGGGAACTCAACGAACTGGTATACTGTACTTACTAATTATTTTAAGGAAACATCTTTAGCCTTATATGCTGAAGCTACTAAAGTGCCTGTGCCATATATAGTTCACCACCTCAGGTGATTTGCAATCACCTAACAGCAATTATTGACCTGCTGGTTCTGCAGATATCACATCAGTACCCTACCCCTTAAGCCCATCAGGACTTCTCCTCTGGTCCCTGTGGTCCTTTTCTTTCATCACATTTTTGCTCCTTTGTTCCTTCAGCTCTTCTTCCCATTTTGAAAAGTTGTTGAAATACATAATTTTCTATTTGTCTATACCTCTGGTGTGACCTGCTTTTTTTTTTAGGTACATGGGGCTATATAACCCCTCATCAAATCTGTGGAAATTACATTTTAGGGAAACAAATCTGTAGAAAGGAGGTTAGCAGAGAAGGGAGAAAGGGCCTGGAAGCACAAGGTGTCAGGAAAGGTAAAAGACTGGGTCCTTCTTCTTCCCAAAGAGAGTCCCTGGATGCACATAAATAATCACAGAGAAGCATGCATACAGTCTATGCCAACATGGCCATTCAAAAACTCATATTTGGGCTGCAGATCTTCCATCTGTAAATGACCTCATTCAAGCAAGGAGAGCAAGACTCAATAGAAAGTACACCAGCCTACCTGAATCACTTACCTTGGGAACAGACCTAGATTTGCCAATAGGCGCATTAGGCCAGTGCCTAGGGTAGCATGGCTCTGGGGTGTGTGGGAGGGGAAGCAGGGAATTTGCTGCCTTCCAACTGTGCTGAATCTCACCTGGCAGACTAGAGTCTTCTGCTTCCTGATACTACCTCTTCTCTCCTCCATATCCCCCACAATAGGTAGGGAACAGGAGGGAAAGGGTGAGGCTGGAGGGGACATATTGGAGCAAAGAAAACCTTCTTTTCTCCCTAATCCAGTCCCTCTCGCCTGCTTTGTCACTAGTTACTTTCCTCCCCCAGCAATATTAAAGAATGTATAAACTGAGGAGGAGATCATGGGTTTGAGGTAAAATGAAGAAGAGGTAGTGAAAGATTATTAGGGCAAGAATTGCTGAGAGAGAGATCATTGGGGGAGGGGGGGGAGGGGGGACCAGCTGAGAATAAGAAGAGACTGGGAGATCAAAGGGGTATCATTTTGTTCAGATTAGGAGGGACTAAGAAATGTATTATTGGTGTGAGGAGAGAGGAAGGGAGATGAAAGGGAATCGACTGGAAGGTATGTGTGTGTGTGTATGAGAAAGGGGGAGGAATGTGGAGTGGGAATGGAGGGCAGTATTTGTGTGTTTGACTGGGAAGGGACTGGCCTGGAATTGTGTGTGTGTGTGTGTGTGTTTATTTCAGATAGGGTGGGCAGTTAGAGAGGGGTGAGGATGCAACCTACCTTATTCCACTAAACTTAGATCCTCCCATTATCTGATCTTGGATTCTATTACCCAGTTATGGAATCCCCATTTTTTTTCCAGTCTCTCCTTACACTGAGCCTCCAACACATAAGAACATAAGAAAATGCCAAGGTCAGACCAAGGGTCCATCAAGCCCAGCATCCTGCTTCCAACAGTGGCCAATCCAGGCCACAAGAACCTGGCAATTACCCAAAAACTAAGTCTATTCCATGTTACCATTGCTAATGGCAGTGGCTATTCTCTAGGTGAACTTAATAGCAGGTAATGGACTTCTCCTCCAAGAACTTATCCAATCCTTTTAAACACAGCTATACTAACTGCACTAACCACATCCTCTGGCAACAAATTCCAGAGTTTAATTGTGCGTTGAGTAGAAAAGAACTTTCTCCGATTAGTTTTAAATGTGCCCCATGCTAACTTCATGGAGTGCCTCCTAGTCTTTCTACTATCTGAAAGAGTAAATAACCGATTCAAATCTACCCGTTCTAGACCTCTCATGATTTTAAACACCTCTATCATATCCCCCCTCAGCCGTCTCTTCTCCAAGCTGAAAAGTCCTAACCTCTTTAGTCTTTCCTCATAGGGGAGTTGTTCCATTCCCCTTATCATTTTGGTAGCCCTTCTCTGTACCTTCTCCATCGCAATTATATCTTTTTTGAGATGCGGCGACCAGAACTGTACACAGTATTCAAGGTGCTTTCTCACCATGGAGCAATACAGAGGCATTATAACATTTTCCGTTTCATTCACCATTCCCTTTCTAATAATTCCCAACATTCTGTTTGCTTTTTTGACTGCCGCAGCACACTGAACCGATGATTTCAATGTATTATCCACTATCACACCTAGATCTCTTTCTTGGGTTGTAGCACCTAATATGCAACCCAACATTGTGTAATTATAGCATGGGTTATTTTTCCCTATATGCATCACCTTGCACTTATCCACATTAAATTTCATCTGCCATTTGGATGCCCAATTTTCCAGTCTCACAAGGTCTTCCTGCAATTTATCACAATCTGCTTGTGATTTAACTACTCTGAACAATTGTGTGTCATCTGCAAATTTGATTATCTCACTCGTCGTATTTCTTTCCAGATCATTTATAAATATATTGAAAAGTAAGGGTCCCAATACAGATCCCTGAGGCACTCCACTGTCCAGTCCCTTCCACTGAGAAAATTGTTCATTTAATCCTACTCTGTTTCCTGTCTTTTAGCCAGTTTGCAATTCACGAAAGGACATCGCCACCTATCCCATGACTTTTTACTTTTCCTAGAAACCTCTCATGAGGAACTTTGTCAAACGCCTTCTGAAAATCCAAGTGTACTACATCTACCGGTTCATCTTTATCCACATGGTTATTAACTCCTTCAAAAAAGTGAAGCAGATTTGTGAGGCAAGACTTGCCTTGGGTAAAGCCATGCTGACTTTGTTCCATTGAACCATGTCTTTCTATATGTTCTGTGATTTTTTAGAACACTTTCCACTATTTTTCCTGGCACTGAAGTCAGGCTAACAGCTCTGTAGTTTCCCAGATCGCCCCTGGAGCCCTTTTTAAATATTGGGGTTACATTTGCTATCCTCCAGTCTTCAGGTACAATGGCAGATTTTAATGATTGGTTACAAATTTTTACTAATAGGTCTGAAATTTCATTTTTTAGTTCCTGAAAGTAAATAGCAGAGCAATAACTATGTCATCACCATGCTATCCACATGAGTAACATATGGGTGTTTCATTTTAACATACCTATATATGCGCTCAATACTGACAATATTGCTATGTGTTTGGAACTTCACAAAAACCTTGAGCCCGATATTCAGAAAAAACTTAACTGGAAAGTCTGACTTACCCGGCGAAATGGCACCACTGAATATCCAGCTACGGTCAGCAGACACCACTACCGTAACGGAATATAACCCACTTTCAAGTGCCAAAAAGTGAAATACAAATTAGATAAAATCAATAAGTTTTAGCCAGATAACTCAGGGGCGAGGAATGGATGGATTGGGGAGGTGTTGAGTTAGCTAGATAACTTACCTGGCTAACTCTGGTCTGGCCACAGTGCTGTCCTAAAGTTAGCTGGATACACTTATCTGATTAAATTTAATATAGCTGGTGATATTCAATGGTACTGCTGTGCCGCTGAAAATCCCAGATAAGTTAGCCAGATAAGTGTTTCTAGCCAACTTGCTGAGCTGCATAGCAGCTAAATATGGCCCCCCTTACTTAATGTGCTTTTATTACATACACCCCAAAATGACAATTAATGCTGAAACTATGCTAAAAGGTGATTATATAAATTCTGGGGTTGTTGCCCAGGCCATGGTTTCAGAGCCTTTATATTTATAGGAATGAATATTACCAGAATATCTTTACATGCTCATAAATAAATGAGTCCTATGCACAGGGAAATGAGGTAACTATTAATGTATGTTATGGTTTTAAGCAGAGCAGGACCAAGGTGCTTCATTCTGGGGAAAATTTTCAGTAGATAACTGATGAGCCACTCTGCACACCTACATTTTGGGCTGCACAAACCCAATCAATACCAAAACCCATGCGTTTTGTGCTTGAATATTAGTTTATGTGTCTAACATACACACCTGCACTTATACTCTCTAGAATGAAGGTGTAAAATACAGGCTTCCACTAACCTGTGTCCATTTTTATATCTTTAATGTATTCTCATTTAATTTTCTTCACTGACCAATTTATGCTCCAGGGGACACCTGTTTTTACTGCAGCTGAAAGTACGTATGTTGTGAAACTGCAAGTGTACTTTTTGCCAGCTGAAAATCGATTAAGGTGGATTCAGCCTTTCTATCCACATAACCCACCTTTATAAAAAGGTATGCTTATATTTTTACCCTATTAACCTCTGACTGGTTTCCTGTGTAGCCTCTACTCCAGCCTTGAATAGTAAACATTTGTATTCATTGGCCTACTTGAATATCAGCCTCATTTCTCACCTCAAAATAAGTGAATCAACCCCAAAGTGAATAAGGAGATAATTATTGCCTTTTTGATAACAGATCCTATAAAATACAGTTAGTTCTGGAGCAAATAACTCTGAACAAAATATAGAGACACATTTTTCTTTCTTTTCTTTGAGTTAGTACATAATTCAACAACTGGTAATTTCTGCAAATTGCATGAGTTTTATACATATGTGTGTTCATTCCTATACTAATATTTAATTGGAAAGTAAATTAAATCAAAATCATAATTTATTTTATCCAAATTTTAGTTTTTGCCTTTTTCTAATGCATGGAACAGATAATCATGTTTTTCTTAGTTGTTAATCTTTCTTATTCCAGTCCATAGATGCTGACAAGAACAGATACAAATGACCTATTTTATCCTTTGCTCATTTTTGGACTTGACATGGAAAATCCTTATCCAGATTATTTAATCCATGGTAAAGTATTCCGATCACTTGTCAAAGTTTGCTTCAAATAACATCAAGCATTCTTGACCTCATATATTAATATGGCAGCAATTTAGTTTGATAAAAGATCTATTATCAAGAGTGCTAGAAACTTAACTAGAATGATCACTGATCAAGTCTTTTCCTAGCAGAACCCTGGATCCATGACTCATTGCTTCACAGATTCCACAATTGTCATTGGATAGACACAGCAATATGATGCTTCAGGAAGTTTAGTCAGGCATGCAAGCTGAAATTGCTGTCACAGCAGGAACAAGCTCTTTGAGAACAACAAGCACATCAGGATCCTTAGTAACAGGCACAGTGGCGTGCCCCATTTCTATATGAATTCTCTCAGTGTCTCATGGCAGTAATTTTGATAGTCTGAAGTTCAAAATTGAAAACCCCAACCTTCGGCAAAAATCAGTCACAGATTGCTCGTAACTAATCTATGATCATAATGAACAATCAGTTCCCACAGTGGTGTGCTGCTATCTAGATGAACCACTTGCTGATACTACAAGTCATCAGTTTTAATGGAGGACACAGCCATAGCCTAATCTCAATCATTTAGACTTTGAATTTGTAAGCTGTTCATTAAGCGTGTCTTTTGAATGGATGTGCAGTAATCTGCATAACAATGTTAGAAATATATTTTCTTAAAAGATATACAAAAAATGAATTGCTATTCAAGACATTTCAGCACTCAGGTAATAAAAAGTAGCTCCACATCTTAAAATGCATTGTTTTTTCCCATCCCCTCAGCCTCTTCCTATTTGTTTTGCTTAGGCACTCCTGCTCAGGCAGCCTACCATAACCTTACCAGTCCTAGGAATGGTCAAATTTTACCAGCTGGGGAAAGGGTGGGGGGAACAAACTATAATTTTATAAAATGTTCAAGGGCAGTGACTCACCCCTAGACTGGAAAAGGGATGGCAGTGACAAAAAGCAAGGCATCTGACACATGGGCAGGGCAATTTTCAGAAGCAATATCCTAGAAAGAAGGCCTAGTTAATCAGATTAAGTGCTGTCAGCCTCTTTCCACCTTTGTTGCCAGTATGCAGAAACATTTGAGAATGACATCATGAACACAGTTCGTGAACACATTTATTTTTCCACAGTAGAGAAAAAAGAAATTATGTCTAGCAGCTTCAAGGAGATTTGGCATGGAATACTGACACTTAACAACCACCTGAAAAAAAGATGCACTGTTCAACATGTTGACAAGCTACATGACTATATCAAGCTCAGGGCATTATTAAGCAAGAGACAGTTCACCCACATATGTCTGCAGAGACATTCTCCCCATTGTCATGAATGATAAAACCAGCTCCTGCATCAATTTATGGATCAAAGAGTCTCTATTGCTAACTGGAAAGTTAAGAAAAGCTCTGGCATGTTATACACAGTGCAGCATGTGCAACAAATGGCTATAGTAATTAAGAATGTGTATTTGTTTGAAATAGATTGGTAAAAATTAAGAAATGAGACCCATTTTTGTTTCATTTGTGGGCTCTGAAAACAAATGGAGGGGTCCTACAAATTTAAATGAAAATTTTCATTTAGTTTGTTTATGTTTCCCTTTCAAGACTATGGCCATTAAAATGTGCTTCAATGAGACCGGTTACTGTAGCAACCAAACAAATGCCTGTGTGACATATCAAATGGGCCAAAGCTGAGGTAGGAGAAATAGGCAAATAGACAGGAAGAAGAACCAATCAAGGTGAAGAATCTTTTAGCTGCCATCTGAATCAAGTGACATTGATGTCCTCCCACTGAAATATCTGAGCATGTGCAAAGAAACTCCATTTTCTCTGTTGGATTTTAGAGGTAAAACTGTTTTTTTCAGAAGCTCTCTTAAAGAAAAGTTTAAAAAAAACCAGAAGAATTTTGACAATGGTAAAGGGCTTTTTCTAATCTTCACTGCAGTTACACTGCTCTCATGTGTGAGATAGAGACGGAGGCATTGATTTCTGTCTGTTCATTGGTAGAGGACTGGAGATATAGAAGCAGAGAATATTGATTTTTTTTTTTTTTGTGTCTGATTCTGCACAGTACATTGCACTGCTTATCTACAGATGGTCTGCAGTGAAGAAAAGTGCAGACTTGCCCGCCTTCTCAGTTTTTTCTCTTTCTGCCAGTTTTTGTGTATGTGTGTGTGAGTGTGTGTGTGTGTGTTGTGTGTGTGTGTGAGAGAGAGCACACAAGGAGTCCGCAGTGCACTACACATACATTGTGTGTGTGTGTGTGTGTGTGTGTGTGTGTGTGTGTGTGTGTTAGGGGTGTGCATTCGTATTGACCGCATATGTAAAACGCTACGCATATTTTTTTTTTAACTTAAAAAAGTGATGGGGCGTATACGAGCGGTTTTCCCACATATCCAACATAGCTATGTTGGATACGGCGAACCGCGATGCGCGCGCTTTCTCGCCGCCATTAGCTGCGAGCTCGGAGCCCCGGATTACCTCAAAATGGCGGCGCCCCTGCGGTAACCATGCCAACCTGTCTGACCCTGTCCTGTGAGTCGCAGTGACTCACAGGAAAGGGTGGGACAGGTCGGCATGGATACCGGAACGCAGCGAATCAGCGTTCACTTTTTCAGAGAAGCACTGAATGCAGCGAATCGCGCTGTCATTCAGTGCTTCTCTGAGGATTTCCTGACGAGCCAGCACTATAAAAGCAGCAGCAGCACGAGGAATTACGGACATTTTCAGCGATTGAGTGGGGAGGTGGGCTCGGGATCGGGCTGGGTGCAGGCTCAGGCAGGCTGAGGCAGACAAGAAAGCAGAACCAGATTTGATAGACACAACACAGAACAGAACCACATTTGATAGACAACACAGAACAGATTCTTTGTTAGGGAAAAAAAAAAAAAAGAACATTGTTATTGAGTGATTCTGTTCATTTTATCCTGGGCAGTGCCAGGGGTGGCACTGGCACTGGCAGTACTCTGCCTCATATCTACTTTAGTTCTATGTGCACTGCAGTGCACACACACAGACACATTCAGTGCATTGCCAGGCAGGCAGTGAGGCAGTGGGCATAAACAGAGTGAACATTTGCCTTCAGCGAGTTTGTTCAATCTGCTATTTTTAAACAGACTTAAAAGCATTGTGGTTCAGTGCTGGGTGGGCAGTGGCAGGGGTGGCACTGGCAGTACTCTGCCTCATATCTACTTAAAAGGAAGCTAGTCGTCCTGTGTGGACTCACCGCACAGTGACACACACAGACAAATTCCGTGCATTGCCAGGCAGGCAGTGAGGCAGTGGGCATAAACAGAGTGAAGATTGGCCTTCAGCGAGTCTGTTCAATCTGCTATTTTTAAACAGACTTAAAAGCATTGTCCTTGAGTGCTTCATGCTGGCAGTGGGAGGCATAACAGAGTGAAGATTGGCCTTCAGCGAGTCTGTTCAATCTGCTATTTTTAAACAGACTTAAAAGCATTGTCCTTGAGTGCTTCAGTGCTGGGTGGGCAGTGGCAGGGGTGGCACTGGCAGTACTCTGCCTCATATCTACTTAAAAGGAAGCTAGTCGTCCTGTGTGGACTCACCGCACAGTGACACACACAGACAAATTCCGTGCATTGCCAGGCAGGCAGTGGGCATAAACAGAGTGAACATTTGCCTTTCAGCGAGTCTGTTCAATTTCCTATTTTTAAAGAGACTTAAAAGCATTGTCCTTGAGTCTTTCAGTGCTGGGTGGGCCGTGGCAGGGGTGGCACTGGCAGTACTCTGCCTCATATCTACTTAAAAGGAAGCTGGTTCTCTGTGCACTCACTGCACACACACAGACAGACACATTCCGTGCATTGCCAGGCAGGCAGTGAGGCAGTGGGCATAAACAGAGTGAAGATTGGCCTTCAGCGAGTCTGTTCAATCTGCTATTTTTAAACAGACTTAAAAGCATTGTCCTTGAGTGGGTCCGTTCATTTTGTTATTTTAAACAGACCGAACATTATTATTGTGGGACAGTGGGCAGTGTTACCACTAGTACTCATTGACATTAAATCCATAATGTCAGGGAAAGAGAGATGCAAGCGACTTAGTGGGAATGGCAGCGGAGGCACCGCAAAAGACACCAGCGCAACACCACCAGTACAGCTAAAAAGGCAACTGTCGCAATCAAACGTCTTTGTAGGGGATGGCAGTTCCATGGCAAAAAAAAAGAAATCAGACCATGAAACTTTGCAATTGCCACCACGTGTTTCTGGCACTGTAGTTTTGGAGGAGAGTGAAGAGGAGGCAGAGTCTAGCCAGACAAAAGTTACACACCCAAGAGCAGCCAGGGGACAGAAGTGTCCTGCAAAACTTCACGGTGACAAGGTAGCGCTGGCACTGTTAGCTTCTGATTCAGAAGAAGAATCTTCTTGGATGGGATTCTCATCAGAAACGGAAGATGTAATACCTGAGCAATCTTCGGTAGAATTGTCAGTTAGTCCTGTTTTAGCCTCCACCTCCAGAATTCTGCGGCAGGGGAGACATTCCACTGATATCGAGGAGGAGGAAGAGCTGTCAGAAGGGAGACAGAGGGTGACTGTTGCCCCCGCTGGCATTGCTTCGCCGGGTGCAGTGGGTGCACCACCCACACCCAGTAGTACCTCAACTCCAGTGCCACCATCCACCCCCAGGGTGGGAAAGAGAGGAGGATCACAAAAGAAATCTGCGATCTGGGCACATTTTAAAGTGACGGAAGACCGGCGTTATGCTCGGTGTAATTACTGTGCCAGGGATATTAGCAGAGGCAAGCAACTGGGACATCTATCAAATTTTGGCATGGAGCATCATATTAAGAGGCAACACCCAACAAGATTACTGCCATCTGGGGATGGTGGCAGTTTCCGTCGGGGGACCACTTCCCCTTCCAACCAGGGTGCAGTGGTAGGAAAGCAGCAGAGTCAGCCCACGCCCTCATACCCTTCTAGCAGTCAGGCGGCAGGCCAGCAACCCACTGACACGTGGCAGAAGCGACAATGCACCATGGAGGAAATGGGGTGGAGTGCAGTAACGCTATCCCGGGGTAGGAGGCAGGCAGCCGCAAAAGTTGTAACCAGGAGCATTGGGGAAATGATTGCCCTTGATGACCAGCCCCTGCAGTTAGTGGAGAATGTGGGTTTCAAATGTTTTTTGAAGGTCGTACTTCCAAATTACAAAGTCCCCTCCAGAACCACATTTAGTAGAAAGGTCATCCCCAGCCTGTACAAGCACTGTCTCAGTCGCTTGCAAGCACTGCTAGGTAAGGCAGACGGAATAGTGCATTTCACCTGCGATATCTGGACCGCCATGAATGCTGCACACTCTTACCTCTCTCTGACAGCACACTGGTGGGACATGGCAGAGGCAGGGGCAGCCAGCAGCTCTATTACTGAACAAGCATCAGGGTGGAGGTGGGCTTTACTGCACACCCACCTGACGGACCATTCCCATACCGCTGCCAATATTCTAGCATGCATCAGAAAGATGCTGGCGAGCTGGCAAGTACACCAGCGAGACAGTAAAACGCGGGCAGGCTTTTTTGTCACAGACAACGGTGCAAACATGGTTAAGGCAATAAGCGATGGGCGGTTTAAGAACATCCGATGTTTTGCACACACTCTGCATCTGGTAGTGAAGTCAGGTCTGGGCTTGGAGTCCAAGGACAAGGAGACTGAATACCTGCGTAGGTTAATACACAAGTGCAGGAACATAGCAGCACACTTCCACAGAAGTGTCAGGGCGGGGCAGGTTCTCCGAGAAAAGCAGACTGATTTGGATATGCCTCAGAAGCGTCTCATTCAAGACGTTGCCACCCGGTGGAATTCCACCTTTATGATGCTGGAGAGGTTACTGGAGCTGCAGACACCCCTTCATGAACTTTCTGGTACAATAGACATAGGTGTGCAGAATCCCCTAGGGCATCACGATTGGCTAGTCATGAGTCAGCTGGTAAAATTCCTGCAGCCCTTCAAGGATGTCACGGAGGAGCTGAGTTCCAGAAGTTCCACCTTGGCTGACATCATCCCTATAGTGAAATTCCTGGATGACCATTTGGAGGGCATTAAACGGCAAGAGGGAATGACTGCTGAGGTGCTGCAGTGTGTGGACGTTTTGCAGCAGCAGGTGAAAGACAGATTAAGGCCTTTAACAGAGGATAGCACATACATGCTCGCCTCTGTCTGTGATCCCCGTGTGAAAGGTAAACTCGCCCTACAGACCAATTGTCTGTCATTTGTGAAGGAGCTGTTGTTAGCACAGGTCCGTGAACAGGAGCGCCATAGGTGGAGACAGATTAGGCTTGAAGCACAGGTGGAAACAGCAGGCACGTCACAGAGTTGTGCTGCTGCTAGCCCTGGCAGGAGAAGGACTGTGTCAGTGACAGATACTATTATTAGTGCCTCCTCCTCCACGTCAGAACGCCCAAGGCATGTTGGCCATAAAGATTCATCAGTTGTGCAACGGGCGAGAGAGAAAGTAACTGGATTGAGTGACTCTCAGCCCTCCCAAGCACAGGAGGAGACAGCAGCAGAGCTGTCAGTGACACGGTATCTCTCAGAGCCGATAGAGAACACGCAGACAGATCCACTGGCATATTGGGCACACAAGTCCACTGTCTGGCCACACCTAGCCAAAGTGGCTGAAGGATATCTGTCATGTCCACCAACCAGTGTGCCCAGTGAACATGTCTTTTCAATGACAGGGGATATCATGAGCCCTCACCGCTCAAGGCTGTCACCAGTCTTGATGGAAATGCTAGTGTTTTTGAAAGTTAACCTGCCATTGCTTGGCTTTCCCAATTTTCCTTGTGAATGGCAAGATGAATAAAAGCTATTGAAAGGAGCCTTGCAGCAGTTCCAATTGCCTCCTATGCTCAAGATAATGTAAGCACTACAGCCCATGTTCTTGACATGAATCGCTGTGCCTGACCGGCGTCTACTGTGCAGCCCTTGTGTTCCTACAAGTGTTATACCTCCATTGCTATGCCCGTTCATCCATGCCTTGTGTTCCCACAGGTGTTTTAACTCCATGGTTGTGCCTGTTCCTCCAGGCCTTGTGTCCCTAGCTGGGATTGACCTCTGTCATCGAATGATGTGCCTGTTCATCCAGGCCTTGTGTTCCCACAAGTGTTTTAACCTGGTTGCTGTTCCTGTTCATCCAGGCCTTGTGTCCCTAGCTGGGATTGACCTCTGTGCTCGACTGCTGTGCCTCTTCATCCAGGCCTTGTGTTCCCACAAGTGTTTTAACCTGGTTGCTGTTCCTGTTCATCCAGGCCTTGTGTCCCTAGCTGGGATTGACTTCTGTGCTCGACTGCTGCACCTCTTCATCCAGGCCTTGTGTTCCCACAAGTGTTTTAACCTGGTTGCTGTGCCTGTTCATGCAGGCCTTGTGTCCCTAGCTGGGATTGACCTCTGTCCTCGAATGATGTGCCTGTTCATCCAGGCCTTGTGTTCCCACACGTATTCTTATTTGTGAGAGATCCTAGGCTCCAATTCCTTTGTCATCAGCTGAAGTGCGTAAGTACAGTCGGAATTCACTAGACGCCAATGGAATTCACTAGACGCTAACGATATTCACTGGACGCCAATGTAAACACTGGGTACACACAACTCTAGGGGTGGACCCGTTCCAGGGAGTCCTTCCCTGAACAAGCATGAGGGTGGAGGTGGGCTTTACTGCACACCCACCTGACGGACCATGCCCATACCGCTGCCAATATTCTAGCATGCATCAGAAAGATGCTGGCGAGCTACCAGTGTTTTAACCTAGTTCCTGTGCCTGTTCATGCAGGCCTTGTGTCCCTAGCTGGGATTGACCTCTGTCCTCGAATGATGTGCCTGTTCATCCAGGCCTTGTGTTCCTACTGGTGTTTTAACTCCATTGCTGTGCCTGCCTGTTCATCCAGACCTTGTGTTCCCACACTTATTCTTATTTCTGAGAGATCCTCCAATTCCTTTGTCATCAGCTGAAGTGCGTAAGTACAGTCGGAATTCACTAGACGCCAACGATATTCACTGGACGCCAATGTAAACACCGGGTACACCCAACTCTAGGGGTGGACCCTTTCCAGGGAGTCCTTCCCTGCACAAAGGAAAGGGAATTCTCTCCTGGGCCAATTGATAAGAAAACCCCAATTCTGCAGCCAAAAATAGGCTGGAAATCCTTCCCCCATTGACTTTAATGGGCGACATATGGACATATACCCAACTCATTGAATTCTGTTTATGTCCATATTGACCGCAAATGGGACCCCCTTTGGACATATGGACATATGAACTTAAACTTTTGCTCTGCACGTCCCTAGTGTGTGTGTGTGTGTGTGTGTGTGAGAGAGAGAGAGTCCATTACCTGCTATTAATAAAGTTGACTTAGAAAATAGCCACTGCTATTACTAGCAACAGTAACATGGAATAGACTTAGTTTTTAGGTACTTGCCAGGTTCTTATAGCCTGGATTGGCCACTGCTAGAAACAGGATGCTGGGCTGTTTGAATCTCCAAGCAACTGGAGACTACATCTGAGTCCCTCAAGTATCCGGAGTCTTCATCTGAGTCTGTTTGTTCCTGCCCTCAGCCTCTCTCCATCCTGTCGCATCTGCCATTCCCATACGGCAGGTCTAAAAGGGCTATCAAGTGGCTGGAGGGCTACCCCAGAGACCAACATTGCATTGTTGGGTCTCTTTGATGCATTCAGGTTCGGTAGAGGCCAGGGCTTCTTATCTCCAGCCTGTCCGCCCGTGCTTGAACACATCTCGCCTGCCTCAGCGCTTCCCCAGAACTCCTCTGCGGTTGCGTTGTGGTCCAAGGGTACACTATCTCTCCAGAAATTAGACCACTTCCAGTGCTCCCATAACAGTGTATTTTCCATAGCATGTCCTAAATTCTGGAGCATGCTACCAGAGTCAATATGAATAATTCCAGAAAGAAAGAGATTCCAACAACAACTAAAGACTTGGCTATTTAGAAATGCCTTTATCAGAATAAAGAGTAACATTAACAAGGACAAAACAATATTAAATAACGAGAGAATGAAATAATTTCATGACTATAACACACTTATCTCTACCTATGGCATTTAAGTTCATTGCCATAGACTCACATGACCACTCTCTTTGTATTATACCACAGTACATATTATAGCTAAATATGTGTTGACTTAAGTATGTAATACCGAAGTATGTGTTATACCAAAATTCATGTTGATCTAAGTAGATGTCTTCCAAAAGTATGAGTTGAACAAAAATATGAATGTTATTCTTGTAAACTGTTGTGATCTTCATTTGGAACGATGGTATATAAAATAACTAAATAAATAAAATAAATGTGGATTACTTTCTCTATTCCTGTTAAATGGGAGAAAATAGATCTTATTTATACATGGAATCTGATCAGTTGGCATTTGCAGAACTTTTAATATATATCTCCTCAAAGTCATTCGAGGAGATTCCCCTATTACTTTTGGAAAATTCAAAAGTCTTAGGTTCAACCTTCGAAGTCTATTTTCAATAATTTCCACTCTTCTATTAGTCATTTGTTTATCTTGAATCAACGCTTGACACATATTCTGAGACGATTTTACTGCTATTTGTAATTCCATAATTTTGCTTGAATTTTCACAAATTTTTTCATCATGTTCCTGGGATATTTTATCCAATTTCCCAGACATTAAATTTAGTTGCCTCGTCAGCCCTTGAAAACGTGGGCCATATGAGGCTACTAATTCCCAAAGGGAATCTAGGGTCACCGGGCCTTCCTTAACTAGTTCAGAGACCGCAGCCCCTCCTTGTGCCCCTACTAGGTCTTCCTCTACTATAAATTCTCCAGATTGTATTCGCGAACTTTCTCTGCCTTGACTAAGGCTTTGCATAGTAGGGGACTCCACATGCTGCGGTACTAAACTTCCATGCTCTCTTGATGTACCCAGTTCCTGACTCACTGTGTCCACTCCCTCCAATTTGTTCACTGGACTCACCGGTACTGTGTTCAAATTTGTGGTCACAAGTGGTGGAGACTGACCTGGAGCAAATGGTGTCCTCAGATCTGGAGGGCTTAAAGTTGTTTCCCCAGACAATCGCGATGCTCCCAACAGCGCTTCGTCAACGGGGATTTTAGCTTCTCCTTCATGGTAAATAGCTGTAAGTTCGGGGATAGCCTTTTGCCCGGGTGGTAGGGAGGGTATTGAGGGATACACCCTCACACGACCTTTTCTCTTTGGGGGCATTATTATTATGCCACCCGCTGAAAATCTTCAGGCAAGCCGAACCACTGCAATGGTGTGACTTCTTTTATGATTCTCCTCTATGGCAGCTGGGAAGGCCAAGAGTTGCTCGCCTACTCCGACTATTCCGGACTAAGCTGGACAAAGCCGCGCGCGCCACAAGTAAATTTAAGTAACTTGACAGAAATATTAGAATCTTCTATAGAAATTTATGATAGAGCGACTTTACTGATTTCCTTGGTTACAGAATCGGATGTTAGCTTGTTTATGAAGTGTTATTTTCAACATATTAATGAGAGTTTTATGGGCCAAAAAATCCAAATATTCCCAGACTTATCAAAAACAACTCAGGAGAGGAGGAAGGCCTTTCTTTCTATGAGACAGGAAGTGAATACACTTGGGGCAAAGTTTCTTCTAAGATACCCCTGTAAAGGGGTATCTTAGAAGAAACAGAGATGTATATATTTTTTATGCCCCGGAACAGCTTAGAGTATTCATAGATTCTAGAAAGAGGGCCTTTACAACCTCCTCTCCTAATCAGGAACCAGGCTAATTTACACAGATCATATGCAATTGAGGTAAATTAATAGGTGTAACTTATTCCTTTGTTAGACACGCATATGTATTTCTTCTCTGAACTCCCAAGATTTCCTTTCTCCTCTATTTAATTTTATTATTTTTCAATGTTTGTGGTCTAAATATTAGATGATACTTCATATGTATTTCTGTTTGAAAATAATGTTACAGAATTTCTGAGCAAAGTATTTTCTTTGTAATGATTAAAAAAATCCAATAAAGAATAAATATATAAAAAAAAAATGTTCCATCCCCTTTAACATTCCATTGCACTCCACTGCACCTTTTCTAGTTCCACTATGTCTTTCTTGAGAAGAGGCAACCAGATCTGCAAACAGTACTTGCACCATAGCTCGATGCAGAGGCAATATATTTTCCATTTATTCACCATTCCTTTTCAGATCATTCCTAACTTTCTATTTGCCTTTTTGACCACTTCTATTCAGTGAGTCAAGGATTTCAACATATTGTCCAAAAGGACTCAAGGTCATTTGTTCAGTGGTGCCTTCCAATACAGAGCCCTGCATCATGTACTTGTAGTTGAGATTATTTTTCCCTATCTGCATCACTTTGTAATTTTTCACATTAAGTTTCATGTGCCATTCAGTTGCCCAGTCTCCTAGTTGCACAAAGTCCTTCTGAAATTCCTCGCAATTGGCTGCTGTTTTAATAAATTTGAATAATTTTATGTCATCTGCAAATTTGATAACCTCATTCATCATTCCTTTTTCCATATCATTTATGAATATGTTAAACAAAAAAGGCCGTTCCACCTCAAAAAGAAATAGCAGAATTAGAAAAGGTGCAAAGAAGGGTGACAAAAATGATTAAAGGTTATGGAACATCTCTCCTATGATGAGAGGCTACACAAGCTAGGGCTTTTCAGCTTGGAAAACAGACAGCTGAGAGGGAACATGATAGAAATGTATAAAAACATGAGTGAGTCAGCCCTGTTTTTGTCAATAGGCACCCATTATGCCTGTGTCAAAGGATTCAAACATTTAGGTGCAGCAGGCTGCCTAAGATTTGCTGTCTCTTAGCTCTGCTAAATCTCATACAGCAGAGAACAGACCATGCTAACCTGTAAGAGATCCTTACAGGAGGTAGCAGGGTGAAAGCACCAAAAGTGCCTAGGGGCAATACAATCCTATATCCCTCCCTGAATGGGGTGAAATGGGTAAATAAGGATGGCTATTTCCCCTTTCAAAAAATACTAAACAAGGAGACACACCATGAAGCTACAACCAGCACATTCAAAACTAATCATAGAAAGTACTTTTTTCACTCAGCGCTCTAGTAAGCTGTGGAATCTGTTGCTAGAAGGCATGATCAAGGTAACTAATTTAGCGGGGTTTAAAAAAGGTTAGAGCAAATTATTGCAGGAAAAGTCCATAACACATTATTAGCCATGTAGACTAAAGAAAGCTATTGTTATTTCTGGGAGTGAGTAACAGGAATTAGATCTACTTTACAGGATCTGTCCAGTACTTATGACTTAAATTGGTCAATGTCAGAGACAGTAAGCTGCATTTGATGGACTTTGGTCTTTCCCAGCATGGCAATTCATAGGTTTTTATGGTCCCAGTTTGAAGATTATCAAGTTATATTAGCAGGAGATTTCAGTAGGGATGTGAATCGTTTTAGGACGATTAAAATTATCGTCCGATAATTTTAATATCGTCTTAAACCGTTATGGAACACAATACAATAGAGATTCTAACGATTTATCGTTATAAATCGTTAGAATCGTGAGCCGGCACACTAAAACCCCCTAAAACCCACCCCCGACCCTTTAAATTAAATCCCCCATCCTCCCGAACCCCCCCCAAATGAGTTAAATAACCTGCGGGTCCAGCGGCGGTCCGGAACGGCAGCGGTCCGGAACGGGCTCCTGCTCCTGAATCTTGTTGTCTTCAGCCGGCGCCATTTTCCAAAATGGCGCCGAAAAATGGCGGCGGCCATAGACGAACACGATTGGACGGCAGGAGGTCCTTCCGGACCCCCGCTGGACTTTTGGCAAGTCTCGTGGGGGTCAGGAGGCCCCCCACAAGCTGGCCAAAAGTTCCTGGAGGTCCAGCGGGGGTCAGGGAGCGATTTCCCGCCGCGAATCGTTTTCGTACGGAAAATGGCGCCGGCAGGAGATCGACTGCAGGAGGTCGTTCAGCGAGGCGCCGGAACCCTCGCTGAACGACCTCCTGCAGTCGATCTCCTGCCGGCGCCATTTTCCGTACGAAAACGATTCGCGGCGGGAAATCGCTCCCTGACCCCCGCTGAACCTCCAGGAACTTTTGGCCAGCTTGTGGGGGGCCTCCTGACCCCCACGAGACTTGCCAAAAGTCCAGCGGGGGTCCGGAAGGACCTCCTGCCGTCCAATCGTGTTCGTCTATGGCCGCCGCCATTTTTCGGCGCCATTTTGGAAAATGGCGCCGGCTGAAGACAACAAGATTCAGGAGCAGGAGCCCGTTCCGGACCGCTGCCGTTCCGGACCGCCGCTGGACCCGCAGGTTATTTAACTCATTTGGGGGGGTTCGGGAGGGTGGGGGATTTAATTTAAAGGGTCGGGGGTGGGTTTTAGGGGGTTTTAATGTGCCGGTTTTGCGATTTTTAGATTTTTAGATTTTTCACGATTTTTCACGATTTTTCACGATATTTTACCCCCCCAAACGGCAACAATACGATTCCCTCCCCCTCCCAGCCGAAATCGATCGTTAAGACGATCGAGGACACGATTCACATCCCTAGATTTCAGCATAGCTCCAAATGCAACTTTAGACAGTTTCTCCCACTTATTTAATAGACAAGTTAGATGATAATGTAAACTGCCTCACAAGGGGAAGTCCGTCTTGCTGTGGTCGTCTTGAGCCAATGGTAAGGGGAATTAATGTAGTGACTTACAATGTTGCCAGTGAGGGTAACTCTCAGAAAACCCTCTTCCCTATTGGGTAAATAAATGAAGGCCCAAGTCCCATCTAGTCTACTTTCCCAGAGGTAGTGAGAGAAAACAGAGATAACAACAAAGGGAAGTTAACATGGTATAAGTAGAAATAGGAATCTTTGTTTTAAAAAAAATTTTATTCTCAACAATTTTAAAAAAATAAGTAAACAAGGCAGCACTAGTGAGATGGCCACCTAGATTCCCGGCTCTCAAGCTCCTTGCATTGCTTTTTGAATTTACTGCTGGTAAACTCTGCTTTCTAGCCTAAACTAATTATTCTGATTGATTACAACATTTGGAACATGGCTACTGCAAAATCAGCTAAAATAGATCTCATATCTCAATTTCAACATGGCACAAAGAGAGTGAAGCAGGACACATGGTTCCCATCAAAGATGGCATCAGGGAAGGACTCAGAAATTACATTGCAGTCTATCATGACCAAAGTGCTACAGCTTGAGGAACTGATTAAAGCAATTACCACTATGATGTCTGAATTTAAAGAGAAGTTGTCTACCTTGTTTTTTTTATTTTATTTATACAGTTTTAATTATACATACAAGAATTCCTTGCATTGAATAATGAAGTATACAGAAAATAATCTTTGGTACATCTTCATAACATGGTAATAGTTTACTCCAAATTATTTTTACCCAATACATTTAAATGAAAGGAGAGGGGGAGGGGACAATGGAGTGGATAAAGGAAATAAGAAAAAAGTAATATTGAGAACAGCCAGTTACTTTACTTTTACATTGCCGGTTAATCAAGGTGGAGAGTCAAGGAAGGCCCATAGTTTAGATGGTTCAAAGAAAAGGTAATTTGCATTATTAATTTTAATTGAACATTTACAAGGATAATGAAGCAAAAAATGACCCCCTTTAGCCGTAACTTCTGGATGCATAACAAGAAACGTCTTACAACGAAGTTGTGCAACCCTAGTTATATCTGGATACATCCAGATCTTCTGACCATAGAACAGCGTTGTATGGTTACGCAGAAAAAAATGCAATGTAGTATCTCGATCTGCAGGAAAAGCAAATGTCACCAATAAAGTTCCACGATGTTTAATCTCCATTGTAAGAGAATCTTGTAACAAGTTCATTAAATCCAAGGATAATTCAAATGGTGTATCCTCTCTGGAAACCTCTGCCTTCTGAGCTTGGGGAAGATAATAAGCCTTAGTTAGAATAGGCACTGCAGAAGATGGAACCTTGAGATTTTAGATTACATAATTCCAAAATAATTCTATCGGGGCGATCTTCTGTATAATGGGAAAATTAAGAACTCTCAGATTAAGAGATCGTAGCCCATTTTCTATATTTACTATCTTTTTAGTAGATATTAGAGATGTGAATTGTGTGCCCGATCGTCTTAACGATCGGGTTCGGCTGGAGGGAGAAAAAAATCTGATCACTGGAGATGTGAATCAGAATCGGTTCCGATTCACATCATTAATTTTTTTTTAGTGAGACCCGACCCTTTAAAATTGACCCCTTACCTTCCCCCCCCCCACCCCCGAACCCCCCAAAACTTTTTACGAGTACCTGGTGGTCCAGTGGGGGCGCGGGGACCGATCTCCCGCTCTCAGGCCATTGGCGCCATTTTGACTGCCACTCAAAAATGGTGCCGATGGCCTTATAAAAAAAACTCCCACCCAACCCTTTAAAGATGACCCCTTAGCTTCTCCCACCCTCCCGATCCCCCCAAAACATTTTTAAATTACCTGGTGGTCTAGTGGTGGTCCCGGGAGCGATCTCCCGTTCTCAGGCCGTCGGTTACCAATCATAAAGATGGCGCCGATGGCCCTTTGCCCTTACCATGTAACAGGGTATCTGTGCCATTGGCCGGCCCCTGTCACATGGTAGGAGCAATGGCTGGCCGGCGCCATCTTTATGATTTAATAGACAAATAAGATGATAATGTAAACTGCCTCACAAGGGGAAGTCCGTCTTGGACTGGCTGGACTGGCTGGATTGGCTGGACTGGCTGGCCGGCGCCATCTTTTTAAAGATGGCGCCGGCCAGCCAGTCCAGCTGCACGTCCACCATCACTGTGGCCTTCTCAGCAGGAGTTGAATCTAGCATCGCAAAAAACTCTGAAATCCGCGGCTGTGCTGAGCCAGGCAAGGGAGAACTAGTAGCTTTCTCCCTTACCTTGGCTTTGTGCTTTATATGAGGCATTTTTTTCAGGCAAGAATCGTTTATAAGGAAAACGCCGAGGAGAGAAGCTTCCATGCGTCTCAACAAGTGGCCATCTTAGCTCCTTCCCCTGAAGATGTCTACTTTTTGAGTGGATTTAGTAAGCATGAAAGAAAAAGATTGTAGAGAAACAAATCCCTTGCAGTACAAACTGTATCACAGATCTAAGGTGCCAAATCAAGAAAATTGTGCTACAGGAAAGAGATTTGGAGGATGTTAATAATTGTGCAAGGAGAAATATTTGCCATCTAGGAGTGCCGGAGAGTGCAGAAGAGATAGATATAGTTTGATTCTTTCAGTACTTTTTGCACCAGCTATTGAGCCTGTCTTTTATTTGGTCCTTCAAAATTGAACAGATACACAGAACCCCTTCCTTCCAAGTGATACAGGTGAAATACCCACGTCCCTTCATATTAAAGATCTTCTGTTACTCTCAGGCACTGGAAATCTTCCAGGTGGCATGCCTTACATCTCTTTTGCTATATAAGGGTAAGCAGATTCTCATCTTCCTAGATCTGAACAAGACCACTGCTCAATAGAAACAATTTCTCTCAACCCTGTATCAGTTGGAATCTATTAATGTAGGATTCAGTAGGGATGTGCATTTGTTTTCAACGAATGTGCAATCCACAATGAATACGTCCCTATTTGTTGTATTAATGGGTTCGTGAAACGCATGGCGATCCCCCACGAATAAAACATATCATATTAGTTTCATTCTTTTGGTTCACAGTGTTTTCTTAGTGGCCGTTTGAAATAGAAGGCAATGTGGGAGTATCCATTACAAAATCCAGCCCTTTCCTGTGAGTCATATCTGACCTCACAGACCTGTCATCAGACAGGTTGGCAAGGAGACGAGAATGCAACCTATCAGCGGTAAGCATTTTTCTAATGCAGCCAATCGCTGCTCTCAGTGCTCTGTGATGCTGTTCCTGATGATGCTATACTATTTATATCTTAAGCACGTGGCATGCCACACTCTTTCTTTGCGGGTGTGGTCCGGGGAAGTGGCTTTACTCAAAGCTAGTCTGAGTGTCTCAAATCTGCATTCAATTGCTAGCTACTTTGATAGAATTTTCCATTGAAAAATATATTTCTTTGTTTGTGCTACTGTGTCAGCCAGGCTTTTTTTTAACTGCAGTTTTCTTTTATTGAACTCAAGACTGTTTCTCCCACTGAGATAAGCTGCTAGCAGTGGCATTTTGCTGCTTATTTTACCCCCCCCCCCCCCTGGGGTAGGCTGCAAGCAAGATTTTGGTATTGTGGGTAGGAGATATATTCAATTTCTAGCTAGTTTGATAGAATTTTCCATTGAAAAATATATTTCTTCGTTTTTGCTGCTGTGCCAGCCAGGCTTATTTTTTTAACTGCAGTTTTCTTTTATTGAACTCAAACTATCTCTCTGTGCTCTTTTAAGCCAACAAAGCAGTGAACTGGGTACCTGTGGGCAGTTTTGCAGACTCACATATATTGGTACAGCAGTGCTCTTTTAAGCTAACAAGGTAGTGAACTGGGCGTCAGTGGGCAGTTTTGCAGACTCACATATATTGGGACAGCGGTGCTCTTTGAAGCCAAATCCCCAGTAGACATCTTTTGGAAATAATTATTTTAATTGAAATCCCTAGTAGGCAGTGACATTAAATCCATGATGTCAGGGAAAGCTAGACGTGGTCGAGTGATTGGGACTGGCAGAGGAGGCACTGGCAGAGGAGGCACTTCAATAGGCAGTGCCAGTACCCCATTAAAGTTAAAAAGGGACCTTTTCCAGTCTAAAATCTCTGGAGGGGCAGGCAGTTCATCCAGAAAAAAATGAAATTTAAAGATGATGTATTGCCACCACCTGTTTCTGACCCTGTAGTTTTAGAGGTGAGGGAAGGGGAGGCTGAGTCATGCAAGACAAATGGGTGAGATCCAAAAGCAGCAGTGCAACAGCAGACTTGACGTAGCATTGAAAATGTGGTGCAGGCACTGTTTGCTTCTGATTCCGATGAAGAATCATCTTGTGTGGGATTCTCATCATCAGAAATAGAAGAAGTAATAGCTGAAGGTTTAGGATGATTAGTTAGTTCTGTCTTAGCCTCCACTTCAGTGCAGCAGGGGAGAGATGAAACTGATGATGATGAGAAAGAGCAGTCAGCACAGGCACAGAGTGCGACTGATGCCCCTGGCATTGCTTCTCATGGTGCACCCACTACTTCATCTCCAGTGCCAGCATCCACCCCAAAGGCTATAGAGAAGGGATCACAAAAGATATCTGCAATTTGGAGCCACTTTAAAGTGACAGAGGACCTGCATTTTGCTCATTGTAATTACTGTGCCAGGCTATTAGCAGAGGCAAGCAAATGGGACATCTAACTAATTTTGGCATGATGCATCATATGCAGAAGCAACACCCAACAGTACTGCCATCTGGGGATGGTGGCAGTACCAGTCATGGGACCCCTTTTTCCAGGCAGCGTAAAGTGTTGAAAAGGAGCAGACTCACCCCACGCCCTCAGCCCCTTCTAGCAGTCAGGTGACAGGCCAGCAGCTCCCTGCCATGTGTCAGAAATGACAACCCACCATGGAGGAAATGGGGTGGTGTTCGGTAACACTATCCTGGGGAAGGAGGCAGACAGACTCAAACGTTGTAACCAGGAGAATTGGGGAAATGATTGACCTTGATTACCAGCCCTTGCAGATAGTGGAGAATGTGGGTTTCAAGCATTTGCTGAAGGTCTTAGTTCCAAATTATGAAGTCCCCTCCAGAACCACATTTAGCAGAAAGGTCATCCCCAGCCTGTACAACCAGTGTTGCAGTCACATCCAAGCGCTGCTAGCTAAGGAAGAGGGGAGTGTGCATTTCACCTGTGATTTCTGGACCACACTGAATGCTGCACACTCTTACCTCTCCCTGACAGCACACTGGTGGGACCTGGCTTAGGCAGGGGCAGGCAGCAGCTCTATTAATGAACAAGTATCAGGGTGGAGGTGGGCTTTACTGCACACCCACCTGACAGATGATGCCTATACCTCAGCCAATATTCTAGTATGCATCAAACAGATGCTGGAGGGCTGGCAGCTACAACAGAGAGACAGGAATCTTCAGGCAGGGTTCTTTGTCACAGACAATGGTACAAACATGGTAAAGGCAATATGTGACGGGGGCTTTCAGAATATCCAATATTTAGCACATACTCTGCACCTGGTAGTGACGTCAGCTCTGGGGTTGGAGTCCAAGCACCAAGATAATGAATACCTAATGACTTAATACACAAGTGCAGGAACATAGCAGTGAACTTCCACAGATGTGTGAAGGCGGGGCAGGTCTCCAACAAAAGCAGACTAATCTGGAGATGCCTCACAAGCGTCTCATTCAAGATATTTCCACCCGGTGGAATTCCACCTATATGATGCTGCGGAGGTTAGTGGAGCAGCAGATATCCCTTCATGAACTTTCTGCAGCAATGGACATAGGTGTGCTTAGTCCCCTAAAGCATCATGATTGTTTAGTCATGAGTCAGCTGGTAAAAATCCTGCAGCCCTTTAAGGATGCCACGGAGGAGCTGAGTTCCAGAAGTGCCACCTTGGCTGACATCATCCCTATAGTTAATTTTCTGGAAGAAAATTTGGAGGGCTTCAGTAAGAGGGAATTGCAGCAGAGGTGCTGCATTGTCTGATCTTTTTGTAGAAGCAGGTACAAGAGAGATTAAGGCCTTTAACAGAAGACCACACATACATGCTCGCCATAGTCTGTGATCTCCATGTGAAAGGGAAACTCGCCCTACAGTTCTATTGTCTCCTGTAGGTGAACAGGAACGTCATAGGCAGAGACAGATTAGACATGAAGCAGAGGAGGAAACAGCGAGCACTTCAGAGAGTAGTGCTAGCCCAAACAGGAGCAGCATTCTGTCAGCAACAGCTAGTATGTCCTCCTCTACTTCAGTATGCCATAGCCATGTTGCCCATAAAAAATCATCTGTTCCGGAACGGGCTAGAGAGAAAGCAGCTGGCATGAGTGGCTCTCAGCCCACCCAAGCAAAGGAGACACCAGCACAAAGAGCCACCAGAGGACATGCAGACAGATCCACTGGCATATTGGGCACACAAGTCCACTGTCTGGCGACACCTAGCCAAACTGGCTCAGCGATATCTGTTATGTCCACAAACCAGTGTGCCCAGTGAACGTGTATTTTCAATGACAGGGGATATCATGAGCCCTCACCGCTCAAGGCTGGCACCAGAGTTGATGGAAATGCTAGTGTTTTTGAAAATAAGCATGCCTTTGCTTGGGTTTCCAAATTTTCCCTGTGAATGGCAAGATGAAAAAAAAGCAATTGAAAGGCTTGCAGCAGCTCCAACTGCCTCCTATGCTCCAGATAATATCAGCACATGTACCTGACCTGAAATGTTGTGCCAGTCTGTCCACTGTTCAGGCCGTTCTTCCCTACGAGGACCTGACCTCTAACACTGTGCCTATCCATCCAGGCCCTACAAGGGTCTGACCTCTAACGCTGTGCCTGTCTGTCCAGCTTGGATCTTGGGTATTTCATATGCTCAATAGTTTTCATGACTTTATAATATGGGCCATTTTCCCTAGATGTTTCTTAGGTGCCAACATTAATGTTTCTAGTGCTATAGAAAACTGGTGGTAGTTGTACTCTAGTTCATCCTCTGTGTTCCCATAGTTTACAGAGGCACTGCAGGGTACAAAGTCAACATAGGTTGATATTGTAGATTTGGACTTGAGTAGCACTTTTCTTATTTCTCAGAGCTCTTCAAGTTCCTTTGTCATCAGCTGAAGTGCATACATACAGTTAATAGCTTCTGGGTATTCACTAGACGCCAATGGAACCACCACACTCTAGGGGCCAACCCATTCTAGGGAGCCCTTTCCTGTGCAAAGGAAAGGAAAAATTACCCGGGTGTTGCCAGCCAGTCTCTTAGTACCCGTTGACCCATGTTGAACCAGTACTGCTGTTCACATGGAAACCTCCTCCACATTGACCTGCCACTCTTGAAGGCTCGTGCTCCACTCTAGGGGCCAACCCATTTCAGGGAGCCCTTTCCTACGCAATGGAAAGGGAACTCTCCCTGGGTGTAGCCAGCCTATCTCTTAGCACCCGTTGACCCATGTTGAACCTCTGTTCACATGAAAACCTCTTCCATGTTGACTTGCCACTCTTAGAAGGCTCATGCTCCACTCTAGGGGCCAACAATACATTCTAGGGAGTCCTTTCCTGCGGAAAGGAAAGGGAACTATCCACGGGTGTAGCCAGCCTATCTCTTAACACCCGCTGACCCATGTTGAACAGCTGTTCACATGGAAACCTCCTCCGCTTCGGCCTTCAAAATTCTTGTTTGTATATCTGCTACGTCCACCAGATTTTAAAAGACCAGCGAGAGCTCACTAGACACCAACGGAAATACCCCATTCTAGGGAGCCCTTTCCTGCACAAAGGAAAGGAAACTCTCCCCAGGGCCAGCCTGACTACCTAAGCTCTGCCAGCCTGTCTTGCCCCTATCAAAACCACAGGGACCAGACTTCCTCCGCTCTGCCAGCCTGTCTTGCCCCTATCAACTTTCTGCCACTCTGCCTTGCTGCCATACACCAGATGACTCACTCTACTCCTTCTGGTGTTCTTGCCACTATCATGGTTCCTCAGTGTGTTGATGCTAGTCTTTCTGTTGCTTTGTCCCTTTATTGGCACCTTGTGGTTTTTTTCTGACACTCTTTCTGCTTGCTATGTTCCCCCTTCATTGTGCAGTAGGAATGTGATGCCACGTGTCTTGCCACTTTGCCTGTCGTGCTGCCTTCGAGGGTTCATGCAACTGTTATCGATGCTCTCTTTTGAAGCTGTGGTGTGGTTTTGACACTCTCGCTGCTGCTTTGCACCTCTCTTGCCACTTCTATTACCCCTTTGCCCCTTTACAGTGCCTTAGGCTATTCAGGCCACTTTGGTTCTTTTTTGCCACAGTCTAAGTACTTTTGAAGTTCTTTTCTCTTTCTGATGATTGCTCCCCAGATGTTTCATCAGAATTGATAAGAAAACCCCAATTCTGCAGCCAAAAGTAGGCTGCAAATACTTCCCCCATTGACTTTAATGGGAAAATGGAAAACGAAATCAACAAATTGGTTTTTCCCCCTATGAAACTAATGCAATGAATTTGGGTCCCTGTGGACAAAAACTGAATTGAAACAATTTTTTTCCTTCTGCACATCCCTAGGATTCAGCCTTCTGTACCCAGTGCAAATGAGGGTGACAATGAATAATGTAACTGAGAGCTTTGATGATTCTGAGCTGCTTTATGCCTTCTTAAATGACAGGTTGAGTCATGTGATAGATGTTCACTGAAATGAACTTGGTCTTTTACATAGATCGCAGGAGTTTGGGAGACTCTTTGGAACTTTGTGATGTGGCAATTTTGGAACAGTGGAGTTCCTCATGGACTAGTGATTTTTCTTTTTTTGCAAGATATAAGGTTATATTGTGGATGTGAACTGAGGTTTATTATTTATGATTTTCTACATGGATTTGTACAGGCATTGTAGTTACCTAGGAATACAGAGTTTTGCTGATGCAGTGAATCATTTACAGATTGATGTTTGTTTTTTTATGTGTATTTTTTATGTATTTTTTCTCTGCAATACTTTTTGGTTTTACAGATTCATGAGGTTATTGCTCCATTGTATTTTTTGTGTTACTTGATTTTCTAGTGGTTCTCTTGTTGGTTGGTTGGTTCTTTTGATAGATTGATTAAGGTTGGAATTTGGGGGGGTGCCTATGTGCTTATATGCATGTAGGGTAAAAATGTTTGAATGGGGTATGTATGAAGTGTGATGGATGTTTGATTCTGTATGTATGATGGAAGTGGAGTTTCTATCTCTGCTTATTGATACAGTTTGGAATAGCGGTGTTGGAAATAGAAGCTACATGTGTACATACAGGCCATGTTGGTATGGGTGGAGAAAGATAGAAATAAGGAAGTTTGGAATGGGACATTTGGGATCAATATTGTGGGAGTTATGGTGTTTAAATGATTGCTTCTATAATACTTTGAGGGCGGTTTATATGTTTTGATATGGACAGATGTATATGTTCGTAGATATATGCCTAGGAGTGGGAATTTGGGCTGGTGTGCCATTCATTGGGATCTAGAAATAGTTGTTTAGTGAGTAACAGCACTTGCTGTTAAGTTATTGTTTTGTATTTTTTTAAAAGGTATGGGTGACTGTGGATGGGAATTATGTATGCATTATTACAGACCTTTGGGTATTTTAATTTTGTTGTTGCTGCTGTGTATTTTGTATATTTCCATGGACTAGACATTATGGGGCGGATTTTAAAACCCCTGCGCGCGCCGGCGCATCTATTTTGCATAGGCCGCCGGCGCGCGTAAAGCCCCGGGACACGTGTAAGTCTCGGGGCTTTCGAAACGGGGAGGGAGGGGGCGTGTCCGGGAGCGTTCCCGAAATGACGTGACATTTCGGGGGCGGGCCCGGGGGCGTGGTGCCGGCCCAGGGGCGTGGTCGAGGCCTCCGGACCACGCCCCCAGGACCGGAGGACGGAGCGGGGCTGCCGGCGACGCGCGCAAAGTTACGCCTGCTTTCAGCAGGCGTAACTTTGCCGACAAAGGTAAGGAGGGGGTTTAGATAGGGCCGGGGGGGGTGGGTTAGGTAGGGGAAGGGAGGGCGAAGAAAAGTTCCCTCCGAGGCTGCTCTGAAATCGGAGTGGCCTCGGAGGGAACAGGCAGGCCGCGCTGGGCTCGGCGCGCGCAGGTTGCACAAATGTGCACCCCCTTGCGTGCGCCGACCCCGGATTTTATAAGATACGCGCGGCTACGCACGTATCTTATAAAATCTGGTGTACTTTTGTTCGCGCCAATGGTGCGAACAAAAGTACCGGCACACGTATTGTTTTAAAATCCGCCCCTATGGGTTTACAAATTAAGGAATCTATTTACTAAAGGTTTTCTCCCATTTTGTGTCTATGGGAAAAATGCATAGTAAATGACCCCCTAAGTTCTTTTCTTTAAATGTCAAAGGTCTTAATAACCCTATCAATCATAAAAAAGTACTGCTTCGTATCAAATGTTATAATCCTGATTTTGAATAGAACTCTATCAAAATTTGAATATCAGCACTTATTCACCTATATGGGCTATTCACTGTACCATGGTCTCTGTATTATTATTTTTCCAATTTATTTTTATCAATAACATTTTACAAGTGGTTAGTTATGTGTGAACAGTTATTCTTCATTCACCTTTGAAAGTCTGTCTAGGCTGATAAGTAGTACACTGTTTAGCCAAATTTACTATTAACTTTTACTACCTAATACCTTACCTTTGTGCTAGATAATACGGTATAGTACAAATATCTCTAAAACATTTTTCAGGCCCACTATGTATTCAAGCACCTTTTTATGTGTTTTATTAAGGTTTAGGACACAAGAGAAGCCTTTGTAAAAGAGGGAATGAAAATAATTCAGCTCTCTCTGTGTCTTCTTCTTTTCTTTTCAAGGTTCTGTAACTGTCAATGAATCTTACTGTACATGTAGATCAATGCTCTGCTGATGTCATAAACAAAATAGTCCTAAGGGATGAATTACATTTCTATTAGCAAACAGAAATGATTATTTTAATATCCTTATTTTTTAAAGAATCTCTTTCAGAGATACAATCATCTCTAAATTTATGTGTTCCTACAGTAGCTGCTTAACAATTTTGTTTTGAAAAGGCAGCTCAGTTTCTATGGTGATGACTGTATCTGAACATTCCAAGCTGTTTGGAATCTTGCTGTTCTGATTTGTGGGTATGTGGGCACTTGGCCCGAGATGCAAGTTATTACTACCTGTGGGAAGGATCCCCACAGTTCTGCACCATTGGGAGGCGAGGTCAGAGACAGCGCAGAGCTCTGGGTGAGGCAATGGAAAGGTCTTGCGGCACCAGGATAGGATCCTATGTGGAGAGTAAGCTGGAGGCAATACCTGGGCAGGGACCCCAAGCAAAGGAATGCCAGATAGACCGCATAGTGGGGGGTGTGAGGCTTGGCCATTCAGGAGGTACTCCGGAGGGCAACTCCGAAGGGAGGAGCTGCACAGCATAGGATGATGATACAACACCGTAGCCCAGCCCACAGGACAGGGAAGCCCGAGCTGAGCCTCTAGTGATGATGTAGCATTGCCTTGAGGAGCGGGGAATTGCTGGCAGTCTCATCACAGTACATAGGTGCGACCCCGAGGAGTGGGGAAGCACGCATGTCCCAGGAGAGCCAGAGATGGCTACCCTGAAGAGCGGGGAAGCTCTGACAGCCACTGTAGAACAGAAGTGTGGTTCCCGAGGAGCAGAAGGCGCAGACAGTCTTGTTCAGGCTGTGGGCGCAACCCTGAGGAGCGGGGAAATCCCTCTGTAGAACTCACGGATAGCTGAGGTGGTCCAGAGGTAGTCCTGAGAAATAGGAGGCCTTGTAGGTTAGAATCCAGGAGACACAGAGCCAGCCTGAGGAGCAGGGTAGGCAAGGAGAGCGAGATCCCAATGCATGCACTGGCCCCTGAGGAGCAGGTATCAGACAGAGTCCAAGTCCAAGACACAAACGATGTCTCAGGAACACATTGGCAGTAGTTGAAGATGTACAGAATTTGTTGCCAAGTCAGCTAGCTGAGGGCGAAGGTGGAGTTTAAATACGCTGGTCTGATGATGACGTCAACTGGAGTTTCCCCCGAAGTTCCCGCCGATGAGGCATTCAAAGGAGGGCCCGGTGACATGCGTGCGCCCCTAGGTAGGAATGAAGTCGAGGAGGATGGCAGCGGCGGGGAATGCTATGGTGAAAGCTGACCCGAGCTGCGAGCAGCCCCAGAGAGGACAGGAGAGCAGTGCAGGAAGTAAATACACATGGTCGCAGCTGTCTGTGACCGATGGGCATAACACTTACCAAACTTAGCTGTGTACTGGAATGTTTCAGAGAAAACCTGGACTGGACAAACTTAAAATGTCTGAAATGGAGCTAAAGTCAACAAAACAAATTTGTACTTTAAAAGTATTTTTTAATAAATAATAATTCTTTGGACTCTTTCAAAGTATTAGACAATGCCCCTGAGCATTTTCACACTTATGTTACCCTTTTAAAAAAGACACACACACCAAAGCATTTAATTTGCTTATTTCTCAATTTTAAAATAAATAAAAGCACATTTTGACATGATTAAACATTATCTTTATGACCACTACCATTATTCCAGTTTATTTGGCAATTTTAGTTTCATTTTAGCAGCCCTGGGGAAGATGGAAGTCCAGGCTGCAAATTTAAGTCCTGAGTGTCATCATTTCCTGTCAATTTTAAGCACTTTCTTGGGTCACTGAAAATTATCTTTTTTTTTTCAACTTCTTTTAAAATGCATCTGAAGCCAGGATAGGGATTTCGGACATCTCCACACGTTCCCCAGCTTTGGTTTAGTTTATTTTTATGTTTTTTTTATTGTGGTTTTATATATTTTTACATTGGGTTAACTGTGTTTGAGTCAGCCATTGAAATGTATAATGGGAGGTTTAGGTGTGCCCCCACCTCAGTTCAGAGGGTTTCACAATTTTTCTTCCTTTAGTTTTTTTATATTTCGGCCTGGGACAGGACTCAAATTTTGCAGCCTGGACTTCCTTTGATATCCAGGGGTTTGCCTAGGGTCCCAGACATTGTGATTGTTTTTTCCTGTGCTGTAGCATCTTCCCCAGGGCTGCTAAATTGAAACTAATTGCTGCAGCTCTGTCTCTCCCATGATCATAGGTTATCACATCCTTTTCTCTGCACCACAGGAGAGACCTCATCTCCCATAGTTTCTCCACTATCTCTTATCAGCTCTCCCTTCCCTTAGCAGCACAACATGGCAGTAAGAAAATGCTACCCTACCTCCTTAACTCAGTACAACCGTAGGCAGTCAGAAGGACACAAAAAAACCCAAAGGGAATTATTTTAATTGTTTTCTCTGCTTACACTAAAAAAAAGTACACATTTCCTAATGAAGCAACTTAGATATATGGAGATTACTGCATTCAAATGATCAAGATTACATCTTTCATTCCAATGTGCATGGATTCTTTATTAGAACAGATTATGCCCCAATATTCTGTATTATAAAACTCAGTCTGTAATATAAACTTGAACCCAGTTTCTGATCATTTGCCTATTGATATCAGAGGATTATATTCTAGAAAGATGGTAAGTATATGAATTTTCAAATTTTACACAAGATTTCAATCCTAGAGTATTTTGGGAAATTGATAAAACTATGTTATGCAGATAAATAATATGATATCTTAAATGACATAAAGAAGGAACATGTATGACAGAGACCTGTATAATGCAATTCAATATCCAATTAAAGCAAAAGCAGAATATTTTCAAATTTGATCCTCAGAGACTAAGAAGCAAGTAGACAATTATAGGATATGATTAAATGTTTTTTTTATAAGACAAGGTACAAGTTTCATAGAGCTGAAGAATGTTGTCCCTCACTGGCCATCATTTGAATATAGTCAGTTAGGGCTAAATTTATCTGGCATCGTGTGACTGGATAACTTGCTATTTAACTAGATATTTTCAAAAGATATACGGGTAAGTAGTGTTCCTTTCAAAAAAATAAAAACAGTCGCAGGCTTCCTGGCTGAATTCCCATCTTACCCCCACCACAAATATCTCAACCTACCCAGTAGACAAGACCCCCCCAGTCCCTTCAAATATTAACAGATATCAGTGCCACCAGGCCCAGTCCTCAGCCCTCCCTGCTAAATATACAATATTGTGCCTTTCCCCCCAACAAACACTTCCCCTCCCACGTCAACACTCTCCTCAGAAGCCCTCCCACCCATCCTGTACCCGAATCAAAGCCCCCTGTGTTAATGCTGGGATCACAGTGCATTGCGATCCGGCTGCTTCCAGCATTACTCTGATAATAACACTGGAAGTGTACTCTATCAGCATAGATGCATGCTCTGTTTGTAAACCTTAACATGTTTTACTTATCTTTTAGCAGTATAGAAGACGAGATAAAGATTCCAGTCTAAAGAAATCAATGGATTATTCATTTAATTCTCTATATATCTAATGTCTACTTTTTTTATGAAAAATTTGAATTCCCTGCAAGACGTCCCAATTCAAAATAGAAATGCCGAAGTGGCCAATGTTTCACTATTGCTACATCAGAGCTTGATGAGACTCCTCAAATCATTTTCATAATAGTATCATTCATTTAACATCATATTTCTACTGCAATATACAATTCTAAATAAAATATTTGCTTTTAATCAATATGTTTCTTATAAGCATTAAAAACTTGAAAACCTACTTTTTGCATGCTAATATTTTTCAGAAACTGGCAATCAATACCTGATGTTATTTCAGCTGCATATCATGTGCAAAAAAACAACTGGATGAGAAACTGATAGTTCTTAAATCTGCTGATCTTTTCAATAATCAATATTCTGAACTGCAGAAATTTGTTAATAACTTTTGTAATAAGTTGAGACAGTTCAAGTTAAATAAATTAGCATGTGATGAATCTGATTATAAACTGGACAACATACATCCTTAGATGAATAAAAATAAAGAGGAAAACAAAAATGTAAAAATATCTTTTAAATTTTCAACCTCCACTGACTGTTCACCAGAGGATGAGGATTGCAAGACAGAGGGTCATTTTTTAGAATGAAGCAAGAAGAAACACAGAGATTGATGGCATGGTGGCCACAGAGGAACAATACAGATATTGGGAGGGATGCAAATCTCATGAGTTTGGACATGCTCAGCAGCAAGAATAATGAATCGTCAGGATCTTTAGTGATCAATCTATCTGATAGCGTTTTGGAATCTTCTGATTGACTCTATTCTCCAAAGGCTGGTCCTTTGTTCCACCTCTTATGCATAATGCATTTGATTTTAGGTTCAATTTCCATCACTTTATAAGATTAATATGTTTGAGATTCCATCTAGGTGGATTTCACAAGGTTCATTGTATCCAGTCATATACACCTTTAAAGATTTAGAAGTTAACTTTCCACACTACTTGCACGTGTCCATATACATATGTACTGTATATGGGTACACATAAAGTTGCTACAGTATTTTATAACCTGAGCGCAAATGATATGAGCAGGTTATAAAATATGATTACTTGCCAGGTTCTTGTAGCCTGGTTTGGTCTCTGTTGGAAATAGGATGCTGGGCATGATGGATCCCTGGTCTGACCCAGCATGGAAATTTCATATGTTCTTATGTCTGCAAACATGCTCATATATGTAAAATCCACAAGTTGCCCAAGTTCAGTCTTATCTAGATAAGTTCTGGTTTATCCGGCTAAATAGCCAGATAAGTCTGAAAAGAGCTGCTTGTAGGGATGTGCAGAGGGACGCCATACATTGCTGTCAGAATTTGTATTCGTTGGGGGGGGGGGGGGCAGATATGTTGCATTCGGCAAGGGGGCCCCCGAAACGTTGTGTTCATTCTTATTCGTTTCCCAGCTAAAATTGAATTAACTACAACCTCCCACCTTCCTGACCCCCCCAAGACTTACCAAAACTCCCTGGTGGTCCAGCAGGGGGTCCGGGAGCAATCTCCTGCACTCACGCCCTCGGCTGCCAGTATTCAAAATGGCGCCAATAGCCTTTGACCTTACTATGTCACAGGGGCTACTGGTGCCATTGGTCAGCACCGGATGGATGGCGCCGGCCATCCATTGCTCCTACCATGTGACAGGGGCCGACCAATGGCACCGGTAGCCCCTGTGACATAGTAAGGTCAAAGGCTATCGGCGTCATTTTGAATACTGGCAGCTGAGGGTGTGAGTGCAGGAGATGGCTCCTGGATCCCCTGCTGGACCACCAGGGAGTTTTGGTAAGTCTTGGGGGGGTCAGGAGGGTGAGGGGGTTTGTTTAAATTTCTCCTTTAGATGGCCGAATAATTCGGCGAAGATTCATTGTATTCATGGGGAATCGCAATAAGTTTCACTTTCCCATGAATACAACGAATATGGCCCTATATGTGCAAATTACCAATACGTTAGAAACGAATGCACACCCCTAGTTACTTGTCCATCTAAGTAGCACTTTTTGGACTTATCCGGGTATGTAAGATAGCCAAAAAAGTCTAAAAAATAAGCACTACCTAGCCAGATAAGTTTTAAATTGTTACTTTTCTGACTAAGGGGGTTAGGGCCCTAACGCACGTGATAAACCCCTATTGCACATGAAAAGGGCCTTTTCCCGTGTGATAGGATGCAAATAAACTGGAGGGGAGGAGTTGGGGTGGGGAGGGGAGGAGTTGGGATGGGGAGGGGAGGAGTCGGACACGGCACTGCTGTCGGCGATAATGTGAGGGACATTATCATCAGCAGTAGCACGGCGAATAGCACCACCTTTTATGGTGGCGCTATTTGTGCGAAAGGCTGCAGCCGGCCGTGGTGCAGCTGGCAAAATCGCACCACCATGGTGCGAACAGCTGTGGCCTTTCGCAGGCCCACCCCCCTTCACCCCACCCTCTTTTTCGCTGGATTCATCATTCTGCGAAGAATGATGAATCCAGCCCTAACTCAGATAGCTGGATAAGTCTGAAAAGTGCTATATATTTGGATAAATCTGTTAGCCGTGCTCCCAGAAAATGCCTGATCAACAGGTCCTCCTGCCATGATTTTGCCTGCAGCGCATATTGCTACTATATCCGTGCTTTGCCTTGCCTTGTCCTATTCTTGCTCCTTGTCCTGCCCTGCCCAGTTCTGCTCCTGCCTTGCTCCTGCTTTGTCCTGGTCCCTATGAGGAAAGGCTAAAGAGGTTGGGGCTGTTCAGCTTGGAGAAGAGATGGCTGAGGGGAATATGATAGAGGTCTTTAAAATCATGAGAGGTCTAGAATGGGTAGATGTAAATTGGTAATTTACACTTTCGGATAATAGAAGGACTAGGGGGCACTCCATAACGTTAGCAAGTAGCACATTTAAGACTAATCAAAGAAAATTATTTTTCACTCAATGTACAATTAAGCTCTGGAATTTGTTGCCAGAAGATATGGCTAGTGCAGTTAGTGTAGTTGGGTTTAAAACAGGTTAGGATAAGTTCTTGGAGGAGACGTTCATTAACCTCTATTAATCAAGTTGAGTTAGGAAATGGCCTCTGCTACTATCGGCATCAGTAGCATGGGATCTTCTTAGTGTTTGAGTACTTGCCAGGTTCTTGTGGCCTAGTTTGGCCAATGTTGGAAACAGGATGCTGGGCTTTATGGACCCTTGGTCTGACCCAGTATGGCAATTTCTTATGTTCCTTCTTTCTCTGACTGACCTCCTGTGTGCTGAACTCTGCTTATATTCTGATGCCACTTGATCTCTGCCTGCCCTCACCTCTGCTGGTTTCTGATACCTCTGAATTGCCACCTGTCCTCACCTTGGCCTGCCTCCTAACATCGCTTGTCCATTCTCTTCAGCATCATTGCCTAAGTCCTGCTGGCCCCAGAACCCAAGGGCGCAAACTGTGGAGAAAGAGATTGGTAAAGGTAAATTCCATACTTTGCCCCACCTTGAGGGTGTCCGTCAGCTGTAGGTTTGTCTGTGAGGCTGCGTCAATCACACCACAGCCTAAGGACTCACACCCTGTGACCCATGCAATTCACTTTACAATATGATTTTTCTAAAGAAGCATTTTTGGATCTCATTATTCAAACAAAAGATGGTCAGTCTGAGATAGTTTATTATAAGCCTATAGACAGAAACAGTTTATTGAACTTTGATTGTTCTCATCCAGTTCCTTTGAAAAAAGTTTACCATTGTCCCAATTTCTACTTTGTCTTTTAAATAGAAGAACCAATCTATTTTTAGTTCAATATGGTGTTCAGCCTAATTCACAGTTCTGAATTTGTGAAATGCTTTGTTCTTGATTTCATTCATTCATTCTTTATTTATTTATTTATTTAACACTTTTCTACCTTCATGGATAAGACCATATCAGATCGGTTTACATCGAACAGGGTAAACAACTGTAGTGCCAACTAACTTAAATCAACAAAGGTGTGGAAGAGGCAAAGTTACATTCAACAGGGAGTAAGAACTTAAGAGGAGACAACTGTGACTATGCCATTTTTATGTGAGCAACAATGAATTTTTGAATCATGCAATATATTTTTGATCAAACATACAAGTTGAATGATTTTCCCTTATTTATTTATATATATAAACTGACATTGTGATCTCAATTGAGATATCACATTGGTTCACATTCAGGTACTATAGGTATTTCTCTATCCCCAGAGGGCTTATAATCTAAGTTTTTGTACCTGAGGCAATGAAGGGTAAAGTGACTTGGCCAAGGTCACAAGGAGTGACAGTGGGACTCAAAGCTTGGTCTCCTGGTTCATAGGCCACTGCTCTAACCACTAGGCTATCCCTCCTCCCTTATATGACTTATTTTTTTGAAAGGTCAATTGTTGAAATGAATTTAATTGAACTTTTAGGACTTAAAAAATATTTGAGGTATATTTTTTACCTACATTACAGATTTTGAAAAGGTCCATTTTTACTAGATGATACATAGAGTTTTACTTTGAGTAAAAAGACACATTAATTTAGTTTGAAATCCATTCGTTGGTTTACGCATATTTCACTGGGGTTGCAAATGATATGCAGCTGAAATATCAGGCATTGGTTGCTAGTTTCAAGAAATATTAGCATGCAAAGAGTAATTTTTCAAGCTTTTACGAAACATATTGATTAAAAGCAAAGATTTTAGTTAGAATTATATGTTGCAGTAGATACATCATGTTAAATAAATGACACTATTATGAAGATGTTTTTAGGAATCTTATCAAGCTCTGATGCAGCAACAGCAAAGTGTTGGCCATGTTGATGTTTCTATTTTGAATTGTGGCATCTTTCAGTGAATTAAAATTTATCATAGAAGAGTGGACATTAGATATATGGAGAATTAAATGATTTGTCCCTCAATTTCATTAGCTTGAAATCCTTATCAAAACTTCTATGCTATAATAAGTAAAAAATGTTAGAGATGGCCAATGGCACGGATACCCTGTCACATGGTAAGGGCAAAGGGCCATCGGCGCCATTTTTATTAGTGGCAGCCGATGGCCTGAGAGTGGGAGATTGCTCCCCGCGCCCCCACTGGACCACCAGGTAATTTTAAAAGGTTTGGGGGGGTCAGGAGGGTGGGGGAGGCTAAGGGGGTCAGTTTAAAGGGTCGGGTGGGTTTTCTTTTATCGGGCCATCGGCACCATTTTTATTAGTGGCAGCCAAAATGGCGCCGATGGCCCAAGAGCGGGAGATTGTGCCGGGACCCCCCCACTGGACCACCAGGTAATTTAAAACATTTTTGGGGGGTGAGGGAGGGTAAGGGATTCGTTTTAAAGGGTCAGGGTGGGTTTATGGGTTGTTTTGGTGTGCTGGTTTCCCCCCCTCCCCCGATTTATGATTGTATCGCGACTCTAATGATTTTTGACGATTTAAAAAATATCTGATGATTTTTTTAAATCGTCAAAAAACGATTCACATCCCTAAAAAATATTTGTGTTTACAAAAAAGAGCACTATCAGTAAAAATCACATTTAATATGAAGGTTTTAGGACCAATGACTGAGAAGGATCTGCCTCTAGTTTTACACACTGGCAGTTGAGTTCTGAGGTCTTTTCCTACAATTGATTTGCATGATAAAAAAGATTTATTCTTAGAGTTATATATTAAGTAGTTTAGAACACTGTGAGATGTGTGATCTGTTTATTGTTAAAATTTAAATGTGTTGGGGAGGTCCTGGCCAGCAGATGGTTTGAGAATTTTGTGGTGAAGGAGTGAAAATTGGGCCGGGAGGTCCAGGACAGTTTGATTCTTTTTTAAGGTGAGCTTCATACCCAGATATCTGTATAAGTAGGAAGTTATCTGGCTAACTTGGGCCTAGATTCACTAATACCACTGGGCTCTTTGAATCGTGCGGTACAGGGGGGCAGGGGGGGGGCGAAGCGGGGGGCGAGACTGCGAAAGCCGGCAGCGATCGCACCTCTGAGGTGCGATCACTGCCGGCTTTCGCACCCAATAGCTCCATCATAAAAGGTGGTGTTATTGGGCGCGAAATTGGCAGCCAAAAGGGTTCTTACCTTTTTGATGTCCGCAATGTCTTCGTGGCGTCTGCCCCGGTGCCGCCCCAACTCCTCCTGTTCTGGTCTTGGTGCAACCCCCATTTAGTGATCGCATGTGAAAAGGGACTTTTTGCGTGTGAAAAGTCCCTTTTCGCGTGCGATCGCTTTGGAAAATGACCCCTAGCGATCATACGCGAAAAGGAACTTTTTGCGTGCGATCACTAAATGGGGGCAGCGTCAAGACCGGAACAGGAGGAGTCGGGGCGGGGCGGACACCACAAAAACATCATGGACAGTGAAAATGTTAAGAACCGTTTTTGCTGCCTATTTGCGCCCAATAGCACCACCTTTTATGATGGCACCGCAGAGGTGCAATCGCTGCCGACTTTCGCAGGCCCACCCCCCTGTACCGCGCAATTCAAAGAGCCCGGCGGTATTAGTGAATCTAGGCTTTAGCTGGTTATAGTTTAAAATCAGCTAAATTAAGCCTAAATTTATCAATCTGCAGTAAATATTGCATGCAATAGGAAAAGGGACATGTTTTCTGGTAATAGCCTATTTATCACAATGTGCATTACCTTAGCACTTCACATAGTGCATTGACTTTTAACACTTTGTGGTAATACCTACATTTCTCTACTTACTTCACGAAAGAGAAAGAGAGAAAGAGAAAGAGAGAGAGAGAGAATGAGAATCTGCAAAGCCCTTGTAGTAGTTAGCTATTTATGCTACTATAGGAGGCCCACCTAGTAACTCGAGGTGAGGTTTAGGTAATAGTAGTAATAGTGTAGAGGTTAGGGGCCACTTTTACAGGAAGAGTGAGATGTACGAATGAACAGAACAGTACACTCTTGTGAAAATTTGATGTCCTTCGGAGTGAAGAAACTCACATAAGGATGGCATTTGTACAACGTTCTCTCAACCTAGCTTGATGGACTCTCTACCTGGTTAACATCAAGCTAACTTGAGAGAACATTATATGAATCTCATCTTTGTGTGAGTTTCCTCACTCTGAAGGACATCAAATCTTCACAAGAGTGTACTGTTCTGTTCATACATCTTACTCTGCATGTGAAAGTGGCCCCTAACCCCTACACTACTTCTTAAACCTCATCTCGAGTTACTAGGTGGGCCTCCTATAGTAGCATAAATAGCTGATAAATATGGTATTCCCCCCCCCCCCCCCAGAATCTCTCTCTCTCCCTCTCTCTCTCCCTCCCCCTCATCCTTCTCCCACATCTCAGGCCCTTCCCCAGCCTAAAAATGCCCAAAACAGAATTTGGGAGCAAATTGCATTATGAGCATATGACACAGCTTAAAACAATTGAAAAAGGTGTAGTTATTTTTGGCAGTAAAAACTGTGCAATATCGTGCGTTATGGCTTCACAAAGCCAGCCCACCTTTACAGAAATCCCACCCCCGACTCCTCAATCCCTCCCCTTTTAAAAATGTGTTTCGCACCATGCATTATGGTGCTTATTGCATTCGTTAAAGCATTTTTAGCATGCAAAAATGCCTTAACGTGATTTGATAAATCACCCTGTTAACAGGATAACTTAACTCCTCCCAAAACATCGAGTGTGGTGCAGAATTGGAGATTCTGAATTTGGTAATAGTCACCACCGATGCAAGCCTCTCCAGATAGAGAGAAGGGTGTCAAGATCAGTCAGCACAGGGCCAGTAATCAAAAGTGTATGCCTCTTGGTTTATCAGTCAGTTACAAATGAAAGTGGAGTGTTTCGCATTGCTTGCAGGTCTGCCATGGTTATGCAGCTATCCAGTATGGATCTCATCAGACAATGCAATGATGGTGACCTACATCAACCATCAAGGTGGAACCAAGAATCAGGGGGTGGCTCAAGAGGCTGGGAAGTTGATTCTCTGGGCATAGCAGGACTTGGAGTGGCTGGCAGCATCTCATATCACCAGGGTGGACAATGTTCAGGCAGATTTTCTCAGTCGGAGAAAGTTAGACCCCTGGGAATGGGAGTTGTCAGAGGTAGTGACATATTTCATTCACGGAAGATGGGGGTGTCCCATATGAACTTAATGGTGACCAAAGAGAATACAAAGGTATCACGATTTTATAGCCACTGAAGAGAACATGGTGTGGAAGGAATCAATGCTCTAGTTCTGCTGTGGACTCTAAGGATTCTTGTTTATGTCTTCCCTCCATGGCTTCTGATGGACAAGGGATTATGGTGGATACAGAAACATCCAAGCAACATGATCCTGGTAGCTCCAGAGTGGCCATGTCATCCATGGTTCCCAGATCTGATCAAATGGCCAAAGATGGGCCGCTAAGTTTCGAACATCGATCTACTCTTCTCCACCAGGACCCAATATTTTTGTGTCAGGTGGCTCACTTCTGTTTCATGGTTTTGCTTCTGAGAGTAGATAACTAAGAAATAGTGGATATTATGAAACAGTTATTTCCACCTTATTGCAGGCTAGGCAACCTTCTACATCCTTGGCGTATGTGCAAATTTGGAGGGTCTTCGAGTCCTGGTCTGCTGTTGACAGAGTGCAGCCACAGCCTGTTCAAGCTATGGTGTGACATATTTTGGCTTTCTACAGGAAGGTTATGGTCAAGGGACTGATCTCTAACTCTCTGAGAGTCCAGGTACTGACACTGGGTTTTCTCTGAGGTATCCTCTGTACGCACATCCAGATATTATATAGTTCCTTCAGAGAGCTAAGGATGTGCGTCCTCAAGGGCAGAACATTTGTCTGTCTTGGAATCTGAATCTAATCCTTAGAAGATTGTATGAGGCTCAGTTTGAACCACTAAGAGGGCTACATGTAAGGACGTGACTCTTAAAGGGGCTTTCTTGGTGGCTATTGTTCAGGCAAGAGAATTTCAGAGCTCCAGGCGCTGTCATATTAAGACTCCTTTCTACAGATGTCGGATTCTGGATTATCCTTATGCATGATGCCTTCTTTTCTGCCTAAAGTATTCTTGGCATTCCATCTTAATCACACAGTGGAACTTCCAGCTTTTCCAGATTTGGATTCTTATGTGACTCATGCGGGGAAACTTAGACTCTTAGATGGAAGGCGTGCATTATTGAAGTATCTAAAGGTTACAAATGATTTCCGTAGATCGGATCACCTCTTTAAGATAAGGGGCAGAATATACAAAATTTTACCATTTAGATGGATAACTTTAATCTATTCATCTAATGGCTTTTGAATATTGACCTCATTTAATCTCTATGGATCTCATGCCTCCTATACTATGTTATATGATGAAAAATTATGAGTACCTTTTTCTCTAAAACATATTTGCCAAGCCATAAATATCATTTCCTTCAGGTTTCCTGGAATTTAACAGAATAAAGTTTGTGGTACCTGACTCCATATTTCATTTCATTTATTTCAACTTCTACATTTTTTGTGAACTAACTCAAAATGGTTTACAGTGTGAGTAAAACATAATGTAAGAACACCATTTTATGGACTTCTAATAACAGTGGTTTCTGTTGCAAGCAAAGTTTCCCATTCTTTTCTCATCAGTGGTTGAACTTTCATTATTTTGTTTATTACATTTGCAAAAACCTGGGAATTCTCAAGTATGCTAAAATATAGCTAGCACATTATATTCATGAGTACAAGTTCTATTGGACCAATTTTTACAACATTTAAGGGTCCTACTGCATAATGCTAGTGCAGAGCTTAATCTAAAATGAAAGTCCTATCACTAATTGCACAATATAGTAGGTATTAAGATGAATGATTGATATGTATTGCAGTTTTTAGGGGTGTGCATTCATTTTCGACGTACTGTGAATCCGCAACGTATATGCCATGTTCGTTGTATTTGTGGGGGTTCCGAAATGTATGGCAAACCCCCATGAATACAACAGATCACCAACGAATAGGGCCCCCACCCTCCTGACACCCCCCCCCCCCCCCAAGAAATGTATCCGTGAAGGATACTAATGAAACAGGAGAGTTAGGGCATCCCAACAGAGTGGTTCCATTAAAAGCAAACATAGTCCATATGCCTATATGTAAAAAATCACCAAAGCTAATTTCTGAATTATCCCAAACAACTGAAAAGCAGGTTAAAACAAACAAAAAACACACTTTGAAATGTCTGTATGCAAATGCCAGAAGTCTAAAAAGTAAGATGGGAGAGTTAGAGTGTATAGATTGACATAATTGGCATCACAGAAACTTGGTGGAAGGAGGATAACTAATGGGACAGTGCTATATCAGGGTACAAATTATATCGCAATGATAGGGAGGATCAACTTGGCGGGGGTATGGCACTTTATGTCTGGGAGGGTATAGAGTCCAACAGGATAAAGATCATACAAGAGACTAAATGCTCAGTAGAATCTATATGGGTAGAAATCCCATATGTGTTGGGTAAGAGTATAGTGATAGGAGTATAATACCATACACCTGGACAAAATGGTCAGACAGATGGTGAAATGCTACGAGAAATCAGGGAAGCAAACCAATTTGGCAGTGCAATAATAATGGGAGATTTCATTTACCAAACACCACACGGGCTGGAACTGCACTTTCAATCAGAAGTCCAGTCAAACAACAAGTGCAGAATGGCTCATTGGATCCAAATATATATTTATTTGAAAAGAGTATAAATGGCAACTCCACTGTCAGATTTTTCGTATAGTTCCAATTGCAAGTGGGGGTCCCCCGACACGGACCCCGTGTTTCGCCCACTGGCTTCGAAGCGGGTGAAGAATAGGGCCCAACGGGCTTGTCGTGGGTTGAGTCGTTGTGCCTGATGCAGGTACTCTAAGTTTTTATGGTCTTTATAGACTGTGAACTGGTGCTGTGCCCCCTCTAGCCAAGGGCGCCATTCTTCAAGGGCTACTTTTATCGCTAAGAGCTCTTTGTCGCCTATGTCGTAGTTTCGCTCTGCCGGAGAGAACTGGCGGGAGAGGAAGGCACACGGACGTGGTTTATGGTTTTCAGAAGTCTGGCTCAGAATGGCACCTACACCTTCTGAGGATGCGTCTACTTCAATGATGAACGGCCGCTGTGGGTCCGGATGCCGAAGGCACGGTTGTTGCAGGAACGCCTCCTTGAGGTGATGAAAGGCGGTCTACGCTCCCGGAGGCCACTTTTTGGGATTCGTGCCTTTCCAGGTCAGGGCTTTCATTGGGGCAACAATGGATGCATAGTGTGGAATGAATGACCAATAATAATTTGCGAAACCTAAGAATCATTGGAGTGCCTTTAATCCGGACGGCTGTGACCATTCCCGAATAGCTTTCAGCTTCTGGGGGTCCATACGGAACCCTTCACTGGATATGATGTATCCCAGGACGGGAAGGGACTCCTTCTCAAAGAGGCATTTTTCTAGTTTCACGTATAACTGATGTTCTTGGAGGCGTTGCAATACCTGGATAACATGCTGGCGGTGAGCGGTCAGGGAGTCTGAGAATACTAAAATGCCATCCAGGTACACGACCACGCACTTGTACAAGAGATCACAGAATACCTCATTCATGGTGTTCTGGAACACCGCGGGAGCATTACAGAGCCTGAACAGCATCACTAGATACTCATAGTGGCCGTCTCGGGTATTGAAGGCTGTCTTCCATTCATCACCCTGCTTGATATGGATCAAGTTGTAAGCCCCTCGGATGTCCAACTTAGAGAAGATCTTTGCAACTTGCAGCCGGTCGAAGAGCTCGGAGATGAGGGGCAAGGGGTAACGGTCCTTGACTGTTATAGCATTCAGTCCCCGATAGTCAATGCAGGGGTTCATCGGAACCCCTGCATTGACTATCGGAAATCATTCGGAAATCATTTGGAAATCATTCGGAAATCAAAGTCCCCCTGCTGGGGACTTTGATTTCCGAATGAAGCCTTTCTCCAGGTTTTCCTCGATGTACTCTTTCATGGCCTGCGTCTCGGCCGGCAAGAGGGCATAGGTGCGTCCTCGAGGAGGCTCAGTACCTGGGAGGAGATTGATGGCGCAATCGAAGGATCGATGAGGTGGAAGTATCTCAGCCTTTTGTTTAGAGAAAACATCCGCATACGAGGCACAGGAGGCTGGCAGGCCAGGAAGGCTGGTGGAGGCGATGGATCATGAGACTGGGATCACCAACTGGAGGCAATTGCCGTGACAATTCGGCCCCCTGCGAGACAGCTGCAAGTTCACCCAGTCAAACTGGGGACCATGTTCCTGGAGCCAGGGGAGACCCAAGACAACGGGATGTATAGAATGCTCAAGGTCATGAAAAGCCATCTGTTTGCGATGAAGGAGCCCAACCCTCAGCTGAATGGACTGTGTGATGTGAGTCACACGTCCAGGGAGGGGTTTCCCTTGAATCGAAGAGATGACCAGTGGAGCTGGCAGACCGACTAGAAGAATCTTTAAGTGCTCCACCAGACTCTGCATAATAAAATTGCCGCTGGCGCCAGAGTCTACCAGGGCTAGCGTGTGGAATTCCCCCACCGCCGATGTTAGAGCCATTGGTAGCGTTAGTGGAGGTGCTGGGGAAGTTAGGCCCAGGAAGAGACCTCCTTCAGGTCCTAGGCCCGGGAGTTTTCCGGTCGTGCTGGGCAGGAGGCTATCCGATGGCCCGCTGTGCCGCAATAAAAGCAGAGGCCTTCCTTTATTCACCGGTGACGCTTGCGAGTGGATAATCTCCCGCGACCCAATTCCATGGGTTCGTCAGGCGGAGGTCGAGAAGTTCCCAATCTAGCCTTGGGAGAGGGCGAGCATCGGGGGTGCCTGGAAGGTGTTGCGGCTTTCAGTGACAACTGGGCCTCTTGATGGCGCTCTTGGTGGCGTCGATCTATGTGCCCTGCCAGATCAATAAGGGCGTTCAAGGACCTCAGAACTTCCCGGCCCGCGAGCTTGTCTTTAATCCTGGGACTCAGCCCCTGCAGAAAGATTGTACGCAGACAATCGGGGCCCCAGCAGAGCTCTGAGGACAAAGTTCAGAAGTCTATGGTCTATTTGGCCAGTGTGCTCGACCCTTGACATAGCTGAAGCAACTTCAGTCCCATGGACACTTCTTGAGTAGGGTCCTCAAAGTTCATCTGGAACAACTCCCAGAAGTCTCTTAAGTTCCGTAGAATGGGGTCATCCCATTCCCACAGAGGGGAAGCCCATTCCAGGGCCTTCCCTTCGAGAAGAGCAAGCATAACTGTCTTCTTGGTGGCATCATCGGGGAAGAGGGCCACTTGCAGGCGAAAGTGCATATTGCACTGGTTAATGAAACTCCTTCATGCCCGAGGTTCCCCAGAAAAATGTGGCGGTGTAGGCAAGTGGATCACGGAACAACCCCTGGAGGCCGCAGGTGGAGATGGCAGTGTGGGGTTCATGGGGCCCAAGGCCTCGAGGCGTCGGCTCATGCCCTCCACTGTGGAAGCAAGGGCATCCAGGGTCCTTTGCTGGTCCATCAGGTGCTAGGCCATTCCCGGAATGACCTGGCGGGCGGATGCCTCCGCCGGGTCCATGGACTTAGCAATCTGTTATGCTCAGGTTTGTGAACCCTTGGGCCGACGGGAGGATGGAATACCTTAGGAGGAAGAACCATAGGTTCTCCCATCGGGTGGCGAGGCAGGAACAGAAGACGTGACCAGCTGACCCTTGGCACTGGAGACAGAGGCGACTGTGGAGGCAGACGAAGAATCGTGACGTCGAAGAGAGGAAATGAGTCTTCACCACTGGAAGTCCACGGTCCCCCCCTGGAGGAGCCCGTAGGGACCCAGACCACTAGGACTTAGGTGGACCTTTGAGAGGTCAAGAAGTTTGGTGCAAGGGCTGACTGGAGCTTCATCCCTGGAGGCCCGCAGTCCCCCCGGGAGGAGCCCGTAGGGACCCGGGCCACTGGGACTTAGGCGGGCCCTTGGAGACGAGGTTCAAGGAGGAGTCTGAAGTCAAGTGCCAGAGGGTCGTTGCTTACCAGTCTGAGGTCACACACCGAGGGATCACCACTTGCCAGTCCGAAGTCACACACCAGAGAATCACCGCTAGCCAATCTGAAGTCAGGAACCAGGAACACCAAGACGAAACAGGAACAAGGAACCAAAGCACAAGGACGCACCGAAGCAAGCAGACCTGACTAACCACGGAAATTGTCAAGTCAAGGAATGAGCAGAGGAAGCCGCCCTTTATACTTCCCCTGCTCTGGCTGATAGGGAACAGCTGAAGCTAGTTAAAGGGATCAGGTCCCTTTAAATCTGTCAAGGAGGCGCGGCCTCACGCCTAAAGATGGTGGTGGCCATCTTGGATTTCCTCCGTGAAGGAAAACACTGCTGGATGCCGTGAGGGGGGAGCAGGGATGGCTCCCCTGCAGCGAGCAGCACAGGGACCCGTGCCGGAGCGACGGGCCTAGAGTCAGGGACTACCCCCGGGACTCCCGCGGTGGTTTGCCATCATGGGCAAGGTAGGGGACCGCGGTCGTGGCCTACCAAGGCCGCGGAACACAACACTAAGATTCCTTAATAGTGTTTACATTTCAAATTCTTGTATGTTCTCTTGATCTTATTTTTTTTTTCATCAAATTGTATGTAACATATTCTAATATAACTGTGTTATGACAAAATGGTAACCTTCTATTTCTTATTCTTTTAAACTTGTTTGAAATTAACCTAGAAAGTTTGCAGCGTGAAAAAAAACATAAAATATGTCCTTGAAGACTATTACGGTCCTTTCAAACTATTACTAAAACAATAATGCACACATTGGTATGGAGGACAAGTAACAAAAAGCCTGAGAATATAAATTACATATTCTCTAAAATAATTGAAAAAGAATAGGATTCATCATTTTAACTGATAATCTGTCTTTGAGAAAATCAGATGTAAAAAATACAAAAGAATGTCATTCTTGAACATTTATTTTGTTTAAAACATATCTGTCTAATAAATAATATATGCCAGTAAACAATGCATGCTACTAAGCATTCATTCCATCTTTAATGATGTGTAAAACATTTATCTTAAAGAAATATACTTTTAAAATTGATAAATGCATGAGCTGAAAATTTTTATCATCAATTTCAAAAGTGGCATAATAAATCTATCTCATATGATATATTAAGGATTTTATCCTTTCTGTTAACAAAGTTTATACAATTTGATGGGTTGAAAACTGCCACAAAATAATTTATATTTGAAATATAACTTTACCCAACACATAATAACCAGCTATTTTGATTTCATCAAATAAAAGATACAAACAGTAAACTTATATCAGCTCAATCCTTATTCAACATGTTGCTTTTATAATAAGTAAATAATTAGCCATATAATAAAAACTAATGTCTTTAATATTCCATAACTATTGTTAAAATGATTTTTCAGGGATTATCTTCATCCACTATAAATTTTTTTGGTTTTGAACTTCTTAGATGTTGAGTGATGAACAGTCAAAAACATTATTTGATTGAAGAGCAGATGTAATGCTTGATGATAAAGTAAATGAAATAAATCAGAATTTTTAATAATTTGACCAAGCCCTTAACTAGACAAGCATTCATCAGATGAACCATTGCTATTCCAATAATGCCTGCATATTATCCTAATTTTTGTCTCATTGCTGCCTGTTCACCCTAAGTGATTTCATTGTGACTATACTTATTTCCACTGAATATCTACAGAACATGGAATAAAATAAACTATACCTACAAGTAGATTGTCATTATAAGTCTGTACAGGGCACTGAACTTTGGAAGTTATAATGGCATGAATAGTTTTCCCAGCAGCTACAATTTCATATTTGGTGTTCCATCAAAAAATGCATTTAATAGAAAGCAATCTTTCCAACATCCCAAAATGTTTTGGAATACAATAGAAAATAAAATATTCAGAAGCTTCCTAACACGGACAGGAAGGGTATCATGAAACAAAATAGATTGTAATATTATGATAGGATATGAAATTGAAACATGTAAACCTAGTATTTTGCTAATAATATGCCAGATATTTTGCCAAATAATCTGAATATTAGAACAGTAAAAGGTATTATGTTCTAAAGTCCCCAGAGCAGCCATACAAAACCAACAAAGGTTAGAACAGAGGAGTCCAATTTTGTGCAACTTAATTGAAGTCCACAGTACCCACTGAACAAGAAAGAATTTGGACTGTGCCAGGGAAGCAGAAAGTGAGCACTGAACAAACTTTCCCCCCAAATAATCCCAATGACATCTAGATAAAGTAACATTCAGCTCCATCTCCCACACTTTTTCCACACCCCTACACTTAGGAGCTTGAGCTTGCCTTAGTACCGGATGCAACAAACAGTACCAGCATCAGGAGTGTCTACCAGATCATGAAATATATGCTTCCAAAAAGATATACAATGTCTTAGCTGCATCCACTAAAAAGAAAGAGAAAAGGAAAGATTATATTTAAGACACTGCTCCTGTAAAGATATAAGCTAGTTATCATGTAAGGCATGAACAATAGACCGAACGCCTTTTGAAATCCATGATACCCAAAAAATAGGTTTTTGATCAATTTTAAATGTAGAATTGTTCCACAAGGGAATACTTTCTGAATAAAGCCATTGACTTGATACATACTTTTTAAGCAAACCAAAGCCAAATATATAGAGAAGAGTATAAGGTTATCTCAGAACTCTTCTAGGAAAATAGATGCAGGGAAATAGAACAAATTTAGAGGAACAACCATCCATCTTTCAAGGATCAACCAAGCTGGGGAGATAGTGTCAGCTTTTTGTGACAACCAACATGACCCCGTCTCAAAATAAATGCATTATTATATAAGAAATAATTGAGAAAATTTAACAGCCCCCAAGCATTTTGGGTAATTTTAGTTTGTGTAAAACTATACAAGGAGCTTTTTCCTCCAAAGAAATTCAGAATTCTAGCAAATGTTTTATAAAACTGATAATAGAATAACATCAGTAGCATATTCAAAGCATATAGGGTTAAAAGAGCAATAGATATTGTGATGGACTGCATCCTCCCCTACAATAATGGGTACAAAGGAGATCCCTAGTTATACAAATCCTACACATGAGAAATTAGACTATTTAATTTATTTATTTGTTGAGTTTTATATACCGTCATTCGGTGAAGCCATCATAACGGTTTACAAAATTTAAATTGTAAATCTCTTAACAATTGTGAAAAAGTATAACAAGGTGCATAGTAAACAGAGATTAAACATTTCTAGTTTAATCATTTTGAGGGAGAAGGAGGGTTTGTTGACAAGTTATTTTGAGGTTTTTGGATGTTCAGAAGTATGAATGTCAATGTAGAATTTGCAAAACAGCCATTTTTTTTGAAAGTTAGGTTGGGTTCTCAGATCTTTTGGTAGGGAGTTCCAAATTTTAGGGGAGGCAATGTCAAATGTGTATCTCTGATGGGGGGGAATATTTAAGCATCCTGAGTTGTTTGAATGTAGGTTTCTGTTTAAGCCATTTAGGGCCTCATTTTCCAAGGAGTTACTGTGAGTGATAATTCCACAAACCATGCTAACAGCAGTTAATGTGATTGCAAATTTTTTATGAGAGAGAGAGAGAGAGAGAGAGACTTACTATAGTGCCTCCTCCCTAGACAGGTATTTGTATCCCTATGGGAGGCCCACCTAGTAACTCAAGGTGAGGGTTAAGTATTAGTGTAGGGGGATAGGGGCCACTTTGACATTCAACGTGAGACGTACGAACAGAAAAGTGGTCTCTTGTGAAGATCTGATGGCCTTCGGAGTGAGGAAACTCACTCCAAGATGAGATTTGTGCAATGTTCTCTCCACCTGGCTTGTTGTTACCCAGGTAGAGAGTCCATCAAGCTAGGTGGAGAGAACATTGCACAAATCTCATCTTGGAGTGAGTTTCCTCACTCCGAAGGTCATCAAATCTTCACAAGAGACCACTGTTCTGTTCGTACGTCTCACGTTGAATGTGAAAGTGGCCCCTAACCCCCTACACTAATACTTAAACCTCACCTCGAGTTACTAGGTGGGCCTCCCATAGGGATACAAATACCTGTCTAGGGAGGCAGCACTATGGCAAGGCTTGCTCTCTCTCTCTCTCTCTCTCTCTCTCTCTCTCTCTCTCACACACACACACACACATGCATCATACTGAAACAGGCCTGTCAGGAGACATCATGAACCGCGATATACTAGCAAGGAAGCCCAAATTGGGCTAATAGTGCAACTTGCTATAACAGCCTTTCACATAGCTGATTTGCAATACACATGCTTATTAGCATAAGGTACACCCCTTTCTGGTATCACATGCAATACCAATGTGATATTGGAAAATGAGGCCCTTAGTCCTTGATGTTCATTGTTTAGAATTGTATATATGATGGTCATTGATTTGTGTTCAATACGTGTTTTAATTGGTAGCCAATGAAGTGAAATCAAAATGGGCGTTATATGTTCATTTCTCTTTGTTCCTGTCAGAACTCTGGCTGCTGAATTCTGCAGAATCTGGAGCGGTTTGAGGTTTGAATGAGGTATTCCAATCAGTAGGGAGTTGCAATTGGCATTATCTGACAAAATGGACTCCAAATCATTGTTAAGCCACACCCAGATATTTAAAACCCTTAGCTTTTCACTGGAAGGGGAATAATTCAAACATTTTTACAAAAGAATACCCAATCAAAGGCATAACCTCTGCTTTAATACAAATAATTGTTTATCCAGAAAAAAAAATGGTTAATCAACTACAACAGAATAGGAATAATTTTCTCCAGAAATGAGAGATACAGCAAAATATCATCTGCATAGATGTATAATTTATACTCATGATCATCAAACTACAACCCAGATGTTTGAGACTGCCCACATAAAGTAATAGCCAAGGACTCCAAAGCTAGGTTAAAAAGAAGAGGAGAAACAGGGCAGCCTTATCAAGCACCATGAGCTAAAAGAAAAAGAAATTAAATTAAATTGTCAATAGACAATCTAATCTTTGGATTGCTATTTAGTATTCTAAACATATGAATATAATTAGGACCAAAATCCACCTACTCTAAAATAAATGTCAAATTCTACTCAATTGAAGCTTTTTCTTCATCTCAAGAAATAAGTAAAGCAGGGAAGTTAACAGATTTAGTCTTGGACAATAGTTGACAAGAGGAGAATCTTGGACAATAGGTTTAAGAGGAGAATCTACTGTTAGGATTCGTGTATTTCGTGGACCCTTGGCCCGAGGTGAAGGTTGATGCTACCTGAGAGATAGGGCCCCACTGTTCCTCACCATCAGGAGGCAAGGTCAGCAGCAGCAGGGACACGACTATAGTTCTGAAGAGAGTGGATGCCCTGCGTCACAGCCACATGATCGCAGAACTGGGCTGGACTGAAGATACGATGTATCAGAGAAGTAACCTTCAATGTAGAGATGCGCTGGGCAGGTCCCGAGAAGCGGAAAGTGCGGAGACAGAACACCGAAGGAGCAATGCAGAGACTGTTCCAAGGGGCAGAACAGCGCAGCAACAGAGTCAGTGGTGTAATGACGTGGGGCTGCCCTGAGGAGCAGGGAAGCGCAGAGTAGTGCCACAGGTGTAAAGACGTAGAGACTGCCCCAAGGAGCGGGGAAGTGTAGAGTCAAAGTCTTTTGTGAAGTGACATAGAGGTTGCCCCGAGGAGCGGGGAAGCGTATAGTCAAAGTGTCTGGTGACATGGCGTAGAGACTGCCCTGAGGATTGTGGAAGCATAGAGATGGGATCTCTGGTAGGCAGTGCTGAAACTACCCCAAGGAGCAGGGAAGCAAGCCAGCAGGATCTCTGGGGAGGAGCGCAGGAGCTACCCCAAGGAGCAAGGAAGCCTGGAGGCCAAGTCTCCCGGAAGGAAGCTCAAGCAGACCCCCGAGGAGCAGGTACCCGAGCCAGAGTCCAAGTCAGCAGGAACAGATCCAAGGCAGGAACCACGGGTCTGGAGAGACAGGAAACAAGAACCAGAGAGGTGAAGGAACTCATTGTCAAGTCAATTTGCTTAGGCCCAAGGAGATGCTTAAAGATACCAAGGTAGTGATGTCATCAGTAGGGGACGGCTCAGGAGTTCCCGCCATTGGCCCTTTAAGTATAGAACAGATGGCGCATGTGTGCTCCTAGGAGGGCCCGAAGTTGAAGCATGGGTCAGCAGTGTCCCAGCAAGGAAGCAAGGAAGATCAGGAACAGCACGTCAAAACAGCTGGCCAGAGCCGTGAGCTCCCCTGGAATGGAGGGCCAAGCATGGCAAGATGTAAGTTGGGTCAGCTGTAGCCGCCCGCAGCCAACGGCCATAACATCTACTCTCCAAAAAGCCAGTACGAATCAGCTTAACAAGATATGAGTCAACCTAGAAACTAAAATGTTTGCATAAACCTTACAGTCCACATTAATGAAAGAAATTGATCCAAAGTTCTAAACCTTAAGAAGGTCATGGCCAGGTTTCTAAAGTGATACCATTAAAGCATCTGAAAAGGAACTGACCATTCTACCACTAGTCACAAAGTTCCTCATAATGTATAACAAGGTCTATGGTAAGTGAAAATTCACACATTTTAAAAAATTCAGCAGTAAAGCCAATACCCAGCAATTTGTAGGATAGAAGAGAGTGAATAGCTGCTGATACCTCTAGTTCAGTTATTGGTACTTCCAGAGTATTTTTGTCATGGTCAGATAAGGAATGCCCTGCAAGAGAAGCTAAAAATACAGAGCTGTCCTGCTTGGCACCATGAACTTCTGATGAGTAGTGGTTAAAATAATAAATATTCAAGTAAGAGCATCTTCAACAGAATTACATAATGGAATATTCATATAGATTTGACTCGCTTTTTATTTTATTTATTTATTTATTTAACAGATTTTATATACCGGTATTAGTTAGGACATCATACCGGTTCACAGATTAACAAAAGAGCTGAAATTACATGATAAAAGGGAGGAAGAACTGGGTAGGGGATAACAAGAGAGCAGCATTGAAGGAGAGGATACAAATGGCAAACAGTAACTCAGTGATAAACTTAATGGAGGAACGCAAGGATAGTAGAGTCAAAAACATAAAAGTACCTGGCAGGACAGGGAGTGAGGATACTATTCTGAGGGGGCACTTTTAAATATCATATATAATAATTGGATACATTCGGGGTAGGCACATTTAAATAACCAGGTTTTAACTTCTTTTTAAATTTGATGGAGCATGGTTCGAGGCGCAGGCTAAGGGGAAGAGCATTCCAGAGGGATGGACCGGCAATTGAGAGGGCGCAATCACGTGTGGATGAGAGTCGAGCTGTTTTGAGAGGGGGTATAATTAGGGTGCCTTTATTGGCTGTTCTGATAGGTCTTGAGGACTGGTAGGGGTTAAGGGGGAGGTTGAGCCAGTTGGAATTGAAGACGTGGAGGGATTTGTGTACAATGGTCAGGGCTTTGTAATGGATGCGAGAGAGGATCGGGAGCCAGTGTAGCTCTTTGAGGATGGGGGTGATATGGTCACTCTTGCGAGTATTCATGAGGATTTGTGCGGCTGCGTTTTGCAGTATCTGTAAAGATCTTATTGTGGAGTAGGGGAGCCCAAGGAGGAGGGCGTTACAGTAATCAAGTTTGGTGGGGATGGTAGCTTGGATCACTGTGCGGAAGTCCTGGGCGTATAGTAGGGGTTTCAGTTTTTTTTAATACATTAAGTTTAAAAAAGCCATCTTTAAGTATGGAGTTAACGTATTTCTTCATGTTTAATTGTTGATCGAGGATGACACCTAGATCCCTAACAGAAGTTTGGGCAGTGGTGAACGAGAGCTTGGGGTCATTGGATAGGGGGGGGGGGGGGGGGAAGGCGGAGTGTGGGAGGATATGAGTATGAGTTCGGTCTTGTTGGTATTGAGTGCCAGTTGGAGGTTGGTGAGCAGGGAGTTGATGGCTGTCAGGCAGTTTCCCCAGTGGTTTAAGGCATCAGAAATTGAGTTGTGAATTGGTATAATGATCTGAACTTCGTCGGCATAAATAAAGAACTTTAGCTTAAGGTCAGTAAGGAGCTGGCATAGTGGGGTAAGGTAGAGGTTGAAGAGGGTAGAGGAGAGAGATGAGCCTTGTGGGACTCCCTGTTGCAAAGGGTGGGAAGCAGATATGGAGTCTCCTATTTTAACTGAGAACTTTCTGTTTGATAGGTAAGATTTGAACCATGCAAGAGCAATGCCTGCGATGCCGATGTTTTCAAGGCGGGCAAGGAGGTGATTATGGCTGATGGTGTCAAAGGCTGAAAAAATATCTAGGAGGGCAAGGAGGTAGTTGTGCCCTTGACCCATGCCTCTGAGGATGTGGTCTGAAAGAGAGAGGAGTAGGGATTCAGTGTTTAGATGTTTGCAGAAGCCGAACTGTGATGCATGAAGGATCTCATGAGTTTCGAGGTAATCCATGAGTTGTATGTTGACAACCCTTTCCATTAGCTTGGCAATGAGAGGGAGGTTGGAGATTGGGCGGAAGTTGGCAGGATCCTTCGGGTCTAAGGAGGACTTTTTTAAGAGAGGTTTGACTATTGCATGTTTGAGAGTATCAGGGACGGTGCCCTGTGCGAGGGAACGGTTGATGATGTCGGATAGAACACTGGCTATTGAGTTGGGGATGGCCAGAAGGGCTTTGGGGGGGGGGGGGGGGGGGGGGGCTGGTCATATGCCATGTTTCTCAAAGGGAAATTTTATTTTATTTCCCTTTGAGAAACATGGATAGCATATGACCAGCCTTATTATTATTAGAATAAAAATAATATATATTTGCATGAAAATGGAATTACTAGCCCTCTAGCTTATCAATGAGTTATATTGATACTTTAGTTTCTGAAGTTGCTGAAATGAACAATATGCAAAAGTACTATTGCACCAGTTGTCCATATGCTTTATCTGCGACTCTATATTAACCAACTCAATGTTGCATTATTTATTCTGTTTGGCCGTATAATTAATGATAACCCCTCTGAGAGTAGCTTTAAGAGAATCCCGTTTCACAGCAAAGGGAAGCAAATAAGAATAATTAAATTCAAAGAACTCTTTTATAACCTACTTTATGACATTTACAAAGTCTTCCTCCACTAATAGAGAATTATTAAACCTGAACATCAAAGGAGCTCAAACCCAGAGTGACAAAGGGCATTGAAATACCAGCAGGATCAGAAATTAAAATATTCCCCAGTTCAGCCCCCATCAAAGAAGGGGCAAAAGGTAGTCAATTACAGAAGAATACTGGTGTGCATGTGAATAGGTAAATTCTCTACTGGTGGGATAGCAGTCTCCAAGGTCTGATAACCCACCTAATGCCATCATATCTTTAATAACTTTCATTGATTTATCCAGTAACAAATTGCTTATCCAGTAACAAATACAAAAACTGATTGAATTCACCCCCAACAATAAGAGAAGTATAAGAATCTGATGAAAAATATCCTGGAAAAACTCAGGGGTAGCCAATGTGAACTCACATGTATTAAGAATTGAAATCTGAGTATGCCCAAGTGTTGCATTGCTTTTTACCCATCTGCCCTACATATCACAAGTTTGGAACACAGCTTGAATATTAGAAGATTTTTTGACTGGATTAGCTACACAAGACTTCTTTTGAACAACAGAAGAGAAACATCAATCCTTTACCCAACTACCTTTAAACTTTAGAGAATCATTAAAGAATAAATGACTCTCCTGAAGAAAACAAATATCAGATTTAGATTTCTTTAAAAAAACACTCAAACCTTTTTCCTCTTTCTGGGATGATTCAAACCATTTACATTTAACAAATAAATGTTAAAGTGAGTATTAATCATAAGGGCGTAAGCATTGTAAACCGTTGTGGCTGCAGTGAAGTTGGCACAGCTTATGAGGTGTGCCCTGACAGCTGGCAGAGACTGGTCAAGGGTTTCACCTAACCAGCCCCTTTCCCCGCAGGTTGAGCCTTTGGGTTCTGGGGGCTGGTAGGACTTAGGTGATGGTCTCTGGTGGGATGGCATAAATGGAGTCCAGAGCTAGGCAAGGGTCAGAGGCAGGAGTCAATCAGAGTAATCAGAGTGCAGGCAAGGGGTCAGAGGCAGGTGGCAATCAGAATAGTCAGAGTCCAGGAAAGAGGTTAATGATGGGCATCAGGCAAGAATAGTCAAAGTTCAGGCAAGGGGTCAAACCAGAGATCAGTTTGAACAGAAGAATGGGAAGGACAGACACAAGGGGAATTGTAGGCAGGCAAAGTAGCTGGATATAATGAGGCTGGGCAGGCTGGAGAGATGAGGCAAGGCTATATGAAGCAGGGCAAACTGGAGAGACAAGGCAAGGCTGGATGAGACAGGGAGGCTGTAGAGATGAGGCAAGGCTGGACGAGGCAGCAAGGCAGGTTGGAGACAGGAATCCGTAGACAGGAATCAGGAACTCAGGAGGCAACATGCACTACACTGAGGATGTAGAAGACACTTTGCTAAGATGTCTGCTGGAGGTCCAGGGCAGTCTTAAATAGTAGGGTCAGTGATGTCATCAGAAGGCACCATGCCCCAAGGTTCTTGCCATTGGCCCTTTAAGAGGCACCACATTCTGCGTATGTGCTCCTAGGGAAAGTGTAGAGAGGAGCAGGAGTGGGGCATTGAGAAGTGTCATCAGAACCACTGTAAGAGCTGGAATCTGCACAGCATCGAAGGTGTGTGCTGTGACTCGTGGGGTCTTCCCATAAACCGCAAATCCTAACAAATAGACAGAAAAGATAATTTGTAGTGCTCTGACAGAGATATATGATACATAAATATATAGGGGGTAATTTCCAAAAGGATTTACACACTTAAATGCACTTTACACACATAAGCATCTTTTGAAAATTGCTACAATATGTGCTATTTAATTATCAAGAGTTTTTACATGCATAAATGCATTTTAAGCACATAAATGGGCTTTTTAAAATTGCTATGTAAATCTTTTTGAAAATTAGCCTCATTTTGTTTGGTATACTCATGGCAGAAATAAAAAAAACAACCACATACATCGGGAAGATAACTTTCAAACAAATGTGCGCAATGACATAAACATGCATAGATGGCCATAGAAAGATCTTTACTAGTATTTTATATCCTGCAGATATGATATATGAGCATTTTATAAAATGCACAAATATCTACCCTGAAAGATATGTGCATGTTTAGGCTTATTCGCAAATACATGCAATATATTGAAAGATCGTATCATTACATTGAACAAGTACACTTTTCCTACCTATTTTAAAAATATACACACAAATATTTTATATTCAAAACTAAAATAGGACTTACTTGCATAAATTATTGTATTTCAAATATGCACGTTTCAAGGAAATTACCAGTTTTATCAATTAGTTCATCATTTCACCCAGTCTTTCTCCATGTCAAATTGTACTTACTATAATGTCCAAATAACTGCAAACTGAGCCCCGTGATTATCAGATAGTATAGTTTGATATCGCAAATAAGATACATAGAAGTTGAATTACAGAAATATGGACTTTGTCAAAAAATGGGATGTTCCTGGAGGAAGAACTAGAAGACTGGGAGAAAATGGGTAAAATGGAACAATAGTGGGCCAAATTAAAAGAAGCTATTACAAAGGCAACAAATCTATATGTTAGAAAAGAAAAGAAAAGTAAGGAGGAAAAAGAAACCTATATGGTTCTCAAAGGAGGTGGCTGAAAAAATAAAGCACAAAGAACAGCATTCAGAAAGTATAAAGGATCTCAAAAAGAGGAACACAGGGAAGAATACCTGGTGAAACTGAGGAAGATGAAGAAATAAATCAGGAAAGCAAAAGGTTAAGTGGAAGAAAAGATTTCCATGAGTTAAAGCGAGGTAGAAAACATTTTTTCAGATATATCAGAGAAAGAAGGGAGGCCAGTAGTGGTATAGTGAAATTGAAAGTTGATGGGGAGCAATGTCTGGAGAAAGATGAAGAAATAGCAGAAATATTAAACAAATACTTCAATTTTGTGTTCAGTAAAGAAGACCCTGGAGAAGGGCCATTGTTGATTAACAAGACCATGGATGGAAGTGGAGTAGATGCAACCCCGTTTACTGAAGAGAAATTATGAGAAGAGCTTGGAATTGTGAAAGTGGAGAAGGCTATGGCGCTGGATGATGGGAAAATGAATGGAGACTGCTGAAGGAAAGGATAGTGAATTATTGACAATCTGGTGGGATGCTGGACCCAAGGCAGAATGGATTCACCAGGGGAAGGTCCTGCCAGACTAATCTGATTAACTTTTTTATTGGGTCACTAGAGAACCAGATCAAGGAAGAGCAGTTGATGTGATTTACTTGGATTTCAGCAAAGCTTTTGATACGGTCCCACATAGGAGGCTTGTGAATAAAATGAGAAGCTTGGGAGTAGACACCAAAATGCTGGAGTGAATTACAACTGGCTGACTGACAGGAAACAATGTGTAATGGTAAATGGAACACGCTCTGATCAGAGAACGATGCTAAGTGGAGTACCTCAAGTATTGGTTTTCTGACCGGTTCCATTCAATATTTTCGTGAGCAACATTGCGGAGGGGTTAGAAGGAAAAATTTGTCTTTTTCAACATAATACTAAGATTTGCAAGAGTGGACATGCCTGAATGAAAAGTGATTTAAGAAAACTTGAAGAGTGGTAGAAGATTTGGCAGCTGCCATTCAATGCCAAGAAGTGCAGAGTCATGCACCTGGGGTGTGAAAATCTAAAAGAGCTGTATGTGATGGAGGGGGCAAGAGACTTTCAAGCACAAAGCAGGAAAGGGACCTTGCAATAATTGTGGTTGTGTATCTGAATGTGGCAAAGCAATGTGACAAGGTGGTAGCTAAAGCCAGACAGATGCTGTGTGGGATAGGAGTTTTGATTTCCAGGCTGTTGGAAAACCACGTCATGGGATGGGAAACTCCATTGCCATTTCTAACTGGTTTTTTCCTTAAACCTACTCTTAGTATAAAGAAAATGTTTGCTCCGACCGCAGCATATGAACAGCCCCCAGCTAACAGGAAGTCAGCAGGAAACATCTAGTGCAAGCTTTTCTGCAGCCCCAGAATAGCTCATGACCTACTTGCTTTTCACACCTAGATAATTTAATACAAATGCCCATGACCAGCTAATGACCTCCCCCCTCCCTGCCTGAAGACTGACCGCTTGCACCTACTGCCCACTTGCACCCACGTAGTAAAAGGTCAGCATAAACATTTATGTGGAAATATTGTAGCAGTAAATATGTGACGTATGTAATGATTTTACAATAAAAAAGGGGCTGCCCAAAAAGCTGGGAGCACGCTTCACCCTGAAGACCGTCTGAGGTGTTTTTATTGCGACAATGCTGGGCTGCATAGAAAGTGGAATAACTAGCAGGAAAAGGGAAGTGTAATGCCCTTGTATAGATCCTTGGTGAGGCCTTACCTAGAATATTGTGCTTAGTTCTGGAGACCGTATCTCAAAAAGGATAGAGACAGGATGGAAATGGTCCAGAGGAAGACGAACAAAATGGTGGGGGTTCTGTGTCAGAAGACCTACGAGGAGAGGCTGAAGGACCTAAATATGCACAACCTGGAGGAAAGGAGGTACAGGGGAGATATGATACAGACCTTCAGATATCTGGTAGGTATTAATGATGCACAAACTTCATAACTTTTCTGCAGGAAAGGAAATAGTGTAACTAGCAGTCATGATATGAAACTCTGAGGAAGTGGGGGTGAAGACTCAGAACCAATATCAGGAAATATTTCTTCACGGAGAAGATGGTAGATGCCTGGAATGCTTTCCCAGAAGAGGTAGTGAAGATGATAATAGTTAATGAATTCAAAAGGGCCTGGGACAAACACTGTGGATCCCTAGATGCATAAAGAAAGAAGTGGTGTAACATTTCTGCATGGGAGAAGCCTGCATAGAACGGCAGATACTACTCTTATCAGAACCCCTGGTGGTAACCTGCATGGAGCATTTGTTACTACCCTTAACAGAATACATGGGAGTAACATGCACAGAGCGGCAGTAACTACCCTGAACAGAACCCATGGAGTGGCAGGAACTAATGTAAGCAAATTGCTGGGTGGACTGGATGGACCATCTGGTCTTTATCTGCTGTCATTACTTTGTTACTATGTTACCCTCCTGGTTCTTCTGTGTACTACTTCACCCAAACCTCCCAACCAGTTAATACTACGCAAAAAACATGTCTAATATCATTTATACTAGATAAATAGCAGGTTTAAAATTACACAAACAAGTTTTCAAATCTAAGTGTGTGTGTTAAAATAGAACTTATGCATAGAAATGTTTGCCTTGCCCCGGAATGCCCCATCCCACCCCTTTTTTTATACCCATATATGTATGAAGGAATGTGAAAATACAGGCATATTTTGGACTTTTATAAAATATTGAATATGTGAGCAGAGGCTACTAATGCATGTATAAGCTACTTTTTACACATACAATGTTCTGAAAATTTGTCCCAAGTTAATGATTCCAATCAAAACAACAGAATTAAAAAAAGCTTTTGCCAACAATGGTCAGGTGCCACTTTCCCAAAATAAACACTGTGAATCCAAGTGAGTTTACACATTGATCTTTTGTACCAATCAACTGTTGATAACAGAAAGCAATATAGAAAAGAAAAAGAAAGAAAAGTACATAGACCCCTAGACATATGCTGTCAGAGGGTTCATAATATAGAGACAAACAAAAAGACAGAAAATGATAGTGATTCAAGTATATAAACGTAGAGTCCCAGTACATCACAAAGAAAGAGAAGAAAAATAAAAGCTCAAACTTCTGCTTTCATATCAGCAAAAGCAAACCAGTCCAAAAGTCCTGAGTCTCTCCATAAGTCAACCTAAAAGAAAACTGATAGTAGGAACATCACAGCAAGGAAAGCACATATAAATAATCTATCATCCTGCCATTGCATTTGCATTGCCTTACCAGGTTCAAGGCAAAACAAAATCCCACACAGAAACAAGTTGCTCTCTCCAAAAAAAAAAAAAAAAAAAAAAGAATCAGGTGATGATCAGACTTACTATAAACAATTAGAATTAGAAAATAGAAAATCAGAGGCCAGAGGGACACTGAATTTCGAATACTGCAACAAGTAGCAATAGACCAGAAGTCTATTATTAAATAAAGATGGTTATGACACATTTGAAAATCAATGAAGGGCCTAGCTCAAGACAAACCTGAGATTGTAAATTAAAGCAGTTCAAGAAATCCTGAAAGAATTACCTGAGATTAAAGCTAGAAGCAGGTGATCCTCAGCAAGAAAATGATGCTTAGTCTAAACGCCTTCCCTAATCTTCCATCTTGTCAGGAGAGTATTCTGTAATAAATCTCTTCAACTTAGTGAGGGCAGAGAAGGTACAAGTTGAATTGTTGAAGATGACCCTCATTCTGGCTACATAGAAAAGGCCAAACCAAGCTCCCAAAGCCTTAAGTTGGGGACACATACAAAAATTGCTTTCAGCCCATATCAGTTGCTTTCTATTTTGCCTTATCAAAAGTTTCCAAAGCCTGTGAGCACCTTAAACTTTCAAAATGAAAGGCCTTGGATATCCTTTGTGTTGTGGAGGTGGACCCTTGGCCCGAGGTGGTGTTGGCGCTACCCATGGGGGGAAACCCCCATGGGTCCCCACAGTCAGGAGGCGAGGACAAGCAGGAAGCGAAGGCCAACTGGAGCTTTGCCAATACCAGCCCTAGTTCTCCGCGGGTTGAGCCCTTGGGTATTGGGGCCAGCTGGACTTAGGTGGGCCTCTGCATGGTTGATTCTGGAGAGAGTGTCTAGAGGCAGGATGCCAGGAAGCAGTGGAGACGGTGGGACCCAGAAGGGAGAGGCAAGATCCAAAATCTGGACCAGACAAGAGTCGATACAGGCGGCTGAAGACAGAGTCAGTTCCAAACAGAGAGTCAAGGCAGGCGGCTGGAGACAGAGTCAGGTCCAAGCAGAGAGTCAGGGCAAGCAGCTGGAGACAAGGTCAGGTCCAAGCAAAGAGGGCAGGTGGCTAGAGACAAGCTCCGATACGAACAAGAGGTCAAAGCCAAGGAGGTCCGTCCAAAGGAAAGGAGGAACAGGAACTGGAACAGATACTTGGAACAGGAACTGGAGCAGGAACAGGTACTAGAACAGGAACTGGAACTGGCGTAGGTACTTGGAACAGGAGCTGGAACAGGAACAGGAACTGGAACTGGAACAGGAGCTGGAACAGGAATTGGAACTGGAACAGGAGTTGGAACAGGTACTGGAAGAGGAACTGGAACTGGAGAAGCAACAAAGCACACGATAGGAAAGCGTGGAGACCTGTTGCCAAGGCAGGCTCTGAACATCTGAGCCTGTCTTATATAGGAAAGCTGGTTGATGTCATCATCCAGGGCCGCGGGAGGCTTTCCCACCGTGGCCCCTTTAAAGGCCAGAGAGGCGCACATGTGCACCTAGAGCAAACAGGCCAAAGATGAGGAAATGGTGGCGTCTCCCCGTGGCACACATGGGGAGACCCGACCTGGCCCAGAGGAGGCCACAGCAGCACCGGAGGGTCCTGGGAACACATAAAAGACACAAGCACGTAGGCGGCAGCCTACCACTGCCAGAGAGGCCGGGCTAGGTCCGGGGCCCCGGCATCGGGGGTGAGTAGGGCCAACCACGGGCCTGCTGTGACCGAGAAGCACAACACTTTGTTCCCAGCAGGGTGAGAAAGGATGCGATGAGCGCATTCAACCTCAAGGTATCTATCTAGTTAAGTGGATTCCATGAAACTATGGAATAAAGTCCTTGATAAATGTAATTGGATAAGTTCCTTCCATACCTTCCAATGAGAACTAAAAGATGAATATTGTTCTGTCTTCTTCAATCTTCCAGATCTTTTTTGTGATCACTGATGATTTTGCAATCTCTATTAGCTTTCAACATATTATCCTTGAGTCGAGAGATCCTACACTAATTCCATCAGCTTGTTACAACAAGAAGCAAGTTGAGCTGAGATATCAAACAACTCATTCTTGAATCTTTGACATCATCACTATTAGTCATTTATATCTTCTTCTTGCTCAAGAGCTCTGTCATTATTGGCATAAGAAGGTGTCATCATAGATGGCGAGAGAGGATCTTGCTTTGATCTGTAAATGCCCTCTGTAGTAGCAAAAGCCACCTCAATTTTATTCAGCTTTTTTGCTAGACATGATGTAACAACAAATATAAAAGAAAACAGCAACAATCTATTTCCAGACATGAGTGTGGAGGTCTTTATCTGCAGATTTTTGCTGGAGCAAGATCGCTATGCAGCCATCTTGTTCAGCTCCAAAGTCAGAAATACAAGTTAGTTTAGAGAAATTATAGACATACCGTACTAATCTTTTTTCCCCCACAGACACAAAATGGGGAATTAAAAAACCTTAGTAAATCAGGTTCACAATCAAATGATCTCCATTTTAATTCCAGCTGGGTGTAGTTCTGTGCTTCATGTAGATGTTTAGCCCACTCACTTGTGCTGATCATTAATGGAAGTTCATATCAATCATCATAATTGAGTTCAGACTGTCCATCTAAGTTTATATGCCATCTGCTATCACTACACAGCCTTAAAAATCCCCACTAGCCTGTTTATGATAGTCTTTACACTTCTTTAAATTATATTCTCATTAAGGAAAGGATGACAAGCTTTTCCATACACCAATTCATAATTAACTATTCTTGATTTTTGAGATATTTTCTGAAATGCTTGTGACCCTTTACAAATAAAAAATGAATCCAAATAAAACAATAATTAATATCAACTGACTAGCTACAAAGAACCTGTTTAATTAAGGAGACTTAATCTTTGATTAAATCTTATCATACTTCATCCTGATTAAAACTTTTTTCTGAATAGGAAATTAATTGGGCACAAAGTCCATTGTCTCACAAGTGACACCTGTTAAATGTCTCATTAAAAAAGAGCAATGCACTGCACTCATTTTAAAAATATAAACCATACTTAGGCTTCATTTATGTTCTCTTTCTCTCTCTCTCTCTCTCTCTCTATGTATCTGTGTGTAAACAAATGATGGGCTATAAGAATATTGCATAAATGTTACCTAAGAAGTGTGTCTCTACCAAAGAGGACAATTTTTAAAGGACTTTACTTAGGTAAATAGGAATTTGCACTGATAAAATAACCTGAGTGAAATTTTATCTCCATGAATGCTGTGGGTTCCATACTGTGTGTGCTTTTAGCCACATTAAAAAGGGATATTCTGAGTGTGTAGAGGCGAAGTAAAGAAAATAGAGTGCATGCATTTGATTTTGAAATGTATCCATTCTATTCCACCACTACCACCCCTCTGCAATAACAAAGTATGCCAACACTTTAAGAACACTTATTTTTCATTCACATTATAGATATTTATAAATAAAAATGTCATCATTACAAGGCGTATCATTTTGCATAATTGCTGCTAGGAATTTGGTAGTTTGGTTGACAAATTACAGCTGCATCTCATGGGCAGTGATCAGAATGAAGCAAAGATTTAGAGTGCAATTTTGAAAATCATCTCCCAGGTAAATGCCAATTTATCCAGGCAAAACAGTCTGTATGAAAATGGATCTTTACTGTCCAACAAAAAGTATATGGGCTTCCAAATATTCTTTACCAGGTTCAAACGAGTCATTTTCTGAGGTGTTGTTTGTTTGAAGAAAGAAAACGCACATACTTATGATTTTCTAAAACCACATGTGCCACTTTCACTTACCACATAAATAGCAGGTTCAAAGTATGAATATCCTTTTAACACACATACTTTATACAGGGATGGTAACTTTAAAACTGATGCACATTAGCCACGTATGTCAGCCCATTTCCAGGGACACAGCCATTTTATAGCTTGCTCGTGTATATGTATGAATGTTATAAAGTAACCTAGCTATGCACACACACATGTGCCAAATTTAAGTGGACACACAAATCCCGCTTCTACTGTGTAAGTCAGGGAATTTTAAAAGGTACAAGCACCGATGCCATTACCAGTTTAACAGTTTGTCCACCAGTTCGTCCATTAAACAGTTAGATCCTTCATACCCCCCACACACATACGCACCCTGGTTTGATAGCCTAAACTTGCACCAGTCACCCCAGATGCTTTAAAACCCTCAGAAATGGCCTGATTCTTTTATTTTATGACTTACATGCCATCCATATCAGAAGTAAAGTGACATGGCAGAGGATCTGGGTGAGTGCTGGGGCACGTAAATATTTATGTGTGCATCTCTTTGCCAGGCTCCAACAAATTCATGTCCCACCCAGACCATGCCCACAGCACGCCTCTTTTTTAAAAGTTTTGAGATGTACGTGTTGTGACATTTACGTGCACATCTTGGCGCTTTTTACAATATGGTCAGCATATGCATGCTCAACTTATTCAGACATCCCCAAATTAATGCATGTGTCAGCATTTAAAATTCACCTTGAAAGTACAAGAAAACTAAAAAGTCATGGGATAGGAGGTGATGTCCTTTTGTGGATTGCAAGTTGGTTAAAAGACAGGAAACAGAGAGTATGTTTCACAGTGGAAAAAAGTAAACAGTGGAGTACCTCAGGGATCTGTACTTGGACTGATGCTTTTTAATATTTTATAAATGATCTGGAAAGGGGTACGATGAGTGAGGTTATCAAATTTGGGGACGACACAAAATTATGCAGAGTAGTTAAATCTCAAGCAGATTGTGATGAATTGCAGGAGGAGCTTGTGAGACTAGAAGATTGGACTTCCAAATGGCAGATGAAATGTAATGTGGACAAGTGCAAAGTGATGCGCATAGGGAAAAATAACCCTTGCTGTATTTACACAATGTTAGATTCTATCTTTAAGTTACCACCCAGGAATGAGATTTAGGCGTCATAGTGGATAATACATTGAAATTGTCTGTCCAGTTTGCTGTTGTGATAAAAAATGCAAACAGAATGTTAGGAATTATTAGGAAGAGTTTGAAAAATAAAACGAGGATGTCATAATGCCTCTGTATCGCTCCATGGTGAGACCACACCTTGAACACTGTGTGCAGTTTTGGTCACCACATCTCAAAAAGGACATAGCTGCACTGGAGAAAGTGCAGAGAAGGATGACCAAAATGATACAGGGCATGGAACTGCTGCCCTAAGAGGAAAGGCTAAAGAGGTTAGGGCTCTTCAGTTTGGAGAAGAGACCACTGCCGGGGGGGGGGGGATATGATAGAAGTCTACAAAATCATGAAAGGACTTGAATAAGTTAATGTAAATCAGTTATTTACTCTCTCAGATAATAGAATGACCAGGGGGCACTCCATGAAGTTAGCAAGTAGCTCATTTAAAACAAATCAAAGAAAATTATTTTTCATTCAGCGCATAGTTAAGCTCTGGAATTCATTGCCAGGGGATGTGGATTCAGCTGTTAGTGTTACTGGGTTTTAAAAAGGTTTTGATAAGTTCCTAGAGGTTAAATCTATAAACTGCTATTATGGTAATTAACAGGGATGTGCAATCATTTTTCCCAAATTAGGCAATTTCAACAAAATTTCCTAATTTGGAATGGTTTGGGAGAACCGAAAAACGACTGAACTTTTTCCAAAATTTTGGAAAAAATTCATTTTCGGGTTCGAGCGTGCTAACCCGAAAATCGGAGCCCCTGAAAAAATACCCGAACTGCGGGAAAAACGAAATTCCCGCAGGGGAAGCCCAACACGAAATTATAACCCGAAGCACATCTCTAGTAATTAATAAGCAATAGTAGCTTGTGATCTATCTAATGTTTGGGTACTTGCCAGGTACATGTGACTTGGATTGGCCACTGTTGGAAACAGGATGCTGGGTCTGAAGGACCCTTGGTCTGACCCAGTATGGCATGTTCTTATGTTCTTATGTAAGTTCACTCAGTTGCACCATGGCAGAGGCCCAGCATGAAGTTGCACTCCCATGGCACTGAAAATGCTGACGAGATAGAGGACAGAGCCAACTAAGAGACTGCAAACAGCAAAAGTGAAGTTCCTCGCTGATGCCAGTCCTGCTGAGAAAACAAAAGTCTTTTGGAGGAGGCAGAGGAAGGGAGCCAGAGGAATTTAATTGGGAGGAATGCTAATATTTTTCACATAGTGCACAACAAAAGATTAGAATCTGTTGCCAGAGGACATGGTCAACACAGCTACCAATATAAGGGCAGATTTTCAAAGGCTATGTGCGTAACATACGTGCGTAACCTGAGGAAATCTGCCCCTGTGCGCGCCGAGCCTATTTTGCATAGCCTCGGCGGCACGCGCAAGCCCCAGGACGCACGTATGTCCTGGGGCTTACAAAAAGGGGCGGTTCTGGGGTGTGGCCAGGGGGTGTGGTGTCAGCTCGGAGCGTGTTTGGGGGCATGGTGGCAGTCCGGGGGCGTGGCCGAGTGCCCCGACACAGCAGCCTGTGTCGGGGCCTGCCGCACCAACAGACATTCGGCGCATGCAAGTTACGCCTGCCCGGAGGCAGGCATAACTTCCAGGATAAAGGTTAGGAGGGGGATTTAGGTTGGGCTGGGGGGTGAGTTAGATAGGGGAAGGGAGGGGAAAGGTGGGGGGAGGCGGAAGGAAAGTTCCCTCCGAGGCCACTCTGATTTCGGAGCAGCCTCGGAGGGAACGGGCAGCGCGTGCAGGGCTCGGCGCGCACAAGGTGCACAAATTTGCACCCCCTTGTGCGTGCCAACCCCGGATTTTAAAAGATACGTGCGGCTACGCGCGTATCTATTGAAATCTGGCATACTTTTGTTTGCGCCTGGTGTGAGAACAAAAGTACACGCTCGCGCTTTTTTTAAAAATGTACCCCATAGTGAGGTTCAAAAGAGAGTTGGACAAGTTTCTGAAGGAAAAGTCTATAAACTGTTATTAGCCAGAAAGTTATGGCACTTATCCCTGGCATAAGATACAAGAAATATACCAACTATTGGGGATCTGACAGGTACTTATGATTTGGACTGGCCATTGTTGAAGACAGGATGCTGGGCTGAATGGACCTTGGTCTGACTTAGTATGGCTTTTCTTATGTTCTTATGTACAACTACTGACATGTTACCTGTCCCAGAGAAAGCCCTAGAAAATAGTGGAGAGACAGTTGGGCAGCTGATGTATAAGGCACTGTGGTCTAACTACTGATTTTAGAGGACTACAGTACCATGAAGTGATTTAAAATGTAAAAATAATAGCAACTTAGAGTACAATGAGTAAGGGCTGGTTTGAAAAGTATCTTAGGGCTTAATTTTCAAACCAACTTACACCCATAAAACTATGTTTTATGCATTTAAGTGATGTTTTAAAAATCAATCAAGGGCCAGTATACATAAATTATATGCTGATAATTTTACATGCACCGAGGAGATACATTCCAGGAGTTGGCGTGGATCCATGACCTGTGTACATACTTTTTTGTTTTCCAAAATCGTGCACATTAAATTAATCTGCACAAGTTACACCCTACTTAAAGCAGGTGTAACTTTGTGCGAGGTAATTTGTATGCATACTCAGTCAACTACCCGAGGAGTTTCAAACTGGATGTTTCATTTTTAGAAATAAAGACAGCGGAAAGCTGCTAGTGATTAAGTGCCGTGTTGTATTGCATTACCCAGCAAGCAACACACAAGGCTAAAGTAACACCAGAGAAAGGAAGTAGAAAACAGTGAAATATAACAATCAGCCACAAGGTGGCAGCAATCTATTAGTTAACATCTGTAACAGCGAACTTGTGTGTGTGTAAGTTCACTTTGAAAATACTCAGTAAAATACATGCAGCATTATCGCTATGCAGACTGTTATAAAATTACCCTCTAATAAGGTGATGTTTTGGAATTATTTTTGGTTACTACATAAATGTCAGAGTTAATTCACTGAAGAGAAACTACTCTGTTTTAAAACAATTTTTGAGGTTTTAAGAGGAAGTTTCAAATTAAATGTGCCACAGGCATTAGTAGGAGATACAGCGAAGCAAATTTTAATATTATTATTTGTGTCAGTGAGACTAAATTTGAATAATTTCTGTCAACTACCACGTTTGTATGTATCCCTATGAGGAAGATTCAAACTGACAATTCATGAAAGTAAAACTTTAACTTAATACCAGTCAGGCCTGTGCCTAGGGCAGCAAAAATCTGGAGGGCTGCAGACTGGTTAAAGATTTGCTGGCTTCAAGCAGTCCTGCATCTCACTCAGCAGAGGACAGCCCTTTGCAAAGTGATACAACCACTTTTCTTCAAGGTAGAATGCAGGGAACATGAGTAAAGGGGGTGAGCCCGGAGCCGACATAGCAGAGCAAATAAGAGAACTGTTCTGATTGCTAATTCAGCCTCTCACCTCCTGTCATTCAGGTACAAGAGGGAAGGGTATGAGCCTAGAACAAACAGAGCAAAGGAGGCAGCGCCAATGCTTGCATAAGGCAAACTAGGCAGTTACCTACAACACCAAAATGTTGGGGAGCAGCAAAATCCCCCCAGTGTGAGGCACAGAGTGGTACTGTACAGAGCCAATACTGCTAAAGAAGGGAGCACTGTGCTGGAGCCACTGCTGCCAATTGGTAAGTTGGGGGAAGGGGCTCCATAATTGAAGGGTTGCCTAGAGAACCAGATACTCTTACAACAGCCCTGAAAGGAGGATAATTTAATTTCTATATTTATTTCAAATATTTGTTTCCCACATATAACAGGAAACCCATGCTAAGTTGATTACAAAACTAAAATAAATCATCTATTAAAACAGTTACAACATACAGTAAATTGACAACAGTTATGCAGCATAAAATAAAACTCCTAAATCAGTGGGGATATGCTTGCTCAAATAAAACTGTTTTCAGCATTTTCCTGAACTTGAGGTAGTCTGTACATCCACAGATGTCTTCAGGGAACTCATATCCATTTAACAGGGCCAATAACGGAACACATGCAAGCAGGTTGTTTGCAACTGAGCCTCTTTCAATGAGGGCCTGATGAATGCATCTTTTCTGGAGGGGAATACAAACAAAGCAATTCAGCCAAATAGGCTGGACTCCCTTGTATAAAGGCCTTAAATACAATGCATAAGATTGTAAACTGAATTCTTTATCTGTCAGGAAGCCAATGCAATGTTCTCAATATGGGGATAAAATGATCCTGAATAGAAACCCCTGTAACCAGTCATGCTGCGGCAATCTGTAACATGGAAGTACACCCAGCTGATAGCTTGGCAAACCCATATACTATCAATTGAAGAGAAAACAGAGACATGAATTACTAACCAAATGTCATTCTCTGAAATCATATGTTTGAGTCAGCGCAATAGTCTTAATTTATAAAACCCATTCTTCAAAACTGCCCAGACTTGAGGCATATATGACTACTTAGAGTCAACCTGGAAACTTAAATCCCTGACTTTGGAAAATACTACCAAAACCCCGGATATAGATACTTGCAGGCACTCTGCCAGCATAGGCTGATGGCTGACCAAAGTGCCTCAGATCTGTCAGGGTTGAAAACAATTGACTGGCTATTAACCAGGATTAGATGATATCCAATGAAAAATCTGCCCCTTCCTTCCCACAAGTCAGGAAACAAGCTGAATATCATCACCAAAAAAATCTAAAATTTAAGCCTAGTTCTTTTGCAATACACAATGGTATTGGGGCGAGGTAAACCATTGTGGTATATTATTTAGTGTGTTTGTGCTTTTTAATAGTCAGTAAGGCAGTGAATAAACAGAAGTTAGAGTATTTTATTTTTAAATAGTCAGTAAGGCAGCTAATTAGCAGAAGTTAGTGTGTTTGTATATTAAGAAAAGAAAAAAAAAAGGTAGCCAGAAGCTAGAAATAAGCTAGGAGCAGTGTATACTTAAGTAAAAAGGTTGAAAAGTTCAGTTACCTTGGAAAGGTGTTAAGGCAGTGTGACTTGGTTTGATTAGGTACCAACATTTGTTAATCAAGAGAGCAGTGAGTCATTCAGGCTGACTAACTGAAGTGTTAAGGTTGTGTGATTGATTTGATTAGGTACCATCATTTGTTAATCAGAGCAGCAGTGAGTCACTCAGGACAACTAACTGTAGTGTAAATCTCCAAAGGGATTGTTTTGCACTAATTTACCTTAGAAGCACAATATATATTGCAAGGGAAGAGCTCAGTAACCCACAATCCAGTGGGAGCACTGAGAGGAGAGGATCACCTTGCTGGTGGCTGAAAGGAATCAGTAAGTTTTGCTTAGGAATTTTTTTTTTTAAGTATTGGGGCGAAGTAAACTATTGGGGTATATTATTTAGTGTGTTTGTGCTTTTAATAGTCAGTAAGGCAGTGAATAAACAGAAGTTAGAGCGTTTGTATTTCCAAAACCTACCATTTCTCACCCACCCACCTCTAGCTCATCCTTTATTTTATAGGCAGGTGCCACTTTCACACTAAAAAAAAAAATCAGCCTTTTAACTTCACTTCACAAATTCCCCACACCTTATTAAGAGTTTGATCACTGCCCTGTAGGCCACTAACAGACATATATTGAATTCACTAATACATTTAAAGGATGCTAATTAGACACATTCTTATTCCCATAGCAACTTAAACTTAACTAGATGAAGGCAGCAGTCCAGCAGCAAGAGGGGCACTTCCCAGTCTTTTACATCGAGTGTCACATGTATGATTTTTTAACCACCGGTGAGAAATTGTACATGTGCATGCGATGCAAATAGCTCCTGTCTCTCAGAGAACAAGTCCGATCTCTGGAGGCTAGAGTGGCAGACCTGGAGGAGCTGAGGAAGACAGAGAAGTATATAGATCAGACCTTTAGGAGTAGCCAAATCCCAACTTCAGACTGGCAGTCCTGGTGCTGCCTTGGAGGAACAGGGTCTCATGATTGCAGAGCATCAACCTAGTGCAGCAGGAAAGGATCCTGAGCAAGGACCTGCTCTCCAGCTGGTGCATTGTCCTTTCGCACCGAGGATGTGCCTCCAAGGGCTACTGCCCAGGAGGGAAGGGTTAGGTCGGCCATCATAGTTGGTGATTTGATTATTAGGAATGTAGACAGCCAGGTGGCTAGTGGGCGTGAGGATTGCCTGGTAACACATCTACCTGGTGCGAAGGTGGTGGACCTCACACGTCACCTAGATAGGAATTTAGACAGTGCTGGGGAGAAGCGGGCTGTCTTGGTACATATGGGCACAAACGACATAGGAAAATGTGGAAGGGAGGTTCTGGAAGCCAAATTTAGGCTCTTAGGTAAAAAGCTTAAATCCAGAACCTCAGGGTAGCATTCTCTGAAATGTTCCCTGTTCCATGCGCAGGTCCCCAGAGGCAGGCAGAGCTCTGGAGTCTCAATTGTGGATGAGACGATGGTGCAAGGAAGAGGGATTCAGTTTTGTAAGGAACTGGGGAACCTTTTGGGGAAGGGGAAGTCTCTTCCAAAGGGATGGGCTCCACCTTAACCAGGGTGGAGCCAGACTGCTGGCGCTAACCTTTAAAAAGGAGATAGAGCAGCTTTTAAACTAGAACAAAGGGGAAAGCTGACAGCCGCTCAGCAGCGCATGGTTTGGAGGGAGGTATCATCAAAGGATACTAATGATGCATGAGAATTAGGGCATCCCAACAATGAGGTTCCATTAATAAGAAAAGTAGTCCAAGTGCCTGTAACTAAAAGCTCACCAGAGCTAAAAAAATAAAAAATAAATCTAACATTTCCCTATCAATTAAAAAGCAGAATGAAAATACAAACAAAAAAACATACTTTGAAATGTTTGTATGCTAATGCGAGAAGTCTAAGAAGTAAGATGGGAGAAGCAGAATGTATAGCAGTGAATGATGACATAGACTTAATTGGCATCTCAGAGACATGGTGGAAAGACGATAATCAATGGGACAGTGCTATACCGGGGTACAAATTATATCGTAATGACAGAGAGGAGCACCCGGGATGCGGTGTGGTGCTTTATGTCCGGGAAGGCATAGAGTCCAACAGGTTAAATATCCTGCATGAGACTAAATGCACAATTGAATCATTATAGGTAGAAATCCCCTGTGTGTTGGGGAAGAGTATAGTGATAGGAGTATACTACTATCCACCTGGCCAAGATGGTGAGACGGACAGTGAAATGCTAAGAGAAATTAAGGAAGCAAACCAAATTGGTAGTGCAGTAATAATGGGAGATTTCAATTACCCCAATATTGACTGGGTAAACGTATCATTGGGACATGCTAGTGAGATAAAGTTCCTGGATGGAATAAATGACAGTTTTATGGAGCAATTGTTTCAGGAACTGACGAGAGAGGGAGCAATTTTAGATCTAATTCTCAGAGGAGCACAGGATTTGGTGAGAGAGGTAATGGTGGTAGGGCTGCTTGGCAATAGTGATCATAATATGATCAACTTTGAATTAATGACTGGAAGGGGACAGTAAGCAAATCCATGGCTATCGTGCTAAACTTTCAAAAGGGAAACTTTGATAAAATGAGAAAAATACTTAATAAATACTTAAAGGAGTAGCTACAAAGATAAAAAGTGTGCAAGAGGCATGGACATTGTTAAAAAATACCATCCTAGAGGCATAATCCAGATGTATTCCATACATTAAGAAAGGTGAAAGGCAAAACGATTACCGGTATGGTTAAAAGGTGAGTTGAAAGAGGCTATTTTAGCAAAAAATCTTCATTCAAATATTAGAAGAAGGATCCAGCAGAAGAAAATAGATAAAGCATAAGCATTGGCAAGTTAAATATAAGACATTGATAAGACAGGCTAAGAGAGAACTTGAAAAGAAGTTGGCTGCAGTGGCAAAAACTCAAAGTAAAAATATTTTTAAATATATGCAAAGTAGAAAGCCTGTGAGGGAGTCAGTTGGACCTTTAGATGATTAAGGGGTTAAAGGGGTTAAAGGGGCACTTAGAGAAGTTAAGGCCATCGCAGAAAGATTAAATGATTTTGTTGCTTCAGTGTTTACTGAAGAGGATGTTGGGGAGATACCCATTCCAGAGAAGGTTTTCATGGGAAATGATTCAGATAGACTAAACCAATTCACGGTAAATGTAGAAGATATGTTAGGCCTGATTGACAAACTGGAGTAGTAAATCACCTGGACCGGATGGTATACACCAGGGTTCTGAAGGAACTCAAAATTGAAATTTCAGATCTTTTAGTACAAATTTGTATCCTATCATTAAAATCATCCATTGTACCTGAAGACTGGAAGATGGCCAATGTAACCCCAATATTTAAAATAGGCTCCAGGGGAGATCCAGGAAATTACAGACCAGTTAGCCTGAAATCAGTGCCAGGAAAAATAGTGGAAAGTGTTCTAAATATCAAAGTCACAGAACATATAGAAAGATATGGTTTAATGGAACAAAGTCAGCATGGCTTTACCCAAGCCAAGTCTTGCCTAACAAATCTGCTTCACTTTTTTGAAGGGGTTAATAAACATGTAGATAAAAGTTAACCAGTAGATGTAGTGTATTTGGATTTTCAGAAGGCATTTGACAAAGTTCCTCATGAGAGGCTTTTAGGAAAAGTAAAAAGTCATGGGATAAGTGGTGATGTCCTTTCGTGGGTAACAAACTGGCTAAAAAACAAGAAACAGAGAGTAGGATTAAATGGACAATTTTCTCAGTGGAGGGGAGTGGGCAGTGGAGTGCCTCAGGGATCTGTTTTGGGACCTATGCTTTTCAATATATTTATAAATGATCTGGAAAGGAATACAACGAGTGAGGTAATCAAATTTGCAGATGATACAAAATTATTCAGATTAGTTAAATTACAAGCAGATTGTGATAAATTGCAGGAAGACCTTGTGAGACTGGAAAATTGGGGATCCAAATGGCAGATGAAATTTAATGTGGATCAGTGCAACGTGATGCAAATAGGGAAAAATAGCCCATGCTATAGTTACACAATGTTAAGTTCCATATTAGGAACTACCACCCAAGAAAGAGATCTAGGCATCATAGTGGATAACACATTTAAATTGTCTGTTCAGTGTGCTGCGGCAGTCAGAAAAGCAAACAGAATGTTAGGAATTATTAGAAAGGGAATGGTGAATAAAATGGAAAATTCCATAATGGCTCTGTATCACTCCAAGGTGAGACCGCACCTTGAATACTGTGTACTAGAAATGTGAATCGTGTGCCAGATCGTCTTAACGATCAGGTTCGGCTGGGGGGGGGGGGAATCTGATCGTTAAGATATGTGAATTGGAATCGTTTCCGATTCCAATTCACATCGCTAATTTTTTTTTTTAGGGAGGCCCGTGCCCACCCGACCCTTTAAATCGACCCCCTTAGCCTCCCCCACCCTCCTGACCCCCCCAAAACCTTTTAACATTACCTGGTAGTCCAGGGTGGCCTCGGGGGATGATTTCTCGTTCCCAGGCATCAGCTGCGCTAAAGAAAAATGGCGCCGATGTCCCTTTGCCCTTACCATGTGACAGTGTATCCTTGCCATTGCCCGGCCCCTGTCACATGGCAGGAGCACTGGATGGCCGGCGCCATCTTTAAAGATGGCGCCGGCCATCTTACTCATCAGCCCCTATTATAGAGTATAGTATAATAGGGGCTGATGAGTAAAAAAAAACACCCTGACCCTTTAAAACTGAACCCTTAGCTTCCCCCACCCTCCCGAACCCCCCCATCTTTAAAGATGGTGCCGGCCATCCAGTGCTCCTGCAATGTGACAGGGGCCGGCCAATGGCATGGATACCCTGTCACATGGTAAGGGCAAAGGGGCATCGGCGCCATTTTTTTTTAGTGCAGCTGATGCCTGGGAATGGGAAATCGTCCCCCGAGGCCCCCCTGGACCACCAGGTAATGTTAAAAGGTTTTGGGGGGGGTCAGGAGGGTGGGGGAGGCTAAGGGGGGTCGATTTAAAGGGTCAGGTGGGTTTTTTTTTATCGGGCCATCGGCGCCATTTTAATTAGTGGCAGCCAAAATGGTGCCGTTGGCCCGAGAGCGGGAGATCGCGCCGGGACCCCCCATTGGACCACCAGGTAATTTAACATTTTGGGGGGGGGGGGTTTGGGGGGGGGGGGGGAGGGTAAGGAATTGGTTTTAAAGGGTCGGGGGTGGGTTTAGGGGTTGTTTTGGTGTGCCGGTTTTCCCGCCCTCCCCTAAATAATTCCCATGCACTATTTAACGATTTAGGATGATTTATGACGATAAATCGGGGGCATTTGTATTGTATCGTGCACTCTGACGATTTAGGACGATTTTAAAATTATCTGACGATAATTTTAATCGTTCAAAAATGATTCACATCCCTACTGTGTACAATTCTGGTCGCCACATCTCAAAAAAGATATAGTTGCAATGGAGAAAGTACAGGGAAGGATGACCAAAATGATAAAGGGGATGGAACAGCTCCCCTATGAGGAAAGACTAAAGAGATTAGGACTGTTCAGCTTGGAGAAGAGGTGGCTAAGAGGGGATTTGATAGAGGTGTTTAAAATCATGAGAGGTCTAGAACGGGTAAATGTGAATCGGTTATTTACTTTTTTGGATAATAGAAGGACTAGGTGGCACTCCATGGTTAGCATGTGGCACATTTAAAACTAATCGGAGAAAGTTCGTTTTCACTCAACACACAATTAAAATCTGGAATTTGTTGCCAGGGGATGAGCTTAGTGCAGTTAGTGTAGCTGGGTTTAAAAAAGAATTGGATAAATTCTTGAAGGAGAAGTCCATTACCTACTATTAATTAAGTTGACTTGGAAAATAGCCACTGCTATTACTAGTAACAGTAACATGGGATAGATTTAATTTTTGGGTACTTGCTAGGTTCTTATGGCCTGGATTGGCCACTGTTGGAGACAGGATGCTAAGCTTGATGGACCTTTGGACTGACCCAGTATGGCATGTTCTTATGGCTGCAGATATAGTATATATTAAACAGTGTGTGGGACAGGCAGAGCCTTGAGAAATGCCCCCCTGAAGATCACTCCACTCTGCCGTTGACAAAGAAAATTGGAACCACTCCCAGACCTTCCCTTGGATTCCTATTCCAGCCAGCCTATCAAGCAAAATATTATGGTTTACCATGTCAAAAGCAGAGATAAGAATTAATAAAATTACAATCACCTCCCCACTTCCATCCAATTCCCTTAAAAACATATCATTCAATTATAGCAACAGTCTTTCTCCTGGGAGAATTCTGTATTACTGCAGAGTGCAGAATTTTCACAGAATTACCCTCCTGCGCAATATTTCCATTTTTGGTGCAGAATTTGGAAAGAGGTGCAACAGGTCGTGAGCGGACCTCATCATGCTCACAGCAAAAATATGACAGGCCCGGTGTGCCACGAGTGTAGCCCATCTTGCTAGCAGCAAAGATCTGGTAAGCCCAGCAGCCACAAGTGAAGCCCATCTCATTTGTGGTAAAGCTCTGATTGGCCTGCTGGTCACGAGCAGAGCCCATCCCACTTGTGGCCAAAGATATGAAAGACCAAGTGGGCCACAAGCAGAGCCCATCCCACACGGCTAAAGATGAGAGACCCTGCGAAAGAGAGCCTGGATGCAGAGGTATATGTCTGAGAGAGACCATGCTGGAGGTACCAAGTTTCCCAGTGATACCACCCAACCCAGGGAGAGGTCGACAGAGTTCTAAGAGTCAGAGGCCATGACAGCCAGTAGGGCAGAACTGGCTGGACTTTACACCTCAAGTGAAACCCTCCACTGGGCCACCATGTTTCCACTGTGGAGAAAGGGGCCATTTTGCCTAAAACTGTCCATGCAGGGGAGAGGAGCCAATGGACTTTAATGCTGTAACATCACACAGTTTTGTAACTTCATGGACATCTCCAGCTAGGGATTTTCATTTTTGTGATCTCTGTCGACCTAGCTGATGCTCCAACACAAGCCTTACTGGACTCTGTGAATGTGAAAATGCATGTTTGGAGATACTTGATGAAGTGAATCCAAATTGACTATGACAAGGTAGTGACTCTGGCATGCATTGATGGGGTTCATTAACAATATCCAAGAAGCTGGGTATGACTGAAGACCCAACATGAGCCCATGTTTCGCCTCAGTCCAGAGGCTGCATCAGAGGATTAAACAACAACAACAAAAATGCACATAACCAAATAACCCTATATGTAAAACCTCGACAAAAAACTAAAACCAACAACTTACCCCAATCACAAATACAAAAAATTCAGATAGCACTTTGGTATAACAGAATCTAAGGATTAAATCCACTTCTGTTCAGTTTGTATCAAAAGACAGGATAAACAAAAGGATTTAAATGTTTGGATAGTGTGGGGGATCCTTTTATGATCAATAATACATTAGAATTTGCCTGTGAGGTTACATTCATTGGCTGCTTTGTTTGTGGTCAGTGATTGTTAGATTACCATTGGCTGTAATCATACACATTATCCTGCATTTCTTTTTGAAAGGTGTGATTGATAGTGTTCTCCAGGTGGAAGGTAGTCGTCATGCATTGGCCATCTTGACGGCAAGGGGAGCACTGATTGGTTGATAGAAAGCCATGTGTTCCAATTAAAAGCTTTATGGGTTGTGTAAAGCAGTTTTTCCACCTCTGTAGTTAGTGGTAATGTCTTCCAGATTGGATTGTTTGAAAGATTTGATTTTCATTTAAGTTATTGTTTCTTTTCTTATAGATGTTTTTGAAAAGCACTATCTGAATTTTATATATTTGTGATTCGTGTAAGTTGTTGGTTTTTGTTTTTGTCAGGGTTTTTGGTATAGAGTTATTTTCTTATGCACATTGTTTTCATTTCATCCCCAAAGCAGCCTCTTGACTGAGGTGAAGCATGAGCTCATGTCAGGTGATATGAATGAATAATCCTAAGGAATATGACAGTTAAACAGCAAATATTGGCTTTTTAAAGATTTTTACAAAATCTTGTAATTAGGAATTTTATTTAATCAATTGTAATACTTTTTTTGATTAAATGTATTGAGAGAGAGAGAGAGAGAGAGAGAGAGAGAGATTTTCTGATATTTCTGATTATATTATATTTAGCTGGGTTGGTGCTGAGTTAGCCAGTCACAATATACCCAAAAGTTTATAAATTACATTTTTTCTACTTATTTCTCTTCTTCCCAGATATTTTCATCGTGACACATTCTAAAAAATGAAACATGTTTTGATGTTACCGATTAAACTGATAAATTACATTCTTTGCAAAAGTATCAAATGGAGGGTGCTTTCAGGATGTTCTACTCTTTGGTCTAGATTTACATTTCATTTAAATGTTTGCTCTAGCAAAACTAAACCCCCTTTATAATTAGCATGCTACTTAATGATAAAGCATTAGGGAACAGAGCAAAAAATATCATCAAATGCCATAATTGCATGAGTCTGAACTAGTATATGATTTGCCTAAGACATATTTATTACTAGACAAAATAGTCTGTAAAACCCCTGTGCAAATTAAGAACTGTATCAGTCTTTATATCTGATCCTATGTCTGTTACTCTACTTATAAGATGATTAATTAGCATGCTTCTTTCATAAAATATATGCTTTACTCAATAATTTAGGATATCTGAGTAGAAAATGACCTAGAACTCAGTGAACAAGCTATCAATATATTAAAAATAATGAAATGCAATCCATTCATTAGCTTGAATAATACTGCTACAAGAAGAAGTTTTGTATCTCTCAGCTGGAACAGAAAATATGATTTAGAGGTTCACTTAAAAGAAGCCAACTAACTATCTCACAGAGCTGCAGCTCCCTTGAAAAGACACCTGCAGTCTGGCTTCTATGTTTTCATGACTGCAAATTCTGATCCTGTCACATCTTTAAGGGGATAATTATTCCTTGACTAGAAAAGACCTATGGGGCTCATTGATAGTTCTGGGTACAATGATATTTCATTGCAGTTCAGATTAATACTGGTATACTTTGAGGTAATAAAATTAGCAGTAAAGTGAATTTAAAAAAATAGGCATTATCATTTTATGTAGTGCAAAGGAATTGCAAATGAGCACTTATAGCTCAAGAATAAAAATATAGTAGAAAAAAATGCAAAGTAATTTTCTAAAACTGAAGTTAAAAGCAAATAATGTCAGTAACTACTAGGGCCCTTTAAATTTCTGAAGCCTGTAAAAATGAAAAAGAGTAAAAATTCATAATAAAAAAAAGCGAAACATGGAAAATGCTAAAATCATTTTTTCCTTCAGGCAGTTAGCTTTTAAGGATAACAACTGAGGAAAAACTGAAAAATGTAGTCATTAAATATTTGGTTATTTTGACTGGCAGTTCTTTTAACCAATAGGATGTTTCTTTTTCTGTAGGAGCAAGTTGGAGGGGCAAAGCCAGATACAAATTGGGTGGTTGTACAGTTACATTTGCCTGCCCGGATGTTCATATTTGCCAATTAGAAAGTTCTTGTAGGGTTGGATATGATGGACAATACATATTTATTTATTTATTTATTTCATTAAAACATATTATTCACTAATATACTAAATGTTCTCTGAGCGAGTTGTATCATAAATGAATGTACAATAAAAAAGATACAAAAACAGGACAAAATAAAAGCAATAATAAAACACAAATGACACTACTTAAAATAGAAACATTAATGCTCAGAGATCCATACTAGGATGGTTTGTCCAATTAAGCAAAATTTACCACAATCCAGAATAGGGATGTGAATCGTTTTTCAACGATTAAAATTATCGTCCGATAATGTTAATATTGTCTTAAATCGTTATAGAACACGATACAATAGAAATTCTAACGCTTTATCGTTAAAAATCGTTAAATCGTGTTAGTGCACACTAACGGGAGTTAGTGCGCACTAACTCCCCGTTAGTGCGCACTAACTCGATTTAGTGCGCACTAACTGAAAATGATACAAATAAACACTTTCCAGGTCACTGAAGGTCAGTTAGGAATGAATATGTGTTCCTATTGGCTGGCTGCCCTCTTATCTATTGATGTTACCAAGGTTACCACTGAGGTGATGGTTGGGGGGGATGGGAAATGGAACTGGAAACTAACGAACACCAACAGAAAATGAAACAAAGTGTTCACACTTCCCAGGTCAGTAAAGGTCACTTAGGAATGAATATATATGTATGTATTCCTATTGGCTGGCTGTGCTCTTATCTATTGATGTTACCAAGGCTAACACTGAGGTAATGGTTGGGGGGATGTGAAATAGAAACAGTTGGAAGCTTGACAAAAAAGTAATGTAATGATCAGCACTCACGTGACTAGAACTTGTTTGTTTATTATTTTTGTTAGCAGGCACCTGAAATGCTAGTGCATGTTGAATTTGCCAATCACTGTGCATTTTAGAAAGGTGGTCCTGGCTGGAACTGTACACAGTTCAAATATATGTAATTGATTGTTGGTAAGTGTATTTTTTAAGTAGCCACACTGGCACAAGTATGTTTACTTTCCTCCTACTTAACTCACTATCTCAGCTTTGTAAGAAGGGCTTCTCTGCTTGTGTGTTGTTTTTGTTTGGTGTGAGGAGAGCAGAAACATCAGATCTTTATTCAATCTACTACAGTCATCTCTTACAGTGCCCTATCCCTATTAATACCAGGAGTGTTGTGATCTTCCTGCACACAGTGCCCTAACCCTGATACCAGTCTGAGACAGCTCCCTCCCTGCATTACTAGTGAGAGGCTGGCTTCACAGACAGGGGGGAGCTGCCTGACCCTCACTCCTGACTTCCCCCATGTCCCAGCTAGTGAATGGTGTGTGGGTGAGGGGGGGGGGGAGGATGGTGAAGTCTGAGACAGCTCCCTCCCTGCATTACTAGTGAGAGGCTGGCTTCACAGACAGGGGGGAGCTGCCTGACCCTCACTCCTGACTTCCCCCATGTCCCAGCTAGTGAATGATGTGTGGGTGAGGGGGGGGGGGGGAGGATGGTGAAGTCTGAGACAGCTCCCTCCCTGCATTACTAGTGAGAGGCTGGCTTCACAGACAGGGGGGAGCTGCCTGACCCTCACTCCTGACTTCCCCCATGTCCCAGCTAGTGAATGGTGTGTGGGTGAGGGGGGGGGGAGGAGGATGGTGAAGTCTGAGACAGCTCCCTCCCTGCATTACTAGTGAGAGGCTGGCTTCACAGACAGGGGGGAGCTGCCTGACCCTCACTCCTGACTTCCCCCATGTCCCAGCTAGTGAATGGTGTGTGGGTGAGGGGGGGGGGGGAGGATGGTGAAGTCTGAGACAGCTCCCTCCCTGCATTACTAGTGAGAGGCTGGCTTCACAGACAGGGGGGAGCTGCCTGACCCTCACTCCTGACTTCCCCCATGTCCCAGCTAGTGAATGGTGTGTGGGTGAGGGGGGGGGGAGGAGGATGGTGAAGTCTGAGACAGCTCCCTCCCTGCATTACTAGTGAGAGGCTGGCTTCACAGACAGGGGGGAGCTGCCTGACCCTCACTCCTGACTTCCCCCATGTCACAGCTAGTGAATGGTGTGTGGGTGAGGGGGGGGGGGGAGGAGGATGGTGAAGTCTGAGACAGCTCCCTCCCTGCATTACTAGTGAGAGGCTGGCTTCACAGACAGGGGGGAGCTGCCTGACCCTCACTCCTGACTTCCCCCATGTCCCAGCTAGTGAATGGTGTGTGGGTGAGGGGGGGGGGAGGATGGTGAAGTCTGAGACAGCTCCCTCCCTGCATTACTAGTGAGAGGCTGGCTTCACAGACAGGGGGGAGCTGCCTGACCCTCACTCCTGACTTCCCCCATGTCCCAGCTAGTGAATGGTGTGGGGGTGAGGGGGGGGGGAGGATGGTGAAGTCTGAGACAGCTCCCTCCCTGCATTACTAGTGAGAGGCTGGCTTCACAGACAGGGGGGAGCTGCCTGACCCTCACTCAAGCAGAGAAGCCCTTCTTACAAAGCTGAGCTAGTGAGTTAAGTAGGAGGGAAAGTAAACATACTTGTGCCAGTGTGGCTACTTAAAAATACACTTACCAACAATCAATTACATATATTTGAACTGTGTACAGTTCCAGCCAGGACCACCTTTCTAAAATGCACAGTGATTGGCAAATTCAACATGCACGTGTCTGCTAACAAAAATAATAAACAAAGAAGTTCTAGTCACGTGAGTGCTGATCATCACATGTCAAGCTTCCAACTGTTTCCATTTCACATCCCCCCAACCATTACCTCAGTGGTAACCTTGGTAACATCAATAGATAAGAGCACAGCCAGCCAATAGGAATACATATTCATTCCTAAGTGACCTTTACTGACCTGGGAAGTGTGAACACTTTGTTTCATTTTCTGTTGGTGTTCATGAGTTTCCAGTTCCATTCCCATCCCCCCAACCATCACCTCAGTGGTAACCTTGGTAACATCAATAGATAAGGGGGCTGCCAGCCAATAGGAACACATATTCATTCCTAACTGACCTTCAGTGACCTGGAAAGTGTCTATTTGTATCATTTTGAGTTAGTGCGCACTAACTCGAGTTAGTGCGCACTAACGGGGAGTTAGTGCGCACTAATCGGAAAAAATGATTTTTAACGATTTTTCAACGAAATAATCGTGCCAAACACGATTTTCTTCTCCTGCCACACGATTTCTATCGTTAAGACGATATGGAAAACGATTCACATCCCTAATCCAGAATGACTCCAACTTATCTGGGTAAGGTTTTAGGCAAATAATACTAACCTGCATAAATTGAAGTCAGTCCATGGGTATTTTGGGGTGGGTCAAACTTCCTGGGTCATTCATCAAGCCATGTTAGGGCATCATCATGCGATAAAGGCATGATGCTTATCACAACATGTATTAGTATTTAAATATGATCATGAGTATGCAATATCAAGAAAATTATGCAAATGAAGGACTCCTACCACATTTTATGGTATAATATCACATAATAACACTGGATTTAATGTGGGAAATAACAACACCTCTTTGATTTGTGGAAGACAGAAAAAAAAGATTTTATCATGCCATAGTGGCCGTTATCACGGGATAGAGATAATTATCGCACTATGATAAAATGAGGAATTTCCTCTGACACACCTACATAGCTCTGGTAAGCCAATAAAAACATCTTTTTATACCTGCCCTGTCTACCTAAAACAACAATGTTAAGTGGAAGTGTACTGGTAGTGGGATACTTGCTGCTTCAGGCTGCTCAACAACAGCAACAACAACAACAACAGGCAAGACAGGTTCAAGTGCCTCCTAGGGAAAGGAAATACCTTCACTGGAGCCAGAGCTGCAAGCCCTGCTGGTGGAACATGCTGGCCCACGTCAAGGCTTGCCATGCAGGAGGGCATGCAGGCAATACAGGGAGCTCACCTTTCATCCCCTCACCACATTACTGGCAATGCTGGAGAACTTCGTGTTTATGAGGTATCACCTGAACTCTCAGGCTATTATGGAATTATATCAAGAACTCAGAGAGGAGCTGGATCCTGTCACAGAAAGGCTCTGCACTACACCAGGTATCACCAAACTACTGAATGCCCTGCACTTTATGGCATCTGTTTCATTCCAAGCAACAGTCTCGGTCATCTGGGAATGTTCTAAATGCTTTTTTCCCACTGTCTGGGCCAGATCCTAACATGATGTGGTTGTCAAGTATCCCAGAGCTGCAAGTGATTCCTTTATACTTAGGCAATCTGGCCTGTTTGAACAATTTGAAGATGGCCTCTATGGTGGCAGTTGGCTCATAGGTAAGAGCAGCACTTCTTTCTATCATCCCACTCCAGCTATGTCTTTACTGCAAAGAAAAGCGATTGGCAGCACACCCTATACACACTACCCAAATCAACACGGGTACATATTCTATTTTAATCATTAATCTCAAATATCTAGAATAAGATGACATAGTTCATCTTTTATTCCCGCTCAAAATAAACGGACATAGCATAACACATTCAATTATGAGTGTTTTTATTACTACTTTGTTACCGTAAAGTCTTGGCACATGTATAATGATAGAATTCATAATCTTTTCCAATATTAATATTTGTGCCTTATTGTAAACCGTTACGATGGTACCTAACTTAGTGACGGTATAGAAAAGTTTTTAAATAAATAAATAAATGGCAGTAACATGCAGGGCTATCAGGGATATGACTACATCAGTTACATGACAAGTTCCTTGCACATTTATGTCAACAAGCTATAGTGACAGGGCCCAGGTTTCTTGCTCCATGTTGTTCAGGCCTGCTAATGTTCTGTATCCATACAAATCACTTTCCACTAAGGTCAGTGTGTGACCAAGCACTACAGACCTTCAGCTTATCAACTTAAAACATGTGGCAGTTGAAATCCTTTCTCCTGGAGTTGGTGAAATATCACTTGTCTACCCAAACCTTTTTTGGGTGCACAATGCAGGGACTCCCAGTCAGGTGTGCTCTTTTAGTGCTCTATTAGCCCTCAGCTAACGGTGCCCATATTGGTATCCTGTCTGCAGCACTTCTGCTCTGACAGCCAGGATGTTAACCACAGTTTGTCTTCACCATCATAGAAGTACAATGGAAGCAGTGGGATTTGTATTTGGCCAATCCTTTTCACTGTCATGTCTGACAAAGGTGAATCTATGGAGGATATACTGCAGAACAGCCAGGGACAAGAACAATCATACCTCTAGGTTGATGTTTTTCTGGAATGACATGCGGGAGCTATGATGTACAATTTCAGTATTAGAGAAGTGCTAGAACTGGGTAGAGATTAGAGATGTGCACTGATATTTTTTTTGTGTGTCATTTTTGTTTCGGGGCATTTACTGTCAAATTTCGGTTTTAGAATGGTTCGCGAGGTAGTCATTTCGTGTTTCCCTCGTTTTGGAGTTAGTGCACGCTAACAACCAGTTAGTGCTCCCTAAGTTCTATTAGGACACACTAACTCTGAAAATAGAAAACTAGGTAGTGTGCACTAACAGAAAATATGAAATTCCATGAAATTTTGTGAATTACTTTTGTTTCGGGGTGCTCCTGAAACACAACAAAATAGACAATTTTGTTGCCATTGTCTATTTCATTAAAAATGAAGCACATCCCTAGTAGAGACTGTTTTCTTGGGAGTGACATTTACACATTTTGTATGAAACCCTAATGCAATTTCCATTCATCTCTGACAAACTATTACAAAGTGCTACAGCATTCATACAGGGGTAGATTTTCAAACCCCGGCGCACATAAAAACCCGGGGTTTACGTGCGGGGCCGGGCCTTCCGCACGCCAGGCCGATTTTCAAATGGCCTGGCCATGCACGTAAACTCCAGGATGCGTGTAAGTCCCAGAGCTTGAAAAAGGGGCGGTCAGGGGGGAGGGGCTAGAGGCGCCCAGCACAGCAGCCATTTGCTGCTGTGCTGGGGGATAGAGTGCCAGTGGCTGCAACTTGCTCCTGCTCCGAGGCAGGAGCAAAAGGTAAAATAAGAAAATTTGGGGTAGTTAGGATAGGGATAGGGGGAGGGCAGGGTAGGGGAAAGGGAAGGGAGGCAAGGCTAGGGGGTTGGGAAGTTCCCTCCCAGTCCGTTTCTTAATTGGAGCGGACTTGGAGAGAACTGGGGAAGGCCCTGATGCATCACCGTGCGTATTTGCTAAAGTTCAGTCACACTTGATCGCACTGATCTGGCATTTTATAACATGTGCGCGCCAGCACATGCATGTTATAAAATTGCACGTCCATGTGCGTGCTCGTAAGTTTTGAAAATCTACCCCATAGCATTACAGTAAAAGGTGGCATGGACTTAGAGTTTAGAAATAGATTTTTATGGCTCCCATCAAGCTGTAGCTTAGATTCTAATGTCTTATAATGTGCTGTGGATAGGCAGTGAGATAACAAAGTCACAGGGATGTGGGTGATTCAGCTGTTCTCTCTTTGCCATAAGAGATTTAGGATAGTTACAGGATCTGGCTTCTCACAACACACCAGCAGAAATGAGGTACAACAAGGCAGCAGTCAAAAAAGCAAACAGAATGTTGGGAATTATTAGAAAGGGAATGGTGAATAAAATGGAAAATGTCATAATGCCTCTGTATCGCTCCATTGTGAGACCGCTCCTTGAATACTGTGTACAATTCTGGTTGCTGCATTTCAAAAAAGATATAATTGCGATGGAGAAGGTACAGAGAAGGGCTACCAAAATGATAAGGGGAATGGAACAGCTCCCCTATGAGGAAAGACTAAAGAGGTTAGGAATTTTCAGCTTGGAGAAGAGACGGCTGAGGGGAGATATGATAGCGGTGTTTAAAATCATGAGAGGTCTAGAACGGGTAGATGTGAATTGGTTATTTACTCTTTCAGATAATAGAAAGACTAGGGGGCACTCCATGAAGTTAGCATGTAGCACATTTAAAACTAATTGGAGAAAGATCTTCTTTACTCAACGCACAAAGGGATAATCACTTCCCTTTTCTTACTCAATATTCCTCTCTCTATGCAGCCCAGCATTCTTCTGGCTTTTGCTATCGCCTTGTCGCATATTTTCGCAGACTTCATATCATTAGACACTATCACCGCAAGGTCTCTCTACTGCTCCGTGCACATCAGCCTTCCCCCCCCCATCGAATACAGTTCATTCAGATTTCCACTCCCCATATGCATGACTTTGCACTTCTTGGCATTGAATCTCAGCTGCCATATCTTTGACCTCTCTTCCAGTTTCCTTAAATCCCGTCTCATTCTCTCCACTCCTTCCGGCGTGTCCACTCTGTTGCAGATCTTAGTGTCATCCACAAAAAGACAAACCTTACCTTCTATCCCGTCCGCAATGTCGCTCACAAAGATATTGAACAGGACCGGTCCCAACACCGATCCTTGTGGTACACCGCTCTCTCTTCAGAGAAAGTTCCATTTACCATCACACATTGTCTTCTGTCCGTCAACCAGTTTGCAATCCAGGTCACCACCTCGGCACTCACTCCTCTCATTTTATTCACCAGTCTCCTGTGCGGAACCGTATCAAAAGCTTTGCTGAAATCCAAGTAGATGACATCGAGCGCTCTTCCTCGATCCAATTCCTTGGTTACCCAGTCAAAAAAGTCAATCAGATTTGTCTGACAGGATCTTCCCCTGGTGAATCCATGCTGCCTCTGGTCCATCAATTCTCCGGACTGTAGATAGTTCACTATTCTCTCTTTCAACAGTGACTCCATTACTTTTCCCACCACCGAAGTGAGGCTAACCAGTCTGTAGTTACCAGCCTCCTCTCTGTTCCCACTCTTGTGAAGCGGGACCACCACTACTCTTCTCCAATCACTCGGCACCACTCCCGTTTCTAGGGATCTATGGAACAGGTCACACAGCGGACCCGCCAGCACATCTCTGAGCTCCCTCAGTATCCTTGGATGAATACCATCAGGCCCCATGGCTTTGTCCACTGCCAGGAGTGCAGTACATTTCCCTGAACTACTTTGTCCTTCCTGCACTGGTCCCACTCCCGCGAATGTAGGATAGGGTGGTCCGCGACCAGCCCATGGGGTCCGCCCGTGTCAGTGGGCTGAGTAGGGCACCCTGAGGGATCGTGCCACTGCCCTGAAACCCAAGTCTTGTCTGTGCATCCTTTACCTCGTTCCTTCCTGCGCTAGACCCGCTCCTGCGGATGTAGGACAGGGTGGTCCGCGACCAGCCCATGGGGTCCACCCTTGTCAGTGAGCTGAGTAGGGCACCCTGAGGGATTGCATCATTGTCCGAATACCCGAGTCTCATCTGTGTCTCCAGCACCTCATTCCTGAGCCCACGTCTGTGCCTGAGTCCACCTCTGTGCATCCAGCACCTCGTCCTGAGTCCATGTCTGTGTCAGAGTCTACATCGTCCCTGAAGTCTTGTCTGTATTTCTATGTTCCAGTCTTCACTGCCCTGGCCTCCATCCGGCCTGCCGCTTCGTGCCGTACCCTGCAGCAGGTCCGAAAGGGCTGGGAACGGTCAGAGGACTGTTCAGAAGACCAACATTGCGTTGTTGGGTCTTCCGAAGCGTGCAGGTCCGGAGGAGGGCCTGTCTTCCCAGTTATCACTCCAGCCTTGCTCCCGTCCAGCCCATGCTCGGGCATGCCACACCTCCCGTGGCACCTCTTCAGAGTTCCTCTGGGGTTGAGCCGTGGCCCAAGGACACACATCTCCCAGGAAGTGGGATCGCTCTCCTAGCGCTCCCCAACACTCTATACCAGAAAATATCAAATTAACTCAAAACACAGGAGAATTTAAAAAACATTTAAAAACTTACCTATTTAAGTGTGCTCACAACCCCAGATAATTGAGCCAATACTGATCATAACCCAAAGAATAATTATAATAAGAGTCAATACATACTTCGTTTTATCACAACTATAATTTACTGCAATACTGATGTTCTTGGTCTAAATTTTAATAGTAGGTAGAGTTTTTATATTCTCAATTGTATTTTATTATTATTTGGATTTTATTTGGATTGTATTACCTTTTATCATGAGCACTTATTTAATTGACAAATTAGTTTAAATATATACTGTTTGTTTGATTGAAATTTTAAATTTTGTGTGTTTGCTGTAACCCACCTAGATGGCCAGACCCTGACCAATTCGCAGTATATAAACATTTTTTTTAAATTAAAAAAAAAAAAATGTAGAAATAATGTGTCCTTCTATATGCTAGTGATAAGTGCCAAATGCATTGACGTGTACCCTAACAGAGTTGCTTTTGAGGTCAGATGCTGAAAAATTTAGAAGGTATTCAAGCAGTATTTGGTGGAACAAGGAAAGGGATTATGCATTTGCTCTCTCACACCAGACAGCAAATCTCGTCCATTTTAAACCAGTAAGATCTTCTGGTGTATTGCTTCCTAGAAGTCAGTAGGACCTGAGATACATTATACAAGAAGAGAAAGGAACAAATCATTCAATTCTCAACATCCAGGCTATAAGGGCCAGAGATCCAATGCTGGATGAAACAATGTTCCCTGATTCAGTGTGGTCTGTGATAGGGAAATGGTCCACATGACTGATCATCTGGTAGAGGTAGGCTATTTGAACATTGTCCCCTTAGACATTGGAAACCTACTCTAAAGTATGGTGTGATATACTGCAATATGTCATTTTGTTTTTACTCCATCAAGAAAATAGCGCTATTGCTTGCATGTTGTGTGTAATCCCCCCCCCCAAAAAAAAAAAAATGTAAATAAACAATGTTCATTTACGCTGGCAGATTGTAGTATAATGTGCATTGCAGCTGGGAATGCCTAATAAAGAATATTGATATAAATTACTAATATTTTCCTTTATTTTTCATAATCGAACATAAGATGCTTTATTTTTGTAATAAAATCTCCTTTAAAGTAAATAAAGCAATTTTTTGCATTGCAAATAGTTGCCTCCTAATTTTAAGGCTGTGCAAAGTTTCTGTAATTATTTGTTCAGGTCTATTACATTAATATCTGTTCATTTAAGCAATAAAAGTCGAAGCAGGGGGCCATTAATAACCAACTAAGAAGAGATAAGGACCCAGGAGGGTCTCCTACTTCCTAGACTTACCTGGCTGATTAATGGCCATGCTACAGTGGTTTTATTGCTATTATAAACCTACACAGCTTTTTATTTAATGCAGAACCAGATAGATTTCTGAAAAAAGTACCTTGTCTGTTTTTTAATCTTATTGCTTTTCATCTTGTATTTTATTCTTGGGAAGGCTTTAGTCATGGGCCTAAGCAATACAAATATATCTTTTGTACATGCTGAAAATAGCATGCTATACAATAATGGCCCGGTTTTAAATGGCCCGCGCGCATAAAAAACAGGGGATATGCACACGGCCGGGCCCCTTTTAAAATGCGTGCGGCGCACCCAAGGCTCGGCCTCATGCATAACCCCTGTTAATGTGCAAGAGAGCTGGGCCTCGGCAAAGAGACGGTTTGGGCGGCGGGGAGGGGCGAGGCTGGAGGCGGCCAGCACAGCTGCTGTGCCGGGGGATCGCGCACTGGCAGGGTGCCGGCGCGCGCAACTTGCTACTGCTCCTTTGGAAGAGCAACAGTTAAATTTTAAAAAAATAGGAGTACCTAGGATAGGGATAGGGGGGCGGGTAGGAGAAGGGAAGGGGAAGGGAGGTTAGGGTAGAGGAAGGGAACTGGGGGAGCCCCGATCTCGTCAACATGCGAATTAGCTAAATTCTACTCCCCTTGCGCACGCCGCCCAGGATTTTATAAGATGCACGCGCCATCGCACTCATGTTATAAAATTGCGCGTCCATGTGTGCGCTTGCCGGGTAGCGCGCGCACGCATGGATGCATGTGCGTATTTTTTAAAAATCTACCCCTATGTCCTTTGATGGTAACTTTCCAATAGGTGCTCGGGCACACATACACACATGTACATCAGCATGCACCCAGAGATGCGGACATTTTATAACAGGTGTGCACATATGTACACATATTATTAAATAACCTAGTGCATGTATATGAACACCTAATTTTAAGCTTGTGCACACTCAGCAACATAAATTGGGTTTGAGCCACATAAGGGAATTTTATAACAGGCACACATCCACACTATGACCAGATTTACCAGTTTGTCCATCAGTTTGCCCTCTCTAGAACAAGGTCCTCCAATCCTCCCTGGTTCTTTAATCTGTATTACCCTCAGTTCCCCAAGATCCCTGAAACCCCTCACAAATGCCTGGAAATTCTTTTATTAAGATTTACATCTCCTTCATAGCAGCAGTCAAAAAAGCAAACAGAATGTTAGGAATCATTAGGAAGGGAATGGTTAATAAAATGGAAAATGTCATAATGCCTCTGTATCGCTCCATGGTGAGACCGCACCTGGAATACTGTCTACAATTCTGGTCACTGCATCTCAAAAAAGATATAGTTGTGATGGAGACAGTACAAAGAAGGGCAACCAAAATGATAAAGGGTATGGAATAGCTCCCCTATGAGGAAAGCCTGAAGAGGTTAGAGCTGTTCAGCTTGGAGAAGAGACGCCTGAGGGGGGATATGATAGAGGTCTTTAAGATCATGAGGAGCCTTGAACGAGTAGATGTGACTCGGTTATTTACACTTTCGAATAATATAAGGACTAGGGGGCATTCCATGAAGTTAGCAAGTAGCACATTTAAGACTAATCAGAGAAAATTCTTTTTCACTCAACGCACAATAAAGCTCTGGAATTTGTTGCCAGAGGATGTGGTTAGTGCAGTTAGTGTAGCTGGGTTCAAAAAAGGTTTGGATGAGTTCTTGGAGGAGAAATCCATTAATGGCTATTAATGAAATTTACTTAGGGAATAGCCACTGCTATTAATTGCATCAGTGGCATGGGATCTTCTTGGTGTTTGGGTGATTGCCAGGTTCTTGTGGCCTGGTTTGGCCTCTGTTGGGGGCAGGGTGCTGGGTTTGATGGACCCTTGGTCTGACCCAGCATGGCAATTTCTTATGTTCTTATGTTCTTACATGGCACTGGACCTGGCCTGTGTACATATCTCTTGGCCCTGCCCCCAAAAGGTCCATGCCCCGCCCACACCCCATCCAATTCCACCCCTTTATTTGTGTCTGATGTGAAGTATTTGCACATTGGGACTTGTGCGCTAGGGGTGGAACCCCAAGAATTTTTCATGACATTTTCATGTTTGGAGCAGGGGTGAGCCATTTTGGGTTCACCCCCAGAACATTGTTTTTTCTTTTTGTTAAAATTTGTATTTAAAAACATTTTTTTTTTTATCTTAAAATTCCCATTTATTTAAATATACCCCCCACACCAATAGAGCCCCCATCCCACCCCCTGAACCTCCCGAGATTCACCTAAAGTCCATAGTGGTCTAACAAGCCGGCGGCTGCCATTAGTCAAAATGTCACCAGGGGCACTTTGCACTTACCATGTGACAGGGCCTGCCAGTGCCATTTGGCTGTTCCTATCACATGGGTGAGTCTTGGGAAGTCAGGAGGGTGGGCGGGGGGATCTTCTGGTGGGAGAGTATATTTAAAGAAATGGGAAGGTATCTTTCCTTTATTTAACTTAACTCACTATTGGGGAAGAGGCTGGGATTTTCTTCTGTTCTATATAGGTCTTAAGTTGTTCAGGCGAGAAAAAGATAAATACATTGTTCTGCTTTTTCAAGACGCACTTACACGGAAACCTCAAAGTAAAGATAAAAATAGCAGATATGAACCTTGGCTTAACAAATTTCTTGTTATATATACTCCCCTTGAGTTTCAGTACTATGCAGTGTCTCCCTCATTTATGATTAATACTAATGAGTCTGGTTATGTTAAATATGTTTCTCAAGTATAAGCTTAACTTCACAGAAATGGAAGTATAGCATGTTTTCTTTCTTTTTGATTTTGTAAATCATTCCCAGATCATGTATTTCTTATGTAAACTTATTGTTTTGTGTATTATATCTAAAATGATAAATAAATAAATAAATAAATAAATAAATAAATAAAAAAAGAAATGGGAAGGGTTAGGGTTTTAATACAGTACATTTTTTAACCATCCTCCAAAAAGAAAACACTTCGACAAATTACAATACATTTTGTGGGTTTTCCCTTCACTTTTTTAATTCCCGAAATGCAACAAAATAGGAAATATCATCTTTAGATCCTATTTTGTTGCAAATGACTGCCCATTCCTATCGTGCATGCATGTAGAGGGCTTTTAAAATCGGTTGGATACGTGCATATTCTACATGCATGTACATCTCCCAATTTTTTAATTCTCCTTTATGTGTAGTCATTGAAAAGATCCTTCAAAACTTTAAGATTACATATTAAAATTAGCACATACCCAAATGTAAAGGAGAGAGCATTGTTTTGTGATCTATATAGCAGTATCTGGGAGACCTAGCAGAAGTAACTATTACTGGAGTGTGAGAATGGCTATTGATATCTGGTACAGAAATGTATTATTTTATATTAAATTGTATTTTGTATATTATACCTTTATATAATTGTGCATTGCCTTGAGCATTTTTTAGCAGTAAAGTGATCAATAAATGCACTAAATAAATAAATAAATAAATAAACAAACAAACAAATAAATGCATATATGCAAATGAGGCTTTAATGTTTGCACAGTAAACAGCATGGTGTGCTTTTCTCATTGTTTATTAACAGTGAGCTCCTTAATGCCAAAAGTTTAGTGAGTCCAAAGCCAGGAAATCTCCCTTGCCATCATGCCCAAAGTGAAAGGACCTGTAATCAGGAAGAATTTCCTCCCCCCAAAACAGTCTATAAAGAACAACTAACCCTTCTCCCTCAGCAGCGATGACAACCCCCTCCTTTTGCCATTCCTCCCCAGGATCAATGACACCCCATTCTGGGCTTGCCCTTTTTCCCCCATCACAATGAGTAGCTCCTCCAGAACAATCCCCAGCATCAATGATGGTCCTTCTGAGGGAACCCACAGCACAATGATTACCTTCCTCCAGGGCTTCCCTACACCCCTCCCCACTAATATTCCATCTAAGTTTTGAAAGGCTGTATGCACAAATGTTTTTCTTTTGTGCAACTTTTAAAAGCTGAGCTCAAATTTGTGTGCTATGAGCCAATATAATTCAAATAGTATTAGGATTTCTTGTGGATACTATGGGGCCGATGTAATAAGCTCCAGTAAACCTTCCGTGGGTTTTTGCACATGGTAGACTGAGCGTTTTCCTGTGTTAATCTTACATGTGTATGTAATAGCGCATTTTGCAAGGAAAAAATGCATAAGAAAATAAGAAATTGCCATGCTGGGTCAGACCAAGGGTCCATCATGCCCAGCATCCAGTTTCCAACAGAGGCCAAACCAGACCACAAGAACCTGGCAATTACCCAAACACTAAGAAGATCCCACGCTACTGATGCAATTAATAGCAATGGCTATTCCCTAACTAAACTTGATTAATAGCAGTTAATGGATTTCTCCTCCAAGAACTCATCCAAACCTTTTTTGAACACAGCTACACTAACTGCACTAACCACATCCTCTGGCAACAAATTCCAGAGCTTAATTGTGTGTTGAGTGAAAAAGAATTTTCTCTGATTATTCTTAAATGTGCTACTTGCTAACTTCATGGAATGCCCCCTAGTCCTTCTATTATTTGAAAGTGTAAATAACCGATTCACATCTACTTCATTCATTAACTTAGAAAATAGCCACTGCTATTACTAGCATCAGTAGCATGGGATATACTTAGTGTTTGGGTACTTGTCAGGTACCTGTAGCCTGGATTGACCACTGTTGGAAACAGGATGCTAGGCTTGATGGACCCTTAGTCTGACCCAGTATGGTAATTTCTTATGTTCTTATGTTTGAAAACCACAGAGAGTCTCCCTATCAAAATGCAAGGGTGGGAGAAGGCAAGTACATTTCTACCAATGTACTTTGCACCTGCCAAGAAATAGGTGCAAAAATATGTGGATGAACATACATGTAGATAATTCATAATTAAATCACATACTTTCACTCCCTATGTCCCCACCCCTTTCTTAACACACATGCTGTGAACAATGTGCATACTTTTTCCTGCACTGAGTTGGACAATACTTAAAGTGAATTTTTATGTGGGTAAGCCTGGTAAAAGTGTTTAATTATCCTCTATACACCCACTTCATATTCGTGAAGCAAGCCAACCTATCAGGTGTGGGCTTTTCTTCCTTATGTGATCTGCACATAACACCACTCTCAAGATGTCATTTGTTTTCTCACTTGAATACTGCATCACATATTGCACATTAATGTACATTCCAGTAGATTTCCTAATCAGCTAATAATTCTTCATTGCCATGCCCATTACCATATTTACATAGTCAGCCACCATAAATGTCTTAAGAAATGTGATAAATGGTTGATATGTACGGTGAAGATAAGCATTTATCATATAAGTGGTTTTACTACATGATAAACATCTGGCTCCTTATTACACTTTAGTACATCTACCCCTTAGTGCTCTTAGAGGCTCCTCCTAGGCTGTTATATTGATGAATGATGGGTCTAAATGTAGAAATGTGAATGAATGTGTAGAGAGGAATCCAAAGAATATATATTTCTCAGAGTGATTGCAGAAAAGTAGTATGAATGGGAATTATGGAAAAATTCTAGATATTTTTGTGTAGTACGTAGGATCTATCAATACCACTTAAAAAAAAAAGTGTCATGATATTTTGCAGACATCATATACTATCCCCTTAAAAGCAACCAGATCTTTTTTGGTTTACATTCCAGTACAATCAGCTAGAATAAAATGAAAATAGTGAAGTATGAGCAAGCTCCCATTATTTTCCATGGAAGGACATTAAAATAAGCATTTTTTCTCTCTTTGGAAATGACAGCTATATGGGCAAAATGGAGGCCAGAAAGACTTACTCTTGCTTTGACCTAGGATATTATTTTCAGGGTAGATGTCACAGGGAAGAGAATAAAAGTGATGTATCCAGGGAGTTACGTGATATATTGGAGGGGTAAGACATGTTCTTGCTGAGCTCCACTTTCCCTCCCTCCAGAGAAGTTAAACCTCTTTGCTTTTTACAATTATTTGCCTGTTTAGGTGCTCAACCACATGATCCAATACTCTAAGCTACTTGCTGGGTATCTTACTTTTTGATTGTATGGTTGAAATACCGCAATGCCGAGGTCTGGATAAAGCTAAACTGACAGAAACTGAGGGGTCATTTTCTAACGCTTATCGCGTGCGACAGCATGCAGAGGTGGAGTCAGGGTGGCAAGGGGAGGAGTTGGGGTAGTGAGGAGGCGGACTCTGCGGTGTCTTCGCTGGTGGTGATAAGGTAAGCCACATTATTGTCACCAGTAGCATACCCAATAGCGCCACCTTTCATGGTGGCGCTATTGGGTGCGAAAGCCGGCAGCGAAAACACCAAGGTGGTGTGATGGCTGCCGCCTTTCGCAGGCCCATCCCCCCTTTGCCCCCTGCCCCGTTTTCACTGGATTCACCATTCTGCGGTAGAATGGTGAATCCAGGCTTAAGATGGGGATGAGTGCGTGTACTTCCTCATCTCCCAGGGCTCCAGACGCCAAGGTAACTGAGGTTGTTGAGGCAGTAGTTGCGGCACACGACATAAGGTTTGAAAAACTTTATGACAAATTTGAAGATATAAATCAGCTGTTGGGGGGAATCAACAAAGTGATTTCAGGAAGTGGAGGCGCACATATCTACAGTGGAAGATCAGGAGGATAATTTGCGGAAACAACTTGCTGAATTAAAATAAGAAATGATTAATCAAGCTAAAAAGCTTGATTAATCATTTGTGTATTTGATTTCCCCACTAAACATGGCACCCTCAGGATTGCACAAGCTCATCGACTAAGCCAGATAATGGCAGAGAGAAAGAAGCTGCGGCCAGTTATTGAAAACTTCTCAAATCAGCCCATAAAATGGATATCTTCAATGCTTATCGGGAAAATCACACAATCCTGATTTTTCAGGATTATTCAACGCTGGTGATGACACAATGGAGGCTTTTGCACTGGTTTGTGCAAAGCTGGTGCAGCGTAAATCCCCTTCATATTACAGTTTCCAGCTAAACTAAGGGTTATGTGGCAAAACAAATATCACATATATGATTCAGTGGAGGAAGCACTAAATTTCCTGCAAACCATGGAAGTGCGATCCCCAGAGTGAAAAATCAACATAGTTCTGATTTTGTTTGCCTTGTTACCAAAGTGTAAAGTTTTTGCAGCAATGAAGCGTTAGCTGTGGTTATGAATAGGGATGTGAATCGTTTTAATAATGAATTGAAACATCGTATGATATTTCTTAATTCGTTATAATTTGGTTAAAAACTAGAAACCAACACTTTTTCCCCGAATTTTCGTGAAAATTGTTTTTCGGGTTAGTGCGCGCTAACTCCCATTAGCGCGCACTAACAAAAAACATGGTTAGTGCGCGCTAACTCCCGTTAGCGCGCACTAACAAAAAAACATTATTTTTGTTATTTTTTGTTACTTTTTGCTATTTTTTGTTAGTGCGTGCTAACTCCTATTAGCCAAAAAACAAAAAAAAAAATGTCGATCCGCGGGAAAACAAGATTTTCCCATGGCCAGACGAACCCAAAAGTGGGAACGATCAGGATTCCGATTCACATCCCTAGTTATGAGACCTGTTTCAGCATATTTTTTTGCTACTTTCAATTTTTGTTATTTGCGATTTGGGAACTGATAGTTCAACTGTTATATACTAGAGATGTGTATCGTGTGATCGATCGTCTTAACGATCGATTTCGGCTGGGGGGGGGAGGGAATCGGATCGTCGCGGTTTTGTTTTTCTAAATATCGTGTAAATCGTGAATCGGGGGAGGGCGGGAAACCGGCACATTAAAACATCCCTAAAACCCACCCCGACCCTTTAAAATAAATCCCCCACCCTCCAGAACCCCCCCCCCCAAAATGTCTTAAATTACCTGGGGTCCAGTGGGGGGTCCCGTTGTGATCTTCCACTCTCGGGCGTTGGGTGCGTTGATAGAAAATGGCGCCGGCGCCATTTGGTTCGTGTTCCCCGATGTCACGAGTGTAGAAGATCGCTCCCGGACCCCCGCTGGACCCCCAGAGACTTTTGGCGAGCTTGGGGGGGCCTCCTGACCCCCACAAGACTTGCCAAAAGTCCAGCGGGGGTCCGGGAATGACCTCCTGCGCTCGAATCGTGTTGCCGTATGGCCGGCACCATTTTGCTGTACGGCAAAGCAAAATGGCGCGGCCGTACGGCAACACGAGTCGAGCGCAGGAGGTCGTTCCCGGACCCCCGCTGGACTTTTGGCAAGTCTTGTGGGGGTCAGGAGGCCTCTTATTTCTAGGAGGTGACTTTAATTGTGTGTTAGACCCAGTATTGGATAGGATATCAGGCTGTCCTGGTAAAGGTGATATAGAGAAGAGAGAGTATCTTAAGTATGTAATGCTTTGGGGTTAGTAGATGTCTGGTGCACGCTCCACCCAATGAATATTTAGTATACTCACATCTCGAGGGCACAAGGTACTGGCTCTCGAATAGACTATATTTTAATAAGGGACAATGATTTTGCTAAAGTACTAAAGGCAGATATAAGGCCACTGGAAATAACAGATCATACACCGGTGTCCTTTGATTTTCAGGAACTCTGTCCAATTCCCGAATATGGAGATTTCCCAATATAGGAACGAAGGGTTTCAGACCTTTTTACAAAAAAAATGGGAATCACTTCAGTGATAATGCAGAGCATAGAAGTCATCCACTCCTGTTTTGGGAAATGACGAAGGTGGTGCTATGCGGTAAAATCTTAGTTTTTGTTGTGGCAAGAAAAAAAGCATTGCTTCAACAAATCTGACAATTGAAAGGTAAATTAAGAGAGACTAAATGGATGTATGAAAAGAAACTGACTAAACAAAATAAAGACAACCTGGTTAATATGCAATATGCCTTAAACTCTGTATTGCACCAGAGTGCACAGAAGGCTTTGTGGTATTAAAAAGCTAAATACTATCATGGGAAAAATCTTGGAAAATGCTTATTTTCACTCTGTTAAAATGTTATAGTTGATCAATAAGCATATATCGTTCATCAATAAGCATATATCGTTCAATTGTAAAATATCTGTTCTTTTCTGTTCCAATGTCATTTCGATGTAACAAGTTGTTCAACTGTAAACCGGGGTGAAGGCTAATTGCTAAACACTGGTATATAAAAGCTCTGAAATAACTACATAAATAAATGGAATAAATAAATCTTGGGGAGGGAGGAGGTATATTTCTGCTCTGCGATCCCTGTAGGTAAATTGGTCAATTCCACCAAAGATATTAGTGACATATTCCATCATTTTTATAAGATATTGTATGCTGCGGAGCTGCTTTCCATGGATCATGTTGAAGACTGTTTACTACAATCTGGCTTGCCTAAGTTAACAGATTCCCAGTTAGAGGCACTTAATAAACCTATTCATGCACAAGAAGTCCTGGATGGCATTCAAAAGGCCAAATTATTAAAAACACCTGGCCCAGATGGCTATCCAGTCAATTTTTTAAAGATATTAGACCTGCAATTAGTGTTACCTTTGAGTGTAGTATTTAAATATCTTACTGATCAGTCATTTTCACCTTACTCCCCCAAATTGGCATATATTACTGTAATCCATATGCCTAATAAAGACCCCACTTCCCTAGTATCGTATCGACCTATCTCTTCTAAATTTTGAATTTAAACTCCTAGCTAAAATAAATGTTTGATAGACTGGCTGCAGTTTTGCTGCATGTCATAAAATATGATCAAGTGGGTTTTGTTAAGGGCAGAAGCTCGTCTAAAATTTCTGTAAGATCCTGGCCTCCTTGGAGACTTGCCACTGGTGAGGACTTCCTTCAATGCTAATTAGTTTTGACACCGAAAAGGCATTTGATCATGTGAGCTGGCCTTTTATGATTGCTACATTATTCAGGCTGGGCATTAGAGGATATTTCCATAAGGTAACAGAGGTTTTCTAACATCAACCTTTGGTCTCTGTGTTACTCAACGGAGTTCCCTCTGCTACTATTGAGCTCCACCAGGGGACGAGACAGGGATATCCCCATCTCCACTTTTATTTTTTATTACTTTGAAGCCTTTATTAAATAGAATTAGAGGAAATGCTAATATCAAAGGGATCACTGTGAGGCCAGAAGAGGTGCCACAATTTAAATTGGTCGCATTTGCTGCTGATATTCTAGTCCATATTGGTGACCTAGAGAAATCCTAGACAGTACTGTTGGAGGAATTTACTATATATAGAGATGTTGCAGGCTTGAAATTGAATCTAGAGAAATCTAAGGTAATGTTCACTAAACCGGAATTGCAGGGGTGGCAATGGGAAAACTTTCCTGCCCTAGGGTGGAGGATTCTCTACCATATCTGGGAATACTGATACCTCAGATTCCAGAAAAGATACAATCTTAAACTATGAGATTACATGGAAAAGGACTAATAATCAGCTAAAAAAAGTGGCTGAACCTTCTGATTTCTCTGGCTGGGAGAGCGGCATTGTATCAGATGATGATTCTTCCCCAGTGGTTGTATTTGATGAAGATGGTCCTCATTTATTGGAGTTGGAGGGGACTTGCAGGTATAGATAAACAAATGTAAACGTTTATTTGTAAGGGTTTAAAACCCCGTATAGCTCTTGCCAAATTATAGTGCTTCAAAGTACAAGGAGGGTTAGGTTTAGATAACATAAGGATGTACAATGTTGCTTGTAACTTGCACCATATCGGCGTCTGGATTATGGATACTAATTATTATACACCAATGCAGATAGAAAAATTTAAAATTAAATTACTACAACTATGCTTTATTCTACATAAAACAAAACATGTACTTCTATATATCTTCAGAATAGTGTTCTCATATGACCTATTTTGCATGCTTGGCGGTGGTTTTGCAACACACTGGGACTTCGACCTCAGGTCACTCATCTTCTGCCCTTGTTGAGTAATAAAGATTTTAGCCCCAGCATGCAAAATAAAGTATTTAGAGTGTGGCATCATAAAGGTATTCAAACTATACTTCAGGTAGTTTTTGAGTCAAATCAATTGTGCTCTTTCCAGTCCCTTCAAGATAAGTATTCTCTTGACCCAGAGCAATTTTTTGCCTATTTACAATTACGGCATTATGTGAATTCTTTAACTATACCTGCCCCTCATAATCATGCTTGGGAACTTCTATCAGATTTTTTAGATGTGGATGATCCAAGCAGGCACAAGGTTTCCTTTTGGTACAAATTAATATGCAAACACAAGCCCGACCTGAGTTGGCACACCTTGACAGAGGGATGGAACTGGGGACTGGGGACTAAGCTGACTTCTGCATATTATAGAGGGTGCTTTATAAGAGCACAGTCTCTGTCAGTTAATGTATGTTACTCCAATTTAAATTTCTGCACAGATTTTATATTGCTTCCAAAACTGGAAGTAAAATGGGAATACCGGGATCAGGGCAGTGTCCCAAGTGTGATGAAGTAGAAAGTAATCTGGGCCACTAGTTCTGGACCTGCTGTGTATTCCACAGCTTTTGGATTGCTGTAAATAGCTACGTATATCAATAGGCGAGTGATGTTTCTTTTTCTTTAATGGTAATTGGTAAATATATTTTTATGGGATGATGTGTGGGGTTTTGTCTTCCCTAATAAATATGTTAAATGGTGGTGCAGAGTGATGATATTGCTGGCTAAAAAATGTATTCTATAGAAATGGCTGTTTACTGATCCACCAGCACTGATACAATTGAGAAATGTCACCCATCAAATATATGTATTGGATAAATATATCGAAAAAATAGAATGGTTTAAGAAAAAACAAGATTTTGTGAAACGGTGGGAGGCATACTTGAATTCTTTGTCCCCTTTTGCAAGCGGGTTACTTATTAATGATTTGCCTACATGAATGTCTCAGGCTGTATTACATCACGGAGTAAGTCTAAGTGACATCATTGTTAATACTGTTTGAATGAGATGGATCAGGATTAGATGGGGGGTGGGGATGTTTCTGACTTTTCAAATGTGTATTTCTTATTCTGCTTTTCTTGCCTGATGGTTTGAAGAACTCCTTTCCATTGAGCAGCCAATGTTAGTTATTATTGTTTTAGATTTGGAATGCACTGGGTAAAATAGTTTTACAGTACTTTTATGATACAAAATTGTTGTAATAAGTCTGAGCTGGACTAGACGCTTTTGCTCATGGCTTCCATTGACCGTATTGCATGTTCAAATGATCTCAATATAGAGATTTAAATATAAAGTGGTGTATCCGTGTAAGTGACCAGAGGCAGAGAAAAGCCTGTAAATGGAAAGTTTTGCCTATTTCTTTGAAATATAAATATTTGGAACCTTTCATATAATATTTCAGAATTTGAAAATACAACAAATAGTGGCTGAATATCTGCTTTAATAACATTAAATATTTGGAAAAATATGATATTAAGCTAATCATTTCCTGGAAGCCAAAACAGTGGATGGTAAATCTACCCCATAGAAAATATATGTACACACATTTATGTTTATACGTATACACACTGATATGAAACAATGAACAAGAAATTCTTTTGCAAAGTAGGTGTTTCAGTGTTTGATTTACTGACTATAACAGAACATATGTTCTTTTTATAGTGCTAAATTTAGAATAAGCATACAGCAGCATAACCATGACCCTTACAGAACATCTACATCAACTAGAACTCATGAAAAAAATAGAAACTGCATTTCTTACTAAAACTGAAGAAGATCCTTTTATTCACAGTTATTTTGGTATCAACATAAATGAATTAACTTATTCCAATGTATAGTTTTTTGTTATTACATGTGTACTTTTAACACATGTATCAGGGCTTACAAACAGAATTGATTTTCAAGGTTAACAAAATTTGCTAGTTTACCTAATTTTTTTTATCAATAGTATGCAAATATGTCTTATGAATATTCAATATGGACATAAAAAAGATCTGAATAGAGGTCTCAAGGTGAGTTTTGGGATTCACTGGTTAGTGTGTACAGCAATATTCAGTGTTAAAACTGTACATTGAAGGAATAATGTTTAAACACACCAGGTAGTTTGCAGGTCCACAGATGCTTTGTACCCCCAGTCCTACAAGTTAATTTTTAAAGGGGAAGTCCCTGAAGAGTTTCCCTTTGAAAATCTGGGCCAGCAAAGACCACAGGTACTAAAGTGCCTGCCTTACCACAGATTAAAAGCATGCACTGTAAAGTATGTGTGAGGTTTTCAAAATGAAATCCCAATGAATACTTTCCCACCTTTGATTTTATCCCACTCCCAGACCTGCCCCTTTCCCCCATGACAAACTCTAGCTGCCTTTTTGAACTCAGTGTCTACATTTAGCCACTGATGAGAGGTCAGTTTTCATCCTAGGGAATTTATTTGGCTAACTGCTTAGTCATCTGGTCAAATTCCTTTCAAAATTGTCTTTTCTATACCTTTACTAAACGGTTCCTTAAACAACAGGGATATGGATAATCAAAAATAAGACAATCCATTTTGGGTTCATTTCATTTCAAATTAAATGAATGGAAAGCACTTCAGAAAATAAATATTTTTGTTTGCATTTGTTTTTGGATACATTAAAGTCTAGGGAGCAAGAAGACCTTGTGAGACTGGAAAATTGGGCATCCAAATGGCAGATGAAATTTAATGTGGATAAGTGCAAGGTGATGCATATAGGGAAAAATAACCCGTGCTATAATTACACAATGTTGGGTTCCATATTAGGTGCTACAACCCAAGAAAGAGATCTAGGTGTCATAGTGGATAACACACTGAAATCGTCGGTGCAGTGTGCTGCGGCAGTCAAAAAAGCAAACAGAATGTTGGGAATTATTAGAAAAGGAATGGTGAATAAAACGGAAAATGTCATAATGCCTCTGTATCGCTCCATGGTGAGACCGCACCTTGAATACTGTGTACAATTCTGGTCGCCGCATCTCAAAAAAGATATAATTGCGATGGAGAAGGTACAGAGAAGGGCTACCAAAATGATAAGGGGAATGGAACAACTCCCCTATGAAGAAAGACTAAAAAGGTTAGGACTTTTCAGCTTGGAGAAGAGACGACTGAGGGGGGATATGATAGAGGTGTTTAAAATCATGAGAGGTCTAGAACGGGTAGATGTGAATCGGTTATTTACTCTTTCGGATAGTAGAAAGACTAGGGGGCACTCCATGAAGTTAGCATGGGGCACATTTAAAACTAATCGGAGAAAGTTCTTTTTTACTCAACGCACAATTAAACTCTGGAATTTGTTGCCAGCGAATGTGGTTAGTGCAGTTAGTATAGCTGTGTTTAAAAAAGGATTGGATAAGTTCTTGGAGGAGAAGTCCATTACCTGCTATTAAGTTCACTTAGAGAATAGCCACTGCCATTAGCAATGGTTACATGGAATGGACTTAGTTTTTGGGTACTTGCCAGGTTCTTATGGCCTGGATTGGCCACTGTTGGAAACAGGATGCTGGGCTCTGACCCAGTATGATGCCATACTGGGTCAGACCCTTGGTCTGACCCAGTATGGCATTTTCTTATGTTCTTATGTTCTTACTGTGTTGGTTTTTTTCCCTTTCTTTCCAAGTAAGATGGGAAGAGACAATGAAGGAGCAGAACTAATCATGGTGAAGTACTTTTCCAAAAGGAACCCAAAATCGCTTAGCTCACTTCACAAACTATAACCACAACAAGGGTTACTGAGGTATTGTGTCCTGTAAACTGGTAACATATGCACCTGTACAACTGCACAATAGTGGGCAAAAACCTCAAATTAGTGTAAATACAGGAAAATATATTATTATTATATACCAGTGAATGTTCAATATTGGATGCATATTTTTTTCATTTTTTTAACTCTTTCAATACCCTAAACTTGAAATTTTATCATGTAATGTTCAGGTATATTCATTAAAAGGTCCATTTTAAAAGCCCTACTTGTGCCAAAGCCGGGAGACACTCGCTGGTCTTGGGCCAGCGCACGCGGCACGGATTTTAAAAAGCATGCAAATACACATATATCTCCTGGTACACACACAAAACAAAAACTTTAAAAAAGGGGAGGGCATGGGTGAGGTCTGGGTGGAGCATGGATGGGACATGGGTGTTTCAGGCAGTTACCTTGAGATGTGCACGTAAGAGTTAACGCGCCCAAGCGTGCGCCGGGATACCCTATCGCATAACTTTACTTCTGCTATGGATGATGAGTAAGTATTAAAATGAAAAAAAGCTAGGCAAGTCAGCGGGGATTTAAGGGTCAGGGTTAAAAGGGTAAAAGGGAGGCTAAATAATAGGGGGTTTAGAAAATACGATCCATTAACTGGGCGAACTGGGAGTAATCTGGGGAAAAGGCACACGTTGTTTTTAAAATCCCTCCACTTACGCAGGAGAGACAGCATTTGCACGCACATCTTGCATCTATATAACATTGTGCGTACATGTATGCTCATTTGGCCAATTTTATTACATGCGAGCATATATGCGCGCACGTTATAAAATGGCCACGTCCACTGGAGCGAGCTGGCATAAACGCATACTTGTACGCCCGCACAGCTGTTTGAAAGTTAATCTCTTAGCGAACAATTTTGCACCACACTTAGCATAAAATTTGAAGAACTAGCAGCAGACTTGTGATTTAAGCACTGACCCAGGACAGTATCAGTGGTACAAAAGACTGCCCAGCAAGTATTATGATCAAGTTATTATAAACTGCAATTACTCAGACACTTGAAATATATTCTCGATCCAGAAGATTTCAGGACTATTATACAGGCTCATGTTTTAACAACCATCAATTACTGTAATTCCCTATATACTGGATTGCCCGCTAGTAGTCTAAAAGCATTGCAAGTACTACAAAATTCTGCAGCTTGCTTGGATACTGGAAAGCCACGATGGGAACATATTTCCCCAGTTTTAATGTGAGTGTGATGTCTCAGTCACAGACTCTAAGGGCTTCGGAGGAGACTTTGGAAATACCTAATGAAGAAAGAAAGCCACCAGAACAGTCAGGAGAACTTCAAAACCCGATATGGATTGGATGTCAGAAGGGAGTTCTGGGGATGGGGCTTTAGGGAGGTGGGTGGGCCAAGGTCCCTTCCATCTTAGTGCAGGTGGAGTAGATAAAGACAGGAAGGGAGTTTGGTTCTCCTCCTTAGATACCACAAAGAAGCAGCAGGAGGAAGGAAGTTCAGAAGCAAGAGTAGCCAGAGCAACCACACTAAGCAGAGCTGCAAAGGAAGTAGGAAGCACAAAGTGGCTGGAGAAGGAATGCCAGCAACCAATTAACCAAACTTATTAAGCTTTATTTTTCTTTAACTGCAGTGTGGGCGAGGGACACTGGAGGGTTGCTGGAGGAGGAGAGATAACTGCAGCATTTACGCAACTTCAGTGTTTGAGACTGTGTAAAGCTGCTGCATGGGAGGTTGCAGGGCCGGTGGAAGCACTAGGCGAACTAGGCCTGGTCCTAGGGTGTCAAGCATTAGGGAGCACCGAGCAGTGGTATACCGAGGGGAGGTCGGGGGGAGCCAATGCGGCCACCGGTGGACCTCATCCCACTGGCGGCTGAGCAGTGAACTGCCGCTGTGCTGTGCTGTGTGCTGGACACAAACAGCAGGAAGATCGGCAGGGCCATGGTGGAGCTCATGTAACCATGGCCCGAAGAAAAAGGTTGCGTCCAAACCTGCAGGTGCTCATCCTCCTTCCTGCCCGTGTGGCCCTGGAAGAAAATGTTGCTGGAGCCGCATGGGCAGGAAGGAGGAGGAGCATCAGCCACTTGCAGAAGAGCAGCGCTTATAGTCATCCTCGAATCCCAAATCGCAGCGGGCTGAGAAGAAGAGGAGGCCCTGTAGCAGGGCCGCTGCTGTGGATTCCACATTGTGGGCGGCCCGAGAAGATCAGGGCCACTGCAGAGCCCATCCTGCGGCGACCCGTGAAGAGGAGGCCCAGAGCCAAGAGAAAGGCTGAGGGCCTGTAGAGAGAGAGAGTGTGTGTGTGGTGTGTGTGTGTGTGTGAGAGAGAGATGAGTTGAGAGACTGTGTGTGTGTGTGTGTGAGAGAGAGAGATGAGTTGAGAGACTGTGTGTGTGTGTGTGTGTGTGAGAGAGAGAGATGAGTTGAGAGACTGTGTGTGGGAGTGAGGACCCTAATGTTTGCAGAGACAGCATGTGAGAGCCTCTGTGTGAGAGAGACAGCATGTGACAGTGAGAGCCTGTGCTTGAGCAAGACAGCATGTGGAAGTGAGAGAGTGGTTTGAAATTGAAAGGGAGCCTCCCTGGGGGGCAGTGTGTGTGTGTGTGTGTGTGTGTGTGTGTGTGTGTGTGTGTGAGAGAGAGAGAGAGAGAGAGAGCTTGCCTGGGTGTGTGTGTTTGTGTGAGAATGATTGGGAGCTTGCCTGGGTGTGTGTGTTTGTGTGTATGTGAGGGAGTCAGTGAGAGTGAGAGCATGAGAATGTATGAGAAAATCCAGGGAGTAAGAGTTTGTGTGTGGGGGGGGGGGGGTGTGGAGGGGAGAGAGTGTCTTATAGCCTGAGAGTGTGTCAGTGTCTGTGAGAGCGAGAGGTTATGGTGGGTATAAGAGCATGAATGTGTATGTATGTGACAGTGTATGTGTGAGAGAGAATGGACATGTGAGTATGTGTGAGAGAGAGAGGATAACCTCCTAATCCTCGACAATATCAGGGTGACTGGAAATCAAGAGCTCCCACATATGGACATCAGGAGCTTTTTAAAGTCCTTATTAGTTTTAATTATTGGGGGTTATTTGATATATGTGCTGTTTTGAAATATTTTATTGATGTTTAGGAAATAGTAAAAAATGTATATGATTTTAATTAATAGAAATTCTATTTATCAGTAGTTTTAAAATATTCTTTTATTAATATGGTTTTACTATAACTGATGCTTTATGTTTCTTGATTTTATTTGTTTTATGAAGAGTGATGGTTCTGTTTTTCCATTGTTAATACACAGAGTCTGGCTTCTTAGGGTTTCCATTTCAGTTTTTGTCTAATTTGTGCTCCTTTACTTTGTATTCTGTATTTGCTGAGGGTCTGTCTCTGCTCTGTGTGTGTGACCATGATGAGAGATTCTGCTAGCATATAGTGTTTGTATAGGGATCTATAGCAATCGGATTTGTTTTGTTTCCTCAGTAGGTGGTGTATTGGTATTCTAGGACCCAGTGTATTATTTACGCTTACTTTTTCACAGGTAGGGTTATTGTTGTTTGAGTCCTTGGTATTATTACTGTTATGTTATGATGGGATTGCAATATAGATTTTGAGTGTCTTTTTTGCGGGGTTTTGTGTTAGTTCACAATGTGCCTGGCAGTGGAAGGTGTTTGTGCTGCTGTTACTGTGAGGTGACACCAGAATTTGAAAATATCTTTTAGTATGATGAGCTGTAAGGGAAACATCCAAGCTCCATTGTTTGGGGGAATTTCAGTGGATGCACAGAATTACAGAACTGGAGGTGCAGGATTTATATTGACATTCTGTCCCTTCCTATATATTCCAGACTTCACTCTCATAGCCATATAGAATTAGTTGAATGAGGCTATCAAATAATTTTATAGTAGTTTTACTAGAAGTGTGAAACTGGACAGCTTTTTAAAATTATGCAGAAGACAATTTGGGCTTTTTTATTAACACTTATTTTATAACCTATTGTAAAGCAGGATCCATGCTATAGAGGTGGGTGTGATGAAGAAATGTCATTTTGGCTCCCCCCCAAAAAAAAAATTCTTCTGTCTAGAGACGCCACTGATTTTCTGTGACCTTAAGCATTAGTACAAGAAGGATTACGGGGGGGATGCTGGAGAGGCACACAAATGCATTGGCCCCTGGGCACCAGAGACCCTTGGTACGCCACTGGGTGCGAGCCATATGGGGCCGCAAGTGGTGGCAAAGAGGAGTAGAGATTTGGCAGGCCGCGAGCAGTGCCCAACCTGCTCGTGACCCAGAAAACCACACAGTCGGCAGGCATGATCGAGAATGAGGTAGGAGTCAGGGCCAAGATCGGGGTGGTGGCACGACTGAGGAGGGGGGGGGGCGCGCAAGGGAGAAGGCTCGCCTAGGGCGCCAAATCCCCTTGCACTGGCCCTGGGAGGTTGGCAGTACAACCTATGCAGGGTTGAAGCCTTGCAAGGGCCTTGAACTTGTTTTTCCTTATGTGGACAGATAACATATTAAGAGAGTTTGAACATTGGATGTAAGACCTGGGTTTTTTCCTGGCGGCTAGGGGTGGCTGGCTTTCACACATACCTGGACAGGGGACTGGACTCTCAGAGCTAGATAAACTCGAGTCACTTTGACAGACTCGTGGCTTAAGCCAGGAGTAATTTGGACATTATCTCACATGAACTGTAATGGGCCTAAGGCAAGCATGAACAACCAGTGATAAGTTATCCACCACCTCTCATGGGATTTTGGAGTGAGAAAATTGACAGGGGAATGCAGAGAGAATAGTTTGACAGCGAGGGGTAGTGCTGTGGTTATGGATACCAGAGCATCCTGAGTGAAGTATGCTAATTATTGAAGAGTTTCACAGGACTAAGGAATCAGGATCTTGCAGCAGGAACTACCAAACAAGTGTAAGCTGTGTTCTGAGGTACAAGTTATCACAGTGAGTTACATTGGTTACCTGTTAAACAGCGGCATAAATTTAAGATCTTCATTTTTATTTTTAATACTCTGAAACAAGTTGGCCTGGACTATCTTACGTCCCTTTTGAACTTTTATGTTCCTTCTAGAGAGCTAAGGTTATCAGGAAAATTATTGTTAGCAATTCCCGCTATAAAAATGGCCCATCTTTCAGAGACCAGATATAAAGCTTTTTTCTCAACAGGCCAGTTCCATTGGAGTGCACTTCCTGATACCTTGCAGGAGCTTGATGATTTTATCTTCTTCCGTAAGCAGCTTAAAGACCTGCTATTCCAACATGCGTACACTTAACCGCTGGCATATAAGTGTTAAAACCTGTCAGCAATCTGGATGTATGTTTTTTGATGTATGTTTAAAAATTGTATTGAATTTTATTTGGTTTTATTGTAATTTGCTTAGCATGACTGTGTTGATATAGGTTGATAATAAATATTGTAATAAATAAATAAATATAATAATATGAAGCATCAGTTGCAAAAACCACATCCATTATCAACAGCATTGGTTTCAGGGGAAGCTAGTGGTACTAGTCTGGGTATCCAGTCTTCTACTCAAAGTAGGACCAAGAAAGCCAGAGAAAAGGGGAAGTCCATCTTCCAAGCTGACCTCCAGACCCTTTTCCCAATGAGGTGGTAGAAAAGTAGCCTCCACTCCCAATGTCAGGGGTAAGCCAATATGGAGAGGATGAGGTGCTGCTCTGCACTATTGTCCTGGTATAAAAGGCAGACAGCATCAAAGATGATGAGAGAATGCATCAGAGAAATGATTGCTCTGGACGAACAGCCTCTGCAGGTATTGGAGAATGTTGGATTTAAGCAGCTGTTTGCATCTAATTGTCCCCAATAACAAAGTGACTTCCAGGACAGCATTCAGTAGGCAGGTGTTTCTTATCATGTGCACTCAGTTCCTACTCAGATACAGGTAAATATGGCGAAGGTGAGAGGAGCACTATACATTTTATATGCAACATCAGGACAAGCCAGAATGCTTTGCATGTCTACCTCTCTCTGATAGTACACTGGAGGTAGCTGGATGAGGCAAGGGCAGGCAGCAGATCTAGTGGAGCCACACCAGAAGTTTACGGGTGGACTGCACTGCATACCCAGGTGACAGACCAAAGCCAGACGTTGATTCATATCTTAGAGGCAATAAAAAGGATGATGAAGGACTAGCATATAGGAAAAAGGGACTGGATTGTTGTTCCTGATGTTTGCTACAGACAATGGAGGTAACATGAAACAGCGCCCATCCCCCACTGCCTATCAGGAGATCCAGTGCTTTTCACATTTGCTATACCTGGCACTAAAGGAAACCTCAGGATTGGGGACCAAGAAATGTGACAGTTCTGTCAAGAACGAACAGATAGAGAGTTGCAGAAAAATAGGGGGTGCATTTTTACTGGATCATGAAGAGTGGGCAGTAGCACCGTGAGAAGCAGGAATCAGTTGAGGCACTACCCTGTACTGGCTTTTTCAGTATGTCGGCTCCAAAGGGAATTCCACCTAGCTAATGCTGCAAAGATTGGTAAACAGCCTTCATGATTTGTCTCTGGAAATAAAATAAGTTACTTCCCTTAGGTAGACAGAAGGAAGCGACAAGTTTAGCACCCTTTTCAAAGATTTTTTATGCAAATAAAAATAAATTTCTTCCATTAAGTAGTCAAAGCAATGTGGCATGCAGATCTATCTCATGCATATTCATTGCAAATATCCTGAAAACCTGACTGGTTATTTGTGTCCCAAAGGACTGGGTTGAGAAGCAATGAGCTAGCATAGACATAGACATACACCCAGGGTACATATCAGTTACTGGAACATCTACAGTTCAAGGGAATGTGTTTCTCTTTTTAAGTTTATAAAGAATAGGATAGTAGGAAGCAGAGCCCAGAAAGAGCTTTGTGGTCAAGAGCTCACACTAGCCATGGTGCCAAGCTCTGCACTCTAGCTTCCAAGACAACAAATTACATCTGGATACAGCAACCATTTCCTAGCCATTGTCTCAAGCCACGACCATAAACTACCTTGACCATCAGAAAAATTCACTAACCAGCTAATTTGAAAAAGAATGCATGTGTGCCCATATTGGCACATGAGCAGAGATACGCTGCAATTTTATATCGTGTGTGCACATTATTTAAAATACCTCTTCCACATGTGATCTTAAGAGGTGGCTCAAGTAAATGTCCCACACATATTTCCACCATGGTTTTTACATGTATGCTCACATAAGGGGGGAAAACCAGTTTTTTCATGAGAGAGAGTGAGAGAGAAGTCTGTAGGAGAGACAATATGACACTGTACATATCTATCACTGTAAGAGGGGCACTTTAAACTCAGGGTGGGTTTGGGGGGGTGCGGTGTTTCATTGGTGCACTACAGACCCTTGTACCCTGGCCATGGGAGAGGGAATGAAGGACTTGAACAGGTAAACATAAATTGGCTATTTACTCTCTCTCAGACAATAGAAGGACTAGAGAGCACTCTATGAAGTTAGAAAGTAGCTCATTTAAAAGAAATTGGAGAACATTCTTTTTCACTCAATGAATAATTAAGCTCTGGAATTCATTGCCAGAGGATGTGGTTGTGGCAGTTAGTATAACTGGGTTTAAAAAAGTTTGGATAAGGTTGTTGTAATTCAAACCCACCCTGAGACAGCATCTGAAGACTTTGTTACACCAAGAACATGAATACATTTCATCACCCTCATCCATGATAGCAGGAGAGGTCTTCACCACAAGGGGCACGGTTTAGAAAAGCATCAATCTAAAGCAGTGGTTCTCAACCTTTTTTTGTCTGGGACACAACTGACAGATGGTTCTCACATGTGTGACACACTGAACATGTGACCATCATAGGGCTAAATATAAACATACACTCTGCATCCACAGGAATCCCCTCAACCCCCAGCAATGAGTGCAGAGCAGATCTAGGGCATTACCCTGTACAACTCGCCATACAGAAAAGATATTCTGGTTCTGATGACATCCCAGTAAAAGCAAAACAAACTCCTTTTACTACCAGGCACAATAGCCTTCCTTATGAAAAGACAGTAATTTACCACTAATGCATGTCCTATTGAGAAAACACAAATATGATTGATACAAATGCCTACATGCTAGTAAAATACCTCACCTCGGTCACACACCCTTCACCAAGTACAGAAAAACCACAAATTATAAATATGGAGACAGAAACTGGAATGGAAAACCAAAAAAGCCACTCTGTATGCAGTGCGAACCTGGAGAAATGGAAAGAGAAATATAGCACCTAACAGACTCTCAGGATTTGCAATAATGCACACAAACTAACCCGCACAAAGTTACACCTGTATTATGGAACACACTCAAACAGTAACAACCCTATCTAAGAAATACAACTATTAAACCAGGCCCTAAACACTAATATATTTCTTATTGGGAAAACAGAATAAGCCAAGCTGCTATAGATCCCCATACAGAAATAATTGTAAAGCTATACTAAAAATGTTACAAAACAGCTGCTGAACAGTATAATATCCAACAATTAAAAACTCATAAAATGATTAAAACATGTCCAAATATCAATAAAATATTTTAAACAGCAGACATCGCATAATACCCAATAATTAAAATGGCAATCAAGAAAAATAAATTTTAAAAGCCACCTTTTCTTACCCTCTCCAGCAACTCTCCTACTCCTTTCCCTTCCAGGCCAATAGCACTCACCAGAAGCAGTAAGAGCTGCTGAAGCTCTGTCCTCACAGTCCTCTTCCTTAGCGCCCACAACCAGTCACTCACACACACATCCCCAATTAGACCCCATGACCAGTCTCAGTCTCTCTCACACCAGTCATCTTCCTGGCCAGTCTCTCTCTCTCACACAGAAACACATCACCTCTCTCAATCACACTCATGGTCTCTTATATACAAGCTCTCAATCACACACAAATTCACTCGCACCCATTCACATCAGCTCTCACCCAGACTTCCATTCACACCCACTCATACAAGCTCTCACCCAAGCACCCATTCACACCAGCTCTCACCCTGGCACCCATTCATACCCACACACACAAGCTCTTACCCAAGCACCCATTCACACCTTCAGACACAAGCTCTCACCCAAGCACCAATTGGCCCGCGAGGGCTGGAAAAAGGGAGAAGGAAAGTACAATGGGGCAATGGGACACCGGGAGAGGCAACACACCTGCCGGTGTTTGGCGACACACTGGTGTGTCGCGACACACCGGTTGAGAAGCGCTGATCTAAACAACTTGGGCATCTGAGTGGAATCAAAGAGGCAGTCTTCTTTATACTAAATGTCCTCTACCCATCAGATAAGAGGGGACCTGGTATTGGGCTGTCTTGTTGCATCAAAGTGTTTTTATCTCAACACATGCACAGCAAAACAGATGTCAATCTCTAAATCTAACCCCCCCCGTCCCTTTCTCCATTGACACCATAGGGAAATTACATCCAGACTACTATGGATGTCCTAAAGAGATTTTCTCTGGATTCTTCTCTCTGCTCAGGAAACAGGGATAATATAACATGCAAATGCATGTTGAGGGCCCTATTAAGTATTCCCACGTGATTCAGAAATCAAAATGTGCAGCCAAGCCACACATTTTGCTTTCAGAAATTAGCGCCTTCCCAAAGGTAGGCGCTAATTTCTTCGGGTACCAGGAAAGTGCACAGAAAAGCAGTAAAAACTGCTTTTCTGTGCACCCTCCGACTTAATATCATGGCGATATTAAGTCGGAGGTCCCGAAGGGTAAAAAAGTAAAAAAAAAATTGAGCATCCGGTTTCCGACCGGCTGTCGGGTCGAAACTGGATGCTCAATTTTGCTGGCGTCCGGTTTCCGAGACTGTGGCTGTCAGCGGGCTCAAGAACCAACACCGGCAAAATTGAGCGTAGGCTGTCAAACCCACTGACAGCCGCCGCTCTGGGCCAAAAGGAGGCGCCGGGCCTCATTTAAATACTGAATCGCGTGCATAGGCGAGTGGCCTGTGCGTGCGCCGGGAGAGCGGGCGTTTGTCTGCTCTCCCACGGACTTTACTGAATCAGCCCGTAAGTTAGCTCAATTGCTATATCTGGCCATCACAGCTGAGTATTGGCCCCCATATGTACAAATATATGCATAAAACATGCTAAAATAATGCAAAAAATAGAAACTAAATCGAATCAAAAAAATTGAACAGCACCATTATATTCAATCCTATGCTTGTTGTAATAATAAAATCTTTATTTTTTTTCAAAACTTTAAGTAATCAATTCCCTCCTATAAATAAACAGGCAGTGAGTTCTATAAACATGATGCAGCAATTGATTAACCTTTTGTGCATTTTAAATTTCTTAAATGAAATAACTGTTCATTTTTTTCAGCAGACTATAATGAGTGTGAAGGCTCATAATTAGGTAACAATTAGCTAAGCAAAGACTATCTTCACTATATTTAATCTTATGCTTTCTTCACAAGGTGAAATACAGTAAAGACATTCATTTTCTACCTAGGCTGTTAACTAATTGGGAACCTTCACACTCATTATAGCCAGTTGAAAAAAATGTGTTAGTAGTTCCATCATTTAAGAAATGTATGTACTAAGCCATGTTATTTTTGTCAGAGGGGAAAACACTGCAGGATTCTCAAAGGTTCAGTACTTGGTACCACAGTTTACATAATCCCATGTGGTAAAACACTTCAAGGAAAAATACAGTTGTTTGGTGCCGCAAAGGACCATTTGCACAATGGCAGCCCTACAGCCCAGAGCTACCATTTTATTACAGGAAACAAGCAGCTCAAATAACCTCCTGATTCCAAAACTGTACCAAAACCCCAGTGGTCTAGATCTACCACCAGTCAAATGCATCACACAACCACCCCCTGAGCTGCAGCCAGTGATCCAAAACTGAAAAAGTAAAAGTTTTAAAAGTGACAAAGCAGGCCCCTCCCCCACCCTTATTTGTACAAGGACTTCTCCTGGACTGATGATTCACCCCATTTCCATCCTAGCCTTCCCCCTGTCCCCTTGCTATATCTCCAGATCCCTGGTAATCTAGTGGGGATCTGGAGGCTCCAGGACCTATGCTGTCACTTTCAATAGAGCACTGGCCAGCCAGTTTTATACTTTTGCCCCGTCACATAATAGTAGTATCGCTCTACTTTTTCTTTCATTTGTCTTTTAGACATTTGATGCTCATCAGAAAATATCTTTACTTTTTTGGCATCACTTTTACATTTTTCCAGAAATACAAGACTCATACCTGTCTTATATCTTCTCATTTTATACTTCTGTTTTGTTAAATGTAAACTAAAGAAGCCAAATATCTTCCACAGCACTAACCATTACAGATCCTTTCCCATATATTCCAGTAATCTACTGGTATAACAGAAATCCCTTGCTGACATCACCTTTTAGGACAGTGCCTTTGCCATGTTGCCGTCTCTCTCTCTCTCTTTCTCAAAAAGGGAGTGGATTGCCCTATTTGGGAAACAGGCTTCCCCCAGTGGGCCGGTTGCTCCCTTCACATGATTTTTATTTTTTTTTTAACTTCCCGGCATAACTGGGAGGGTGGCGGCAGCAGCAGGATAGGCTACGTGGCAACAAAGAAGACCAGCTGAAGCAAGGCCACCCACCGAAACAAGGCTGCCACCCACGGAAGCAAGGCTGCCACGGGAGCCCATCCCCATGTCGGAAAAAACACCCACTGAAGTAAGACCACCATGGGAGCCCGTCCCCATGGCAGCAAATAAAGAGTCTGCAGTGAGCCCTGGTACATGCATGTGAGAATGGGATTCTGGGTGTGAGAATGGGAGCCTGGATGTTTGCATGAGCCATTCTCACACCCAGGCTCCCATGCAGTGTGGAGCTTGGGAGTTTGCATGGGAGCCTGGTTGTGAGAATGGAAGCCTAGGTATAAGAATGGAAGCCTGGGTGTGAGAATGGCTCATGCAAACACCCAGACTCCCGTTCTCACATGCATGTACCAGGGCTCACTGCAGACCCCTTATTTGCAGCCGACGGCCCGAGTGCAGGAGATTGCTCCCGGACCCCCGCTGGACCACCAGGGACTTTTGGCAAGTCTTGGGGGACCCTGCTGACCCCCACAAGACTTGCCAAAAGTCCAGCGGGGGTCCGGGAGCGACCTCCTGCACTCGGGCTGCCGCCTGCCATTATTCAAAAGGTGCTGATAGCCTTTGCCCTTACTATGTCACAGGGGCTACCGGTGCCATTGGTCAGCCCCTGTCACATGGTAGGAGCACAAGATGGCGCCGGCCATCCATGTGACAGGAGCTGACCAATGGCACCGGTAGCCCCTGTGACATAGGAGGTCAAAGGCTATCCGCGCCATTTTGAAACCGGCAGCCCAGGGTGTGAGTGCAGGAGATGGCTCCTGGACCCCCCGCTGGACCACCAGGGAGTTTTAGTAAGTCTTGGGAGGGTCAGGAGGGTGGGGGGGTTGTAGTTAATTTAATTTTAGCCAGGAAACAAATAAAAAGTAACACATTAACGTATCGGGGGGCCCCCTTTGCAAATGCAATGTATCTGCCCCCCGACGAATACGAATTACGAATGCAATGTATGGCCGTCCCTCTGCACATCCCTACCTAAAACCCTTCCCTTGACCATGGGTTCCATTTGGGGGGGTGTCAGTTTTAAAAATATACAGGGTCATTCATCAAAGCATGATGGGCAGTTATTGCGTGCGTTAGGGTGTTATCGCACACGATAATGCCCTAACACACAAGCTAACTACCCAATCACGATGGTAAGATTTAAATTAGAGAAAGGGGCTGGGTTAGGGTGGGGTAAAAACCATTTTCTGCCGGTACCACTGCGGGTGATAATGTTTTACACATTATTGCTGGCTGTAGTACCTTTTTCAGTGGCGCTATGGGGGGTGCGATAGTGTGCGGAACAACTGCAATGGCGGTGGGCAAAAACACACCGCCACTATGCGGCCAGCTGCCCACTCTTGCCCCCCCCCCCCTTTTCTGGCCACGCTCATAGCGGAATGATGAATCTAGGCCATAGGTTGCTGGAGGGAGCCGGGCTTTTTTTGATGGGTACGGGACAGAGACTGAATGATGCCGGGTTGGGGGGGGCAGCACAGTAATGGTTGGCACGGGGCAGCAAAAAAGCTAGCACCGTCCCTGGAGGCCTGCAAGGCCATGGCACAGTCCATTCTGCCGCGGGCAGAAGATACATGTGCTGCAGGGAAAGTGCATGAGTGTGTCAGATATCCTGTGGGCCAGTTTTGAAAAAATCCCCTGGGCCGATATTTTCCTGCAGTCCAGCCCCGTTCTCAATCTATCCTCTGCCCTCCTGCACCTATCAGTCTCTCTCTCTCTCTCAATCCCTCCCTCGTCCCCAGCAGTCTCTCTCTCTCAACTCACCATTCAAGTAATCTCTCTTTCTTTCAAACAGGACCTCCCATTCTCCGCAGTCTTCATCTTTCTCAAAACACCATTCACTTGCAGTCTCTCTAAGTCATCCCACAGGCTGTGACCAGCTAGCGGTCCCTGCAGGTCGCAGCAACCCCCCCTCTACTCCCCTCCCAAATCAAGCCTGCTGGAGCAGGATTGTTTACCCCCAGTCCCTACTCCAGCACAGAAAAATATATTTCTCATACTTTCCAGACTGCAACAACCATATGGCAGCCCTCCTTCTCATTCATTCCTTGGCTCCTCCACCAGTTTCATATGGGCAAGTCAAGCAGGAGCTGCCTCCATCCTCTTCTCTGGCCCATGTATCCACTAGTGACACCAACACCTGCCCCAAACATCACCTCTTCCTGCTCTAGTAATGCCTACATCTGCCCTCAAATGTCATCTCTCCCTGCTCAGTGTCACTACTTTGACTCACATGGCCGATGCTACCACCAACACTGCCTCCACACATGACCTCTTCACGTGCTGACATCATGTCTTTGGACCTGATAGGCAGTGGGACAATGCCTTCACTACCACCACCATGAAGAAAAGTTGTCAATACAATACACCGGCACATAACGCCAGAAAGAATGACCTGCCATCAAACACCTTATTTTAGGTAGCTGATATTTATATTCATAAAGCACCCTGAACACATGTTCCACATGGAATAAACTTATAATGATGTAATATACCTGGTTTGTTTCAGAAATGCATTATTTTCATCATTTTTTCCTGCAGTGGGTCTGTATTGTACTGTTGTAAATCGCCTTTATAAGGGTAACCTTCCCAATTAAATTTGTCCAAGGCCGAGTGTAATATATAGAAAAACCTGATGTTACATATAAAAGGACACATGCAAAAATACCCCTTCCTTATTGGGTCTTTTAGTGATACCAATAAAATGATAAATCCAATATCAATGTTTCTCCTGCTGGTTAGAAGGGGAAGCAGAGGTAAGAAAAATAGGATAAGGCAAAGGCAATCTTAAAATCAGTCAATTCTCCTTTAACAATTTATTTTTTTATTAGTAGCAAAAATAGAATATTTAAATCATGAACACATTACTTTCTTAACTTTTCTTTTCTGTATTTTATACCCTTTTCAGGTATCAAGCTAAGAAGACATCTCTATGAAAAAGAACAATAAATACTTCTTCTAACAGTCTTGTCAGATAAGTATCCTATAGATCTTTTAATTTAACCTTACACATAACTATTTTTACTTTGCTGATGTAAATCTTAGGAATTGATACTTTGTGTTCTCTTTTATTTTATTTTCTAGGTGTCCATGAATGTCTGTCGGATGTATCCTTCCTTTTACTGGTGGGATAATGTTCAGGTAAGAAATACTTCCTTTATACCTTTTTGTCCTTTGTCTTTCTAGTGTTCTTTCTCTCTGTACTATTGTGTTTTTATTTTTCTTTAACAAACAAGCTTGTTTTATTTTTTCTATTTTTGCTTTTGTGTGCACACTTAGCTTTTATTTTCCTTTAAAAGTCTCTTGATCCCTTTAATAGCAGGTATTACTTGAGTGTGTAGAAATTCTTTTATCTTTATAATCCTCTGCTTTTTCCTACTGTCTACCTCAAACAAACCAATAAGAGATACTATCTCCCTATACAAGTCCAAATCTTCCACCAGCTTTATTTGTAAGCACCCTCAGTGTAAGTGATGCAATAAATTGTTACTTTATTCCAGCTAATAAAACAAAAGATAATCATTTTTACCCTTACTGGGCAAGTTTTCTCTCTTTTTTTTATTGTTATTGTTGTTATTGTTGTTGTGGATAGTGATAACAAACAGTTTCTATAACAAAAAAATTTATATTTTTATACTAGAGAGTGTTTTTCATTATTTCCAATTTCACAGCAGGGAAGTGCACTCTTTTCTTTGTAGCAATAAACTGATCTTGAGATTTATTCAATAAAAGTCAGGTTTCATTTTAATAGTACTCTTTTGGTCTGTACTATATATTCACTGACGATCTATGGCTCAAGTCAAAGCCTCTGCAGGCCCTTACAGAGTTTGAGCATCAAACAGTCGCAGCACCCTCTCTATATTTAACACAGTAACAGTATATAAAATCACTGTAAATGTTTTTATTGCTTACACTCTCACTCTTAAAGCTGTCATTAAATATTCGTGAGACAGCAATATATATAATGTTATCTAAGCTATTTCTAGGCCTTACTCAAGTTGAAGGAATCAAAAAATCAACAAAAATAGCCTTTCTCTTTTATACTTGCTTACCCAGTAGCATACTTCTTTATATCTTCTATAATTCTTGACAGTTTATATGTTCTTATAATTATCTAAGTAGATTAGAATAAGTGTTGTGCAGAGCACTTATGCAGAGCTTGCTCCTTTGACAAGGTTTGCTTAGGTTGTATCCAGTATCTCTAACTGTCATTGAGTGTTTTACACTCTTTAGATCAGTGTTCAGTGATGCCATCTGCACTATTTTTGCAATAGGTATTAATTTCTTAATTCTATTCTTAACTAATTTTCCTTTGACATCTTTTAATTATGAAATTTTCCCGGACAATTTTCCATAAACTCTGTACTCTGAACTTTGTTTTAGATTTAAATTTATTTTGGCACTTTGGCTTTTATTAATGTTGTTACATAGACCCTCTCGCCTATCGTTAGGGAAGCCAACCTGATGTGAACCCTAGATACAGCTTCAGAACTCTGGCAATTTCCGCTCTTTTGCTTCCCCTTGGACTGAAGTAGAGGCCAATAGAATGTAGCAATAGCCTAAATGTCTTTTATTTTAAATAATCTGTTGTTATAAGAATGATTTATTATAATAAATAAAAATATGTTCTATGTCTTCCTATTTTTCTTGCTTATTTAAACCTTTTAGTATGTGCTAAGTCCTCATGAGCCTTCTTATAATCATATTTTAAAATTAGAATTTTACTCAACTTTTCTGAACATTATTTCAGCCTTATTGAAACTCCTCCTGATGATCAATGTGAAAATGTTCAATCTTCTAACTTTTTTAACATCCCTTTCACTGGCTGGTTCCTACTTGAGCTGTTCTAGTATTTTTAAATGGTCTTGGAGTGGAGGAGGTGGTGTTCAGTTAGCCAGGCTTCTGTTACCCTACCAATACTGTTGCTTGTTCTTAAATGTTTTTATTTATGGTTATTTTTGCCTTTTTTTTTTGTATGTGTCCTGCTGATGTCACTGATGAAGTCAGCAAGGCTGGTTCTACTGTCTGGGCCTAGTCAGGGCCTTCCCCTGTGCTCCTGAGTATCTATTTTCTTTTTTTAGCGGCCATGATGCTGATCTGCAGTGGAGAATAAACTACCAGCAGCAGCAGCTCTCGAAAACACTGCTGACCGCTACTGGTTAGATGACTCTCCCTGCTATACTTTTTGCAGCCTGATTTCAGGGTGCCTCCCTTCTCTCCATTAAGGGAAGAGTCGTCAGTCAACGGTGACTGCGGCTGCACAGAATGATCGTGGCTTTATTTTACTTACATGTTTTTGTTATAGGCAGAGGCAATTGGACCCTGAGATTGTGGGTATTCCCCTCTGCGGTGGCAGTCCTGAAGAGTGCCATGACAGCAATCTTCCAACAGTAGTGCTCAGGAGTCATGGCAGCAGTGGTCAGGGTCATAGCGTTCAGGCAATCTGAGACTTTAACTTACTTCTTTCAGGCTTGTCTTCAGCGATTAGGCCCAGGCCCTGAAATCATGGCAATCTGATGGCTCTCTCAGCAGCCACTGTCAGGCCCGAAAACTGTGGAGATGCTCAAGAGCAGCAGTGGCTCCAAAGAGTGTAAACATGGCCTCTCTCCAATGCGGCTTCCCCCTTTCCTTTTTTTTTTTTTTCTAAATTATGGACTTTCCCCTTAATGTGAGTGATGGCAGCAGTCAGGCCTAGTCAGGCGCACCAACACCCTCAGCCCCAGTTGTCTCCGTGGTAGCAGTTCAGGTCAATCATGGCCTTAATTTTTTTTTTTAGTGTCAGTTGCTGGGCGGGCCCCATGCTCATGGCTAACCTTATCAGCAGTGATGGGACTAAAGGGTGCCATGACAGCGCTCCCTCTGCAATGCAAGTTCCCTGAGCAGCAGCAGCATGCTGCTTTTCTCTCTCATGGGTCCCCTCCTCTCCTAAGTGCTGGCACTTTCTTCAGTAGTGACATCTGGGCCTGAACTGGTGATCTGATGCCTCACCTGATTTTCCAGCCTCCCTGCTGTCAGTCTCAGGTCCAGGGGTGATCGTGGCTCTGGTTCCTTTTCTTGATTTTTTTTTTTTTTTAAACTACCGCGATGGCAGCCTCACTCACCCACGATCATCTCTTCTGGCCTCTCCAGCTTATTGGTTCGCCTCCTCTATTGTAATCCCAGTGACACTCAGCACTGTGTTGTACTGTCCTTTCCTAGCAGCCTCTGTCCCTCTCTAGCTCCATGGACCAGAACTATCACATATATTTTTTTATTATTATGTATTTTATTTTTATCATTTTCAACAATAATCACAAGAATTGTACAGTAATGTGGATAATATCATGAAGCAATAATCACATCAAGTATCTTGGTTCAGAAACAAAAAATTTCACATGAATTCTCCAAAATCAAGGAAATATGGGAGAGACAAGTGTAAGCAAAGCAGTATTTCCATGCAATACAACAATAGAATAAGGAAACTAGCCCATGAAAACCCCAGACATATTTCTTTTGCACCTACTCCTTAACAATGGGATCTCTTCAGGAGTGTGTGTCCAAGAAGGCCCTTAAATGCACCAGTTCAAAAAAATCATATTTCATATTGGAATGCAATATTAAGCATTTGCATGGATAACTTAATGTGAATTTAGATCCACATGCTAAAGCTTCAGATCGTATTTCAAGAAACTTTTTCCTCCTTAACTGTGTGGCCCTTGCTAGATCAGGGTAAATCCAAATTTTTTGGCCATATAACAATGCAGATCGTTTTCGCAAGAAAATCTTAGTACGGCATTTCTATCAGAGGTAAAAGTAAATGTAATGTGGCACGATCTGTTACCATAGTATTTAAAGATATGTCCAAAATATCTGACACATTCATAAATTGCTCAGGCAATTGTTGATCTGGTAGAGGTTCTCGACTCTGCTGGTCTTTAGGCAGGTAATACATCTTTGAAATTACAGGCATTTTATCCGGTGAGAATCCTAAAATCCTATTCAAATATGATTTAAATAAATCAATAAGAGGTATTGTTTTATATATGGAAAATTAAGTATCCAAGGGTTTAAACTTTTCAAAACATTTTCAATTTTCTCAAACTTCTTAATTTGTGTTAATTCTGACTTTACCAAGTCCTGCTGAAAATTCTGTATTTTTGCTGTCCGAATTTCTAGTAGCCCCACTCTTTTATCCATAATTGGAATGTGTTGTTTAATGTCCAATGTGATATTTGTTAGAACTGAAATAGCTGATTCTAGAGAGACAAAAGCAGTCCACAATGAGTCCATAGTTATCACCAAAGGTTTAATCAGGGTTGTATTAAGGACAGCGCCTACCTTCAGGGCACTTTCTCCTGCTCCCATGTGGGTTGACATGCCGTATCTAACTCTAGCAGGGTCCACTGAACCGACCATCCCTAAGGCCCGGCCAGGGCTCTCAGGCAGTACAGCTGAGGACTGCGCCCCTTCTACCTCAGGGCTCCTCAACCTATGGTATCTCGTCCCTCTGGTCAACCCCGCCAAAATGGGCCATCGCTCCATCCGACAGGGAATCAAAAGGTGGTGACGGCGTGGTAGGTGCTCCTGGACTGAACGATATCCCTCCAGTCAGCAATCCCGGAGACCGCTCTACCTCGGCTGTTGCAGCAGCTGCTTGTTCCAGTGTCGTCATCAGTGGAGCCGCAAAGAAGCTGTCTATCCGAGGCTGATGTTCTTCCGATAAGGGAGAAGAGATTATATTATCTCTTATCTTAGCCTTTCTCTTTGTATGAGGCATTTTTTTAAGGTAAAGTATAAGAGAATTTAGGATCCCAGAAGAGAGAGCTCCTCAGTGTGTTCACTGTGTGGCTGCCATCTTATCTCAGGTGAATACTTTTAAATTATTTAATGTTATTTATTTCTCCTAGGCCTATTTACACTGTATAGGCTCTGTGTCATGATAAGCTCTTTTGCGTATGAAGTAGGGAGTTCTTGTATTGTTTTGATGGCGTGCACTCCAAAAACATACATAATTAAATAGGCCTAGTGCTAGGTGAGGCCTAAGCCCCCAACATCTTTGACTTTTTTTTCTCTCTGCTAAAGCAGTTTTCCTCCTATCCATCTGAAAAGAAACTTTTAAAACTTTAGAACCTTCTACAAATCCCACACCACCCCTTCTCCAATGCTGATCACCTGGAAAATACAAAAATATCCTTTCCTATAATTAAATGAATTCCCAAAACTATGTGTCCCTTGCCATAAGAAATTTTTCAGAAAGGCAAAGAATGAGGGAAAAATAATTCTTATTTAATAGAGATCTTAGATTTTAACATTTAAGTATTTTTAACATTGCTTTAGGCTTAATTAAATGTTAGTGATTGCTTTTTTCTTAAAAATTGATAGCATCCTAAGAACAGAGACATCAAAGTACATTACTTTCACCTCTAGTAACAATGTTAAGAACATATTCAATAGCTTTGAAGAAAACCAAAGCTTTCAGCCAGCAAACTAGTAAATCATTTTCTGAATGAAAAACAGTACTTCTGAAGTGTCAGGCATTCTTCTTAATTTAGAGATCAAGCTAACCAAACATATGGAATAAAAAAATCCTGTCTCGGCTAGAAACTGGGATTTCCAATTGAAATTCAATAGTAACGTAATTAAAAACATGATTAATTTACAATTACACTTCTTAAATTGCTGTGTTTGTGTCAGTTATGACTTAAACGATTAGAGCACTTCAGTAAGATTAGTGGATCTAATACTACTGTAAAAAGCCAAATTAACTTTATAAAGATAATTCAAACAATAAAACATGTAGAAAAAGCAGATCATAAAATACTACAGCAATGAATACCTTCATGGTTAAACATATGACTAAACTCTATTGATTGTTATATCCTTATATCAATGGACTGCATCATTTGAAAATGTTAATATATAAAGATGTAGAATCTACAAATGTATACATCCTGTATCTGTATGCATGTAAACATATTCTGTGCCTGTGGGAAAACCTTTGAAAAATGTGTTTCATAAACACCAATCTTGAAATGGTTTTGTCATGGACACAGAAGAAGCCATCTTAAAAGTAAAGCACTACAGAGATTCATTAGATGCAGGATCTCTATGGATATATATATACAAACAGTGCATGCTCTTTAAATAATACTATGGACTGGTGCAAAAACATTCTTTTTCATGTCCTTTTTTTTTTTTTCCAACACTAAAAATGAAATTCTGAAAACATTTTCGCAGTCAAGACTGATTTTGCAAACACCAACTCGCATGACGCAAAAAGACCGATGTGCAAAATGTGACGGTGCTGATATTTTGGACAACTTTGTCAGCTGCTCTGCTCTCCACTTAGTGGAGCCAGTGAGTCAGTGTAGAAACTCCGAGATGACAGGCTGTCTAAATATTTTGATTCAAAGTTTCTTATTTGAAAGACAATTCATAACCTACTGGAGAAATGTGCTTTTTCTTTCCCGATACATTGCTAAGCTAAATTAGAGCAATATTTCAGTCTGACAGAAAAACGTATGCACACACTTAATTTTAAATAATTTAGGTTATCGTTTACAGAGACAAACTCACTTTAGCTGACAGGTTAGGAACATTGTATCTTATCTGCCTTCAGAAGTACTATAATCTTGGTTGTGTTCAGAGCAGAGCAGCTAAATGCTTATTCGAGAAAATATATATGAAGTATATTACGATCCAAATACATGTATAACAGAGGACAGATGTATTAAGGGTTTCACTGACAAGAGGGTATATTTTAAAGGGACTTCTGTGGGTAAAACTGTATTTTATGGACTGAAATGGCCTTTTTCAAAACTGCCCGCCTAATATGCGGGTAAACTTATACGCACATGTCATATTTATGCTTAAGTTTACCCAGACTGAGTGGCGATGTCTGGGGGGGAGGGGAGAGGGGTCAGATTTAGGCAGGTTTTGGACATGTACATACTGTTGGTACAGTCAGTTATGCCCTTTTGATTGACCATTTAAGTGATAAGGATCTGAGGTCAGGTGTTTAAGTGGTTCATATCCTTCTTTCAAACCAAACTCAGCAGGTTTTATCAGGGCACTTTAAGTCTTGGCCATGGGACTTAAAATGTGGGAGCAGTTCTTTTCCCATGCCTTTTAAACTTATACATGACACCGCTGTGTGATGTTTTGCATCAGTGGGCTTACACTATTGTATATTTGTAGATGATATGCTGATTTTCTGCCCAGTAGAGAAAGGAACAGGGCATGGGTGAGGTAAAGTACTGGAGGTTTTATAAATACCTCTTTATTTATTTATATTTAAAAACTGCCTCCCTGGTGAATAACTGCAAATCTTAATAAAACATAAAGAACAACACAGATAAAACAAAGATAACACAAATAAAAACAAAACAAACAAACAAACAAAAAAAACCAGCAGTGAAGTCCCCAAAATTTTCACCTGACTATCCATTTCCTTATTCACCTTAATTACTTTAATTACATTCCCTCTCCTGCCTGTTTTCCAATGGCAACTTATTCCAGAATCTCAAAGTTATCACAGAGAAAGCTCTGGGTCTTACTATTGCTCCCTTAAAAGGTAGAATCATTAGTATCATTCCTTTGGCTAGAATGCAGCCCCTGCTGTAGTTCTTATCAAACTCATTTATTATGTAGCTAGCTTGGCCCATATCACTCAACACCTTAAAAATCCTAAATGGAACTTTAAAATAAATCCAACAACTAACGTGGAGCCAATGGATTGTAGAAAGAATGGAGTCATATGACAATATTTAGAGATTCCTAAAATCAATCAAGCCAACATATTTTGGACTACTTGGGTCTAGGTATATGATTCAAAGGGAACTCCATGCATAGACTATTACAGTAGTCAAGGTGTGAAATTAACATTACCTGCTTTGTTTTCCTAACCAAAACAGTATCTAACATTGGGCACAACTGCTGAACCATTCTTAACTTAAAAATGGTTAATTGGCTTTTTAATCATAAGCTACAGTTGAATATGAAGAATACAAACGTTCTCTGGATTAAAAAGAAGTGTGGCCAATGGATCTACAGATTAAAGTAAAAGGCCAAATTATTTGATCTGGAATACAGTACAGAATCTTGGTATCTGGTTTGATAGCGCATTGTCTTTTCAAACCCATATTTCTTCAGTGGTGATTGTAATATAATTATTTATGAGTGATCCACCTGTTGAAGGCTTTTCTGTCACCAAAACGTTTAGCCACAATGACTCAGGCATTAATAAATTATTAATATATCTAGATTAGATTACTGTAATGCCCTATATGTAAGGATGCCTCAAACCGTTCTAGGGATGCTTCAGCTAGTGCATATTACTATGGCTAGAATTCTTGGGGGTATCAGTTACAGAAATCATGTTACTTCCTTGCTGATGAAACATCATTGGTTGCTAGTGGAAGCACATTGTAGATTTAAGATTCTGATACTGGCTTTTTTAAATCAGTGATGAATAAATTCCCTTTGGGCCAGATTTTATAACATGCGCGCGGGAGTAGATTTGTTCGCGCATCCCGGCGTGAACAAATCTACGCTCGATTTTATAACATGCGCGCACAGCCACATGCATGTTATAAAATCCAGGGTCGGCACGCGCAACGGGGTGCACAATTGTGCAACTTGCGCGCGCCAAGCTGAGCAGCCTTTTTCCGTTCCCTCCGAGGCCGCTTCAAAATCGGAGCGGCCTTCGAGGGAACTTTCCTTCCGCCCCCCTGCACCTTCCCCTCCCTTCCCCTATCTAACCCGCCCCCCAGCCCTAACTAAACCCCCCCCCCCCGACCTTTGTAGAAGAAGTTACGCCTGCCTCCGGGCAGGCATAACTTGCACACACCGGCTCTCCATCCCCCGGCCCGGTGGCTGTTCCGGAGGCCTCGGTTCTGCCCCCGGAACGCCCCTGGACCAGTGCCTCGCCCACGGCCCCGCCCCCAGAATGCCCAATTTTTCAAGCCTCGGGACTTATGCGCATCCTGGGGCTTGTGCGCGCTATCAAACCTATGCAAGTTAGGCTCGGAGCGCGCAGGGGGAAGCAAGGGTAGGTTTTCAGGGGTTAAGCGCATATCTTACACACGTAACCCTTTGAAAATCTACCCCTTTATATCTGGCAAAATGTTTAAATACTTATGTTCCATGAGAAACTTGAACTCTTCTCAGGAGGAATAGTTGTGAATTCCAGATGTTAGAACAGTTCACTTGCAGAGAACTAAAAACTGTATTTTCTCATTAGTGGCTCCAGTACTCTGGAACAAGTTGCCAACAGTGTTATTTATGAGCTCTTAATTGCTGTTGGGATGGTGTGATGGTGGGGAATGTGATTATAGAAATAGAGGTGGGAGGCTGTATTGATGAACTGTTTAGAGGTACAGAGTTTATAATGAATGCATTTTTATAATATGGAGGGGCAAGGATATGAGTGATATATAGTAGAGGTAGAAGAGTTGCTATGCAAAGTTGTTTTATAATACGTGAACTGGAAACTTTATTTCTATTTCTATTTGTACTATTTATGAATTTATGTTATAAACCGCCACTGGCTGTTAATAAATGAAATGAAATGAGCTACATATATAGACAGGCACATATACACACACTCATATTAAAGACACATGGCACATGAAATGTGATCAATCTCAGATATGTCCTGCTATCTGTGGGGTATGGGGAGGTTTGGTCGGGGAATGTGAGAGTCTTTATTTCTGCATGTATGTCTATGGGGAGGTGAGGCGAGATTTGCTATATATATATGTATGAGGCGTGTATTGGCTTTGTGAGTGGTAGGTGATTGTATGTGTATGTGGTGAGGTCGATCTGGGGTGGGATTGGGGGTTGTTTGTAGATGTCATATGGAGTATGCATGTGGAGGGGGATGTGTTTTTGTGGAGGTGTGTGGGGGATGTGTGTGTATAATCAGGGCTGTGAGGGTGTGTGGAATGTGTATAAAGGTGTAGGTGGTTTGTGTTTTGGGGTTTTGTGTAAGAGTTAATAGCAGAGTATGCCTTGGGGACATGGGAGAAGTTTGTGGAGGGTGTAGAAAGAAGTTTGGAGGGGTTTGGAATGGTGTGAGTGGAGTATGTGTGAACAATCATGTGTGATTGAGTGTCTGGTATGTGTATGAGGGTGGAGTGTTGTTATGCTCAGGCTTGTGAACCCTTGGACCTATGGAAGGGTGGTATACCTTAGGAGGTTGATCCTTAGGTTCTCCCGTCGGGTGGTGAGGCAGAACAGAAGATGTGACCGGCTGACCCTCGGCACTGGAGACTGAGGTGACCGTGGAGGCAGAGGAAGATTCATGATGTTGAAGAAACCAACTGTGTCTTCGCCACTGGAAGCCCGCGGTCCCCCTGGGAGGAGCCCGCATGGACCAGGGCCACTGGGACTTAGGTGGACCTTTGAGAGGTCAAGGAGTCATGAGGTCGGTGCAAGGGCCACCTGGAGCTTGACCCCTGGTAGCCTGCGGTCCCCCCGGGAGGAGCCCATAGGGACCCAGGCCGCTGGGACTTAGGTGGGCCCTTGGAGACGATGGTCCAGAAGAAGTCCAAGGTCAAGTGCCAGAGGGTCGTCTCTTACCAGTCCGAGGTCACACACCAAGGGATTGCCGCTTGCCAGTCCGAAGTCACACACCAGGAATCACCGCTCGCCAGTCCAAAGTCACACACCAGGAATCACCACTTGCCAATCCGAAGTCAGGTACCAAGGAATCAATGAGACGAGACAGGAACCAGGAAACAAGGATCCGAAGCACAAAAAGACTCATCGAAGCAAGCAGACTCAAACAACGCTGAAGGAAGATGTTGCCAAGTCAAGGAATGAGCAGAGGAAGTCTCCTTATATATTTCCTCTGGTCCGGTGCATTGGAAACAGGTGTAGGCAATTAAATAGATGAGGTCCTTTTAAATCTGGTAAGGAGGCGCAGCCTCACGCCTAAGATGGCAGCAGCCATCTTGGATTTCAGACCGTGGAGAGAAGCTGCCCGATGCCACGAGGGAGGAGCAGGGACGGCTCCCAGTCCTGCATCCACCGCGGAGGGTCTGCAGCTTCCCCAGAAGCTGCCGCGGTGGGTCGCCATCGCGGGTCAGGTAGGGGGCTGTGGCCATCCGCGGCCATGGAACACAACAGTACCCCCTCTTTAGGGCGCCTCCCAGGAGGCCTGGGTTTAGATGGATGGTCTCTATGGAATTGATCAAGCAAGCCCTGGTCTAGGATGTTGGCCAATGGCTCCCAGGTGTTTTCTTCGGGACCAAAGCCCTTCCAAGCTAGCAGATACTCCCATTTCTTTCGATGCTTTCGCATGTCCAACACCTCTTGGACCTGATAGGTGAGGTCGTCTTCAGAGGCGATAGGTTGGGGAGTCGGAGGCGTACTGGAAGGCCAAGATAGCACCAGAGGCTTCAAAAGGGAGGCATGGAATGTGTTGTGGATCTTGAGTGAAGGTGGTAGTCGAAGCTGGTACGACACAGCACCAATCCGACGGAGGATGGGAAAAGGTCCAATAAATCGAGGAGCCAGTCGGACTGATGGCAATTTCAGATGAATAAACTGGGTGCTCAGCCTCACCTTTTGACCAGGTCTCAGAGGTGGGTACAGCCTCCATCGCTGATCTGCATACTTTTTAGCCACCTGACTGGCTTTGAGCAGGGCATGCCATGTGGAGACCCACAGGCAATGCAGTTCGTCCGCTGAGAGTTGGGCTACCGGAGACATGACGGAAAAGGGAACTGGCAGCGGCGGGCATGGCTGATTCCCATAGACTATCTGGAATGGAGAGGATCCGGTAGCCGTAGAAAGGTGTGAATTGAGTGCAAATTCCGCCATGGAAGTAGACTTGCCCAGTCGTCCTGTTTCTCGTTTACATAGATGCGGAGGAACTGCTTTAGTGTTTTGTTCGTTCTCTCTGCTAGACCATTGGTCTGAGGGTGGTAAGCAGAAGTACAGTCCAGAGTGACATCAAACTTCTGGCAGAGGGCCCTCCAGAATCTGGCAGTAAATTGGGGGCCTCGATCCAAGAGGATGCTTCTGGGTAGTCCATGCAGTCTAAAAATGTGCTGGACGAACAGCTGGGCCAACTGTGGTACGGACAGCAACACTGGGAGGGGCACGAAGTGTGCCATTTTGCTAAACCGATCGATGACCACCCATATGACAGTGTTCCCACTGGATGATGGCAGATCGACCACGAAGTCCGTCGCAAGATGGGTCCATGGTTCCAAGGGTGCTGGTAATGGCTGAAGCAAGCCTGGGGTCGAACCTGGAATCCTCTTATGATGGGCACATGACTGGCAGGACTCTACATAGGACTGGACATCCTCGTTGACCTTAGGCAACCAATAGTAATGGCGAAGGGTCTGTAAGGTCCGATGCTGTCGCGGGTGACCAGAGCAACGGTAGTCATGAGCCCAGGCCAGAACTTGTTTCCGCAGATGCGGCGGAACAAGGGTTTTCCCGGGAGGGATGGTCGTGGTGGAGGACAGCAGGACACGTGATGGCTCAATGATAAACTGGGGATCATCTGAAGTTTCTGTAGTCTCGAAGACATGGGACAAGGTGTCGGCTTTGAGATTCTTCCCGGCTGGTCTATAGCGTGGGACGAAGTTGAAGCAGGTGAAGGATAACGCCCAACGTGCCTGTCGAGGATTCAGTCGCTGTGCCCGATGCACATACTAAAGATTTTTATGGTCCGAGTAGACCGTAAACTGGTGTTGTGCCCCCTCCAACCAAGGACACCATTCTTCTAAAGCCACTTTAATGGCTAGGAGCTCTTTATCGCCAATGGCGTAGTTCCGTTCTGCCGGGGAGAACTGGCAAGAGAGGAAGGCACAAGGGTGTAGCTTGTGGTGATTTGAAGTCTGGCTCAGGACAGCCCCAACGCCTTCTGAGGATGTGTCCACTTCTATGACGAACGGCCGTTGCGGATCAGCATGATGAAGGCACGGCTGTTGCAGGAACACCTCTTTAAGTCGGAGGAAGGCGGCCTCCACTCCCGGAGTCCAGTTCTTGGGGTCCGTGCCTTTCCAAGTCAAGGCTGTCATCGGGGCAACAATGGACGCATAATGGGGAATAAAGGAATGGTAGTAGTTGGCGAAACCCAAACACCATTGGAGTGCCTTCAGTCCGGACGGTTGCGGCCATTCTCGAATGGCTTTTAGTTTCTGGGGGTCCATACGGAATCCCTCACTGGAGACAATATACCCCAGGAAGGGAAGGGACTCCCGCTCGAAGAGGCACTTTTCTAGTTTAGCATAAAGTCTGTTTTCTCTTAAACGTTTTAGTACCTGGATGACGTGCTGACGGTGAGTGGCCAGGGAATCAGAGAAAATCAAAATGTCGTCAAGGTACACGACCACACACCGATACAAGAGATCGCAGTGTATTTTGTTCATGGTGTTCTGAAACACCGCTGGAGCATTACAGAGCCCGAACAGCATCACCAGGTACTCATAGTGGCCGTCTCGGGTGTTGAAGGCTGTTTTCCATTCGTCTCCCTCCTTGATGCAAATCAGGTTATAGGCTCCTCGGAGATCCAACTTGGTAAAGACCTTCGTACCTTGCAGACAATGGAAGAGCTCGGAGATGAGGGGGCAAGGGGTACCGATCCTTGACCGTTATGGCATTCAGGCCCCTGTAGTCGATGCAAGGGCGAAAGGTTCCGTCCTTCTTCGCAACAAAGAAGAACCCAGCCCCCACTGGGGATGTTGACTTGTGAATGAAGCCCCTCTCCAGATTCTCTTTGATGTATTGAGTCATGGATTGCATCTCCACAGGCGAAAGGACATAGGTGCGCCCCCGAGGAGGTTCAGTGCCAGGGAGGAGGTTGATGGCACAGTCGAATGGCCGGTGAGGTGGCAGTATCTCGGCCTTTTGCTTAGAAAAGACATCCGCGTACATGGCATAGGAGGCTGGCAGGCCCTGAAGACTGAGCGCGGTGGAGCATGAGACTGGGGTTACCGGTTGGAGGCAATTGTCATGGCAATTCGGCCCCCATTGGGTTAACTGCAAGGTTTTCCAGTCAAACTGGGGACCGTGTTCCTGAAGCCAGGGAAGACCCAGGACGACAGGGTGTATGGAATGCTCCAAGATATTGAAAGGCATCCGCTCACGATGAAGGAGCAGTTACTACCCTTAACAGGAGGCATGAGATTACTACCCTTAACCAATAAACCTTGATGCTTTTGATGCAACTGCAACATCACTCTCTACTTCAGAGGGGGGCAGAGGCTGAAAGGAAAGAGAAATTTGGATTCAGAGACAACCAACATGAGCCACAACTTTTTTTTATAGTCTGGGGTACTGATGCTCAGATATTACTGAAAAAAACACAGGACTGCTTCTACAGCTAAGTCCATAAGCAAAGCACATCAAGCAAAACTGACTGATACATGGGGGTAACCTACACTGCATGGCAGATATTATCATAGGAAATTTGCTGGGCAAATTGGAAGGACCATTAGTCCTTTTCTGCCATCATTTCTATGTTTCTATGTATGTTTATTTTACATAGTTCTTTCCAACATCCCATACTGTATGAGAGCATAAAAATAACAAAAATTCACCCCTTCCAAACAAGAAACTAGAATTAAACATACTTTCCTTTAACTTTTATGAACCAGATTTGGTAGCAAATAGGAGAAATATAACACTGCAGTATGGTACCCCAATGCCTATTTTGTTCCCTGAATGAGATTTATCATCTTGTTGGCATCCAAAGTTCACAGCTGTTCCTCACACAGGGAATCCCCAAGTTGGAGGTTTACCTAAGATGGATGGCTCCTATCTAGTGGAGTCCTAGTGCTCACAGGGAGCAACTTACCCTAGATGCTAGGAATTTAAAATAAGATAATACAAATAATAATTGGCATAGTGAAAAAGGGATCTGAATATGTTCACAGTCGAGGAGGTAATGGTCACATCTTTCTTGGTGTACACCAAGCTAAATGCATGTTTACACCAACAGTATTTATTCTAAAGACTGAGATGCTTAGCATTGCTGCAATGCCTCGCCCTATTCCAGCAACTTCTGCTTTTGCATAGTTGCACACTACCAGGTGCTACAGTCCTAAATTCTAGTTTGCATTAGAACTGTGCAGTCCTAAATGTTTTGTTTGAATTTTTTCTTTTTATTTTGTTGCTTTTTCTTTTCATTTCCCTTTGTTTTTTTTTTTAGTGTGCACCAACAAAAAACTAAAACACACTTTTGTTGTTTTTTTTCTATTATTTCCCTTTAAAAATGACAGAATAAATAGATGTTTCTATGTCACTTCAAAATGAAAGCATATCTCTAGTTTGCAACAGCACTGGTGACACTGAGGATGATAATCATTTAAATGTTTTTCAATGGCACAAACTTCAAAGTGAATTTTCAAAGAGTTGCACGCATAAAAATCACCACGTGCATACACAAAAAGTACATATTTACATAAATGCAATTTTATAAACCTTAAACATACATGTTCAAGTAATGGTGCACAAGTATTTTTGCTCATAAAAAAAGGGATAGGCCAGGGGTATTCTGGGCTGGTGCCAACATTTACATTTGTAAGCTGCAACTGTATTTTGTAACCTCTGAAAGTGATGTTCATAAGTCTGCTACTTGCGCATATTTACTTCTGCTAATTATATGGTGTGAGTGAGAATAAAAGTCCTTATCGCCAATTACTGACTGGGTGAGGGGTCGCGGTAAACTAGGGGGGAGTACAAGCTGAAGAACCAAGGGGGTGTTCTTGTTGACCTAGAAACAGATTGGGCAAACTGGTGGACTAATTGGTAAAACTGATAATTTTCTTCACACGCACATGTTTCAAAATTTGATGACTTATACACATAAATGCTGACAAATGCTAAGGGAAATACATGAATGAAATCTCCATGTGTAAATAGATATAATTAGGAGCAGAAACACTTGCATATAGGAGATTTGTGCCAGATATCCCGATAAATTTTGACTTTTCTGGGCAGGATAAGTCTCAAAAAATGCTACCTATCAAGCTAACAATATAGCTGGATAAGTGTTAAAACACTATTTATTGGCTATGTTGAAAATACATGCCACATAATCTTTAGATATGTGAGCATGTTGTTGACTATCCCTTGTGTTGCTTGACATTCCATTGATGGATTGGTCATCCACCTTCTCTATATTTATTTATTTATCTATTTATTTATTTAAAATCTTTTATATATCGACATCCGTTTGCACATCGTATCGGTTTACAAATAACTTAATAACTTTTAGGCATTGCCTTTACATTGAACTGTAAAGGCAATGGATGTAAATAAAACCAAGTCACTCGGATAAATATGGATGTTTTGAAAATCAATCTGTATTTCCGTGTACATAACCCCCCCCCCCCCCATTAATTTTGTAACCTGTTTTTGAAACAAACATTTATAGATAGGAACATATTTACCAACCATTTATTGTGGACAAGTAGCACCATAAACTTGCAATAAAACTAGTCGATATTACCCTAAGTACCAAGCTAATGATATTCAAAAATGGCATACAATATTTTTATCATGTTGCTATGTGGCATCTTATTTACTAAGCACAAAGTCAGTGTTGGCAGGAAAAATGATTGACAACCTTACAAGTGATATATCAGCCACTCAGAACAACTACAAAAGCCTAACCACCACCACTTGTAGTCAATGTTGCTAGCTGCTTCCATCATCTGTCTGGTTTCTATGTTCTGTAAGCATGTTGTATTTGCTTTGATGGAGTTTAAGGTAGGGTTTGTTATCTTAGGCTGTGTTTTGCTTCAGTTTCACGCACACAATGGCATATCCTTCCAGAAACAGCAAGTAAAGCAGAGTCCCTTATGCCCTACCCTGAGCAGCAGCAGTGGCTATAGTGGAAGAGGGAAGAATCTTTATATTTTTCCCTACCTTCCAAACAACCAGCACAGATGAGGCAGCATAAATGTTTTCCTTTTATTTTTGTTCTATAGATAAGCGATTTAGGGGCCTATTTGCTAAGTAGCTTTAGCAAAGATACATGAAAGGCATTGTGGATCTTGAGAGAAGGTGGAAGCTGGAGCTTGTACGTAACCGAGCCCAACTGGCGGAGCACCGGAAAGGGGCCATTGTATCTGGGTGCGAAACATGGAGATGGGAACTTGAGACGGATAAATCAGGTGCTAAGCCACACCTTGTCACCCGGTTTGAACTGAGGGCCTACACGGTACTGGGCATCAAAGAACTTCTTCGCCCTTTGGGTTGCTTTCTGTAATAATTGTTGAGTACTATTCCAGACCTGGTGTAACTCTTGGGAGGAAGACTGAGCGCAGATGAAGGAACAGATAATGGTAATGGTAGTGGAGGAAGAGGTTGTCGTCCATAGACTACCTGGAAGGGTGTGGAGCCAGTGGATGACGAGAGATGAGAATTTAATTCGAACTCCGCTCAGGGAAGGAGGTCTGCCCAATCGTTTTGCTGGAGGTTGACATAGGCCCGTAGGAAGTGCTTCAGCATCCTATTGGTTCTCTCTACTTGCCAATTGGCCTGAGGGTGATATGCGGAGGTGAAGTCCAGAGAGACATTGAATTTTCTACAAAGGGACCTCCAAAAACGGGCTGCAAACTGAACTCTGAGGTCTGACAGGATGTGCTTAGGAAGGCCCTGGAGCCAGAACACATGGTGGATTAATATCTGAGCGAGTTGTGGAGCCAATGGAAGGCCAGGCAGAGCAATAAAGTGGGCCACTTTAGAAAAGTAGTCCACAATGACCCAGATGGTGTTGTTGCCGCCAGAGAGTGGAAGGTCAACGATAAAGTCTGTTGCAATGTAGGTCCATGGCTCGTTAGGGATGTACCAGTTGTAAGAGATCCCATGGGCATCCCACTGGAGGTTTGTGGTGAGCACAAGTAGGGCAAGACTCTATGTAGGTTTATGCATCCTTCCTCATGGTTGGCCACCAGTAAAATCGCTGGAGGGTGGCCAAGGATCTGGACTGCCTGGGGCGCCCTGTAGTGAGGGAATCTTGGTCCCATTGAAGCACTCTCCAGCGCAGTTGGCATGGAACCACCATTTTTCCAGGAGGAACCGGGTGAGTGGCTGCCAGGATGACCTTAGCAGGGTCTATAATGTGGCGAGTAGGGTCCACAAGGTCCTCAGGAACAAAGGACCTAGAGAAAGCGTCAGCCCGGCAGTTCTTATTGGCTGATCGGTAGCAAAGCAGAAAGTTAAATCGGGTGAAAAAGAGGGCCCAACGGGCCTGATAGTGATTCAAGCATTGAGCCCGGTGCATGTACTCAAGGTTCTTGTGATCAGTGTACTAGGGGTGTGCATTCGTTTTGAACTTAAATGTAAAACGCAACTTTTTTTTTTTTAACTTAAAAAAGTGATGAGGCGAAAACGATCGGATTTCCAACTTATTCAACATAGCTATGTTGAATATGTTGGAAATCGCGATTGTTGATCCAAAATAAAAATTTAAACCCCTCACCCTCCTTAATCCCCCCCCCCAAGACTTACCACAACTCCCTGGTGATCCAGCGGGGAGTCAGGACGCCATTCCTGAACTCCTTTGCGAGGAGCACGTGACGTCGGCGCCACGTCGGAGTGACGCGGCGTCACGTGATTCCCCGCGGGTTCGCTCTGGGACCCTCGTTGGGCCCAAAAAGAACTTTTGACCAGCTTGGGGGGGCCTCCTGATCCCCCCAAGCTGGCCAAAAGTCAGGAGGCCCCCCCAAGCTGGCCAAAAGTTCTTTTTGGGCCCAACGAGGGTCCTGGAGCGAACCCGCGGGGAATCACGTGACGCCGCGTCACTCCGACGTGGCGCCGACGTCACGTGCTCCTCGCAAAGGAGTTCAGGAATGGCGTCCTGACTCCCCGCTGGATCACCAGGGAGTTGTGGTAAGTCTTGGGGGGGGGGGATTAAGGAGGGTGAGGGGTTTAAATTTTTATTTGCACGTATGGACATAGACTCAACTTATGGAATTCTCCATATGTCCATATTGATCGCAAATGGGACCCCCTTTCGACTTATGGACTTAAGAACTTAAACTTTTGCTCTGCACATCCCTACAGTGTACATCATGATCTGATGCTGAGCTCCCTCAAGCCAGGGACGCCACTCTTCAAAGGCTAATTTAATAGCCAGGAGCTCCTTATCTCCTATGCATAGTTGTGTTCAGTGGAAGAAAAGTGTCTAGAGAAAAAGGAGCATGGATGTAATGTTTGATTGGCAGAATACTGGCTTAAGACCGCCCCAACTCCCTTGTTGGAGGCGTCAACCTCGACAATGAACGGACTTCTGGGATCAGGATGTTGAAGGCATGGCTCACAGAGGAAGGTGGTTTTAAGGTCTTGAAAAACTGTTACAGCTTCAGGCAACCAGAGAGAGGGATTGGAGCCCTTGTGGGTCATGGCCATAAGAGGTGCAGTCAAAGTGGAGTAGTGATGGATGAAGGAATGATAATAATAGGTAAAGCCAAGAAACCTTTGTAGAGACTGAAGGCCCATGGGTTGAGGCCAATCCCGGATGCTTTTTAGCTTTTAGGGATCCATTCAGAAGCCTTGGTTTGAGACGATGTATCCAAGGAAGGGTATGGATGCTTGCTCGAAGGCACATTTCACAAGCTTAGCATAGAGCTGGTTCTCTCGGAGATGCTGGAGAACGCAGGTGATGCCTGACGGTGGCTTTGCAGATCTTTGGAAAAAGTTAGGATGTCGTCGAGATACACTACGATGCATTGGTACAACATATCTCTGAATATCTCATTCATTAAGTTTTGGAAGACAGCTGGGGCATTGCAAAAGCCAAACAGCATCATGAGATATTCTTAGTGGCCGTCTCTCGTATTAAAAGTTGTCTTCCACTCGTCTCCCTTGCGGATACGAACCAAGTTATAAGCTCCTCTGAGGTCTATTTTGGAAAAAATGTTCGCCCCTTGGAGTCTATCAAAGAGCTCGAAATGAGAAGAAAAGGGTTACAGTCCTTCTGAGTAATTTAATTCAAACCCCGGTAGTTGATGCAGGGACGGAGCGAACCATCTTTCTTCCTGACAAAAAAAAAACCTGCTCCGAGAGGAGACTTTGAGTGTCGGATGAATCATTTGGCCAGGTTCTTGAGGATGTATTCTGATATGGCCTGTGTCTCAGTGAGGGACAGCAGGTAAATCCTGCCCAGAGGAGGCTCTGTATTGGGAATCAGATTGATAGCACAATCGTAGGTTCGGTGCGGAAGCAGGGTGTCAGCGGCTTTCTTGGAGAAGACATCAGCAAAGGCTGAATATTGAGGAGGAAGGCCGGGAGGTAGAAGTGAGATATTAAGGCAAAGCCAGGGCAAAACAGACTCCAGTCAGTTGGAATGACAGGAGGTCCCCAGCGAGAGAGTTGCAGCATCACCCAGTCAAACTGGGGAGCGGCTTTTGTAGCCATGGCAAGCCCAAGACTACCGGGTGTATAGCTTTGTCCAAAACAAGAAAGGAGATGGATTCCACATGCAGGGATCCAGTTTATAGATGGAGCAGAGTTGTAACATGGGTGACACATCTGGCTAAGGATTCTCCGTGGATAGATGAAAGAAGCAGAGGCACTGGTGTGTGGATGATTGGTATCCGCAGGTGTTGTCAGTTGCTTCAAAATAAAATTACCTCCAGCTCCTGAATCCACAAGAGCCAAGGTATGGAACTCTTGATTGACTGTTTTGATTGACACCAGAAGGGTTAATGGAGGAGAAGGAGAAGTCAGGCCTAGAAGCAGTCCTCCTGCTGAACCTAGGCCCGAGAGTTTCCCAGATGTATGGGACAGGCAGGCAATGCGTGCCTGGAGTTACCGTAGTAGAAGCAGAGACCCGACTGCTGGCGTCGGTGTCGTTCTTCGCTTGAGAGCTTACCCCGACCCATTTGTATGGGCTCCTCTCCAGTCTTGACTCGAGGAAGCGAGTGCACCCTAGAGGATGGAGGGCGTCGAACGTGGCGCAAGCTCAGTGTAGCCTTCTTGGAAGCTTGGACTTCCTGTTAAAGCTACTGGAGATGCCAATCAATACATCCAGCGAGGTCAATTAGGGAGTCAAGGAATGAAGGCAACTCAAAGGCCACCAAATCATCTTTGATACGAGAGTTTAATTCCTCCAGAAAGATGGCTCAAAGACAATCAAGGTCCCAATATAGCTCGGAAGCCAGAGTGCAGAGCTCTATGACATAGTCAGCTAAGGGCTAGGTACCTTGTCGGAGATGAAGGAGTGTGGATACGGAAGCAGAGTGACTGCCGGGGTCATCGAAGACAGAGCGGAACAAATCAAGAAACCCGGGCTGGTCTCGGAGGACCAGGTCCACATGCTCCCAAAGGGATGAGGCCCAGGCCAAGGCCTTGCCAACCAGGAGAGGGAGGATGTAGGTGGTTTTAGTAATCACTAGGGATGTGAATCGTTTATCTGACGATTGAAAATATCGGACGATATTTTCAATATCGTCAGATATCAGGGGGTCCCCGATAGCGATAGGAAACCCCATGATTAATTTTGTGGGGTTCTCTTATTGTTTTGGGGGGGCGGGAAAAAAGGGTACTCAAAAATAACCCCCAAACCCACCCCAACCCTTTAAATTTAATTATTAAGAATTCCCCACCCTCCCGACCCCCCACCACACTTTTTTAAAGTACATGGTGGTCCAGCTGGAGTCCTGGGAGCAATCTCCTGCTCTCAGGCCGTCGGCTGCCACTAATCAAAATGGTGCCGATGGCCCTTTGCCCTTACCATGTGACAGGGGCTATTGGTGCCATTGGCCAGCCCCTGTCACATGGTAGGAGCACTGGATGGCCACCGCCATTTTTAAAGATGGCGCCAGCCATCCATTGCTCCTACCATATGACAGGGGTATCCGTGCCATCGGCTGCCAGTAAACAAAATGGCGCCGATGGCCCTTTGCCCTTACCATGTGACAGGGGTATCTGTGCCATTGGCCGGCCCGTCAATTGGTAGGAGCAATGGGCGGCCAGCGCCATCTTTAAAAATGGTGGTGGCCATCCAGTACTCCTACCATGTGACAGGAGCCGGCCAAAAGCACCGATAGCCCCTGTCACATGGTAAGGGCAAAGGGCCATTGGTGCCATTTTGATTAGTGGCAGCCAACGGCCCGAGAATGGGAGATGGTTCCCGGGACCCCTGCTGGACCACCAGGTACTTTAAAAAAGTTTGGGGGGGTCAGGAGGGTGGGGGATTCGAAATAATTAAATTTAAAGGGTCGGGTGTGGCTTTTTTCTTTTTCGGCACGAGACAGCCGATTAAAACCGGTAAGAACCGCAGGAACAAAGATTTCCTGCGGTTTTTACTCGAACCCAATACCGGAAACGAGTCCGGTACCGATTCAAATCCCTAGTAATCACGTCTGGGAAATAAGCTGGTTGCAGGCAGAAATGCATATTACATTGAATTAGAAATCCCCTGCACAACAGGGAGTTCCCAGAGAAACGAGGAGATGCCAGTAAAGGAATGGACTGCTCTTAGATCAGCATGTAGACCGAGGTATTGCGTCTGGTTATCCCTACGGTGGTACCCGATTTCGGGTACTTAAATTCTCTACTACAGCCACTAAGGTTTCCAGGATCTTTTTCTGTTCAATAATCTTCTGTACCAGACCTGGAATGGCCTGAATTGCTGAGCCCTCCACTGGGTCCATGGCCTTGGTAATCTGTTAGGAATTGTGGACCCTTGGCCCGAGGTGGGGTTGTTGCTACCTGAAGGGTGGGGACCTGTGGGGCGAGGCTGGCCGAGAACAGAGGAAAGCTGGAACTTTGCCTGTACCGACCCTCATTCCCCGCAGGTTGAGCCCTTGGCTGCTGGGGCCAGCAGGACTTAGGAGCGCCTCTGTGTGGCTGGCCCTGGAGAGGGCTGGTCCTGGTATTGCAGAGAGAGTCAGAGAGGTTAGGCACAGTTCGAGACAGGAGCACTCTAGGAGGGAGGAAGAGAAAGAGGCTCAAGCAGTGCAAGGCTACTGCAGCTCTGAAGGGAGTAGAACTGGACCACGTGGGAGTGGCCTCAAGGTGAGGAGGTGCAGGTACAGAGACATGAATTGTAGTATGCTGAATAAGGGCTAAAGCGGGGAACCGCTGTAGCAGGTGCCAGGAGAGTAGCAGCGTAGGAGAGTACCCCAAGGAGCAGGGGCACCGTGACACAGTCTGGTGGAGTACTGCGCTGAGTTATGTCTTGCTGAGAAAAGGCACTGTAGCAAAGTCCTGAAAGAGAAGTGCCGTGGGGGTCCTGAGGAGCAGAGGGCACTGCGTTAGGGACTCACAAGTATGGTAGTGCTGAGCCTGGCCCCGAGGAGCGGGAAGCACTAAGAGAGTGTCCAGGTGAGGAAGCACTGAGCCAGAGCCCGCAGGGTGGGAAGTGCTGAGGTAGAGTCCAGGTGAGATAGTGCTGAGCCTGTTCCCGAGAAGCGGGAAGCGCTAAGAGAGTGTCCAGGTGAGGTAGCAATGAGCCAGAGACCGCAGGGTGGGAAGCACTGAGGTAGAGTCCAGGTAAAGTAGTGCAGAGCGAGGGCCCGCAGAGCAGGAAGCGGCAAGACAGGAACCTGGATGGAGAAGCACAGAGATCCGAAGGCAGGAACAACTGGTCCGAGTAAAAGGAACTGGCACCAAAAGGAACCAAGGAACTTGTTGCCAAGTCAGTTAGTGGTGGCTAGAGGTGAGGCTTAAATATCCCGAGCCGGTGATGTCATCAGCCGGAGATGAGCCTGGGGTTCCCGCCATTGGCCCTTTAAAGGGAGGACAGATGGCGCATGTGAATGCCTAGAATGGGACAGGATCAGAATGCTAGTTGGCGGCATCCCAGCCACCATGTGGAGTGCAGGGAGCCATGAGGAACGCAGTGAGAGTACCGGGGGTAGGAACCAAGCATGACATGACATGAGCTGAGCCTGCTGTGGGCAGCCATGGCTGGTGGTCATAATAGTTAGCTATTTATGCTACTATAAAAGGCTCAGCTAGTAACTCGAGGTAAGGTTAGGTAGTACTGTAGGGGTTAGGGGCCACTTTTACATGCAGAGTGAAACGTACGAACAGAACAATACACTCTTGTGAAAATTGTATGTCCTTCGGACTGAGGAAACTCACACAACAATGACATTTGTACAATGTTCTCTCAACCTAGCTTGTTGTCCATCAATCTTTTATTTGGGGTGCGGATTTGGTGCTGTGGCTACCTGTCCCTATAAGGATTGTGACCTGAGAGGGCCAAGAACAAAGAACATCACTACCATGTGTAACATCTATTTGCTCCTGGCTGTGGGAATGTGGGGTTAACCAAGACCTAGATTTTTAAAAGGCAGTAAATATCGCATGTGATATGAAAAAGGGTGTGTTTTAAGGTAATAGCATATTTATCACAATGTGTGTTATCTTAGCACAGGATTTACTGCAAACTGTATTAACTTTTTGCACTAATACCTACATTACCTACCTGCAAAGTGCTCATTTCACCATGAGAAAGAGAGAGAGAGTGCACTAATACCTACATTACCTACCTGCAAAGTGCTCATTTCACCATGAGAAAGAGAGAGAGAGAGAGAGAGAGAGACTCCTCAAAAGGAGATCACCGGGACCTGGGGGGTCTGAGGAGGTAATCTGTGAGGAACTAAATGAAAAGAACAACTTTAAATGTAAAAGGTGGAAAAGTTTTTTAAATTGAATCCTTAAAAAGCATTATAACTAGTAGTTGGAACAAAAGACAACCCCTTTTGGAGCAACCCCTTTTGGACAACCCCTTTTGGAGCAACCAGAGATGAGAGGGATCTGGAAGACAAACTGAAAGCAAACAAATCCATCGATGACAAGTGACATGTTACTCTGAATAATTTTGTATCATTTGCAAATTTGATACCTCACTTGTCATATTCCTTTCCATATCATTTATAAATACATTGATAAGCACCATTCCAAGTAGAGATCCCTGAGGCACTCCACTGTTTACCCTTTTCCACTGAGAAAATTGACGATTTAACCCTACTCTCTGTTTTCTGTTTTTTAACCAGTTTGTAATCCACAAAAGGACATCACTTCCTATCCCATGATTTTTTAGTTTTCCTAGAAGCCTCTTATGAGGAACTTTGTCAAATGCCGTCTGAAAATCCAAATACACTATTCAGAGGTTAAGAAGAATTTGTGTGAATCAAGCCCTTAATCTTTTTTAATTCAATGGAGTCATTTACAAAGCCATGTAAGGCATTTATAGTGCAATAAGTAGCCCTTACCACATGTTATTTTACCCTGATAATACTGGTATGGTATTGAGCTGCTTTGAATGCAAATTATTTGCAAATGCATGCAAAGCAGCTCATTGCTAGGCAATTTCATGTCAATAAAATAACATGACTTGCCTGAAAAATTGCAAGCCTCATTATTTTAATGGAAGTTTGTTATAATGCAGGAGTTTTAGCTAACTATTCCCAGGAGCATCGGGATGCTAACATGGGTCTCAGTGCTCCCAGGGGTGGAGGTTAAAAGGCTAGAACAGCCCAAATGAAACTTCCCCAATGTGTGAAATCCTCTCATAGATCTAATGAGACACATGCTGCCCACACACACCCCCCACTCCCCCTAGAAGTAGTCCCAGTGCCTGATATAAAAAATTAAAAAATAAATGCATGCACCACAGGTACCTCCCTCCCTCCCTTTCCAACCCCACCTCTTTGTAAAAAAATGAAACCCATACCTCTGAACTCCCTCGACCTCCATCCCATGGTCATCCCTTGAAAATCCTGTAGGCCTAGTGGGGCCAAGAGCACCCCTCAGGTATTAGGGGCATAAGTTGAAATGCAGCTGGCCAGCAATATTTTAACTTACATGGCACAGGAACCGGACCCTACGAGATGCTCTGGGCCCACTAGGCCACCAATGTATGACGGAGGTCTGGGGTGGGGAGTTCTGAGGCCAGTGGGGTTTGGAGCCTGGCGAGGTCATTTTTTTACAAAGGGGTAGGGTTAGTAAAGGAGAGACCTTATTTCTTTAAGATGTAAACCGACATGATGTTCCTACGAATGTCGGTAGATAAAAAAAAACCTTAAATAAATAAATATAGATAGATAGATAGATAGATATTTAAATAAATAAATACTGGGCACTGAGCCCATCTCTAGGGGCGGAAGGGTTAGAGGGGGCCGCACATGACCCCCAGGGTGGTTCCACACTTGAAGAGGGTTGGACCACTCTGGACCTTTAACACAATGGCAGCCCTTGGCTATCATACAGCACTTGTGGGGCACTAACCTATGATATTTTTCCCAGCACTATTATACTGCAGGGGAAAATACCACTTGTTTTACTTAGCTTTGATTTTGAGTACCACAGGTTAGAAAACCCTGTGGTATTTTCCTCCTCTGAGGAAAATACCATGGCTTAAAAAATGGCCCCTCTCATTGTCTCAGTGAAAAGATTGTGATCGCTGTAATAATCAGCCTAGATGCTGGACTGCAAATATAGAAAGACCTCTTTATTACTGAACAGAAAAAAGACATCGCTCAGGTAAAGAAGAAAAAGAAACACACATCTGTATTACTTTATCTTCCTTTGGGGTTTACAGAGATCTCCATATTTATCCAGCCAGCTCAGTATTGTGATTGGAGTAAAATATAACGGGGCCAATATTCAGTGGTGCAGTCACACTGTTGAATATACCCGGCCATCTTAAAGTTAGCAAGATAAGTATATCCGGCTAACTTTAGGACAGCCCTAAGCCATGACCAGAGTTAGCTGCCTAAGTTATGTGGCTAATTCTGCTCCTCATGGATATGCCTCCCGCCCGCCTCCGGTCCACCCCCAATTTATACAGCTACATTCTAGTCGCATAACTCATTTTACAGCTAGAATGTGGCCACATATGGTAATCCATCTAAATGGCTTTTGAATATTGACCTCTGCTTTATTAAACCTTGTCAAAACTATTGTGCCATAGGTTTGGGCAGTGATGGTGGTCTCTAGTCTTGATGACTGGCATTAGGTTTGCCCTATTATGAAAATTAAACTGGGTTAGCATCAAATGTATGCAATTGTAGTTCATGAATATTCATTATGGAAATCCTGTCGCACTGGAGAGGTTGAATTTGCCAACCCTCGGTTCAGGTTTTATAATATATTAATACAAACCTGTCCTAGTGATTCCATATCCAGGTGGATTCTCAGGATATCCAGAATGAATATGCATTAGATTAATTTGCACACGCTGGGTTTCCAGTGCAAGCAAATGTATCTCACATATGTTCATTGCGGATATCCTGAAAACCTGACTGACTATAGGGTTACCAGGACAGATTTGAGAAGTGTTGTGTTAATGTATCAAAGAATATTGATGGAAAATCATATGATGCTGCCTTAATAATCAAAAATCTTGTATTTTCCAAACAATATGTGATTTAATTTATCACATACATATGCAGATGTTGCGTCTATGTTGAAAAAAAAGCACAGGTTGTTTTTTACTGCCCTTAGATGAATTGGTACAGCTAATATGGAAAATCAGTGCTATGCCAATCTTTTCTTTTAATAAATCTAGGAGTCACATTTTTGAATTTAAAAGAAAAATGTGTATGTGTTGTTTTTAGATTGTTTTACTTATCTGTTATGAGGAAATGCCTCAAATCTTGTGGTAACTTTCAACTGGTGCAAATTTTATACGATCAGATTGCCCTTCTGACATTTACTAAATGAAAGCTCAGAAATGCAATGGGATTTAGCTCATAGACCAGGCTTTAGTTATTATCATCACCACCTTTATGTGAGCAGAATCTGAATGCTGTATATTATTATTTCACTTCTCTATTGCATTGACCTAACAGGGGGCACATGCAATACACTATATTAAAAATGAAAGCTTCATATTCTGGATTTATATACATATGCTCAGCTCAGGAAATGAAAGGTTACCCTGGCTCTTCATCTTCTATTCCCCTCCCTATTCACCAGTCAGGCCAAAGAGCTATACCCTGAGCTGGGACTGGAACCCAGGTTTGCTGCTTGGCATCAGGGAAAGAAGGTTGAGCACAGGCTGCCATTTTAACTTCCAGCCTGAGGCCTAGATTCATCAAAAAGCTATAAATATAGCGAAAATAGTGCCTGTGATTAAAATGGGGACTGGTTTTTATTGCAAATGCCATTCAGTCAGGAGAGAGAGAGACCAATATGTAACGTTGCTATTTATACCACTATAAGAAGGGGCACTTTTAACTCTGGGTGGGGTAGGTTTAGGGGGGGCAATATTACATACACAGTCAGAGGTACGAACAGCAAAATTGACGTCACTGAAGATTTTCTATCATTTGGCACGATGAAAGGTAAAAGAGGGGTTGATTTGTACAATGTAATCTCTACCTAGCTTGATTGTTCGTACCTCCGACTGTGTATGTAAAACTGCCCTGAAAAACAAAAAATATGTGTATTTGTAAAATAGTCATGGTGGTGTTATAAGGAAGGGACAACTTTAGTACTGTATATTGGCCACAGCTGTAATGCTGCCATGCAAATGCAGTGAACTTTGTAAGTTATGATTTCACTTGGGGCCTCATTCATTAAGCTGTGGAATTTTTCCCTGAGCGAAAAATATTATGGGATTCATCAAGCTATAGTGAATGACCCTGCAGCTTGGTGAATTTTTCCTTGCAGTATTTCCTATGGGGAAAAATATCACAGCAGTGAAAGGCTGAAATGCAATGCACGATGATGGTCCCAGGACTGTCGAGCTCAAACGTGAGAACATCCCCCCTGCGAGTAGTAGAAACTCTTAGGGGTCATACAGTCAGCTCATTGTTTTAAAGTTAAAATTTTTTTTTTACATCAAACAAAACCCCCACCCCTACCTTCATCTTTAACCCTGCTCCACAACAAAATCTTGCCTGGAACCTTTCCACTCTAGCCCACCCCCTGACATCCTCCCCCTTATTGAAAAAAATAGCCCTGGTGGTCTAGTGTACTGCCCCACCTCCATCCCCCAGTCCCTCTGGATGTCTCTCCTACACAAAATTTATATTTTGGGAATAGCGGGATTTTGTTTGCTGATTTTAATGTTTCTGGTACATCATTATTTTTCTTGCACACAGAACATACCCTCCAGTCTTGAGGCTTATGTACTGGGTTTCATATATGTTGTGGTACAATTTAAAGAATGTGCATTTACATATTTTTAGTGGGTAGATTACTATAGTTTTTCAGATGGAAAGTCCGCTGGACCATCCTCTCCTCCACCCCCTTCCCCCATGACACCAAATGAAGTGAACTGCTTGCTCCTGATGGTACCTCCGATACAGATAACACATGTCCCACATTCGTCCATCAGAAGTCTGGTTGCCTGCTATAACCCAACTACACTGGACTCCAGTAAGCAATGTCCAGACACTCAGAAGCCTCAGTGAGAGGTTAGGTATGGGAGACAACGTAGTAATGATTGCATAGGGTAGCAAAAGAGGTAGCACTGGACTTGGGTCCTGGTTGTGTGAGTTCTGGGAGTTAGTGCTGCCATGGTTTGCTGTATAGGTTCTGAGTGATGGTTTTGTGTTACTTTACAATGTGCCTAGTAGTGAAAAAAGTGAATTTTGTTGTTACTAAAGTGATACCAGAATTTGAAGTTTAAAGTTTTATATTTAAAAGCATGATGTCCAATTATGTGTTTTTTTAAGGGATCATTCACCGAGAAATGGGAGGAGGAGGATAATTACTTCCACTGTTGCCAAAATTTTGGCAGGGTCCCTATTGATCCTGAGTCTGCTAACTAGCAAATAACACCTCTGGGAAGATTCAGCAGTGTGCTCAGTTACGACAGAAGCAAAATGGGAAAGGTTTCAGAGAGAAACTGCTGGGGACAAGATAGGATATAAGGCAGGGGGTGGTAAACTCCAGTACTTGAGAGCCATAAACAGGCCTGGTTTTCAAGATATCCACAATGAATATGGATGAGACAGATTTGCATACAATGGAGGCAGTGCATGCAAATCTAGCTAATGCAGATTTGTTGTGGGTATCCTGAAAACCAGGTCTGTTTGTGGCTCTTGAGGGCTAGAGTTGGCCACTCTTGTCCTAGGGGAAAGGGGGAAGGTAGTTGAGACTTGAGAAAGAGAGACTGCTGGAGACAAACAAATAGGAGTCATTTCTTCACCTCAACCTGTTCCAACAGTCTCTGGTTCAATTCCTCATTCCCAGCTGACTTGCTTTCTTAAAGGGGAAGAATGGGATATTGTGACAGAGACTGCTGTAAGGGGAGAAGATTTTGTTGATAACAGGATAGCAAGCATGCTCACAATCCTCTGCCTAGGGCCCACCCAGGTTAACATTGGGCCCTGCCAAATTATAAGTTCTGGCTATGCCACCAAGATCTACACAACACAACTTCATCTTCCAGGCTAGCATGGGCATGAAGTGCCCAGTGCTTTCACTGGCCCTGTAAATAACCCCGTGTTCCCAAATGGGTTATAGAAATAGTTAAAAGGAACCAAGCTGACTGTGTCCTCCAAAAAGCAGTAGAGAAAATAAGATAAGATCCAAAAATTGCCCATTTCTGAAAGCATTCACATTTTCCCCCCAAGTATGTGAAGTAAAAAAAAACCTGGTATGTGAGATGCACCGTGTGGTGCACAGAGACAATGCTCAAGGACTGGGGATAGCAAATGATGTTGATGGTTTTAATAAATTGTTCTTATTTTTTATCATCTGTTTAAATGTTTCAGTTTTATCTGGGCATTTAGGACTTTAAGCAACAGAGGAACCTAGGGAACATCTGGGATGAAGTCAGCCTCCCTATTTTGTATTAAACAGGTACAGTATGCCATAGCTTAGCAGAAGGGAATGATTCCTGGAGATTTTTGATACTGCCCCAGTGTGATCCTCAATCATCTGATCATAGACTTTGAGGAATATTGGTTGCTAGTTCTGGGCATTCCTCACTATAGAGTTGTCTCTCTCTCTCAGGTCCAGTCTGCTTGTTGAAAATGAAAGCAGTTAACAACTTTTTGCCCTGTTGGAAGAGTTAATTTATTAATAGAAAACTGAATTAAAATGAGTCCTAAATGCTTGTTTGGTCTCTTTTCTGTGATTCTAACTTCTATTCCTACATGGATTAAGGAAGGAGATTATCTGCTGAAGGATTTTGTTCATTGATTAGTTCCATTCTCTCCCCAAAATGATCTGCATAGCCTTAAAGTAGAGTTCTCAGCCTAGTCCTTGGGACAATACTAATAGCCAGTTAGGATTTCAAGATAGCCACAATGAATATGAATGAGAAAGATTTACATGCACTGCCTCTATTGTATGAAAACCTTTCTCATGCATATTCATTATGGCTATCCTGAAATCCCTGTGCTAAGGACTAGGTTGAGAATTACTGCCTGAAAGATCGAATGTGGTAATAGTTTCTTTTCTTAGGATGCACACCAAGATAAACTGAGTTATACTGTAAGAAATTACAGAAATCTAATTATGGCATAAAATCATATCTGCCTGGAAAATGTTTTAGGAAGTCCAGACATTGTTTCACCTCAAGTGAAGTTTCCTAGTTTAGGATTCCCTTAAGGTATTAAAATCCTTCCTGTCTGTCAGTTCCTTCTTTAGTCTGTACTAGTTGTGTTTCAACTTTGTTGAAAGACAGATTTCCATCATGTCAAACTTCATATGTTTTAAAAGCCTTTTCTTTGCATTATGAATAAAACTTGTATTCTTAAAGCAGGCAAAAAGGAATTTTTCCTGGTTGTTTTTGACATTGAAGGAATTGGGCTGATTAACAATAGTTTTCATTCCCTTTAAGAGCAAAACACAATCTTAATCATGTGCTGCATTATACATTATTTACCTACTTGCCCTGAGGAAAGCGTGCCTGGATGGTGGTGGCATTTTGGTAAAGAAGCTGATTTTGTGATAATATGAAAACATTCATCTCATCAGTAGATAGTGTTTTACCAGTTTGTGATATCCTGGCCCAGGAAAATATCTTTGGATACTCCTGTATAACCATACTAATTCCTAATTATTTCATCAGCATGACTGGAGTTTATAATTATATCTAGTTCATATATTATATATATTGGATAGTGATTATGCTAAGATTTGAGTAACTTAATTTGTATTAATACTATTTAGTAAGAATCAACTATAGTTATTTACAATAATGGTATATTCCATCATTCCTATGCTGAAATCAACAATGGTTCAGCCCATGCATAGAAAGCATATTATTGTAGAGGGAGTTTTTCTTTTTTCTCTGGAGCATGGTTTTTCAATCTAGTCCTTGGAACGTACTCAGCCAGTCAAGATTTCAGGATAGCCACAATGAATATGCATGAGAAAGATGTATATGTACTGCCTCCACTGAATGAAACCTATCCTGAAAATCTGACTGGGTAAGTGTATCCCAAGGGCTGGGTTGAGAAGCACTGCTCTGGAGAGTTATCCTGTTGGAGTTAAAGGAGGAGAATGTGCTGCCTCTGTTCTTAACAACATGCAAGCCCTGTAGATCCAGCTCCCTGTAGAATGATTGTAAGCTCCGGGGACATTATGCAGATACATCTGAATGGCTTCTCTACCTTCCATCTGGGAACTTCACTAAAGCAACTGCAGTGAATAACATATTTGGATAATGCACCTTTTAATGCTGAACTTCAACAGATGAGAATAGAATGTCTGAGTCTGGTACAGCTTAAGCACTAAGGTTAACTACCATCTAAACCAGTGCATCAGTTGTACAGAATTCATTAACTAATTGAATGTCATCTAGTTCCCTGGCTGTCAGTATATGGTGCTGTTGTATTTATGTACTGGAAAATAAACAAGATAATTTGGACTCCAATGAAGTGTTATATGTGGTTTACTGAAGTACACACAATTAGGTAAATTATATCATTCATAGTGAGACTGAGATCACCTGAATTCCACTCTGAACTCCTGCAAGTCCTAAAAGAAGATAGAGGGAATGCAGGTTACAATAGCTCACTTATCTAATGTAATTAAGGCTATCAATTGCACTCATATAGGCTTGGTTTCTCTAAAGATCCAGAAAATCTACTTCAGTCATAAGCATTTTCATAGTCTGAACATTCAGATGTGTTATGAACTTGGATTGTTGGGTATGAATGTAGTGCATACCATGATGCCCATATATTAATGCAGAGGCCCATTCATAAGTATGTCATTGTCTACTCTAAATCCTGAAGGTGGCATGATAGTGAATAAATACTACCAGGGCCAGTGCATCCCATTAGGCAAACTAGGCGTTTGCCTAGGGTGCCAACCATTAGGGGGCGCCAAAGAGCAGCCATGTGGGGCCACAAACGGAGTCTGTCCTGCTCGCAGCAAAGAGGAGTAGAGATTTGGCGGGCCACAAGCAGCACCTAACCTGCTTGCAGCCCAGAGAAGCACACACTCGGTGGGCACGAATGAGGTAGGAGTCAGGGCCAAGACTGGGTGGGGGGGGGGGATGCAGGCACAAAGCAGAAGGTTCACCTAGGGTGCCTATTACCCTTGCACTGGCCCTGAATGCTGTAATCAAAGAACACATCAGTAAACTTAGGGCCATTCATTTTTGGATTTTACTTTTTAAATTTAGCTGGGAATTACCAGGGTTTAATATGGTAAGAGCAAAAACAGGAAAAAAAAAATCAGTGGAAAAATGTGACATTATTTTTCTAGGTAAACAGAGTTTATTTTGGTGGACAGAAACCACAAACCAGTACAATAAAACAATATTAAGCAGATTTTCCTACTCATCCACTCAGCAGCCTCCCTATCTACTCCCATCCCCTACATGTCCCTTTCTCTCCCCACATACCTGAGAATCTCCCTCTTCCACCCCCTCCACCCCCATTGAAACAGCATTCCTCCGTACTAAGTGATAGCTTCAAGGCTCCTCTTCTCTCCTTTGGCAGCATGTTTGGGGTAAATTTTCAAAGTAGAAAGCAGGCAATCATGTGCACGCGGTTCTCGGCACATGCACATGGACGCACTGATTTTATAATATGCACGCGCCACCGTGCACATGTTATAAAATCGGATACCCGTGTGGACATGTGCACCTGATTTTATATTGACACACGCATGTGTGCGCAGGTTTCAGCTCGCGTATGTGAGGGGGGGGGTATTTTGTAAAAAATGCATGGCATCACAATTGGGCCTTTGCCCAGTTCCCTCCCAGTCTGCTCCTTTATTAGATTTTCCTCCCAGTCCACTTCCAGTGCACTTCCAGTCTGCTCCAGTAAAGGGTGTTATATGTCATATATTTCTTGATACTTATGCATTATGAATGTACTTATGTGATCCAGAATATAAGTATTTTTAAATAAAAATAAATACAATAGGTTATGAAGACATCTAGAGTTTACATAGGATTCTATGTTTTCAGTTTAAAATGGTTTTCACACATTCACCCATTTTCTAAAAGCGATAATCTATTTAAAACAATTTTCACCCTAATTTTAGACGAATTAAGAAGACAACTGCTGGAAGCCAGTGGGGGCCAATGCATCTGAAGCATTGCAGGTCCTGCCCCCCCCCCCCCCCCCCACACCAGCGAAAGAATTCACTCTCCAGTGTCACTGATTAATATTTTGCTGCAGTTCAAGCATGAAAGGAGCCAGTGGCAGAGGAGAGAAGAGCATGAGGTATTCAGCCATTAGTGAGCCAAAGGCAGGAGTCTACTGACTACTTCTTGCTGGGAGAGGCAGGGCTGGTGGAAGAGTAGGTAGAAAGAGTGTCATACAAGAAAAAGGCACCGGCGCGTGCAGCCCGGCCACGCGCATATCCCCTCAGACTAGTGTTATGTGATATCAAAATGGTAATGATCTGAAGGCCAGTCAATGCCTTTTTCTTGTATGATACTCCTTCTACCTCCTCTTCCACCAGCCCTGCCTCTCCCAGCAAGATGTAGTCAGTAAACTCCTGCCTTTGGCTCACTAACGGCTGAAAGCCTCATGCTCTTCTCTCCTCTGCCACTGGCTCCTTTCATGCTTGAACTGCAGCAAAATATTAATAATAAAACAGCATCAGATTTTTACTGGTGCCGATGCAACCAGTCCACCCCATAGCCCACCCACCAATAGGGATGTGAATCGTGTGCCATATCGTCTTAACGATAGAAATCGTCTGGCAGCAGAAGAAAATCATGTTAGGCACAATTTTTTAGTTAAAAAATCGTTAAAAATCGTTTTTTCCGATTAGTGCGCACTAACGGGAGTTAGTGCGCACTAACAGAAAATGATACAATTTGACACTTTTCAGGTCAGTTAAAGTCAGTTTAGGAATGAATATGTATTCCTATTGGCTGCCCTCTTATTTATTCATGTTACCAAGGTTCCCACTGACAATATATGGGGGATGGGAAATGGAAACTGTTGGTAGCTTGACAAAAAAAGTAATGTGATCAGTCAATGTGACTAGAACTTGTGCCCTAACCCTGATACCAGGGGTGTTGTGATCTTCCTGCACACAGTGCCCTAACCCTGGCACCAGGGGTGTTGTGATCTTCATGTACACAGTGCCCTATCCCTATTAATACCAGGAGTGTTGTGATCTTCCTGCACACAGTGCCCTAACCCTGACACCAGGGGTGTTGTGATCTTCCTGCACACAGTGCCCTATCCCTATTAATACCAGGAGTGTTGTGATCTTCCTGCACACAGTGCCCTAACCCTGACAGCAGGGGTGTTGTGATCTTCCTGCACACAGTGCCCTATCCCTATTAATACCAGGAGTGTTGTGATCTTCTTGCACACAGTGCCCTAACCCTGGCACCAGGGGTGTTGTGATCTTCATGTACACAGTGCCCTATCCCTATTAATACCAGGAGTGTTGTGATCTTCCTGTACACAGTGCCCTGTCCCTAATACCAGGGGTGCTGTGATCTTCCTGCACACAGTGCCCTATTCCTGATACTGGGGGTGTTGTGATCTTCTTGCTCACAGTGCCCTATTCCTGATACCGGGGGTGTTGTGATCTTCTTGCATACATCCCGGTATCAGGGATAGGGCACTGCATGCAGGAAGATCACAACACTCCTGGTATCAGGAATAGGGCACTGTGTGCAGGAAGATCACAACACCCCTGGTATTAGGGATAGGGCACTGTGTGCAGGAAGATCACAACACTCCTGGTATTAATAGGGATAGGGCACTGCATGCAGGAAGATCACAACACCCCTGGAATCAGGGATAGGGCACTGTGTGCAGGAAGATCACAATACCCCGGAGGAGTGAGGGTCAGGCAGCTCCCCCCTGTCTGTGAAGCCAGCCTCTCACTAGTAATGCAGGGAGGGAGCTGTCTCAGCCTTCACCATCCTACCCCCCTCACCCACACACCATTCACTGGCTGGGACATGGGGGAGGGGAGGAGTGAGGGTCAGGCAGCTCCCCCCTGTCTGTGAAGCCAGCCTCTCACTAGTAATGCAGGGAAGGAGCTGTTTCAGCCTTACCATCCTCCCCCCCCCCTCACCCACACACCATTCACTGGCTGGGAAATGGGGAGGGGAGGAGTGAGGGTGAGGAAGCTCCCCCCTGTCTGTGAAGCCAGCCTCTCACTAGTAATGCAGGGAGGGAGCTGTCTCAGACTTCACCATCCTCCCCCCCCCCCCTCACCCACACACCATTCACTGGCTGGGACATGGGGGAAGTCAGGAGTGAGGGTCAGGCAGCTCCCCCCTGTCTGTGAAGCCAGCCTCTCACTAGTAATGCAGGTGGGATAGGGCACTGCATGCAGGAAGATCACAACACCCCTGGTATCAGGGTTAGGGCACTGTGTGCAGGAAGATCACAACACCCCTGGTGTCAGGGTTAGGGCACTGTGTGCAGGAAGATCACAACACCCCTGGTATCAGGGATAGGGCACTGAGTGCAGGAAGATCACAACACCCCTGGTATCAGGAATAGGGCACAAGTTCTAGTCATATTGACTGATCACATTACTTTTTTTGTCAACTACCAACAGTTTCCATTTCCCATCCCCCCAACCATCACCTCAGTGGGAACCTTGGTAACATCAATAGATAAGAGGGCAGCCAGCCAATAGGAATATATATTCATTCCTAACTGACCTTTACTGACCTGTAAAGTGTCAATTTGTATCATTTTCTGTTAGTGCGCACTAAATCCCGTTAGTGCGCACTAAATCCCATTAGTGCGCACTAACACGATTTAACGATTTTTAACGATAAATCGTTAGAATTTCTATTGTATTGTGTTCTATAACGATTTAAGACGATATTAAAATTATCGGACGATAATTTTAATCGTTGAAAAACGATTCACATCCCTACCCACCAACACCTACAAACCATGATGGCAGCGCCAGGGACGTGGCCAGAAAGGGCTACCGGGGAGAGTGGCTGGGAATCAGCAGGAAGCAGGGCCTGTCTGGCCCAGCCAAGCCAAGTTGGCGGCCAGCTCCAGAGGCAATGTGACAGAAAGGCAAGGAGCGCCCTCCCCCTATGGAAGGTGAAGGTGAGACAACTTTACCAGCACCAACGCGACCACTCTGCCCCATAGCCCGCCCACCGTCTGCCCACCAACACCTACTAACTGTGGCAGCAGCACTGAAGGCGCTTGCACCGTGAGGCACACACCCTTGGCATGTATATGAACAGTGCAACAAAAGAGATTGCCCCTTAGTGCGCGCCTGAAGTGACACCTGAGGTAAATATTTAAATATTGCCCTTAACATACATAATGGAGCCAATAAACCTCATTGGAACCATCACAGAACAAGGAATATATGGAAACCTTCGGAGAACCTCTAAACACAGGCAAAGAAAGAGCGCAAAACTGATCTACCTCTTGATAAGTAACAACTCTCCTATTACTAAATGTTCAATTATTGTCAAAGAAAATCCCACTGAGAAATGATCTGCTAGAGGAATTAAATAGTACTATCTTCTGCATTACTGAAACATGGCTGAAAGACATTGATAATGTTCTCTTAAATCTAATTGATCGCTCCAACTATGAGATCTTTCACTTAACCAAACACAAATTTAAGGTGGGGGGCTATTAATAATTAGTAAAAAATAACTTAAACTTAAACCCTACAAAGTTGAGATAAACCCTCCCTATGAGGTGGCAATACTAAAATCACTTCAACTAAATAAAGGTAAGGTCTATTGCTCACCTGGATCACGCCAAAAAGACTGCTCACCTCTAATCAAATTTTTCACTAAAGCATTTCCATCACCTGAATCCATTCTAACCATAGGGGACTTTAACCTACATGTAGACAGCATACCTAAAACTACAGCATGTGAAATCTTTCTAGACACTATGGAAGCAATGGGTTGGTCAAAATTTGTAATCAACCCCGCTCATAAAATAGGACACATCATAATAACTGCATAATCAACACTTCTCACAACATATTGCCCTGGTCTGACCACCAACTAATAAAAGCAGAAATAAATAGCAAGGAGCTAAGACACACTAAACAGGCACTGAGAAAATCTGAATTGAAATGGTGGAAATGCCAGTCTACAGAATCCCCAGAAAAAAACAAATCCCTATTAACAAAATACCGTGAAGAAATCAAAACACAAAAAAAGACTATTATGCTAAACAGAATCATGGTGTAATATGTAATTCCAAATTACTCTTTGAAACAGCCAAAAACTTAATCAAGGACCCATCCTCCACCATCTCGAATAACTATGACTTTTCAAAGAATTCCTGCAATGATTAAAATCAAAATTCTCCACCTGCTTACCAACAAAAAAACCTGAAGAAAAACATGGGCAAGCTAAATGGAAACACATTAAACACAGTATCTAAATTTGAAATTAACCAAATCATTATAAAAATTATCCACCACTGGACCCAGTCTCCATAAGTTCCATGAAAACAGTACACAACATAATCACTCCAACAATCACAGCCATAATCAACTACTCACTATCAGAAGGATTAGACTCAGCCAATCCTGAAAAATAAAACTGATTGAATTGATGATTGGGACAATTACCAACCAATATCAAATCTGCCCTTCATTGCTAAAGTCCTAGAAAAAGCAGTGTTCTACCAATTAGAATGCCTCTAGAAGACAATAATATTCTATACTCAAACCAATTTGGATACAGAAAATATCACTCAACAGAAACCCTACTCATTTCCTTAACTGACCTTGTACTTCAGGGGTTTGGCAATGATGAATCGATCTATGAGCAGCCTTTGACACCGTAGACCATACCCTGCTATGCCATCAGTTGAGAAAAATTGGAATAGACGGAAATGCTATCAAAGGGTTCTTTTCCTTCCTAGCAGATAGGTCATTTCAAGTCAAACTAGGCAATCACATACCTGACACCTTCCCAATCGATACAGGTGTCCCCCAAGGTTCAGCACTCTCAGTTACATTATTCAACATTTACATGATGCCTCTATGTTACTAGCAGAGCTAGGAATCACCTTCTTCCCATATGCAGACAACATACAATTCTACATCCCATTCAACAAATCACTTGAAAAAACTTCCTTGACTCTGTCAACATACATGAATGCAATACAACAAAAATTATCTCTGCTGAAATTAACACTAAACACAAAAAAATCCCCTGAAATTGTGTTGTAAAGGAGAAATTCCTTGATAATCAAACCACCAACCTTAGCCCTGAGAAACGTTAACATTATGCCATCAGATCAAGTTCGGGACCTAGGAATACAAATCGATGAGAACTTTACAATGAAAAAGCATATAAGCAAATTAATCAAAACTGGATACTCAAAGCTGAGAATATTACATCAGCTGAACCCAAAACTAAAAATACAGGACTTCTGCACTGTTTTACAAACACTAATATTTTCTAGCATAATTAATGCAACTCCCTTTTACTAGGCGTACCTTCAAGACTAATAAAACCACTACAGTTACCACAAAATGCCTCAGCTAGACTCTTACTAGGGACAAGGAAATTTGACCACATCTCTCCCTTGCTGATAGCACTGCACTGGCTTCCTGTACAATCCAGAGTTCATTATAAAGTATTAACTCTAATTTTTAATATCAACAAAATTAACCCATGCTTAATAAGAGTGACACTTCAACCATGCACACCGCAGAGAGCCCTAAGATCGCAAAACAAAGGATTTCTAAAGGTGCTTACAACACAGATCACACATCTAACACAAATAAGAGACTGAATATTTTCCATAGCGGGCCCTAAGTTGTAGAACTCTTTTCCAGAGTCATTACATCTGATAACAGAAAGAAAGAGTTTCAAATATGAACTGAAAACATGACTCTTTAGAAATGCATATGATTTAATGTAAAATACCAATATGCCGATAACTTCACAGTCAGAACCATAAATAATGTTAGTAGGATGATCAATATGCATTGAACATGACAACTTACTGATTAATACATGAAGAATAATGAAATGGAAATCATGGATTAGAAACCATGATCATAATCACCCAGTTGAATTGTACCTGATGTTGATGTTTTTACCTAGAATGTGTATTTGCTGTTGTATTGATCTAGAATGTGAATGTAGTTCCAGAAAATGAATGCTGATTTTGTAAACTGTTGTGATCTTCTCATTTAATGAAGGTATATAAAATGCCTAAATAAATAAATAAATAAATGGACCTTCATTTTCATTTTTTATTTTATTTATCCTGGAATTTTATCAGTCTTTATTACAACAAGAACAATACTTATATTTACCCAAAAAATGACGTGGCATTTTTATCGCACTGATATCTCCCATTTTGATTCTGTTGCGCTCGGGCGTGGACCCTTGTCCTGGGGCAAGGATGGAATGGCTCCTAAAAGGGAACAGGAGGTAACTGGACCCAGGGGGCGGAGCACTGAAGCAGACAGAGGCTAGGTAGAGCTTCACCACTGGAAGCCCGAGGTCCCCCGGGATGAGCCCATAGGGACCCAGGCTGCTTGGACTTAGGTGGGCCTCACAGGGTATCCTGGGAGAATGGAAGTCCGGCATGCCCACAGACACAGAAGGAGCGTGGTTGAGTTCGAGCTGGAGCAGGGAGAACCAGAACAGAGTTGGTGATGACAAGGCGAGGAACAGAGCCAGAATCCGGACGTAAGGTCAGGCAGGCGAAAGGTCAATGTTCATAGGTCAGTCTGAGGAATGGTCAACGAGGCAATATATACTCCACAGAACACAAGCCTGGAACCTTTTGATCTGACGTCAACATTAGAGATTGAAACAGTCCTAAAGAAGATCAAACTGGCCTCGTACCCCACAGATGCGATCCCCCCCCAACTTACTCATCTCCATCTCGAAAACCATCACCAAACCCATTGCGGATATCATTAATTGCTCACTAACGCAAGGATTAGTTCCTGACTCCCTGAAACTCGCAATTGTGAAACCACTGCTGAAAAAACCCAACCTGTCCCCAGACGACCCAGCCAACTATCACCCAATCGCTAAACTCCCCTTCATCTCCAAAATTCTAGAAAAAATAATTAATAAGCAACTCTCGGAGTACCTGGACGATAACAAGATACTAGCCCCCTCTCATTTCGGCTTTCGAAAAGTCCGAAACACTGAAGCTCTACTAATCTCTTTAACAGACACCATTCTCTGGAACCTTGATAAAAAACAACCCATTTACTCATCCTCTTTGATTTATCAGCTGCGTTTGACATGGTAAACCACGCGATACTCATGGACAGATTAGCTGACATCGGAATCAAAGGCACGGCTCTCAGCTGGTTCAAGTCTTTCTTACACCACAGATTCTACAAGGTCAGAGTCAATAATAATGAATCACACCCAGTCCGCGCCTCTCTGGGAGTCCCCCAAGGCTCATCCTTATCCCTCACCCTTTTCAACATTTATCTTCTACCACTCTGCCAGCTACTCTCTAATCTAAAACTAACGCACTACATCTATGCAGACGATGTGCAAATATTCTTACCAATCACCGTTTCTCTACAAAATACCCTAGAATTCTGGAACAACTGCCTCCAATCCATCAACAACCTGCTCAGGAGCCTTAACCTAATTCTTAATACCAATAAGACGGAAATACTCCTCATTTCACAAGACAGTAAATTCACTATGTCCAACCTGCACCCCAGTCAACCATCCTTCTCCGCTCAAGTTCGAAACCTCGGAGTCATCTTAGACAATCAATTAAACCTGAAAAGATGCATTAATAATACCACCAAGGAAGGCTTCTTTAAATTGCAAATCCTAAAACGGATCAGACCGCTCCTCCACTTCCAAGACTATCGTGCAGTTCTCCAGGCAATCATTTTCTCAAAAATTGACTACTGTAATTCTCTTCTACTCGGTCTCCCGATTAACACTATTAAACCCTTACAAATGCTCCAAAACGCCTCAGCCAGGATCCTGACTAAGACCAACAAAAGAGAACATATTACACCCGTCTTGAAGAACCTACACTGGCTCCCAATTAAGTTTAGAATCACTTACAAAGTGTTGACTATCATACACAAATCCATTCACAACCTCATCCCTCTGGACCTCAATATACCTTTTAGATTACACACACCATCCAGACCGATAAGAACAGCCTATAGAGACTCTCTCATCGCTCCACCCATCAAAACCTCTCTAAACAAACGAGCTCTATCCACAGCGGGCCCGGCAGAATGGAACTCTTTACCGCCAGAACTAAGACAAGAACAAGCCCGAACACTTTCAAAAAGAAACTCAAAATTAGGTTATTTGAGCAAGCATTTAATTAATGCCAACTAATTACTCTTACCATACTTTACCATTCGTCAGTCTCCCCACTAGATTACCGATCAGATTATATAGTAGATCAACACTCCAACTCTACATTCCTTCATCACAAATAAATGATCCATAGTCCGTATATTATATTAACCTAATTCACACCCAGAACTATAGCCAATCTTTCAAAAATAATCGCAGTATTTCTATTATTTTATACGTTTTGGTTTTATTACCCTGTTCACTCTTATCCTAGTTTACTCCCCTGTTTTATGTAATCGCATTCCTACATGCTTGTTATTGTTATAATGTAAACCGAAATGATATGTTACATGAATTGCGGTATATAAAAATGTTAAATAAATAAAATAAATAAATAAGGGTCAGATACCAGAGGTCAGATATAGTCAGAGGTAAGCAGAAATATAGATGCAGGTGGCAGACAGGCAAACAGGTCTGGAGCAGGCTGAGGTCTTGAGACAGGCGGCAGATAGACGAGCAGGTCTGGAACAGGCTGAGGTCTCTGGAACAGGCTGAGGTCTTGGAGGCAGGTGGCAAACAGACGAACAGGTCTGGAATAGGCTGAGGTCTTTGAGGTAGGCAGCAGACAGACAGACGAGTCAGGAACTAGCTGGGGTCGTAGACAGGCAGCAGACAGGCAGGCAGGACAGGAACAAGCCTAGGTCAGTACCAGTAAGACAGTCCGAGGGTACTACCTGGAAAGGCAGATAGATGAACACAGGAACAGGCAGGATTCAAGAACAAGGATGCAGGAACAAGTCAGGAACGGAACTGGAACAGAAGGATCCTGGAATGAGACTAGGAACAAGCAGGAACAAGTGCAAAGACAATCTAGCATAGAAGCCGACCCGATTGCCAAGGCAAGGAAGTGAAGTCAGGAACTTCCTTATATTGTAGATCAATCAGGGTGCGCTGCGGTACCCAGACCCTCCCTCGGCCCTACAAGTACTGGAGCAGACCACGTGTGCACCTATGGGCGTGGCTAGCATGGAGGAAGACGCCGAACCTTGGCGTGAGGCCTGGTGCGCAGTAGAAGGCCCGGCGATCGCCGCCGCGGGATGCCGGGCCCTAGCTAGGCTAGCGAGGGAGGTCGTCCCGGGACCCGCTGAGGAACTATGCAGGTGAGCGGTCCCATGCACGGGATGGCTGCGGGAGGGGCGCGTAACACATTCTTCTCGTAAACACTAATACATTTCCATGAAAAATAAAAAAAAACTGAAAACAAAAGTCTCTCTATATGTTAGAAATGTAACTAAACTTTTGGGGAGTCCAACCGATTTGCATGGATTGTTCAGGGACTGTAGCTCAGCATGATCACCCCAGATCTAGGGTATGCTTTACTACTTAGCTATTTAGGAAACGTATAATTTATGCTGGAGATTTTTTGGCTTAATTCTGCCAGACTCCAGGCACATGATGTACCTCTTAAGGGTTGGCTTGGCATGATTTTGGGAACTGTTAGGAGCTTTTTTGGCTGTTGAAGCATGTGCTGCAAGGAAAGTGCACAAGGGAGTCAGACAGATACCCTGTGAACTGGCTCTGAAATATTTCCTGGACTGATATTATTTTCCTGCAATCAGCCTCTGGCCTTAAGCTATGTCAAATTTAAGTTGCCTCACAGCAATACAAAAAAATATATAATGAAGTCCTTTCATAAGTTGAAGTCCTGTGCAGTAGTTTAGGTAGTGTGCACCTAAATCTGGCACTGATCTCTGAGAGCTCATGCTGTATGCCATTGCTTCATTTAAGAACTATCTGCTAGGAATGTGCATCATTTTTTGTTTGGTTTTTTTTTTTCAATTTGTACACACACAAAAAAAATTGGAAGCATTTAAAAATGAAACAATTTTGTTTTTTGGCTGCACAGCTCTACTATCTGGCAGTTGTGCAGGAGTTGTGTATAAATGTTGTCATGATGTAGTGGAAGAGGATGTTAGGTACTAAGAATATTCTTACCAACCAATAAACCTGATCAATTGCCAGCAATCAAAATACATAAGTGATGACAAAATAGAAAACATCTGTAGAAATGATTATATAGTAAAACCAGCATATGTGGTAAGTAGTTTTAGGAAAAACTCTTTTTAATCTTGCCTCATTTGCAGTAAAATATAACTAAAGAAATTCATGATACAATCACTTTGTTTCTAATTAGGAACATTTTATCAAAGGTATGTTTCATTATGCAGTTCACTATGTGACATAAGGCTCACCAGACCAAAATGTTATTCCCTTGCTCTAAATGTGTCTAGCTAATATACTTAAAAATTATTTGGCTGCACTCAGAAAAGAAGCTTCCAAAGAGACTCAGCTATAACTCTGTACATATGTCCCAATAATGAAAACTACTTATCTGTCCTTGGAAAACCAAGAGTTCCAAAAGGCTAGGCATCAATGTTTTTAATGTCACCACTCAGTGCAAGTTTCGTCAGGGACTCCACATGTCTTACTTTGTGAGTGTTGGTGCCCCTGGATTCATGCAGTGATGCTTTTATTTCATAGATTTTATTAAATTAAATGTGCCTGGTATGGCAAGTACAGGCAGATAGGGAACGTCTCACATTGTGCCTGTATTTCCTCTGCTACTTTGACCTGGAGTAAGCCTATTTGAGCTGTCAGGACATCCTAACATTAGGAAAATGGAGTACTATTTCTTCAGAGCAGGAAAAAGGTACGCTTTGCCTTCTGAGGATGCAGTGCTCCACCTCTATGGCTATGAACACTGTTCATCAATTAGGGTGAAAGTAGAGTGCAAAAACGGAAAAAGTTATCTTATGTGGGGTTGCATACACAGACAAATTAAGAAATGCAGTTACTTAGGGGTTTTTTTGGAGGGGGGTTATCCTTACAAAGAGACTGTGGCTGTTTTAGGGACTGCATCAAGGCATTTTCTATATGTGTGTGACTGATAGCCAATTTTGGTCACCAGTAAACCCCTGGGTGAGTCCTGTTTTCCAGCTAGAACAGTGTAGGTTTGTAAGGGGAGGATACCATTCAGATGCAGCCCCTCCCTTTGAGGGGTCTGGAATGGCCGACCCTTGCAAGGTTTTTTAAGCAGCTCCCTAGAGGGGGGTCTGTGGGCAGTTGCTTATGGTTTGCTTAAGAGTTAGGAGCTTAACTTTTGTTATTTTTCAAGCCAATTCAGGAAAGCAGGCTAACCCAGCCTGTGGAAGCTGACCATGGTTGGGAGGGTTTCCATCCAGTCTGTTCACAAGGGTTGCCAACTGGCTCCAGATTTTCAGGACAGATTGATCCAGTCCTGGTTTTACTCTAGTTCATGATGAGATTTATTCTGATTTCCCTATTTATTCCATAAGAAAATCAAGATTATAAGTATTTGCATGTAGGTGAGTAAAAGCAGGACTGGATCAACATGTCCTGAAAATCTGGAGCTAGTTGGCTACTCACTAGCTGGCTGGGATATCCCTCTGGGTATATTTTCATGGGTTTTGCATTTTCTTAGTAGCAGGTCTGGAGAGACCCTGTGTACTAATTGGACTCGAGGATTGGCAAACCCTGTTTTGGGGGCTGCCCAGGTTAGGAAGACCTGCCCCTCCACATCTCGACAAGGACGGAGGATGTGGTGACCCACTGCCAGGATTCTCTGGAGTTAAATTTCTTTTTGAGGGAAGAGATTTGTTTTGAGACTAGAAAGGAAGCGTTTGACTGCCTCTTCCTACCTGAGGTGAACATCTGGAGCTGCTGTTCCAACAGGATTCTTCCCAAAAGGGATCCAAACACCAAGAGATTCTAAGAGAACTATGAACTTTGAATAAAAAGCCAATTGCGAACACTGAGGACACCACACACGGGAGTCTTCACCCTTGGAGAAAGAGAGAGAGAATTTTGCAGCTCTCTGGGCTAAGACTGTTTTGCTTATTTTTATCCAAGGTTGGAAGGGAATCCCTGCCACACAACAAAAGAGGATACCTTTTCCCACCCAGGGCCTCCTCTCCTTTTACGTCTTGGAAGTGATTGTGATGGATACTTCTGCACAGATTGAGAGACAGAACTGTAAAGAGAACAAATTGTGGGGCTGAGAACTGGATAAAGTGAGCCATATACCATTGCCTATCTGCAAGTAAACTTTAATTTTGGACACCACCTCGGCGTATGGAGTGGCTTTTACACAATGGGTCCACAGTGTGAACTTTCAAATAGGATGCTCCTCTCCCAGGGGTGCACAGGCCATCCGGAGACACCCTTAGCACTCAGGGCCTGGAAAGATTACTTTTACGCCATTCAATAAAGAAGCTATGTCCAGGGAAAAAAGAGACTATGCCTACCAGTAGTGAGGATCCCTGCTCCAAAGAGACTATAAATAATTTTATGACTCCACCCGTGAAGGAGAGGCACACCGGGGTGGGGTTATATGTGTCTGGTTGTTGGCTATTTACTATGGCTTCACTTTGCCCTCAGATTAGATGAATTGAGCCCAAAATGCCCTTAGATGACACATAACTATATTTTTTAGAACATTTTCCACTGTATGTATTTTTCAGCACCATAGTTAAAGGAACAAAACACTTGGTAAATGGTCAACACGAGTTCAACATCACTTAAACAAATTATTAGCAGGCTAGCTAAACTTAGCGTTATTCAACTGCTTTCCAGGTGATTAGGCTTTGCATTAAGAGTTCAATAAGCCCTGTGCTTTGGTGACCTAAATGGACTTCTGACACTGCAGGTCTCTAAACACCATAGATCAGAGGAGTTTATAGCACTTCAGTGGCCTTATGTCAATCAATCCACTTTAAAAGTGCAATGCTTGGATTTTTCAGTTAAAAAGACATCTAACCTTCTTGATCTATCAGGAAAACCTGTCAAACAATTTCTAAACATTTTACACTAGACAGCAATATATTGATGCACATTTGAATATGTTTACTTATAAAGAAGTGGAAATCTTAACCTTTACTTGACAGACGTGTGGATAAAATGTCACAAGGCATTTCCTTAGCTTATCTATGTTCCTTGCCAGTGTGTTTATCTTTGTACAAAACTAAAATTTTACATATATATTTATATAAATATAAAAAAAAACCTGAGTGGAAACCATTTAGTTGGTTACTGGTTAATCTAGAAATACAAGATCAGATGCAATCTACCAGTCTTCTTTTGTGTGACCTTGGACAAGTTACTTTTCCTCCTCATGTTCATTATTAGCTAACTGCAGTTAGTTAAGATAATATTGTTCTTTCTCCATTACTCTTTATGAAAGCTTTCCTTTAGAGTGACTGCCAGTTCAGCCAGCCATCCCAGAGATGGCTGCATGTACATTTCTGAAGTACTTAATTGTTAAGCTGTTCTCTGGTATCCTGTGTGCTGGAAAAACAATACATAAATCCAAAGGGTTATTTCATTAGTTTATGAATTGATTTTAAACTAGTGGAGAACAGTTTCCAATAAAGCAGACATCATAATCAAATCAGGAATAATGATGTTATTTACCATTCTGAGCACCTTAGAAGTTTTTTTAATGGGTTGACACTACAAAAATATGAAAAGTCAAGAAATAATCAATTCACAAAGGATTTGGGTGATTATTTTGTTCATGCACCTTTCTGTAAATAAACCATAGGTACAGCATTGTACCTGTAGTGTAACCCCCACTCAAGGTTATTGACTGGTTGAAGAAAGGGGATCACAATAAGGAGCAAAAATTATAATACCAGACCTAGTACTCTGCAGGTTCTTTTGGGATCAGTCTTTTCCAGTACTGGGGATATTTCTTTACATACCACGTAATCCTTTACCATTAATTAAAAAATACAGAATGACTGTATAGACATAGGATTCTCTTTTGATTGTGCTCTAACAAGCCAATTTTAAAATGAGCATGCATATGCCCACACCTATCAGTGCATGAGTGAGGATACGCTAGAAGTTTTAATCATGTGCATTTACGGGCATGTTTTAAAATGCATGAACTGCACATAACTATGCTCCTAATTGTAAGAGATTACTCGAGCACAGCTAGCCTGCATGTGTTTTCCATAGGACCTTGTCAGATTTTACACATGCGTATCAGTGAATTGTAAAACATGGTTGCACGAAGCACATTCCCAGTTTTGCAATAAGTCCACCAGTTTGTCCAGTTACTAGTGAAGTCTTTCAGACCTCTCTAGTTCTTCATCCTACACGCCCCCAGTTGACCTGGACCCCTCAACCTGTTCTATAAGTTCTAAAACTCAAGATCTACAGACTTGCTCCTTATAAGGAGCAGCAGTATCTAGCATATGCGCTACGATTTTTGTTTTAAAATTTGGAGTTGCGCATGTAAATATTGGCCCCGCCCTGAAATGGCTATGCCCTGCCCACTCTCAGTCCCTTTTCTGCTCTCTTATTCCTTACTCACTCACAGGTACATGCACGTGTATTTTGTGACTTTTTAAAATCCACATTGCTCGCGCGCAGCTCACATAAGCACATATGTGGGCATTTTTGCTTGAGCGGCACTTTTAAAATTGATCTGTAAGCTTTTCCCTTCTCCCTCCAATAAGAAAAATGAATTTCCAAAAATATTAAAAGTAAACACATGATGAACTGTGTAATAGTAGAGATGTGGTTCGTTTATCCATGAATTAGGCAATTTCAACGAAATTGCCTAATTCGTCATGGGTCGGGGGCCCCGAACCCCAAAACAGATTTTCCCTGAACTACGAGGAAAATTAGTTTTTCTGGTTTGTACAGGGGGAGGGGTATATTTTATTTTTTTAAATAAAAAACCACCCCAAGCATTAAAATTTACTGTAATACACCACCCCCCCCCACCATCCCGATCCCTCCCCAAGACTTACTAACATCCCTGGGGGTCCAGCGGGGTCCCCACGAGGGATTTCTCCCTCCATGCCATTGGACTTTCAGGCCTGCCTCGCATCAAAATGGTGCCAATAGAATATGACCTACTATGTCACAGGGGATACCGGTGCCATTGATCAGCCCCTGTCACATGGCCATCAGTGCCATCTTGTGCTCCTACCATGTGACAGCGGCTGACCAATGGCACCGGTAGCCCCTGTGACATAGTAAGGGCAAAGGCTATCGGCACCATTTTGATTACTGGCAGCCGACGGTCCGAGTGCAGGAGGTCGCTCCCGGACCCCCACTGGACCACCAGGGATTTTTGGCAAGTCTTGGGGGACCCTCCTGACCCCACAAGACTTGCCAAAAGTCCAGCGGGGGTCCAGGAGTGACCTCCTGTGCTCAGACCGTCGGCTGCCAGTAATCAAAATGGCGCCGATAGCCTTTGCCCTTACTATGTCACAGGGGCTACCGGTGCCATTGGTCAGCCGCTGTCACATGGTAGGAGCACAAGATGGCGCCGGCCATCCATTGCTCCTACCATGTGACAGGGGCTGACCAATGGCACCGGTAGCCCCTGTGACATAGTAGGTCAAAGGCTATTGGTGCCATTTTGATCAAGGCAGGTCAGACAGCCCGACAGCATGGAGGGAGAAATCGCTCACGGGACCCCGCTGGACCACCAGGGATGTTAGTAAGTCTTGGGGAGGGATCGGGATGGTGGTGGGAGTTGTATTTAATGTATTATAGTACATTTTAATCCTTGGAGTGGGTTTTTTGAGCTTCGTTTTCCTGCATTGTTTTTTGGGCCCATTTCGTTTTTCCCCGTTTAGTTTTTGTTTGTTTTTCCAAAAAACTAACCGAGGAAAAACGAACTTTACCCCAAAGTGTCCGACAAAAAACGATCCGGTAGAAAAAAACTAAGCTCATCTCTATGTATTAGCAGAAATACATTTTAAATATATACAGCCCACTAAATTGAACTATTGAAACTATGAAGTCTGTTTAAGACTTATGGTAGTTAAAAATGTTTCAAAGTCTCAAAAGAAACAATAGAGTATATGTAGTTCAGAAGAAAACAACAAAAAAGAAAATAGATCTCTAGTTGGTGCACTTTTTTTTCAATTTTAGTTTACTTTATCTTGAGGTTTCTATTGATATCTTTACTCCTTAATAGAACTACCACACAGGCTTTTGTTGGGAAACCCACCACAACTCACAGTTTTTCCAGGTTTGGCAGATATGAACTCTGAAAACTTGGTCCCAAAAGTAAGTTCTAGTCCTGGCTTGCTCAACCCTTCTATATCTTCAAAGGAAAATGCTTTCCACTCCACTGTTACACCAAAGTTAAAAGAAAACTTCACACGGATCCTGGCTCTTGGACATTGAAAATGCACAGATGATGTCATTTCAGTAAACTCACTGCAGTCTCAGGTTGCAACTTCTTGATTTCTCTCTCTCAACTGCTTGGGCAGTAGCAGCTGCAAACACGAGGCTTTCAGTAGCTCTCTCTCTCTGTCCCCTTCCTCTGGGGTTTGACTATGATATAACTCACTCCTGATTGGATAAGAGTCCTTGCAGGGCTATGTTATTTCATTTGAAGATTGCTCAAAAATCCTCACAGATTCAAATATGGTAAATACAATAGATCTCCACCAGGCAACAATCCATCTGGGCGTCTATTAGGGAGGTGCAGGGGTAAAAAAATGTGTTCCATTTTTCAGTTCGTTTTTGGGAGTTTTTTCCCCCACTAATTTTGATTGATGCATTTCTTTTGTTTAATAAAAACAAATCAAATGTAACCCAGGCACCTTTCTGGGTTCCATTAAGCCCTGGTAATAGACTTGCAGTGCAGTTACAAAAAGGAATTAGGGGTGGAATCCATTCTATGGCAGCACTCCCAGTGGTGGGGCTGAAATGGATATCCCCATGCAGGAGGCTTTTTAGCAGAGCTCCGCAAAAGGCTCTGGGGCAGTCTAAGTTGGAAGTTAGAGACAGAGGTTGGAGGCTTGTTTCTATGTTATGTTTTGGCTTCCAGGGTTTGGACTTCACTGCTATACTCTCCAATTGAGGTACATAGTGTTTTGTCCAGGGACTGAGTTAGATTTTGGACTTTTGAATCATGCTCCCTCTCTTGCCATTTTAAACCCCATCTAAAGACCCACCTTTTTGAAACTGCTTTTAAATCTTATACCTGATTGTCTGCTTTTAGTCTTGTTAAATGATCGGCGGCGCGGGCTCATCCCGCACCACCAAGAGTAACCAGAGCAGAGGCGCGCGGCGGATGACGCGATTGGGGGGAGGGTGTGAGGGAGGAAGGGGAGAGCCAGGAATGGTGATGAATGAGGGCGCAGCAATTTGAATCGCTGCAATCTCATTGGGGGGTCGCTGTTTGGCGGGAGAGGTTGCGGCGGTTAGGTTAGTCGGCAAAGGTGGGCTGAAGAGACAGGCGCGGGTAGGTTTGGCTGCAGAAGTTAAAAAAAAATAGATAATAATAAATAAATAATAAATAAAATTTTGTCCATACGCAGGAATAGGCAGTGTTAAATAATTAGGCTTGTGTTAAAGGGTAAATTACCTTCGGTATGCAGAGAAGAGGGAGAGAGTCGGGGGCCCCACAACTTCGGGCCATTTACCAGGCGGCTCTGATTATTCCCCCCCCCCCTCTCCCCTGGCCCTGGTCTCCAGCCAGGGTGCCCTTCCCCCTTTCCCCTTGGGTTCTGGGGAAAGCAGGCCGGAGGTGGAGTGTTCCTCCCCCCCCTTTATTTATTTATTTATTTATTTATTTATTTAACAGTTTTTTTATACCGACATTAAAATACACTTCATATCGGTTTACAGTTTAACAAAAGGTGGAAATTACAATAAAACGGGTGGGTAAAAACAGGACAACCAATAAATAATTTATAGGAAGCAGTAGAGAAATAGGAGTTTACTAAAAGGAAACCAGAGAGGGTAAAATAAAGAATGAAACAAGCTATTCAAATAGGTAACAAAATAGGTAACAAAATGACAAAAAACACGGTGTGGCAGCTTATCATGAGGCAGTAGGCTGGAATCGATTGCCAGAAAGGGGGGCAGGAGTCAGCCGGAATTAGTCTGGGAAAGCCTGGTAGAAGAGCCAGGTCTTTATTAACATCTTGCGGAATTTACAGAGGTTTGGCTCTTGGCGGAGATTGAGAGGTAGATTATTTCATTGTGTTGGGCCAGCAATAGACAATGCATGAGCCCTTGTGGCTGTAAGTCTGGCTTTCTTAAGTGGGGGGACTAGTAGTGTAAAATTGCGGTTCATTCTAGTGGGTCTGGTCAAGTGTTTGAGTTTCAATGGAACGCTGAGCCATGAAGGGTTATGTTCGTGAATGGCTTTGTGTATTAAGGTGAGGATTTTAAAAGTATACGGTATGAAATGGGGAGCCAATGTAGATCTTTGAGTATGGGGGTTATGTGATCGGATTTACGAGCATTACTAATTATCCTAGCAGTAGCATTTTGCAGAATCTGTAGGGGCTTGATGGTTGAGAGGGGGAGACCTAAGTAGAGGGAGTTGCAATAATCAAGTTTGGATGATAAGGTGGCTTGTATGACAGTTTTGAGATCATGCGTGTGGAGTAGGGGCTTGAGCTTTTTTAAAACCATGAGCTTATAAAATCCTCCTTTAATGACAGAGGTAATATGGAATTTCAGGTTCAAATGCGCATCAACGAAGACGCCAAGGTTTCGTACAGGGGATGGAGACAGGAGAGTGGAGAGAATTCCCCTGAGGACATCCAGGAGATCTCCCTGTATGCTGGGGAATTTTCTTTATCCCCGTTCCCCCGGTCACTCCAGCTAGGAGAGTGTGCCCCTTGGATCCTGGTCGGGATCCTCAGGGTAGTGGCAGGGGTAAAGCTAAAACCCCAGTTGTCAGGTTCATCGAGGGTGGCAGTAGCGGGGCGGCTTCGAGGAAAAAAGGAATTGTCAAGGTTAGGGGAGAGCAGCTGAGTGATGTGACATTCCGAAGGAGCCACGTCCGGCTCAGGGTGGTAAGAAAAGAAAAGAGAAGAAGAAGCCGGTTAGTATTCCCAGCCAATCACCGGCTGCTGGCAAGAGGCAGGGTGGAATAGGAAGCAGGAGGGGTAGCGGGGCCAAGAGCAAAGCTGTAAGGGGCGGGGTGGATTCGTCAGCTGAGAACACTGGGTACGATGCTTCAACATGTTCAGGCATGCAGTCTGGAATGTCCCCGCTGTTCCCTTTAGGGTACAGGGGTTTTTGGGGGTGGAGTGAGGCTAAAGGGTGCCCTATATGGTATGGGGAAATGTCATGCGAGAAAGGGGTCAAGCATGGGGCCAGCAAAATAGAAATTGGGGCAGGTGAGGGGACGAGCAGGCAGGCAGTAGCGAGAGAGACAGGGGCAGGATTTAAGGGGTCTAGAGTGGAAGGATACAAAGGGTACTGGCAGAAGAGTGGTGCTGAGGCTGGTGTGTCTGTTTTCACAGGTGCAGAGGAAACAGTTTTTCCGGGGACATCGCAGCAGGAAGCTTGGAGGGAGAGAAGTGCAACGAAGGCAGATGAAGCTTGGGGACAGAGCGAATTACTGATAGTCGATAGGGCACCGATGGTGACTGGGGGGAGTCTAAAAAGAGCACAAGCAGGTGAGTTGGACGAAAGGGGGAGATTGGTGCCTGCAGGGAAATAGAAGAGAAAGAGGAAAAGATCCAGACAGAACAGTTTGGAGTCAGATTTGAGTTTGGAGTTGTCCTTGTCCACTTCCTCGAGTGAGTCGGAGGGGGAGAGGCCTGTTAGAGTTAGTCAGGGTCCGAGGCAAGATATGGGGCATCCAACGCTGGCATCCTTGTCGGAATTGTGGGAGGAGGTTCCGCGAAAGCTTAGGAAGTGCATACGAAAGCGCAAGTACATTAATATTTTTAGATTATTAGAAGGAAGAAGGGGTAGGGGGAAGGATAAAAAGAAAGGGAAGAAAAAAGGTAAAGAGGGGTCAAGGGGCCCTAAAGTGACAAAACATATTTTAAATTGGGTGCGAGGATTTTTGAGGTTGGCAAGTGTGGTGGGGCACTTTGAACCGGTGCAATATGGGCCGTTGTTGTCGTATGCGGATAGCATACTGGGGGCATTCAAAGATTATGAATGTTGGGCTTGGCTCAACTATGATGAAAAGTTTAGAGATAAAATGGAGGGTAATAGGCACATGTCCTGGGATACCCAGGATATGGGTTCGGAGATGAGGTGAGACCGCACCTTGAATACTGTGTACAATTCTGGTCGCCGCATCTCAAAAAAGATATAATTGCGATGGAGAAGGTACAGAGAAGGGCTACCAAAATGATAAGGGGACTGGAACAGCTCCCCTATGAGGAAAGACTAAAGAGGTTAGGACTTTTCAGCTTGGAGAAGAGACGGCTGAGGAGGGATATGATAGAGATGTTTAAAATTATGAGAGGTCTAGAACGGGTAGATGTGAATCAGTTATTTACTCTTTCGGATAATAGAAAGACTAGGGGGCACTCCATGAAGTTAGCATGGGGCACATTTAAAACTAATTGGAGAAAGTTCTTTTTTACTCAACACACAATTAAACTCTGGAATTTGTTGCCAGAGGATGTGGTTAGTGCAGTTAGTATAGTTGTGTTTAAAAAAGGATTGGATAGGGATCCAAGATGGCCGATCAGTAGCAGTGAACGGCGTCTCTGTGCTCCTCGAACAGAAAATAAAAGTTGTTTCCTGCAGCAATTTTCTTGAAAATGGGACGAAAATGCAAACCGAGAGGTGAGCCATACCCTACAGCCCCCTTGAACGTTTCAGTCCCTGGTCCGATGGATGCACACGTTGTGAGGATAGATCGAAAAGCAGAGGCCCAGCCGCTGGAGAGAGGGGGAGGGGAAGATGAGCTACCCTCTCTCCCTGGCTCGATATCACCATTGAGCCCTGCACAGGGAACCCCACCCGAGAATCCGGCCGCAGTTTGGAGTTCTCTGGAGTCGGGAGCACCGTCGTCGGACCAGGGAGTCCTTCGCCAGAGCTCTATAGGGTCCGATAAAGGAGAATCTGCGACCATGAGCCCAATACTGACATCAGGGCAGATCGGGGAAGTGAGTGGGACATTGCTGAGGGAGACTGTTGGAGCTGAAGGAGGTGTCCCGGAAAGATTTACAACTGCTGTGGTAAGACCAGCTGCATTTATACTAGAAACTATCTGGGAGACTTTAGTGGACCTGAAAGTCTCTTATCATGTCGCAAATTAAATCCTTAAGCGACACAGGAAAAGAAATGGAGGAAAAAGTTAAAGTGGTGAGCAATGCACAAGTGGATATGGATCAGCAGATAAAATTAAAAATATTGAGCTAACTCAAACTGTGATGATAAAAGAAAGGAAGAATATATCAATGAAACTGGAGTAGATAGAAAATACAATTAGAAGCAAGAATTTAAGATTCATAAATTTTCCACAGATATCTTTAAAATCCCCGAGAGATATCTTTAAAAGGTATCTCCAGGAAGTGCTACAGATTGGGGAAAACGAAATGCCACCAATTTCAAAGATTTTTTACCTCCCAAAAGTTAAGAGATCAACAGAACAGAATGGAGGATTAACACCTTTAGTGCCTATCGCTGACCAACCCTTGAATATTTCCACCTTCTTAGAGACTTCAGACACTGAGCTTGCAATACCGGCTACTTTGATAGTGAATTTGACATTGGAACCAGACAGATATTGGTTATTGAAATGTTGTCTTAGACATAGAAATGATCAGTTTCTAGGATGTAATGTTAGATTTTTCCCGGACGTAGCCCGAGAAACTCAAAAGAGGAGAAAGGCCTTTCTCCTAATGAGGCCACAGGTGATTCAGATTGGGGGAGTTTTTTTCCCTAAGTTCCCTTGCAAATGCTTGGTTAAGCATAATGGTAACTCATATGTATTCTATGAGCCTCCTCAGCTGTCTCAGTTTTTGGCAGGGAAAACTCCTGTGGGCTCCATAGAACCCTGTGACAATATACCCGGTACCTCCTGAAAAGAAATCGGTCTAGAATGCTACATTGATTGGCTTTAATTTCTTGAAGTATCTTATACATATTTCTTTAGGTTGTGTATATCTGTGCCCCCTCAATTTGAGGACTAAAGTTAAAGAAACAATCATTTGTAATTGCTGTATGATTTTTTTTTCCTTTGTGAATTCATTACTTATTGTTTCTTGTATTTCCAATCAAGAATATAATCTTGTTTAAATATGTAAAATTATATAAAGAGAAAATTTAAAAAAAAAATTTAAAAAAAAAAGGATTGGATAAGTTCTTGGAGGAGAAGTCCATTACCTGCTATTAAGTTCACTTAGAGAATAGCCACTGCCATTAGCAATGGTTACATGGAATAGACTTAGCTTTTGGGTACTTGCCAGGTTCTTATGGCCTGGATTGGCCACTGTTGGAAACAGGATGCTGGGCTTGATGGATCCTTGGTCTAACCCAGTATGGCACTTTCTTATGTTCTTATGTTCTTATATCAATTTGTGGCTAACACAAATGATAAAAAAGGGATTTAGAAGGGGACAAGGGGAAGCAGGGAGTGGTGGGGTGCAGTTCGAGGTGGGTAACGCGAACCTAAGGGTAGGGGCCAGAGTTCCTTTCGCGGGCTTAGGATTAGTAAGACAGAAAGGGGGAGCAAAAGGGCGAGAGGAGGACGTATGCTGGTGTTTTAATAAAGCCACGTGTATGTTCCCCGACTATAAGTTCAGGCATGCCTGCAGCAGTTGCAGAGGTCAGCACCTGGCAAGTAAATGTCCTCAAGGACAAAGAAACAGGCTTTGGAAAGGAAAATAGTGGAGAGGCTAGGATTGAGAGGGGGTTCTCACCTAAAGTGGGGGAGGAGTTGGGTAGAGAGTTAATGGGTTGTCCGGATAGGAGGTTAGCACTGTTTTTGTATAGGGTTTTTAAGAAGGGATTTAGGATCCCTTAAGAAGGTCCAGGGAGGGGGAGAAGAATAATAAATGTGAGGTCAGCTGTGCGGTTGGTGGAGGTGGTTAGGGAAAAATTGGGTTCGGAGATGATGTTAGGGCGCATTGCAGGACCTTTTCAGGATCCTCCTTTTATAAATATGCATCTTTGTCCATTAGCAGTCATCCCTAAGAAAGCGCTGGGTAAGTATCGGTTGATTCTGAATTTGTCTTTTCCGAAGGGTGCGTCGGTGAATGATTTCATTCCCAAAGATGCTTGTTCAGTGCGGTACTCTTCATTTCGGGATGCATTGGATTTAGTGCAGAGGGCGGGCAGGGGGGCTTTATTGGTGAAAGCAGACATTGAGTCTGCTTTTTGCTTGTTACCTATATATTTTGAGAGCATGCCACTATTAGGATTTTCATTCGAAGGGCTATATTATGATATTATATATTATGATATTTTATATCGGTGTTTACCTCCGGGGTGCGCGATATCTTGCATGTATTTCGAGGCTTTCAGTTCTTTTATGCAGTGGGTTACAGAGCTGTATTTGAAAAAAAACCTCCTAATGTGACAAAAACCAATTACAAACACATATATACTTATTTCTCACTGAATGTGGGATGTATGGAACAGATTTACTGTATTATTCCAGCAACCATCATACTGCACTAGGTTCCTGGAATGTACCAGGTAACCCTTAAGAGCTGAAAGCTTCTACGTGCAAAAGGGCATAATCATCAGTTGCTTTGGAGTATATTGTCCCTTATTAAGCTAGAAACTTACTTAGCTTATAAGTTAAGATAGTTCTTAACTTAATCCTCAATATTGAGTGCCGCTGGACACCGCATTCTCAATATGAAATGCCGCTGAATGCCGGGTAGTGCTGTAACCAAAAGAGGATTCCGTGCAGGTCCGTAGTATTTCTCCCATATAGAGCTATTAGAATAGAAGTCCAGTCAATAGGTTCCTTTCTGGTAATCTTTAGACGCTCGCTGTCAAAACACCCGACGCTGCAGAGTTTCAGAGTATCTTCCTTCCTCTGGGGTACAGCAAGCTTATAGATGTGACGGATTTTATAACCATACTGTAATCATGTATGTTTATGTTGAGAAAGCTGTGCGGCTTCTTCTGTTTGAAAATAAGAGACATGTACAGTAAACTAAGAGTGCCATAGTCCCATGACTTAACAGCTCACATATTTGGATCCTGATGTATATGAAGGCAAAACAAATACAAAAGCTTACCCGATAAGTTGTATGTGGTCAGCACTTATTTTAAAGATCCTTCCTGTCAAAGCAGGGGCTGAGATAACGTCTGACGCAGCGCGGTGAATGCGCTGTCTTTTTAACTTGAAAAAAAGCCCACGAAGCAGCGGGATGCTAGCTTGGAGAAGAGACAGCTGAGGGGGGATATGATAGAGGTGTTTAAAATCATGAGAGGTCTAGAATGGGTAGATGTGAATCGGTGTTTTACTCTTTCGCATAATAGAAAGACTAGGGGGCACTCCATGAAGTTAGCATGTGGCACATTTAAAACTAATCGGAGAAAGTTCTTTTTCACTCAATGCACAATTAAACTCTGGAATTTGTTGCCAGAAGATGTGCTTAGTGCAGTTGGTATAGCTGTGTTTATAAAAGGATTGGATAAGTTCTTGGACGAGAAGTCCATTACCTGCTATTAAATAAGTTTACTTATATAATAACCAGCGCTATTATTAGCAATGGTAACCTGGAATAGACTTAGTTTTTGGGTACTTGGCAGGTTCTTATGGCCTGGATTGGCCACTGTTGGAAACAGGATGCTGGGCTTGATGGACCCTTGGTCTGACCCAGTATGGCATATTCTTATGTTATGTTCTTAATATATTCACAACTGTACATGTTGAAAAAATGTGGACAGATAAATCTGGGTTTCCTCAAACCATGTAACATATAAATTGGACATGTCTGGAGCCAATGGTGAGCCCATGGCGACACCATGTTTCTGTAGGAAAATTTCTTGATCAAAGTAGAAAAAATTATATTTGAGTACCAATTCAATGAGTTCTATGAGAAAATCAGATGGGACGCGTTGTGGTCTTGCTCTGTTTTCAAAAAGATCACTGAGAATGTCTAGTGCTTCTTGTTGAGGAATATTTGTATTCAACGCCTCGACATCTAGGAAGACTAAGAACACCTCCGAAGGCAACTTATCAATGGTGGATAATTTCCTCAACATATGTGCTGTATCCTGTATATATGATCTTGCTTGATGCACTTATGGTTGGGAAAAGATGTCTATTCATTTTTGCCAGAGGTTCAAGGATTGAGCCACTCACTGAGACTATAGGTCTGAAGGGGGGATTCACCAATGTTTTATGTATTTTGGGCACTCCATATATTACAGGGGCCCGTGGGAATTGAACATATAAAAATGACAATTCTTTTGATGTGAGAAAACCTCTAATTTTTGCTTCTTCCAGAATTTTTTGGATTTTTATCTGTAGATCAAAAGTTAGATCAATATCTATTTTCTGGTAAAAATGAGAATTGTTCAGCTGTTGTAGTTCTGCCTTATAGTCACTGGTGTTCATTATAATGACTGCTCCTCCTTTGTCGGCTGGCTTGATAACGATTTGTCGATTTTTAGATAAGGATTTCAATGCCGATTTCTCCGAAGATGACAAATTGTAATATGTATGTGGAGTATGTTGTTCTTGTTGTGAAAGAGCCCACAATACCAAGCTTTGAAAAGCCTTAATCTGTGTATCTACGGGGCCGGAGGCATCCAATATGATGGATAGTAGAAAGACTAGGGGGCACTCCATGAAGTTAGCATGGGGCACATTTAAAACTAATCGGAGAAAGTTCTTTTTTACTCAATGCACAATTAAACTCTGGAATTTGTTGCCAGAGAATGTGGTTCGTGCAGTTAGTATAGCTGTGTTTAAAAAAGGATTGGATAAGTTCTTGGAGGAAAAGTCCATTACCTGCTATTAAGTTCACTTAGAGAATAGCCACTGCCATTAGCAATGGTTACATGGAATAGACTTAGTTTTTGGGTACTTGCCAGGTTCTTGTGGCCTGGATTGGCCACTGTTGGAAACAGGATGCTGGGCTTGATGGACCCTTGGTCTGACCCAGTATGGCATTTTCTTATGTTCTTATGTTCTTATTTATTTTTAACAATCAACATGTCTATTGTGCTTTCCTAATGCTGCAGCCCAGACCAGAGGCTGGGTGCTGACTTTGGGCCTTGGCAAGACTGGGGCCCAACCCGAAGGCAAGGTCCTAACACCTGGGCCTGAGCCTAGGCCAAGTCCTGGGCCCAAGTATGATGCCAGAGCCTCACCCCAGACCCAGGCCTGACAACATGGCCTGGCCTGGAGGCAGGGTCTCGATACCTGGGCCTTGGCATAAGGTCAGGCCCAGAGCTAGAGCCTAAGTCTTAGAGGTCCTCTTCTTAAGTGTTCTCTCTTCTTTCTTCTAATGATGCCATTCTCTGGACAGAGTAATTTTTTACCACGTGACCCTAGTGAATGGCATCATTAGAAAAAGAAGAGAGATGACCTAAGAAGAGGATCTACGAGGCCCAAGCTCCAGGCCTGGGCCTTACCATAGGCCTAGACCCAGGCATCAGGACACATTCTCCAGGCCAAGCTCCGGTTGTTATCTGGGTCCGTTTTGAGGTCCCAGTGTCAGGACCCAACTGCTGTGCTAGGCCTCAGCAATGATCCTGTGTCTGGGCCTCGGCTCCAGCCTGAGCCTAAGCTCATTTGTCAGGACAAAACCTGATCCCCGGTATTGGGCCTGAGTCCGGGCTCCAGTCTAGGCTGAGGCCCGGGCGTTGGGACCCGGTGTCAGGTGTGGGCTTGGGACAATGCCCAGGCATCAGGACACAGTCTCAGGACCAGAATCAGGCCTAGGCCAAGGCCCTGGAATCAGGACCCGACCATCCACAGTTTGGATACCAGAAAGATCAGGAAAGTTATTTTTCAGGGGGTTCTGGACCTTTGCTCTGGCCTAGGCCAAGACACCTGCACCACGCTTGGTCCTAGATGCCAACCCTTGCTTTGGGCCTCAGCCTATACTCTAGACAAGGCCCTGGCTTTGGACCTAGGCCTAAGCCTGGGCTGAGGCACTAGCATCTCTCTCAGCTGTAGCCTGTGGCCACTGCTTTGAACCTTGGTTTATTCCTTCAGTGAGGCCCCAGCCTTAGGCCTATGCCTGGACATGTCTTTCTTTTTCTTTTTTTTATTTAAATGAATAAGATTTCTGGCCCCAGAATGAAATGAATTGCCTCTTATTTGTTGTATTTTGAAATTCATTTAAAATAACTGCTCGTCTCTATTGTTTATTCTATATGTGCTGCTTAAAATCATTGCCCACCCCTTTTAACCTTTTAGTTTAATGGGCTGTCATGGCCAAAAGAGTTGATTTAGGACACCTTCAAACAGGGAGGGAGAGGAGTCACTAATAGGCAGGTCAGGACTGTGGTCTTCAGCAGGCATCAGGTGCAGGCAGGACTGGCATAGATCTTCTTTCTGACCAACCACCTTTCTTTTGGGTTAGACCCTCCAGTGATCGTGGCTGGCAGGTATTCTTGAGGGCAGTGTACTCCATCAGGAACAGGTCACTCCCAGGAACAGGGAGTGCACTGGCAAGACAATGAGGACAAGGACAGAACAAAGACAGGGCAAGACCGAACAGTGTATAGGACATGGACCACATAGTCAGGATCAAGGTAAACCACATAGGCAGGAACAAAGGCAAAATTGGAACAGGGCTGTAGATAGGGTACAGACAGGCTAGATAGGCCACCAGGAGGCCTAGAGAAGGCAAAAGAAAGACAAGGAACAGAGACAGGACAGGCCACTGGAAGGCCTAGACAGGACACAGGAGGGCCACTGGGATGCCCACTGCAGGACAAACAGACAAGCAAAGAACACAGGAACAAATAGAACAAGACAAGAGGTCTAAACAGGTCACATTGGGAACACAGTGTAAGGAATAGGGTATGTGTGCTGCAACATAGTTGATGCAGCCTCAAATATGTACCCCGGATTCCTACGCCAGCAACTGGCAAATGCACCATAAAGTGAGACAGTCTGCAGCATCACCTTCACCAGCTGCCTCCTCTGTAGGTTGAGCAGCTGGCAGGAGTTAGGGTAGAGGTGGTATTTAGAGTCCAGAGACACATAAGACAGAGTAAACAGCTTATGGAAGTCAGAGGAGTGCCAAGGTCAGGGCAGGCAGCAAGAAAGACTAGTCGGGTCCAGGCAAGAAGTCAGGTTCAGGCAGCAGGCAATCATAGATGGTTCCAGACAGGAGATCGAGATCTAGGCGACAGATAATTGTGGACAAATCCAAGCAAGATGTCAATATCTGGAATAACAAGCCAAGAAACATAGAAACATAGAAATGACGGCAGAAGAAGACCAAATGGCCCATCCAGTCTGCCCAGCAAGCTTCACACACTTTTTTCTCTCATACTTATCTGTTTCTCTTAGCTCTTGGTTCTATTTCCTTTCCACCCCCACCATTAATGTAGAAAGCAGTGATAGAGCTGCATCCAAGTGAATATCTAGCTGATAAGTTAGGGGTAGTAGGGGTAGTAACCGCCGCAATAAGCAAGCTACACCCATGCTTATTTGTTCTACTCAGACTATGTTATACAGCCCTTATTGGTTGTTTATCTTCTCCCCTGCCGTTGAAGCAGGGAGCTATGCTGAATATGCTTGAGGTATCAGTTTATTCTTCTCCCATGCTGTTGAAGCAGAGAGCCATGCTGGATATGCATCGAAAGTGAAGTATCAGGCACATTTGGTTTGGGGTAGTAACCGCCGTAACAAGCCAGCTACTCCCCGCTTTGTGAGTGTGAACCCTTTTTTCTTCTCCCCTGCCGTTGAAGCAGGGAGCTATGCTGGATATGCGTGAAGTATCAGTTTTTTCTTCTCCCCTGCCGTTGAAGCAGAGAACTATGCTGTATATGCATAGAAATAGAAGTAAAAGGCTTATTTGGTTTGGGGTAGTAACCGCCGTAACAAGCCAGCTACTCCCCCCTTTGTGAGTGCAGATCCTTTATTCCACATTTCCTCTTGCTGTTGAAGCTAGAACGATGTTGGAGTCACAGTAAGCATGTGTATGTTTATTGAATAAGGGTATTGTCTCCAGGCAGTAGCCATCATTCTGGTGAGTCACCCACTCTTCATTGGCGGCCTCTTGACTTTATGGATCCACAGTGTTTATCCCACGCCCCTTTGAAGTCCTTCACAGTTCTGGTCTTCACCACATCCTCCGGAAGGGCATTCCAGGCATCCACCACCCTCTCCGTGAAGAAATACTTCCTAACATTGGTTCTGAACCTTCCTCCCTGGAGCTTCAAATCGTGACCCCTGGTTCTGCTGATTTTTTTCCTACGGAAAAGGTTTGTTGTTTCTTTGGATCATTAAAACCTTTCAAGTATCTGAAAGTCTGTATCATATCGCCTCTGCTCCTCCTTTCCTCCAGGGTGTACATATTTAGATTCTTCAATCTCTCCTCGTACGTCATCCGATGAAGATCCTCCACCTTCCTGGTCGCCCTTCTCTGTATCGCTTCCATCTTGTCTTTGTCTTTTTGTAGATACGGTCTCCAGAACTGAGCACAGTACTCCAGGTGAGGCCTCACCAAGGACCTGTACAAGGGAATAATCACTTCCCTTTTCTTACTCGATATTCCTCTCTCTATGCAGCCCAGCATTCTTCTGGCTTTTGCTATAGCCTTGTCGCATTGTTTCGCAGACTTCATATCATTAGACACTATCACCCCAAGGTCCCTCTCCTGCTCCGTGCATATCAGCCTTTCCCCCCCCCCCCCCCCATCGAATACAGTTCATTCGGGTTTCCACTCTCCATATGCATGACTTTGCACTTCTTGGCATTGAATCTCAGCTGCCATATCTTCGACCACTCTTCCAGTTTCCTTAGATCCCATCTCATTCTCTCCACTCCTTCCGGCGTGTCCACTCTGTTGCAGATCTTAGTGTCATCCGCGAAAAGACAAACCTTGCCTTCTATCCCGTCCGCAATGTCGCTCACAAAGATATTGAACAGGACCGGTCCCTACACCGATCCTTGCGGTACACCACTTAAAACCGCTCTCTCTTCAGAGAAGGTTCCATTTACCATCACACATTGTCTTCTGTCCGTCAACCAATTTGCAATCCAGGTCACCACCTCGGCACTCACTCCCAAGCTTCTCGTTTTATTCACCAGTCTCCTGTGCGGAACTGTGTCAAAAGCTTTGCTGAAATCCAAGTATATGATATCGAGCGCTCTTCCTCGATCCAATTCCTTGGTTACCCAGTCAAAAAAGTCAATCAGATTTGTCTGACAGGATCTTCCCCTGGTGAATCCATGTTGCCTCTGGTCCATCAATTCTCCGGACTGTAGATAGTTCACTATTCTCTCTTTCAGCAGTGACTCCATTACTTTTCCCACCACCGAAGTGAGGCTGACCGGTCTGTAGTTGCCAGCCTCCTCCCTGTTCCCACTCTTGTGAAGCGGGACCACCACCGCTCTTCTCCAATCACTCGGCACCACTCCCGTTTCTAGGGATCTATTGAACAGGTCACACAGCGGAGCCGCCAGAACATCTCTGAGCTCCCTCAATATCCTTGGATGAATCCCATCAGGCCCCATGGCTTTGTCCACTTTCAGGTTCTTTAGCTCTTCCCACACATTTTCTACTGTAAAAGGATTTTCATCTATTCCACTTCCCACCAGTTTTTGTTGTGTAGAGATGGTCCTTCTCCAGGGTCTTCTTTAGTGAACACAGAGCTGAAGTATTCGTTTAATATTTCTGCCATTTCTTCGTCTCCCTCTACACATTGATCATTACCACCTTTCAATTTCACTATACCACTTTGGATCTTTCTCTTTTCGCTGATGTATCTGAAAAATGTTTTGTCTCCATTTTTTATCTCCTTGGCAATCCTCTCTTCCGCTTGACTTTTTGCCAACTTGATTAATTTCTTTGTCTCCCTCAGTTGAATCAGATATTCTTCTTTGTGTTCCTCCCTTTGGGATCTTTTATATATCTTGAATGCTGTTCTTTTAGCTTTAATTTTGTCAGCCACCTCCTTTGAGAACCAGATAGGTTTCAATTTTCTTTTGCTTTTCTTTACATTTCTAACGTATAGAGCAGTTGCCTTGGTGATTGCTCCTTTTAGATTGGTCCACTGCTGATCCACATCTCTCTCGTTCTCCCATCCTTTAAGTTCTTCCTCCAGGTACTTCCCCATTTCCTCAAAGTCTGTGTTTTTGAACTGTAAAACTCGGGTCTTTGTGGTTCTTTTCCCTATTCTTTTAGTGATATTAAACCATACCGTTTGATGATCACTGCTGCTGAGGTGGGCACCTACCTGGACATCTGAGACATTATCTGCATTAGTGAGCACTAAGTCGAGTATAGCTCCTTCTCTGGTGGGTTCCAACACCATTTGTTTGAACAAAGATACTTGCATGGCATCCACTATCGCTCTACTATTTTTAGTTTCTGCAGATGGGATTTTCCAGTCTACATCTGGCATATTAAAGTCACCCATGATCACCACTTCTCCCTTCTTACCTATCTTATGGATGTCTTCAACCAGGTCTCTGTCCAGCTCTTCCTTTTGGTTTGGAGGCCTGTAAACCACTCCAATATAAATGGATGCTCCGTCATCTTTTTTTAGGTCGAGCCATAGAGCTTCTTCCTTACCCCAACTTCCTTGTAGCTCAGATGCTTGGATGTTGTTTCTGACATAAAGAGCCACACCTCCCCCTTTTCTATCCTCTCTGTCCTTCCTTAACAAGTTATAGCCTGGTATTGTTGTATCCCAATCATGAGATTCTGTGAACCATGTCTCTGTGATAGCAACAATGTCCAATTGTGCCTCAGCCATTAGGGCCTGCAGATCTGGGATTTTATTTCCCAAACTATGAGCATTTGTGGTCATAGCCTTCCAGGTACTCTCTTTAAGGTTATTGCTTTTCCTGGACTCCTTATAAGATATTAGTTGAGATTTGCTATTCACTTCACTCTCTCTTTTTTTAGTTGTGCCACTGTTGACAGAGTTATTCATCTGAATTAGATTTTTCTTTTGGTTATGGATCATGAAATACTGCATGCATTGTGTTTTTTCTCTCATTTCTGGTAACACTTCAATGTTTTTCTGAAGAACTTCTTCAGTTTTTAATATAGAGATGGCTTGTTGTTCTTTTTGCATTTGGTACATTGTGTGTCTCCTCATCACAGGTCTAATTCTACCTGAGCCCACTGTATTCCTGGATTTTAAAGAACTTAATGACCTGTTTGAGTGGGGGGGTGTACCTGTTGGCTGCCCATCTGTCAAAAATGGGTGACTGTGGGGCCTACCTGAGCCTAATGAATCTCCTTTTCTTGACTCCTGGTTTTTTTGTGATATTGGGGAATTATGTTCTGAGTAATGCAATGTGGGTGTATTACTTTTAATTGAAGCTAATTGATCTTTAATCTCAGTCAGCTCCTTTTTCAAGGAAGAGAGTTGTGCACAAATTGGGCAAGCTCTAAGTGTCCAGATGCTTTCCCTCAGAATAAAGGCTCCACAGCAGTTACATTGGATAGTCCTCATCATGGGAATTTGTGAATTGTATTTTCTTGACTTTTACCAATGCACTAATTTATCTCGCCGCCAATGGTACTTTAGGCAGTCTTTATTAGAAAACAAGCCCCAGGGGTGGGAGGGAGTCAAACAGTTAAGCCTGGTACAAGCTGGGTTAAGCAGGGCACTTCAGGACAGCTCCTTGCTTTTGGTCAATTGTTTTAAAAAAAACAGTCTTTATGCCCCAATTTTTGTTTGACCAACTTATTTATGCCAGATAATTTCAAAACAGAGAGACTTAAACAGTTTACAAGCTGGAGAGCGATTTGGTATGGGGGGTGGGGTTTTTTTTTGTTTTTTTTTCTTTTTTCAACTTATGCAGCAGACAACAAAATTAACTTATTAGAGTAATATCTTACTATCAAGAACTGAAACACACACTATAATTAAAATTAAAACACACAGGAATTAAGAACAGAAGCTTTCTACACAAATTCTAAGCAACAGTAGATATACTTAGCTCAATGCAATATACACTGCCTCCAAGAGAACACACTCTAACGTGTGCCCAGGACCACAATGGCTCTCCTGCTCAAGGTCTGAGACTCACAATGGCTCTCCTGCTCAAGGTCTGAGACACACCCAATTCAGTTAGATTACGTCACTTCAGGACGGCTCCTTGCTTTTGGTCAATTGTTTTAAAAAAAAACAGTCTTTATGCCCCAATTTTTGTTTGACCAACTTATTTATGCCAGCTAATTTCAAAGGGTGGATGTAGACTCACAATGCCCCAATTTTTGTTTGACCAACTTATTTATGCCAGCTAATTTCAAAGGGTGGATGTAGACTCACAGGAGACACTGAGGGAAACAACAAGGAAAACAAGCTAGATGGACTGGGCTGGAAGACAAGGCTGGACTGGAAGGCAAGATAAAACTGGACTGGAAGGCAAGGCAAGACTGGAGGAGGCTGGACTGGAAGGCATAGCAAGGTTGGATGAGTGAAGCAGGAACCAGGAGACCATTGCTGAGGTGAAGTAGGGGTGTCTCAGGGGCGCTTTTATAGGGCAGTGAATGTAATGTCATCCAAGGAAGTAGTGGTCTTTTCCTGCCACCGGCCCTTTAAATCCAGCAATGTCGGGCGCCTATGGCTAGTAGAAAGGGCCAAGGCAGCAGTCCCGGCAGTGTCTTGCTGTACCTGAGAAGTACGGTGGGTCTCTCTGCGGAGATGGGGCCCAGTGTTTCATGGTATTGGGGGTGAATGCAGTGGCCTACAGGGATGTCCTGCAGGCTGCCAAACATAATACTCAGACAAGGCAAGACACAGTACACACAGGTAGGAAAGGTCACTGAGAGACCCAACCAGAGCAAAGACAAAGCAAGCGATATACAGACAGGCTAGGCTACTGGGAAACCTAGACCCACTGGCAAGAAGGACCACCGAGAGATCCAAAGGAAGCAGGAGGGCCACAAGGAGGCCCAGACAGGATAGGACTAGACATGGAGTACACTCAGACAGAATGAATAGGGCCAAACAAGATAAAGACAAGACATGGAGCACAGGCAAAAGACAAGACAAGGCAGGGCAGATAGGGTATAAGGCCCAAACAGGCCAGGAGCTATTCACAGAACAAGGGCAAGTTTAAACAAGCAAAAGTCCAAAAACAAAGAACAAGAGCATGTTTATACAAGCAAGAGCACAAGTCCATTATCTGCTATTAATTAAGTTGATTTAGAGAACAGCCACTGCTATTATTAGCAACAGTAGCATGGGATAGACTTAGTTTTTGGGTACTTGCCAGGTTCTTATGGCCTGGATTGGCCACTGTTGGAAACAGGATGCTGGGCTTGATGGATCCTTGGTCTGACCCAGTATGGCATGTTCTTGTTCTTAACAAGTGGCCAAAGGCAGAGAAAAGACTCCACACTGAGGCAGGGAGTATCCAGTGAAGGAAGTTCTTATAGGGCTGGTCTTGCTGTGTCATGCAGCCTTCAAGTTGGTAGCCAAAGCTACCTCTGCTGGCCGGGGAGGTTGATGGGTGTGCTGTCTAGCAGCCAGATTCATTACAGGGGCTTAACAAGCTCACAGCACACTTTTATCACACAGCAAATGAGGTTGGGGGCCTATAATAGCAAACAGTATACATTCAATGCAGCTACAGAAGAATATATTCACTCATAGAAGAATATATTAATTGATATAGAAGTCAAGTCAGCCTTTTTTTGTGGCTGCAAAGGAAGCTGAGATGAATATCTTTTCAGGCAGTCCAATGAATAAAGCTATAGCACAAGCTGCATGACAAGCTAAAGAGGGACAAAAAAAAGGGAGAAAATAAGGCAATATGGGAGTACAGTACTTGATCTGAGCAAAGAAATGTATTAAGTCCCTCATTTTCCTGTGCATAAGCCTTCATTATCCCTTTTCACACAAGCAATGTTGCTCAAGTGACATCAGTTCTCTATAGAAAAATATGGGAAAAGGGAAATCATACTGAACATTCTCCGGCCATGATATCAGCACAGTTAAAGGGCAAGAAGCCACAAATCAGTTTCTATACTGCTTCATTTGCATACTTTCTGAAACACTTATTTCATTCCAGTTCTAAAGGAATCAATGAGGAAAATCCAAGAATTCAGTAAGCCAGTGAGCAGACAAGTTATCTGCCTAAAGTTAGCCGGATATATTTTCCCAGATGTTCAGCAGGACAAATGTCCTGCTGGATATAGTCACCTCCACAACCGTACCACAAGTTCCACTGTCCGTCCCCCCCCCACACACACACACACACACACACACACAACACCTCCTCTTAATACAGGGCAACCACATGGTCTCCCAGTCAGGATCATTATCCAATCCTGTTCCACCAATATCAAAATCCAAGATAATGCTGATTGACCTGTGAATCCCCTGGACAAAGGAGAGCTTTGGCTCAGACATTACTGTTTTGAATCTTAGTACTATTGAAGCAGAAGCAATTGAGCATTGCTCTAGCCCAGGAGACACTTCAGCTACCCTGGAATAAGGGATTCAAAGAAGAAGGGGAACCAACGGGGCCATGGATGGAGGGGAGCTTTCCCTGCAATATTCAAGCAAAGGGCAGAGTTTAGAGTTTGGGGGTAGGGCTACTGCATAAACCTCTGTTGGAGGGGATTATGGGTGGATCCCAGAAAAAAAGGATTATGCTGGGAGGGGCTGAAGGGATTATTGATTTTGGAAAGGATTTTATGATGGAGGTTCAGAGATCCCAAGAGAGGGAGTAAGAGTACCAGTGGGTATGTTAGCATGCTCATGCCTTCAGGAAATGTTGACTGTACCTCTTAAGATACAGTTAATATTCTTTGGCTTCTTTGTGGACATTGGAGTTTATCACCATCCATGTTAAAATGTATTAATATTAATTAGCTGCTTTGCATGCATTTGTATGCAATGCAGTTCATTAACATTTTCCATGGTTTTGGCCTTATTTTTCAGGGTTATTGGTAACGCTCGCACAAGTGTTACAATAAATCACATTCATGCATTTTTAATACTCATTAAATACTAATTCTGCATTTAACATGCATTATGGCATCAGCATTAGTCAGTAAGGCCCTATGATACTATGCAAGGCCAGCATGTAGGCAAATGAAAATTAATCCAACTTGTGCCCATCTATACAAACTTTATTCTGCATCCTTCACTTACAGCTGTTTTCTCCATGAAAGACAAAATTCACTGGACACTAGTAGCTACACATCTTTAACTTAAACACACCATGCAATCCTCAACTCCTGCATTTCTGTTAGGACCTTAAAATAGTCCATCCCCCTTTCATGCAGGAGAGCAAGGCTAGGGACCCTGGTCATTGGAGTCTCATCTGCTAGACAGACGTGCTTCATCTCTGCCTCTACACGGCATCCCTAACATTCATGCCATAATAAAGGGTGTTCTGCCACTTTCTACAGAACAGCCATTCTACCTACAGCCTAGCATAGTGCCTACTAGGCAGTGATGCCCCGCACTCCTTCTGCTCCAAACAGGGATGCATGTAAGTACTTCTGGAGGTAACCATACCATACACAACAAAATTAACATAGAAAGGCGGATTTTAAAAGCTCTACATGTGTCAAAGCTGAGAGATAGCATGAGTACGCACGTATCTCCTGGTGCGCATCCAAATTGGGAAGTCAAAGAAGGGGTGTGATGTGGGAGGTATCTTGAGAGGGAATGGGCGGGACACGGGTGTTCCAGGTCTCTAACCTGAAGTATGCATGAATTTAGTACATGCACAAGGGCGCACCATGTCCTCTACTGCATAACTTTACTTCTGCTATGGATGACGTGTACATTTTAAAATTAAAAAATCAGGGCTAGTCAGCAGGGTTTGAAGGGTAGGGCTAATAAGGTAAAAAAAAGAAGCTATCTAGCTAGGGGGGGTTAGGAGGTCCTATCCTTTACCAGGGCGAACTGAGAATGAAGTGGGGAAATTGTATTTGCGTTGGTGTATGTGCCTAGCAAACTCCCCCCATTTACATGGTAGAGGTGGCATTTGTGCGCACATGCGCATGCCCATATAAAATTGTGTGCATAATATGAACGTGCATACAGCCAATTTATAACATGCGCGCATACATGTGTGTATGGTATAAAATGGCCTCATCCATTCACGCATGCCAGAATATATGCATTTTTCAATAGTTTAGTAGTTAGAATCATCAGTGATCACAAGATACCTCTCAGCTGTGTCTAGGCTATACAATTAAACTTGGGTCTTTAAAATGCTAATAATATCCCACCCTAAAGGTGGCACTGGACACAGTACAAAAATGCAGGCAAAAATTAGAAGGATGCTTGGGAGAGGGATAACTAGTAGGAAAGATGAGATGATATTGGCATTATATAAATCTTTGGTAAGCCCTCATTTGGAGATCTGTGTACAATTTTGGAGACTGCACCTCCAAAAGGATATAAACTAAATAGAGTCAAGATTTACTAAAATGGTGAATGGTCTTCATAATAAAACATATGGGGACAAACTTAAAGATCTAAATATGTATACCATGGAGGAAAGGAGGGAAAGGGGAGATATGATAAAGACATCTAAATACCTGCAAGGAATAAATGCACAGGAGGAAGGGAAACTCTGGATCAAGAGGTCCTGGGATGGAGTAATCTAAGGAAATGCTTTTTTTTTTACAGAAAGGGTGGTGGAGAAATGGAAAAGCCTCCCTGTGAAGATAGTGGAGACAAGGGTAGTATCAGGATTCAAGGCTAGCATGGGACAAACACAGAGGATCTCTGAGAAAGCTGAGCAGGAGATGTTGATGGGCAGACTGGATGGGCCATATGGTCTTTATCTGCTGTCACGTTCCATGTTTCTATGATCATTGCTTGACTGAAAGCTAAGCATGGCAACTATGGCAGCATCTAACCACAACCCGCAGCTGCTACCTGCCCATATTCTTGCTTCTGGTCCCATGGAACCAATACATGCACAAATCCTTAAACAACTTAGCCCCAATTGATCTTACCTATCAGCTGCACACCAACAAATCCACGAGACCGATTAGAAAAGCATACCAAGGCAACCTTTTTGTCCCTCAAGCCAAAACCTCACTAAGGAATAGGGCACTATCCACTGCAGGTCCTACCCACTGGAACACACTCCCACCAGACCTCAGACAAGACCCCTGCCAGCATTCCTTCAAGAAAAAACTGAAAACATGGCTATTCAGCCTAGCGTTTCCCTGATTGCTCACAGTTTACTTCCCTTGGCAACTATGATTTTTTCTATATGTTATCAATCTACCCTTAAACCCTCCCCTAAATCCACCAATTCTGGATCCACTGTTTCTCTTATCCTGCATCCCTGTGTCCTCCCTCCGCCGTCCTCCCCCCTGCACTCTAGCCCAAATTCATTTGATGCATTCAACTGCTTGTTAACTTTTAATTTTAATGGCTTTTTTCAAGGCATCTAGTATAAGATGTATACTTCAATACTATGTTACTTAAAGTTTTTTTTTATATGTTCTTCATTCTATGTAATGCTCTCAGGCAAGTTTAATTGTTTCACTGTAAACCGGTTTGATTTGTATCCGATGCAAGAAGATTGGTATATAAAAAAAACAAAAATAAATAAATAAATAAATATATTCCCCTCAGAAGCTCTGGAAGCCTGACACACTATTTTCTGCTTGCCCCCTAGACAGAGGAAAAAAATATTGTAATAAAAACTGGTTTTCAGTATTAAATAAATACCTCTTTCTTGCCATTTAATTTGCTTTAGGTTACAGTTGTGGGTGTGAATGGTTTGAGTGCAGAATTATGATTGCATGTGTACCGGGTAGGCCCAGACAGCGTGTGCTCATTAGAGTTTTTGTGAGAATAAAGTATGAAAGGGGGATCATATGTGGATAGTAGATTTAAATGCTTGTGCATTCGATGGGAGCAATGCCATATTTCAACAGGCAAGTGCTGCAGTCATCAAAGTACTGTCTGTAAAAAAGCAGTAAGGAAGTTTCAAAAGGAGCCTTTTCTGCAACTTTTTCCTGAGACTCCATTCAAACGGAACTGGGTACAATAATAGTAGATAGTGTAGCAGGAGCTCTCATGATTTTCCCTGAAGGTTCTAATACGTAAAGAAAAAATAGTTTTCCTCCCGTAGGAGGGGGCTGGTCAAACTTATTGCTGTTCTGAGCAGGAGTAAATCTATCAGGGATGAATAAAAGACATTTCTAGGTGAGTAAATTGCCATTTGTGGGTGGGAACGGAGGTATGGTGGAACCTGATGAAGGTGAGTATAGGTGGGTCTGTCTCCTGCATAAACTGAATATCTTTTTGTAGGCTTTTGCAAATATATTTCTGAGAGTTAAAAAAAAACAAACACCAAATAGCGATCAAATATCTCCTCTTAGCAAAGTAGATATTCAGGAAAACCCAATATTTAGTTGTTATTTGTGTTTTGGAGTCCAAAACTGTTGGGGGGTTGGGGTGAATTGACTCCACAATACACAAGACTCTTCAGAAGAGTCCATTAGATATATATGATCTCATGCCTGTCTGAACATTTAACAGCACTATACTATTCTCTCTTTGACTTTCCTGGTCACACCAACAATGCCCTTCATCTCTAACTAGAAAGTTTCATATGCCAATCATGTCAGAATTATAAAGGGACAGGCTTCTGTTTCTCACTGGATATGCTGCCAGTGGAGCTGAATAGTGATGTGGATAAATCATGTTTAATCTTATATTCCCTCAAGCCAAGGAAGGTTCTGCAATTCGTATATAAGGTTCTGCATATTTTTACAACTTGCGCTTCTGATGGCATTGGCTCAAAAGGTTGCAACATTTTTTTTTTTTTAAATCATATCTGTTCAAAATGGTAATATGTCATTCAGTATCACTCATGCTCTGGGTTTTATTTGCATTTAATTGTAAAGTCTGTAAATACTGCACTGCAGCATAATATTCTAGTTTGCGGAAATGTTATTTATTTTGTATCAATATATAAACTCATATGGTTTACTGTACATCATAACTGAGCACATCTGAGTCCTATAAACATGTTAAAGCAATGCACAAAATGTCTACCCTGAAATGCTCCCTGCTGGCCTTACAAGTTAACACACTCTTACAGTAATTTTTTTTCTTCCTTAAGTTGGGAGTACAGGCCAGGCATTGACAGTACCCTCTGTGCCAGAGTTTCTTTTGGCTGATGTTTATACCACTTTGTTGCACAACCTGTAGCTAGCTTGCCACAAGCCATTGTGGCAATCAGTGCTTAAACAGGATTCAAGAAAGGGATTAAACAAATGTATGGCTGATGGCTAAATCAAAGGCTATTCAATATAACAGTCAGGGTTGTCACTTTAGGTCCCAGGCATCCCTAAACTATGATTGCTGGAAATGGGAGGATACTCTATGTAATCTGCATCAGGCCTATCTTTAGGAAAAAGCAGAATATCCATTATCCAATGCTTATAAATAAATAAATATGATAGGAGGTCTATCAGTCTACACCTGCTGTGTTCCTTATAAAGTACACTTCCTTTAAGTACTTACTGCTTGCCACTGTCAAAGATAGGTTGCTGGGCTAAACAGACCTTTTGGTCTGACTCGGTATGCTAGTTATATTCTTGTGATCTCTGATAAAACTCTTCAGAGTTGAAAGATCAGAAGTGAAGCATCCAGCAGAAGGGTGCAAACACAGAAGAGAGTTTTTCACCATTTTTTTTCCCTTGAAGTGGTGCATAATGTTATACAATAAAGCTAGATGCTAATGGGGGAAACTGCTTCAACACAGTTCTGAAATCATTTGTGTTGAACCACTGCTTTAAATCTCACTGTTTGACAATTTGGGAATCTAATCTTGCCATACAAAAAATGTAAGCAAATATTAAATACTCTTTATATAGTAGATTTAGCTTGAAAGAGTTAATTTGAAAAGTACAACCTTTTCCTGATGGCTTAACAGCTTTCTCTGTAGTAATGTATTTAATTATGTTTATTAAACATTTTTCTACACTACTTCCCCAAACAAGAGGACTGTCCAATTCCAGAATTATATAAAATATAGGGGAACCATAAATCACCAAGACAGTGTTGCGGTCCTGCCCGCGCTCCTCGCGGGCAGGCTCCTTACCTCGTGCGGCCAGTCGGGCCGCTGCCGCTGCTGCAGCGGTCTCTCCATGGTGTCCAGGCTCCTCCCCGGCCGCCTTCTGTTCCGCGAGCTCTCCCTCATGGTCGGGACCCCCGCTGCTGCTTCTGGCTCTCCCCAGCGTGCTCTGCCGCTCCTGGGGTCCTCAGCCGGCAGGGAGGGCGTCCCTGCCGGTGCCTGCTGCTGCAGGCCGGGGCCTCGCCCGAAAGGGAGGCCATCCCTGCCGGTGCCTGCAGCTCTCTGCTCCTTCTCCAGCTCTCTGCTTCTTACCTGATGCTTCGTGGCTGGGAGCCACTCCTGCAGCCTGCCATCGCTCCTTACCTTCAGCCCATGGCAGGGCTGCTCCCGCTGCCTGTCTGCTTCTCCTTGGGCCTACCACGAGGCTGGGAACGCCACCAACGACCCAGCTCTCTTCGCTCCAGCTCCCTAGGGTGTGGGCGCGCGCCTCTCTACTCCTCTTCAAGGGCCAGCCAGGTGTGGCCCCCTGCTGACCCCTCCCTTGGCGTTGTCCTCATCAGCCCTACTAAAGGGCTCAGCGTCCAGTCTAACTTTGCCTTCACAAGGAGTTGGTCACTCCTGAGATCCTTCGCTTCAGGAGTCCTTCGCTCCAGGAGTCGTCCGTGTTCCAGCAAGGTCCTGTGTTTCCTGTTACTTGTTGGAGCTCCTCGTCTTGTCCGGATGTCTGCCTTCTGTTCCAGTCCTGATGTCCGCCTGCTGTTCCAGATGTCCATGTTCCAGCCCTGAGGTGTGTCTCCTGATCCAGTACCTGTGTTCCAGTCCTGATGTTACCTGCTGTTCCAGATGTCCATGTTCCAGCCCTGAGGTGTGTCTCCTGATCCAGTACCTGTGTTCCAGTCCTGATGTTACCTGCTGTTCCAGATGTCCATGTTCTAGCCCCGAGGTCTGCCTCTTGTTCCAGTACCCTTAGTGTTTGTTCCTGACCCTCATGCTTTCACCTGCCTTAGGCTGCCAGTGTGCAGCAACTTGTCTTCGGCTGCCAGGAGTGCAGCACCAGCTTTCGGCTGCCAGGAGTGCAGCAACTTGCCTCGACTGCCAAGAGTGCAGTAAACCACCGCTTCCTCTTCCCTGTTCTCTCCCATTCTCAGCGTGGTCCGCGACCAGCCTTCCAGGGCTGTGTAGGGTGCGCATGGGACAGGGTGGTCCGCGACTCAGTCCCGCGGGTGGCCTGAGTAGGGCGCCCTGAGGGACAGTGCCCATGTCTTCCTTCAGCCCTCGTTCCTGAGTCCATCTCTGTGCATCCAGTACCTCATCCTGAGTCCACGCCTGGACCTGAGTCTACGTCGTTCCTGAAGTCTTGTCAGTATCTCAATGTTCCAGTCTTCGCTGCCCTGGCCTCCATCCGGCCTGCCACTTCGTGCCGTACCCTGCGGCAGGTCCGAAAGGGCTGGGAATGGTCGGAGGACTGATCACAAGACCAACATTGCGTTGTTGGGTCTTCCGAAGCGTGCAGGTCCGGAGGAGGGCCTGTCTTCCCAGTCATCACTCCAGCCTTGCTCCCATCCAGCCCATGCTCAGGCATGCCACGCATCCCGCGGCACCTCTTCAGAGTTCCTCTGGGGTCGAGCCGTGGCCCAAGGACACACATCTCCCAGGAAGTGGGATCGCTCTCCTAGTGCTCCACAACAGACAGTAACTTTTAAATAGGCATGTGGGCACACATATATGTGTGTACGCTGGTGCATGCCCAGGGATGTGGCAATTATATAACATACATGCGCATATGAGCATATGTTATAAAATAGCCTAGACATGCTATATATATGTGCCTAATTTTGCAAGTAGGCGCACACAGCCTTGCAAAGTAGGGTATGTGTTGTGCAAGTGGGTGAATTTTCTAACAGGTGCGCATCCATGCCTGACCAGTTTCACCACTTCATCTACCAGTTTGCCCAGTGTACAGCTAGGACTTCTAAACCATCATGGTTCTTTAGCTTACACTCCTCCCAGTTACCCCAGTTACCCTTAAGCCCTTCAGGGTAGCTGGTTTTGTTTTGTTTTTAACTTATTCCTCCTCCACAGCAGAAGTAAAGTTACATGCCACTGAACTTGGGCACATGCCCAAGTGCGTAGGTATTTGCGCGCACAACACTTGGCCTGATGCAGAAAGCCCATGCCTTGCCCCACAAAACCCCCCTTTTTCATGTGAAGTGAGATATTCTCATATCGGGAGATGTGCATGCATGTAGGCGGCTTTTAAAATTGGGTGAGCACGCGTATGCTCTACAGGCACCCACAGCTTCCGATTTTGGCGTATGGCAGAAATATCCAAATGTATTTGCATTGAGTAATGGACATAATAGACCTGCTAACAGAATTTTAGGACTTCATTGATACTGGTGAGAGCCATCGGGAAGTGGTAGAATGGATGAAAAGGCTGCTGAATCAACCAAGCACAGAACCCTAAATTCTATCCACCAATGACAGCATACCCAATTCTGAGGCCCCACCCACACAGCACCAGAAACCACTGGTAGAGATGATGAATGAGGCAGGAAACTAACAACCAACAGATTGTCGGCAGCAGTTCTCCAACACAGCCAGAGAACCCGGGCTTGCTGCTGCCGCCACTGCAGGACAGCGGGAGGTGAGTATAGCCTCCTCTGTTGGTTGCTTCTCCTCATGCTTTTCAACTAGCATTTCTTGGTCTAGTGGAATGATTTTCAGATCTAGAGTCTCCTCTTTTACCTAAGGATCAGAAACCACAGCTTGTCCTGTGGGGAAAGTGCAGTTTTTTCAAAAGTTGCTGGTTGATTAGAAGCAATCAGTGTTCTAAAGGTCAAGAGCCTATTAGGACTCAATTGATATAATTGCTTCCCCACCTTTCTAACTAGTTCACAGTACATTGTTGAAATCCATTGACAACTATTGGGCATGTTTTCATTTACAGGATTCAGCATCTGCTGCTGTGGATGGCCAAAAAGACTATTAGGTGGGCCATTTCCAAATAGCCTGCATTGTTGCAAAATACATGGGTACTTTTACGGCGGGTACTTGCAGTTCATTTTCAAAGAAAAACAACCCAGGTAATTAATTTCTCTTAGAAAATGAACTGGCATAAAGTATGAACACTGAAAACACCCACATACCTTGCACCTACTATTTGTGTGGGCAAAGGAAAGGAATGGCATGAGGAGGCAGCTTGAAAATTGGGCATCTACTTTGGAAAATCCCAAGTAAGTGTATTGTTTTACTCCCTTGACCTAAACACATCGCCAGGAATGTCCCTTTTTAACCTGGCTAAAAATAGGCATGCTATGGAAGCTCAGATATACTGTATTTTTAGCTAAACACAAGAACATAAGAAATGCCATGCTGGGTTAGACCAAGGTACATCCAGCTCAGCCTCATGTCTCCGATTGTGGCCAGTGTGAATCGCAAGTACCAGGCAGATCCCAAAAAATAGATGTTTCCTGTAACTTACTCCCAGGGATAATAATTGCTTTCCCTAGTCTACCTGGTTAATAATATTTTACTGACTTTTCCTGCAGGAATTTGTCCAAACCTCTTTTAAACCCCGCTATGCTAGACACCTTGATCACATCCTCTGGCAACAGATTCCACCGCTTGATTGAGCAATAAGTGAAAAAGTGCTTTCTACAATTTGTTTAAATCTGTTGGTTGTTAGTTTCCTGTAGGGATGTGCAGAGGGACACCATACATTGCATTTGGGATTCGTATTTGTCGGGGAGCAGATACGTTGCATTCGGCAAGGGGGCCCCCCGATACGTTCATGCGTTCATTCTTATTTGTTTCCCGGCTAAAAATGAATTAACTACAACCCCCCACCCTCCTGACCCCCCCAAGACTTACCAAAACTCCCTGGTTGTTCAGCGGGAGGTCCAGGAGCCATCTCCTGCACTCGGACCGTCGGCTGCCAATAATCAAAATGGTGCCAATAGCCTTTGCCCTTACTATGTCACAGGGGCTACCGGTGCCATTGGTCAGCCCCTGTCACATGGTAGGAATACAAGATGGCGCTGATGGCCATGTGACAGGGGCTGACCAATGGCACCGGTAGCCTCTGTGACATAGTAGGTCAAAGGCTATTGGCGCCATTTTGATTGAGGCAGGCCAGACAGCCCGACGGCACGGAAGGAGAAATCCCTCACGGGACCCCGCTGGACCACCAGGGATGTTAGTAAGTCTTGGGGAGGGATCGGGATGGTGTGTGTGGGGGTGTATTTAATATATTAAAGTGAATTTTAATACTCGGGGTGGGTTTTTTTGAGCTTCGTTTTCCCGCGCCATTTTTTGGGCCGGTTTCGTTTTTCTAAAAAACTAACTAAGGGAAAAACGAACTTTACCCTGAAGCATCAGACTCAAAAAACGACCCGGTAGAAAAAAACGAAGCTCATCTCTAGTGAGCAATTGCTCACCCAGGCCCAAACGTGGCTATACCACAGCTAAGGGCCAAGGAAACAAAGTTCAAGTGAAGACCCCAAAAAGACCTTGTTGAAAGTGCGCACTCAAAGGGGGGACAGCCTAAGGGCCAAGGCAGCAGAGTTCAAGTGAAAAGCCCAGATAATCTATGTTGAAAGAGTGCACTCAAAGGGGGGGGGGGGGCAGCCTCAGGGCCAAGGCAGTAAAGGTTAAGTAGAATGCAACAGGACCAGGACTGGAGAGCCTACTATGGAGGCCAAGGACCAGGACTGGAGAGCACAGCAAGGAGGCCGAGGACCAGGCAAAAACATTGCAGCATGGAGGCAGGTGCACCAGAAGAAGACACAACAGTATGGAGCCAGGACCCTAGGCAAAGAGATTGCAGCATGGAGGTAACAGCCTCAGGAGAAGACACAGCAGCATGGAGGCAGCAGCAGTATGAGATGAGATGAGATGAGACACAGCAGCATGGAGGCAGCAGCAGCATGAAATGAGATAAGACACAGCAGCATGGAAGTTACAGCAGCATGAAATGAGATAAGAAACAGAAGCATGGAGGCAGCAGCAGCAGGATGAGATGAGACAGACACTAGCATTGGGAGCATGAGATGAGATATGATGTGAAGAGGCAGCAGCTGGACCATGACCATGACCACATCAAGGAGACTGGAATACGGGCAGAGCATCAAGAAGGGCTTTAGAATTAGGCAGCAGGACATCAGTGGTAGACAGAAGACCACCCCCTTCAACAAGCCAGCACAGGAACTCTGTAGTGAGGATGGGCCCCTCAGTCTTCTTCAATCTAGCCAGCACAGGAATTCTGTTCAGAGGCCCAGCCAGGCTTCTTGAACAAGTCTTGTTTCTAGGCATAACAGGGCATCACTTGTGAATACTCATGGCCCTTTGTCATGCCATGGCTTGCCACTTGGGGGTGGCATGTCTTTGGGGGGCTTTTCCATTGTCAGTCAGGCCAGGGACTGCTATGTGGTGAGGAGTCTTGGGATGCTGGGGAAGGCATTGGAAGAGGCTCTGGCATTCTTTGTAGAATCTGAGTGAGGACACAGGTAAAGTTGTTTACAGATGTTGCCACTGTGCTGAGCGCTTGTGTGTGGGCTGTCATCTGGTCATATGTGGCCTGGGTTTGGGCATGGACTACCCTCCTGAGGTGCACTAGCTCTGTCCGTATGTGGTGCAGGAGGACACCATGGCTCCTTTCTAGCTGGTCCAGCTGCTCATGCATTGAGGCCTCGCTTGGTGCCGGTGGTGGTGCCAGAGCTGGTACTGGTGCTGTGCTGGTCATGGACAGAGTGGAGGTTTGAGCCACTATATGTGACATGAAGGGCTGGTGTGTTGCTTCTTCTTTATGTGTGTTGTCTAGGGATGTGAATCGTGTGCCCGATCGTTTTAATGATCGGGTTTGGCTGGAGGGAAAACAAAATCTGATCGGTAGAGATGTGAATCTGTGAATCGGAATCTGTTCCGATTCCAATTCACATCGCTAATTTTTTTTTAGTGAGGCCCGAGCAGATTAAAAAAAACCCCACCCTGACTCTTTAAAATTGACCCCTTAGCTTCCCCCACCCTCCCGAACACCCCCAAAACCTTTTACATGTACCTGGTGGTCTAGCGGGGGGGGGGGGGGGCATGTCCGGGAGCCATCCCCTGCACTCATACCCTCCGTGCCGGTATCAAATGGTACCGATAGCCTCTGACCTACTATGTCACAGTGGCTACCGGTGCCATTGGTCAGCCCCTGTCACATGGCCATTGGCACCATCTTGTGCTCCTACCATGTGGCTGACCAATGGCAACGGTAACCCCTGTGACATAGTAAGGGCAAAGGCTATCGGCGCCATTTTGCTTACTGGCAGCCGACGGCCCGAGTGAAGGAGATCGCTCCTAGACCCCTGCTGGACCCCCAGGGACTTTTGGCAAGTCTTGGGGGACCCTCCTGACCCCCACAAGACTTGCCAAAAGTCCAGCGGGGGTCCGGGAGCGACCTCCTGCACTCCGGCTGTCGGATGCCAGTACTCAAAATGGTGCCGATCGCCTTTGCCCTCACTATGTCACAGGGGCTGACCGTCGGTCCCTGTGACATAGTGAGGGCAAAGGTGATCGGTGCCATTTTGAAACCAGTCCAGCACCGAGGGTATGAGTGCAGGGGATGGATCCCGGACACCCCGCTAGATCACCAGGTACATGTAAAAGGTTTTTTGGGGGGGGGGTGGGGGAAGCAAAGGGGGTCATTTTTAAAGGGTCAGGTGGGGGTTTTTTTATCAGGCCATCGGCGCCATTTTTATTAATGGCAGCCGACGGCCAGAGAACGGGAGATCGCTCCCGGGACTCCCAGTAGATCACCAGGTATTTCTAAAAGGTTTTGGGGGGGTTTGGAAGGGTGGGGGAAGGTAAGGGATTAGTTTTAAAGGGTCAGGGTGGGTTTAGGAGGCGTTTTGGTGTGCCGGTTTTCCCGCCCTCCCCCCCAAATAACTCCCGTTAGTGGACACTAACCCCATTAATGATTTTTCATGATAAATCAGGGGAATCTTTATTGTTTCGAGCACTCTAACGATTTTTGACGATTTAAAAAATATCTGACGATTTTTTTAAATCGTCAAAAAACGATTCACATCCCTAGTGTTGTCTCATATTGGTCATGTGGTGTGCTTGAGCGAGGTTGCACTGCCTCCTCTGTGTGCCATATGCAGGCTGGAAAGATTTAGGCTCACATTGAGTGGGTTTGCTGAGCAAAGGGCTTGCAGGATCTGGCTGTTCTCAGGAAGCTGCTGCTGCTCCTCCTCCTCCTCGCTGAACTGTGTCTGAACATTCATAACAAGGTGGCAAGGAAAAGTGCTGCTACACAGCTGGTCTCTGGCTCTTCACTGTTGGTCCCTGGGGCTGCATGGCTGGGACAAGCAGAGTCCTGGGCAAGAGCTATGAAAACAAAGAAGAAGATATAAGTACCAAAGTCAAGTGGTACACACATGGACTGTTTGGCATGAGATGTGCACTTTGCAAGTCAATTAAGATGAGCATCTTATGCCAAATGATGTGCACAACTGTAGCAGCCTTGGCATTTACAGGTGAGGTGAACCAGCTCGCTTGGTGTCCAGCCACTCTGGCATGCTCTTGAACACATCTGGTCCCAGCCATTGCATGAGGTGCTCCTCCATGGATGTCAGCACAGATGGACAATGGGCTCCGCTGCCGGTCTGCCAGATTACCTGTTATGGTTCATCACCTTGTTCTTTAACTGGGCCTTTATGTCCCAGTATCTATGGGCCGCCTTTTCCCCATTGCATCTCATGCCACTGCGCCTTGAGATTGACTGGGCAATGGTGTGCCAGATCTGGCCCTTGGCTGCCCTCGAGGTCTTGGCTGCATGGTTGATGAACAGCATGACATAATTTTCCAGGACCCCAGCGATGTCTTTCGGGCTGAACTTCAACATCCTGAAATGATCGCACCCTGCTGCCTGGCTGCCTGTAAGGGATGCCACTTCCGCTTCCAGAGAGGTGATCTCCCTTTTCTCACTCTCTTTCCCACTCCTCTCCCCTCCCTTCCTCCCCCCTCCTGCACCTGCCCTACTGACTCCCCTCCCCTCTACGCTCTCTGTCTATTCCTAGCCTGTCAACTTTCTCCTACCATACTCGCCTGCCTATCCCTTCCCCCTCCTGCTTCCTCCTATCCCTTGCACCCTCCCCATCTCTACTCCTATTTCTGTCCCTACTCCTACTCCTCCTCCTTACACTAGAACTTCTGCCCTCATTCTCCCTCCTCCTCCTCTCGTCACACATCTCCTCTCTTCTCTCCCCTGCTTCTCATGCTCCATCCCTTCACTCCTCAACACCACCACCTCTGCCTCACAACCATTCCTCTGCTTCACCAGTCATCCTGGCCACTCCTCTTCCTAACCACCATGCCTCACCACCACTCCTTCTCCGCTTCACCCAAAAACAGACAGACAAGCAGGACAAACTAACAAAAACTTTCACATACCCAGATCAAGACAATAGACCAAGGGAAAGGAAAACAGATGATAAACAAGCCACAGGACACTAGGGATGTGAATCGGACTTCGGACGATTGAAAATATCATTGATATTTTCAAAATCGTCAGAAATCAGGGGCTCCCCCGAAACGATAGGAAAACCCCACAATATTGATCGTGGGGGTTCTCTTATCATTTTGGAAGAGGACGGGAAAAACGGCACACAAAAATAACCCCTAAACCCACCCCGACCCTTTAAAACTAATCCCTTTGCTTCACACACCCTCCCGACCCCCCCAAAAACATGGGGTGCAGGCCATCCAGTGCTCCTACCATGTGACAGGGGCCGGCCAATGGCACAGATACCCTGTCACATGGTAAGGGCAAAGGGCCATCGGCGCCATTTTGATTAGTGGCAGCCGACGGCCCGAGAGCGGGAGATCACTCCCGGGACCCCCACTGGACCACCAGGTACCTGTAAAATGTTTTTGGGGGGGTCGGGAGGGTGGGAGAAGCAAAGGGATTAGTTTTAAAGGGTCGGGTGGGTTTTTTGTTTATCGGCTCGGGCACAGCCGATAAACAAAACCACGATCGGGCCCAATGAAAAACAACCCACATGTGAAACTGAACCGGAATCCGAACTGATTCTGGTTCCGATTCACATCTCTACAAGACACCACACTCAGATATCGTGAATTACCTCCAACCAACTACCAGCTACCACCAACTCACCTACTCTCCTCTCCTCTCTCCAAACGAATGATACACCCTCAAAGAGGCAGCTGCAGGAAGATGGTATATATAAACTAGAAAAATAACGTGCCACACATTAATCTATGTGCACCATGTAAAATGATGCACAACGCATTGGTACAACACAGTACACATTGATGCAATGTGATAGCACAAGGCACCACACAAAAATTGCATATGCCATGAGGTAGACAAGAAATTAGCCTAACTACGCCTATTTTATTTATCACGGATGCTATTTCTGCTATATTGATTGCAATTTGATGAATCTAGGTCTAAGACAGAAACATGGGAGTAACATCAGCACTTGATTCTGGAGAACAATTCATTTTTGAAGAAGCTGAATTTTTTAACATTTGTCTAGTCTTGACTCTGGCTGGAATAAGTGCAGGTTTAACAGAAGTTTGTGTAAAAACAGACTTGGCTGGCATGACATTCAATCTGTTTATGGTGGGAACAGAGATACATGAGTTGTTTATCACAGACTGTTTCTCTAATATTTGATTGCAGAGTCCTATGACTTCAAAAACCTGCTGTGCTGAAATAGCCTGAGAACAGGCTAGGGCAGGGCTTTCCAAACCTGTCCTGGCGATGCCACAGCTAGTCAAGTTTTCAGGATATCCACAATAAATATACATGAGATAAATTTGCATATCATGGAAACTCCATATACAGGGAAGACAAGGAAAGAACAAAGAAAGTGAAGAGTGAAATAGTATACAGGGCAAGGAACATACAGGAGAGCTAGACCACCTGGAGACTTAGACAGGATACAGGAGGGACACTGGAAAGGAGATAGGAGGGCAAATGGGAGAGCCATAAGGAACAGGAGGGCCTCTGGGAAACCCATAGGGAGCAGAAGATTCACTGGGAAGCCTACGGGGAGCAGAAGCACAAATGGGAAACACACAGACAAATGAGGTCACTGGAGGACTTAGGACAAGACAAAACATAGAATACAGACAGACAGGATAGGCCCAAACAAGATAAGGACAAGGCAAGGATCACAGACAAGGCATGGCAGACATGCTAGATGGCCTAAACAGGGCAGGAGCTATACGCAGAATAAGGGCAAGGTTATACAGGCTAAATCACAAGAACAAGTGGACAAAGTCAAAAAGGATACTCCTTGCTGAGGCAGGAAGTATATTGTGAGACAGGTTGTTATAGGGCTGGCCTTGCTGCGTCATGCAGCCTTCAAGACAGCAGCTAGAGTAAGTCTGAACATGGCCTAGTGAGGGCCACTGCTGGTGGGGGAGATGTCTAGCAGCCAGATTTGTGACATTCCAGCTGCACTTTCTTTGTTGACAAAGAAAAGAAGCCAACCATTCTTTTCTGAAATGGCTGGCCACCAATCTCTCAACAATGATATTGTGGTCTTTAGTGTCAAAGATATCAGAAAGATCCAATACCACCACCATAGAATCTTTGTCTGAATCCTGCTTGTTGCTGGTTAGGGGCACAAGATTTGGCTGAAAACCTGACTGGCAAGGGTGAAATCAAAAGTTTTATCTTTTAACTATTGTCCCAATTGTGTAGTCAGTGCCCTCTCTATAAGATTAGCCAAGTAAGGAAGGTTGGAAATCGGTCTATAATTAATAAACTGATGTACTAATGCATTTGTTTTTTTGTTTATTTTTTGCAAAACTGGGCATGCAATCATTTCTTTTAACTGTGTAAACCATAAGAACATAAGAAATTGCCATGCTGGGTCAGACCAAAGGACCATCAAGCCCTGCATCCTGTTTCCAACAGAGGCCAAACCAGGCTACAAGAACCTGGCAATTACCCAAACACTAAGAAGATCCCATGCTACTGATGCCAGTAATAGCAGAGGCTATCCCCATGGTTATTAATTGAAATGCTTCAGTCTAGCACCCCATGTGGGAGTTGCTGAAAGCTTGTTCTTTATTTTTTCTCTGAGCATGCTCAGATTTTTACTCACTCTAGAGAGAAATCATGGGCTGGAAGAAGTGTTTTTCAGCATGCAGTCCTAAAGAATCCAGTTCTCTGTAGAGCATTTGCAAGCTCCGGGGAGGTTATGACTTCTAATCCAACTCAATTTTCCTTAATTGAGAATCAGCATCAAGTCATTTCTGCAGTGAGTACCATTGTTTGCACTAGTACAGTGATGATGAACTTAGTTATTCAGAACCAAATGTCTGAATGTGATGGTGAAATGCAGTGTAATAAATTTTACCACTTCAAGATGTACTGACTTTGAGACAGTAAACTTCTTGCCATATCTTATTAGACAGGTAACCCTTTTATGCCTCTTTTTAACTGCATTGTACTTTCTAAGATGCTGTTTATAATTAATCCTATCTGCAGGCAATTCAGTTTTCAACCTGAGCTGTGCCAGCTCTCTACGCTTATTTCTTAAAGCTCATAACTCTGGTCTAAACCAAGGAGCTGATTTTCTAATAGGAGTTAAATAATTTTCCCTAATTGGCATAATCTTATCTAAGAGCTGTGTGCACTACACATGTGCTAAGAGTACATTAACATATCTGTTGGTAACTCATCTCTACAAGGATGTGAAGCCCAGGCTTCCAAAAACCTTAAAGCCATAAAATCCTTTTTTTGAATCAAAATTTACAATCTTATGAGTTTGGGTGTCTATATAATGTGAATAACCTGAAATACAGAATAAGAAAGTGGTCTGCCCAAATAAACTCCTAAAGTAATCTTTCCTATATACTAGAGACAAAACAGCTTCTGTACAAAAATGTCTAAGATGTGAGCCTTAGTGTGAGTGGGATCTACTATTAACTGAGAAAATACATGCATCATTAATGTAGGAAAAAAATTCCTAAGCATTACTCGCAACACTAATACCTATCCATAGATTAAAATCCTCTAAAATTACCAGATAAGACTATTTAGTTTGTACATTATGATTTATCAGAACCAATTCTTGTAGCTACTTTAAGAAACCTTTTGGGGCCCAATAGAGTAATAGAAAATTCAATTTCTAGCAACATACTTTTTATTCTCACAGGTTGACTACCTGTTATCTTATGACTATTTATTTTATCACAAATAATATCCTGGACTCCACTCTATTTAGTTCCAACATAGGGTTGTGAATAAAAGGCATATCCAATTGGATAGGCCTGTTTAGCAATCCATGAATCATTTGGGCCTAGACAAAAAATATCTAAGCTCTAATATCACAGATTGTTCCTAACTTAGGTCTAACGGACTGAGAGTTTATAGGCACATTCTTATCCTCAGATCTCCCTCTCAGAATATCCAGAAAATGTTATCCCTCCTTTTGAAACACAGGTCAGGAACTTTTCCATAATATTTGTGGCTTAGGGCTAGAATCATCAAACTATCACATGCAATAGGAAGAGGGGCATGTTTTATGGTAATAACCTATTTATTGCAATGTGTGTTATCTTAGTGCTTCGCATAGGTATTATCACAGAGTGCAAAAACTTTTTTGCAATTTTCAATAATACCACAATTGTTGCAATTCCTTCCTACAACCACTGTGTGTGTGTTGGGGGGGGGGGGGAGACAGAGAGAGAGACTAGCTATAAGGCCCTTCTAGTAGTTAGATATTTATGCCTCTATAGGAGGTTTAGGTAGTAGGGTAGGGGTTAGAGGCCACTTTGACATGCAGAGTGTGACATACAAACAGAACAGTGCACTCTTGTGAAGATTTGATGACATTCGGAGTGAGGAAGCTCACACAAAGATGAGATTTGTACAATGTTCTCTCATCCTAACTTGATGGACTCTCAACCTGGGTGGCTTTTTCGCACGCGTTAGGCGTTATGGCCTTAACGCGTGCGAAAATGATCATGTAATTTTCATTTAAGTTAATCAATGGTGCAGAACAATCATTTGCTACAGAATTTCCTGTCATATGGCAACATTTTGAACCACTCAGAACTAAAACCATCTCAGAAGAGCCAAAATGCTTGGCTTCACTGGCAAACAGCTCTTAAATCACACTGGCCAACTGTTTTTCAGAAAACATAGCTTTGCTGTTTCTGGTTTCCACCAAGATAAGTTCACTTTCCTCAGAAGCCTTTTTTTTATTTTATCAGAGATACATCTCTTCCTAAAATATAGCCCAACTTGTTCCACAAGAATAAATAAATTTATTAAACCCACTTATAGACATCAACACATGCACAATGTTTAACAAAATCCTTGCAGGACATTATATAAAACTCTTGTACAAAATAATGGCAACAAGCATACAGCCCCGATATTTCCACAATCATCTGTCAAACTCAAATGGCCAAATTCTAAAGTTTGTGCCAATTTTAATCTATTTTCAGATGCACGATTTTAAAGTTTAGAAAGAGCCACTGTGTTTTTAGTTGCCTAACCTGATGAAATAGCCCGGTACCAACAGTCCACATGCCTTTTTCAAACTGCTTCTTATGAATGCTACTGCAGAATAAATACTGTTTCCCCTGTTGACTACACTACAATACCAACACCATGAGTAGTTGAAAATCTCACAAGCCTGCTGTGCTTATCTTTTGCATTGCAACATCAGCACAGCTGTTCCATGAGTTTAAAAAAAAAGCTTGTGTGGCTTGCAGTGTGGTAATCTTAGCTGGATGAACAGCCACCATGCCAGCCAGGATGTGTTGGATACGGCATGCATGCTAGGGGTCATTGACCCCTGAGCTAGCTAGGTAGATATATTGGATAGGCATTTTTCTTCAGCAGCATTTCTGAGATTGGTATGTATATTAACAGCATCTATATTACCAGTTTGCTTGTCATTTTGACTGCTCAAACAATGAAAATATCTGTAAGGCAGGTGAGAATCAAGATGTCATCGAGGTGAAGAATTTTTCTGTTACTTTGATGGTTTTATGACATGAGGTCAGGACATGAGGAAACTGCTTTACTCCATTAGAGTTCTGCATTACTCTGGAATGTCCTGCATTATCTTCACATGTGACTCTCTAAGGCACCAGGTAAGTTTTTAGGAAGGATTCCCATGAGGTTTTGCCCCGTTGATTTTTTTCTCTTGCAACCTTGAATCTGGACTTGCTAAATAACTTTCTTATGTAAGCCTTCCTGAACCCTATGCCTAGATGGTTATGTTGGCTCACAGTAACAGTACATAAGATCTGCAGATGATGAATGCAGGCAGAAGACATAGAAGACCTCTAGAAATACAGGCAGAAGATCTAAGGAGGCCTGCTGAGACAGAAGTGAAGCCCCAAAATGGAGGTAACCCCCAATGTTCTAACAGCAGCTAATCTATGGGCAAAAAGGGCAAACTAGAAGGTACAAATATAAATTAAAGATAATAATATTTTAGAATTAATTGAAACTGTTGCAGTTTGAGCTTTTTGACATCATGAGAATAGGCTGAAAAGGATGGATATGGTAACAGATATTATACAGAAGAAGGGAATATTTACTTTGAATTATGTACTGGTTGGTAAATGACCCAGGCCATAAGCCTGGGCATAATGCCAGGAAGTAACAAAATAATTAGCCAATCAGAGCTTTAAGTAAGGAAACCATAAGATGTGAGACACTGAGTCAACAGTTTATAGTTAAATTGCAGAAATAATTGACTATTTATATGGAGTAACTCCCCAACAGAACCCCATATACAAATACCTGCAGACCCCTAGCAGTAACCTAGATTATTATAAAAAGTTAAACTGTGACAAAATCAACATACATGCACAAGGCAAAACTCTACTGCATGGCTGATAGAAGGATGCAAGTTGTGCAACTGCAACAAACTAATTCTACACAAAGTATACTGACTTCTATCCCCCTACAGATCCAAATTCAACACCCTAACTCGAACCTTTAAAGCTCTAAGAGGAGACACTTGAGAGAAAGAGTGTCTTTATACACTCCCATCCAGACCATTAAGGCCTTCACATGGAGCCTCTATTATAATGCTGAGGGCAAACAAAATCAAAGGAGCAGATAGTGTTAAGGATGTGGACCCTTGAGTTGAGACGAGGTTGACACTACCACCAGGAGAGGGCCCCTGTTGGTCCTCATCATCGGGAGGCAGTGCAGGGGGAGAAGACCCAACTGAAGCTTCAACTTTTCCAGCCCTCGTTCCCTGCAGGTTGAGCCCTTGGGTACCGGGGCTGGAAGGACTTAGGCAGGGGGGGTCTCTCAAGGCTTCGAACGGGAGGAGGAAGCTGAAGCGGCATCAGGCAGGCAGATGTCGAGGCAGGCAGCAGACAAACAAAACCAGGAACAGACCAGAGGTCAGGATGGGCAGTGAAAAGGTGAAGACAGAGAAATAGACTGGAGGTCAGGGCAGGTGGAGGTCAAGCAGAGTCGAATTACTAGGCAGAGGTCAAGCAGGTGGAGGTCAGGTAGAATCGAGTTACCAGGCGGAGCCAAAATCAGGAGGTCAGTCCGGAGAGGCGAGGAGCAGGAGGGCATGGCACAAGAAACAAGGAGCAAGGCAGGAACGCAGGATCAGGAGTCAAGGCTGGAACGCAGGATCAGGAATCAACGCAGAACTCACACTCTGAAGCACAGCAGGACCCGTTGCTGAGGCAAAGGCTGGAGGCAGGGCCAGGTATATATACCTACCCTGCCTCACGTCATCTTCACGGGCCGCAGGGAACTTTCCCACTGTGGGCCCTTTAATTTGGGAGGCGGGCAGAGAGGTCGACTGGCGGCATGCCGAGCTGAGAAGGTAGGCTGTGGTGGTCGGTGTCAACCGCGGCGAGCAGCAACGGGGGAGAGCCGGGCCTGGTTGCTTCCTGGCGGAGGTAAGGGAACCCGACTGCAGGTGGCCATGGCCAGGGATCCTAACAGATAGATGGGAATGATTCTTTTTGGGAGTGGTACCTGCCTTATGAAACTCCCTCCTGGAAGAGTTCTGCCAAATAAAGGACCACTCCCATTTCAGGAAAACAGAAAAACTTTGGTTTTTCTACCAGGCCTTTAATGCCAAACTCTCCATTTGAGGAAACATGCATTAAATACACTGTGATAAGCTGCCAGTGCACCACTCTAAGTGCCCAAACATGTTGCTAAAGCATTGTATTTGGTTGAAAAGCTTATGTGTTTAAGTTCAAGTTAAGTTTATTGTGTTATTAAGTTTTTATATAAAGTAGATATTAAGAGTGATTTAAGGTTTAGAAATTGTATGCATATAACTTCAGGTTATATGTTGCCACTTTACTTATTGGCTCGAAGAAATTATTATGCCCAAAAGATTGAGTCTTCGATGAATTGACCATTAACACTTTTTCATATGGTACGAAAACGAAAACTAACCTATCGTTCCAATGTTGATATTCAGAGGTTTCCCTCTTGGGAGAGATTAGCTAAATTCTTTGAGAAGAAAGTTGATATGATTAAAATGCAAATTGGTCTTAAGGCACATATGGAGCAATCTGTTAAGTGATCGTTGTTTAGAGAGGTTTCCCAAAGAGAACTCTCTGACATTATTAGTGTGCTAAAATCTTCTGCTGTTTATTCAGATCTGTGTCCTTTTTATATTGTGAAAAATGTACGATCTGAAACTTTTGAAATGTTGAGGATGATAGTAAATGCATCAGTATCAGAGGGTCATTTACCAACTCAGTTAAAAGAAGCCTCTGTCAAACCTCTTGCTAAAGATGATAAGGTTGCTTTGTCAGAATTAAATAACTTTCAATCAATTTCTCAACTTCCTACTTTCATGAAAATTATTGAAATCAATTTGGATTTCGTATGGCTCATAATACTGAGCATCTTCTTCTGTCTCTCTCACAGATATGTTATATCGAAGGTTGGATAAAGGCTTATCTGGTTTGTTAGAACATTTGGGCATTGCGTTGGCGTTTGATACAGTTTTGATTTCCCAGTTAGAAAGTCTGGGGATTGGGGGTGTAGTATTGCGCTGGTTTGGGTCTTTTTTGATGAAAAGAAAAAACAACAGATAGTAAATGGTTCAGAACAATCAGGGGAGTACCACCAGGGTCTGTACTATCCCCTATATTGTTCAATATTTTTCTGGCCCATTTGGGTAATGTGATGGATTCTCTTGGAATTTGATACTTTATGTATGCTGATGACATCCAATTTTATATTCCTTGTGAAAATTATGATAGTATACCTTATATGTTTTTGAAGAATTGTTTAGACACAATTAAAATTGGTACATAGTAGAGGACTGCTGTTGAATATTTTAAAAAAAACACATTTTTTGGGTCATGAAGAAGATTTTTAGTCCAATGAATATTAGGATTCATAATGAAACTATATTGTTACACACAGAGATTCACAATTTGGGGGTTCTTTTGGATTCCCAATTATCATTTAAATCACAAATAAAACATCTTATTAAGGGTTCTTTTTATAAGTTAAATGCTCAAACCTTTGAGACATTTTCTAAAGCTGGACTTGTTTAGAGCAGTTTTGCAGGCATTATTTATTTATTTATTTATTTATTTTTAATTTTTTATTTTTCTATACCGAAATTCCTGTATGAGATGCAAATCAATCCGGTTTACAGAGAACGGGAACTCACCCGGGGCTTGTCTGGCCAGGGCTTTTTACATTAAAACATTAAGTTTACATTAAAACATTAAACTTACATAACATTGCATTGAAACTTTGAAACTTTTTACATTGAAAACGTTAAACATGGCTTATTTACATTAACAGATAAACATAGAATTACTGTTGAATAAACAGCTCAGAGTAAGTAGCTCCGATCCTGGTTACATTATAGGTCTGGGAACGCAAGTCTAAAGAGCCAAGTTTTTAGTTGTTTTTTGAACTCTGGTAGGCTGGGTTCAAGTCGTAAGTCTGGTGGAAGTGTGTTCCATAGGTGTGGACCTGCTGTTGATAGTGCTCTCTTTCTTAATAGTGATTTTGCAGGTGGTGCAAAGAGAGATCCTTTGTAGGTGCTTCTGATGGGTCTGGAAGATGTGTGGGCTCGAAGTTGTGTCTTTAATGTGATGGGCGCGATGTTGTTTATAGCTTTATGAATGATGGTGAGTGTTTTGAACTGAATCCTGTATTTGATTGGTAGCCAGTGTAAATTGCCTAGAATAGGGGTGATATGATCTCTTTATTTGGAGTTTGTGAGAATTCTAGCAGCGGCGTTCTGTACCATCTGAAGGGGTTTGATAGTGCTAGAGGGGAGTCTGAGAAGGATGGAGTTGCAGTAATCGAGTTTTGTTAGGATGATGGACTGAAGTACTAGGTGGAAGTCACTGAAATGAAGAAGAGGTTTTAGCTTTTTGAGGACCTGTACTTTGTAAAAGCAGTCCTTGGTGGTGTTGTTTATAAATTGTTTAAGGTTTAGATGGTTGTCCAGCCATGTTCCAAGGTCTCTGACATCTGTGGCGAAGTTCATGTTTAATGTGGTGGAAAGTGTAGGGATTGCTGTGTTGATCATGGAATCGTGAGAAATGATTAGCATCTCTGTTTTGATGTCATTCAGGACTAGGTGTAGGTTGGAGAGTAGGTTTTTTATTAATTGTAGGCAGTCTTTCCATTGGGTGATGGTTCTTTGAAGAGAATCGGTGATAGGGATGAGTATCTGAATGTCGTCCGCAAAGAGGTAATAGGTGAGATTGAGATTGGAGAGTAATTGGCAAAGGGGGAGGAGGTATACATTGAAGAGTGTTGGTGAGAGTGATGAGCCTTGAGGTACTCCTTGGTTTGAAAGGATCGGCAGAGATTCTTTGTTGTTTATCCTGACTTTGTAGAAACTGTTACAAGAAGGACTTAAACCAGTTGAGTGCTGTCCCTCCAATACCTATATTTGCTAGTTGGTCTATGAGTATTGTGTGGTTTACAGTATCGAAAGCTGAGTATAGGTCTAGAAGTATCAGTAGGTGGGATTGTTTTTTCTCTAGGTTTAGTAGTATTGAGTCTGTGAGTGAGAGCAGAAGAGACTCTGTGTTTCATGATTTTCGAAAGCCGTACTGAGCTGGAGAGAGGATATTATTTTCTTCGAGGTACTCTGACAGTTGTTTGTTTACTGCTTTTTCCATCAGTTTGGCTATCAGTGGAAGGTTTGCAATGGGCCTGAAGTTAGCTGGGTCCATCGGTGAGGCGTTTGGTTTTTTCAGTAGGGGTTTGAGAATTGCAAGTTTCACCTGATTGGGAACTATGCCTTGAGTTAAAGAGGTATTAATGATTTTCGCAATTGGTTGTGCGATCGTGTTTGGAATGGCGGTGAGTAGGTTTGTAGGTATTGGGTCTGCTGGGTGCGAAGATGGTTTTATTTTCTTAAGGGTGTTTTCAATCTCCAGTGTCGAGGTGGGTTCGAAGCAATCTAGGCTGGACTTCTGTTGTGTCTGAGATTTGTAGAGAAGGTTGGGTGTATAATTATGGTTAGTAATGGAGCTGGTGAGGTTGGTGATTTTATTCTTGAAGTAGTTGGCGAGTTCGTTGGCTTTGTCGAGAGCTTGGTGGTCTGGTATGGACAGCGTAGGTGGTTTGGTAAGTGATGTGACATATGAGAAGAGCGCTTTTGGGTCAAAGATGAAGTTATGGATTCTTTTTGCATAGAAATCTTTCTTGGCTTTATGGATGGCTTTTCTGTAGGTATTTAGAGTGGTTTTGTAGGATGTGTGTAGTGCAGTGGTAGGGTTTTTTCTCCAGCTTTGTTCTTTATTTCGTAGATTTTGTTTTAGAGTTTTAAGTTCTGGGGTAAACCACGGTTTTCTGTTGTCAAGTGTGGGTTGAATGGTTTTAGTGGTGATTGGGCAGATTTGGTCTGCAATTTTTTTTGTAGCTTTGATCTATGACGTGGTGGCTGTAGTGGCGTCTTGTAGGTCAAGCTGATTTAGTTCTTTGGAGCAGATATCGTTGAGTAGGTCCAGTGGGCATGGTTTTCTAAAATGAATTGTGGTTTTGGAGGATGATTGTGGAGGGAGGATTCCTTTTTTGAGATTCGTGGAGATGACTCTGTGGTCTGACCAGGGAACTAGTGAGCAGGAAGGATTGGTGTGTATGGAGAGACTATCGTTTATGAATATGAGGTCCAGCATATGTCCGCCCTTGTGTGTGGGACCTTTAACTATTTGTGTAAAACCCAAGTGGCTGAGCGCAGAAAGTAATGTTTCACAGTTTGTGGATTGTGGGTATGAATCAACGTGTAAGTTGAAGTCACCGAGGATAATGGTTGGTTTGTCTGAGTTAATGTATTTGGATATCAGCTCTATAAGAGGTGAAGGGTCCGAATCGAGTGTTCCTGGTGGAGCATAGATGAGGCATATTTGTAGATGTTCTGACTTAAAGAGGGAGAATTCAAGTTTTTTTGTTGGAGAGTGAGCCCTAGATGTTTCTTGGCGGCCAGCAGAAGGCCTCCTCCTTTTTTTTTAGGTCTGGGTACTGAAAAAATGTCGTATGCTTGTGTAGGCAGCTGGTTTGTTAGCACTGTGTCTGAATTCCCTAGTTCTAGGGAATTTAAATTATTGTGGTGCTTATTGATTGGAATTTCAGCTAAACTTTGGGCACTTCAATTGGTTCAAAATGCTGCGGCTAGGATGGTGAGTGGGGTTGCTTATTTTGAACAGGTTTCACTGACTCTTTGTTACATTAGCTTCTGATAATCTGGAGATATCAATTTAGTGTTGTCGTTATTTTACATAAATTGTTATATGGAAAAATAGGATGAGTGCTTAGAAAGCAGTTAAATTGGTATTTTCCAGCTTGAGATTTGAGAGCTGCCACAAAGAATTTGCTTATGCTACCAGCAGTTGAGATTGATAGGCTTCAGACTTCATGGAAATGTGCTTTTTTTTATGTTGGGCCTCGGCTCTAGAATGAGCTTCCCATACAAATATGTTCATTGACTGATATAAAAAAATTTAGGAAAATGGTCAAGGCTCACTAATTTAAGATGGCTTTTATAAATATTCGGGGTTATTTTCCAAGCTGCGATAGTCCATTTTCGCGTGTGTTAGGGCATTATCGCAGTGGTAACATTAAAATTTGGGGAAGGGGTGGAGTTTGAGAGGAGTAAGGGAGGGGTTTAGGATAATAGGCTGGCGGCACCGCTGCCGGCGATAATGTTTTGAACATTATCGTCGACAGTAGTGCAGGGAATAGCACCACCTTTTATGTTGGAGCTATGCGCACAATAGTGTGTGGCATGGCCGACTGCACGCTAGCACCCTCCCACCCCTTTCTTCGCCCCCCCTGCCCCCTTTATCGTGGCGCTCATCATTCTACGGGGAATGATGAATCTAGGCCATTGTTTGATTTGTTGAATTCTACTGTTAAATTTTATTGTTTAATGATTTTATAATGAATGTTTTATATTAATCCACACTGAACTTGCCAATGGAAGATGCAGAATATAAAAACTGTAAAATAAATAAATAAATATTGTACCTTGTCTTGGGTGAATTTATTTAAAAAGGTGGATTATATAAAAATCCAATAAATAAATAAATGAGAAGGAACTACAGAAAATATAGAATTGGAAAGGATATAAAAAGAGTATCCAAGGCAACATTGTGGACGTCAAAAAGAGACTCATAGCCCAGAAAGATGTAGGCTGCTAAAGAGAAGAAGTTCCTGGCCAGAGACAGCTCCATGGATGGTGAGAATGTGAATAATTAGGAGCATTAAGCTTGAGGGCCTGATATTCAGCACCACTTAGCTGGTTAAGTTCTGACTTAGGGCCTCATTTTCTAAAGTATCGCAGGCCTGTGATACTTTAGAAAATCGCACTAATGGGGGGTGGGGGGTTGACTCGGGGGGGGGGGGGGGGCGATCCTGCGCTAGCCAGCAATGATCACACCGCCGCAGTACGATCGCTGCCGGTTTCGCACCCAATACCGCCACCATAGAAGGTGTAGCTATTGGGCACGAAATAGGACACAAAAAGGCACCTACCTTTTCGCCATCCGTGGCGTCTTTGTGGAGTCGGCCCTGGTGACTCCCCGACTCCTTCTCTTCTGGGACCGACTCTGCCCTGATTTAGGTAGCACAGGCGTGCGCTACCTTCGCAAGCTATCGCAGGCTTGCACTGTTAGCTCAAGCCTGCGATAGCTTTAGAAAATGAGGCCCTTAGCCCTCTAAGTGGCACCATTTGAATATCTGGACATGGACAGCAGCTGCCATTTAGCCAGCTAACTTTTTATTCAGCTAAAATAGTGAGCTGGCTAAGGGACAGGACTAGGAAATTCTAGGGCTGATATTCAGCTTTGTCTGGCTTAGAGGGTAATATATAAAAATGTGTTAGGTGTTATAGCACACGTTAGGGCCCTAATGCCGGCAATAACACCGTAACGCATGCGATAAATACTGCATCACAAAAATACATATACAAATTAGAGATGTGCAACCGTTTATCACGAATTAGGCAATTGCAACGAAATTGCTTAATTCGTCGTGGTTCGGGGGTCCCGAAACCCGAAAAGGATTTCCCCCGGGGAAAATCCGTTTTTCGGGTTTGTATGGGGAGAGGGGCACATTTTTTTTTTAAAAATTAAAAACCACCCCAAACATTAAGATTAACTATAATACAACCACCCTCCCCCCATCCCGATCCCTCCCCAAGACTTACTAACATCCCTGGGGGTCCAGCGAGGTCCCGGGTTCCATTTGTCCCTCCGTGCCCGGTGTGCCACTGCCAGCCGTGCTACAAATTTTAAATTAGTAGTTGAATGGGAAGAGTAAATGGAAATGAGGGCTGGTTAATGCTGCATGCAATATCAAAACACACACTATTACAGGATTTACCTACACCTTCAAAACACACACTATTACAGGATTTACCTACACCTTTTTTCAGTGCATTATGGGATTTATTGCAAATCCTGGTGAGAGAGAGAGAGCCTCTTTGGAGGCACACTTATATTTGAATATTTTATACCACTGTAAGAGGGGACATTATGAACTCAGGGTGAGGTTTGTGGGGTGGGGTGGGTTCTGGGGGGCACTTTTATATGCACAGTCATACGTACAAACAGATCAGTTACCACCAGTGAAGATTTAATGTGATTTGGAGTGATAAAAGATAAAGGAAAAGTAGTTTTGTACCATGTTCTCTCTACCTAGCTTGATGCTCTTTCTATCTAGCTGCAATCAAAGTAGGTAGAGAGTAAAGTGTATAAATCAACTTTTACCTTTCATCCCTCCAAATCACATTAAATCTTCACTGATGGCAACTGTTCTGTTCATACATATGACTGTGCATGTAAAACTGCCCCCCAGAACCTACCCCACCCCGAGTTACTAGTGGCCTCTCTTACAGTGGTATAAATAGTTAACTTTTTTTAAGCCTCTACGGTCTCTCTCTCTTTATGGGCCTCATTTACCAATATTGCATTAAGGGGCGTTTCCCATGCAAATGAGGCTTTTTTCATGCAGCGGGAAAACTTCGTGTGCCGCGATGTTTTTGCCATTCCCCGGTGCACGATAAAACACCCAAAGAATCATTGCAGTGCACAATGTTTCCAGACAGCCTGTGTCAGTATCCAAGAGAGGTTTACCACAGTTCACGATGTTTCCTGGACAGCCTGTTGAGAGAGAGAGAGAGAAGCACCTTGCTATAGTGGCTCTTCCCTAGACAGGTATTTGTATCCCTATGAGAGGCTCACCTAGTAACTCGAGGTGGGGATTAGGTATTAGTGTAGGGGGTTGGGGGCCACTTTCACATTCAACGTGAGACGTACGAACAGAACAGTGGTCTCTTGTGAAGATTTGATGGCCTTCGGAGTAGGGAAACTCACTCCAAGATGAGATTTGGACAATGTTCTCTCCACCTAGCTTGTTGTTGCCCAGGTAGAGTTTCCATCAAGCTAGGTGGAGAGAACATTGCCCAAATCTCATCTTGGAGTGAGTTTCCCCACTCCGAAGGCCATCAAATCTTCACAAGAGACCACTGTTCTGTTCGTACGTCTCACGTTGAATGTGAAAGTGGCCCCCAACCCCCTACACTAATACCTAATCCCCACCTCGAGTTACTAGGTGAGCCTCTCATAGGGATACAAATACCTGTCTAGGAAAGCAACACTATAGCAGCGTTCTCTCTCTCTCCCTCCCACCCACCCACCCACCCACCGTTCAGAATTGTCATGGACCACAATAAACCTTTACTGGCCTCTAGCGCACAATGTAACACGAATGAAAGGGTTGTAGCTATTAGCTGTGCTAACACTGCGGCTGTTTCCTGCTTTACATATGCTCCACCCCCTGAATTACAAATTTGCATTCACAAATCACATTAACAGCTGTTAGCGTGATTTGTGAATTTATCTCCCGCGGTAACTCCTTGGAAAATGACCCCCTATGTTTGCTATATTTATAGCAAAATTATGAATGTAGGTCTTAGCTGGATAAGCCTAGGATTGCTAATCGACTATCCTAAAGTTAACCAGATAAACCTATCCTACTATCTATGATATAGCCGAGTATGTATGATGTCCCAGCTGTGCCAATGAATATCTCAATCTAGTTAACCAGATAAGTTTATCTGGATAACATGTGCAGATGGATAATAGCTGAGTATCGGCCTCTGTATTACTTGAGCTAATTACTGGGTTGAGAGAACATGCCTTATCCTTTCCTTGCTATTTTTCTATAATAGGTTTGAACTGTATTATTCAAATACCCAAGGTCAGGGGTGAAAAGCCTTGTAGTAGTGGCCACTGCAGTGGTAACGTTACTCAAGAATGGAAGCCTTGAACCCTGAGTTTAGATGGGTGCAACTTTGTGATGACACAGACTTCAGAACACAACTGTCCTTTTTATTTATATTGTCTTGGATGAAAGTTTCTTTTTTTTAATAAATTAGATATTGTAATTCTCATGGTAAGAGATGTAGTTGCTCAAAATATGGAGGTTTTTTCTAATGTAACTTCCTCAATAATATATAATATAAGCTCCATGGGCTGAATTGTGACAGTAATTTAATTGTTTTGTAAGCAGAGGAACATAAGATTATTATCAGAAGTAGAAGAAAATATAGTTGTTCCTAGTTTTTCCTTTATGAAAGTAAATGTGAACAGTGCAGTAATAAATACTTGTTGAGCTGAACTTTATCCTGCCATTGTGGGGGGTGGGGGGTCTTTGATGGAATGTAATTTCCAGGCTGTGTTTAATACTATGCAAAGTTTGGAGTTAAAAATAGACAAGTAATTTACCTGGATGGATAAAGAGATGAAAAATAATTCTGAAATTATTATTAACAGTTGAAGTTAAAGTTATGGATCAAGAATGCAAAGATATGAAACAATCTATAGAGATGAATGAGTCTATTATTACTAGATTGATTAAAGAAAATTCCTATTTACAAAGGGAAAATCAAAATCTTTCATATCAGGTAAGACTGAAAACGTGTGAGTGTTATAAATCTTCTATTAAGTTTGGAAGATCAGTTTAGTGGTCGGCATACATAGAGAGCACTTTTGGCAAGACTACTTAAGTAGGAATTTCCTTGATCGGTGAAGACAGAAAAAGCTTATGTGGTTAAAAATCTCTCAAATTATGGTATTTCTTTTTCCTCAAAGGTGACGATACCTTTAAAAGATCGAGCTGTAGCTCTACACAGTGGTACCTCTTACAATTCTGAAAAGCTAAATTAAATGTGTTCTGTACTGATAATATTCTTTACATGATAAAGATTTGGGTTTAGATTTGGTCAAGAAAAATAAGGCAATGCTATTGGGGAACAGTGGTATACATGGGAAAAACCTTTGTTTCATTTTCTGTTTACTATTTTTTGGTTTGATTTTTTAAATTTTTTTTTCCATTTTCTTTTTGTATTTTAGCTGCAAAGCAAAAACAAGACAAAATGAAAATGTATGTTTTTCTTTGTTGTTTCAGATTGGAAAGATAACACAAAACAACAAATAATAACGGTGTTTTCAATATCATATTCATGACTGCAAATCCTTTTTGGGAGCTCATGGGCTTTTTATATTTCTTGTGCTATACATTTTTGGTGGTAAAGGTTCCTTATAATGTGTGAAGATGTTTGTGAAACGTTTACTCGGGTTGCTGCACTTTATTCAGCTAAATTGGGTATAATTTTTAAGGACTTGAAATATATTATTCTATGATTTTGATTATGCTGAAACCCAGCCTACTGGACAAGCAGTTAGCAGTACAGATGAAAAAAGGAAATCACAAGCATATAAGAAGTGCCATGCTGGGCCAGACCAGTGTTCCAGCCAGCCCAACATCCTCTGAAAGTACCCAGCAGATCCACATGGGGAAATTCAATTCCTGTTGCAGTTCCTAAACCTGGCTAATAATTGTTAATAGACTTGACTTCCATAAGCTTTTACAAATCATTTTAAAATGCATCTATACTATATTGACTATACTATATTGACTATATTCTCTGGCAACAAATTATATTGTTTATGTGTGTCTGTTGATTGAAAAAGGAATATATTTGTAAATCTTCTGCCAGTTAGAACAGAGGTAGGTAGCTCTGATCCTGAAGTGCCAAAACCAGGTCTGGTTTTCAGGATATCCACCATGAATATGCATGAGATATATTTTCATACAATGGAGGCAGTGTATATGCAAATATACCTCATGCATATTCATTATGGATATCCTGATAACCAGAGCCTGTTGAGGCTCTTGAGGTCTGAGGTTGCCTACCCCTGAGTAAGGATTTGGATGTAATTACTTACCTTTCAAAATCCAAGCTCAAGGTGAGTCGCATTCAGGTACAATAAGCATTTCACTGTCCCCAGAAGGCTTAGAATGTAAGTTAGTACTTAAAGCATGAGAAAGTGAAGTGACTTACCCTTGGTCACAAGGAGCAAACTATCAGGCCTATCCTGTAAAGTGCGGCCGCGTTTACCCTGCTCCTAAGCCGCTTTTAACTCACGTTCCGGCCGCGTTAGCCCTTCCTGCGATCCCGAATCCCCTTTAACCTACTCCTACCGCGTCCTAAATTCCCCGGGTAACCCCTTCCGCCCGCGGCATGTATATTGCATGCAAACGAGCGAATTAGCTCGATATTGCATGCAAACGAGCCAATTAGCTATTCCCCTAGCATCCCGTAACCCGCGCCCCGACTAACCCTACCTTTCCCTGCCGTTTTGTCGCGCGTTTAACCTGCAAACTTACCGCCTACCCTGACCCAGGCGGTAGAGGCATGGGTAAGGGTAGGTGGCAAGCTTTCCCCCAGCCCCCGCTCACCTGCCCCGGCTGCGATCATGGGTGCCGGTCTCCGTGGCAGCCCCAGTCCTCTCCCCTCCTCCTGAAGCCAAAAAAAAAAAAGCTTTTTTTTTTTTTTGGCTTCGGGAGGAGGGGAGAGGACTGGGGCTGCCACGGAGACCGCTTTCCCCCGTGCAAGTAAGTTGTTTCGCCGCTTGTCTCTTCTCCCCCCTCCCGGAGCAGGGCGCGAAAAGCTGCCTTGCTCTGGGAGGGGGGGGGGGAGAGATGACAGCGGCGAATCCAAAAAATAAGCGAAAAAAACTTAAAAGCTAAAAGTAAGTTGCTTCGCCGCTGTCATCTCTTCTCCCCCCCTCCCGGAGCAGGGCGCGAAAAGCAGCCTTGCTCCGGGAGGGGGGGAGAGAGATGACAGCGGCGAAGCTTTCCCCCAGCCCGGACGCCGGCAAAAAACTTACTTTTTTGCAGCCAGCCATGAGCAGGAACACGATCTGGCCTGCCTTAGCTCCTCCCGACCAGATGGCCGCCTGCACGGGGAAAGCGTGCAATTGGCTGCTCAAGACGTGATGTCGTGACGTCACGTCTTCAGCGGCCAATTGCACGCTTTCCCCGTGCAGGCGGCCATCTTGTCGGGAGGAGCTAAGGCAGGCCAGATCGTGTTCCTGCTCATGGCTGGCTGCAAAAAAGTAAGTTTTTTGCCGGCGTCCGGGCTGGGGGAAAGCTTCACCGTTGCTAGTGTCCCCCCTCCTCCCGGAGCAAGGCGGCTTTTCCGCCCTGCTCCGAGAGGAGGGGGGACACTGAAAAGTCGTTTCGCCGCTGTCTTCGCCGTTGCTTCGCCGCTGTCAGTGTCCCTCCTCCTCCCGGAGCAAGGCGGCTTTTCGTGCCCTGCTCCGAGAGGAGGGGGGACACTGACAAGTCGTTTCACCGTTGTTTCTGCACTGTCGCCGCCGTTGCTTCCTGTTATCTGTCATTTCAAATGACATTTGAAATGACAGATACCAAGGTGGCGTGAAGCCTTAGGCCCGCGCACCCAGGATCCTGTATAGGCGCTCTATCCAGTATCCTGGGTTGCGCGGGCCTAAGGCTTTTCGGACGCGGCTTACATTTACATATAATTAGGCTTCAGGATCGAGCGGTAGGTGAGCTGCACTGTGCGGGCGGTAACCGCGGGTGCCGTAGGCACTAACGCAGCTCTTCCTACCGCTCGGTACTGGATAGGCCTGTATGGGATTTGAACGCTGGCTTCCCAGCTATTCAGCCTGCTACCCTAACCACTAGATCAGGGGATTCTTAACCCAGTCTTTGGGACACACCTAACCAGTCAGGAATTTCAGGATATCCACAATGAATACACATGTGTTAAATTTGCCTGCCTCCATTGTATACAAATCTATCATATACATATTCATTGTAGGAAACATGGCTTGTCTGTGGCTCTTGATGACCAGAGTTGACCACTCAACTAGGGGGAGCAGAGAGGGGAGAGTTTTTTTCTTTTTCTTTTCATTTTGTGGGGGGGTGGGGGGTGGGGAAGGATTGATTAATTTTGTTTCCTTAATTTTTTTTTCATTTCATTTTAATAGCAGCTATTTACAAGAGTGAACACTAAAATATTGTATTGCACACTATTGGCAGTATGCAGTATAAGCTAAACTCATGCCTTAAAGCAGGGGTTCTCAACCCAGTCCTCGGGACACACCTAGCCAGTCAGGTTTTCAAGATATCCAAATAAATATGCATGGGATTGATTTGCATGCACTTCCTCCATTGTATCTCTCATGCATATTCATACATCCAGGTCTCCAATGGGTGAGTTCCGACTTGACCAGTCAAATTAGGGCTGATGTTGCCGGAGCCACAGCAGGCCTAGTATAGCTGGATTTACAACTCTGGCCAGGACATGAAAGCTAATGACCTCCATGTGTGAGGGACCAATGCATAAAGTAAGGGGCATGGTGGACTGGGTCACTTGTCCCAGAAGAGAGTCTCCATAGATGAAGGAGAGTACTAGGGTCACCGGAACAGTGGGTATTTGGAATTGACTGACAAGGTCTTGCTGTATGAAGTTCCCCCAGGAGCCAGAGTCCATCAAGTCCCAAATGGAGAAAAAGGTAGGAAACAGTTCCCAGGTGACTGGCAGGAGAAGCTGGGGAGTCAAGGCAGTGAGGCCTAGGATCATCTGCCCAACTGACTCTGGGCACTGTATACATCCCATTCTTTTGGGACAATGAGTGATGATGTGGCCTCAGACAGCGCAATACAAACAGAGGCCTTGTTGTCTGCATCAGATCTTTCCTTCAGGGGCCAAGCAACAACAGCACAATTGCATGGGCTTTTCTGGTATTGGTAAGGTTGCTGGTATCGGTATATCAGACATAAGTGGGGGTTGGAAGGATGGTGCCCATGTGGTGCTCCTATGTGTTGAGCAGCTCTCTCAGTTTCTCTTTTGCAGGTACCAATATATTTTGCCCATGAGGTCAATGAGTGCATCCGATGAGTGACAAGCTCGTCTTTGTTTTTAGGAGATAGACCTTCCAAAGAAATGGTGATCAAGCTGTTTACCTGCCAATTTAATTCAGAGACCAAGGTTCTAACTTCCATGGCATACTCAGTTAAGATTTGAAAACTCTGGAATAGCTGGAGGAGGTCCAAGGCCATCAACGCTGCCTGGCCTGGTTCTTCAAAGGTGGAGTGGAATGTCTCTGTAAATTGCTGTTGATCAAGTAAGATATGGCCCCTTCTTTCCTAGAGGCAGGAAGCCCAGGCCAGAGCCATTTCTTCAAGCAATGAAAGGATATAGATGGCTTCTGGCTGGTCATTGGGGAATAGAGATGCTTGTGGCTGGAAGTGCCTATGGCACTGCTTCAAAAATCCCCATTTCTTTGAATCCCCTGCATACTGGGGTGGTGCCAGCATCTGGAGAACAGACTGACTGGGCACTGGAGGATGTACTGGTACTAGCACCAGTGGAGACAAGGTGACAGGTGTGGTCAGGGTGTCCAGTCGCGTGGCAAGACAGTCCATAGCTGTAGTCAAGAGTTCCAATGCTGCCTGTTGGAGTTTGTGAGCCATGAAACGGATAGCCTGTAGCACACTCAAGTCCACCGAGACTATGGCCTCCACAACCTGCTGCATTCCTGGACCCTTGGGCTGAGGCAAGATTGCTGCAATCTGCAAAGAGGAGCCTTGCAGGTTCCCACTATAGGCAAGTGGACCTGGGCGAAATAGAGACCCAGAGGGAATTTTGCCTATATCAGTCCTCATTCCCCTTGGGTTGAGCCTTAGCGTGCTGGGACCAACAGGTCTTAGGTGGGGTCTCTGCTGATGGCAGAAGTAGTGGTCCTTGGATAGCTGGGCTGTAGGCAGGTAGAGGTCCAAAGGGTCAAAAGTCAGGGTGATAGTCAGAGGCAGGCTGCAGTCAGGCGTATCCATGAACATGCAGTGGTCAGAAGCAGATAGTGGTCAAGTGAGTCACAGATCAAGCCGAGATCAATACCAGGTTTCCTTCCAAGGGAGAAAATAAGGTATAGACAGGCAGGGCAGGAAGGTCAGGGTAAGCACAGCAGGACCAAGGCTGGAGACAAGCAAATAAAGATAGAAGACAAACTAGATACAACTGAAGACAGGCTGGACTGAAGAACTGAAGATAATGCTGGAATGAAGACAAGGCTGGAATGAAGACAAAGCTGGAATGAAGACAAAATGCTGGAACAAGTAGCTGGACCTGTTCCTGAGGTTATGCCTGGAACATTGCCCTTGTATAGGGCCTTGTTGCTGATGTCATCAATAAAGGCTGTGGGGGTTTTCCCTCCGTGGTCCCTTTAAATGCTGAGCAGAGACGCATGCTCGCGACTAAGGAAGACGCGCCGCACAGGGGTCTTCAGCAGCATCCAGCCACGTTGGAACACTGGTGGCATCCTGCCACATTGCGGATTGACAGAACAACCCCAGCTAAAGTTGTTAGTGGCATCCTGCCTCATATGCTGGCGGCATCCTGCCATGTTTCGGGCCGAGACTGAAATTAAGAGAGGTGGTCTGTGAGTGTAGCCCGTGAACCACTGAGTGTAACACTTTAGTCTCATCTTCATTCATCAATTGTTGCAATTATTTAAAAAATGTATACAAAGAAGAAGCTAAACAATGTTTTTCTTAAAAATGTAGAATTTTTGCTTTCTTTGTATGACTGTTGTAATATAACAATTCAATAAAGCATAATAAAAACACAAAAGAATGTAATTTTACTTCCCTCTACAATTCAATAAACTGAAATATATTCTCAAGCCCCCTCTCCCCAAAGAAACCCAAGGTTAGTTATATTATAACTTAAAAATGAAGTACTGGGGTCCAGTATACATGGGAGGACAGGGATTCAAATCCCAAACCTGGCAGCTGCTTTTTGGGCTGATAAGGGGGTGAGGATGCTGCAGAGGTAGTGTTCAGCTGTTCATAGTAGGGATGTGCAGCCAAAACGGGGTTTTTTTGTGTTTCTTTTTTGTTTTGTAATCTTGTCAAGTATTTTTGTTTCATTTTGGTTTGGTGTGCACTTAATTTTTTTTTATGCACACTATTTTGAATTTGATTTGTGAGCATTAAATCAAAAGAAAATGAAAAAAAAAAAAGAAAGCACATCTCTAGTTCATAGTCCCTGGCATGGATAGTCTCCATAATCACAGCTGACACCTACTGGATACTTCGAGAATGCACGTGTTCTGGTATTGACTGAAGGGACAGTCCATATCTCTCAGTCAGTGGACTGCTGTTTCGGTGTCTGGGTTAGAAAGAAGGGGGAAGAGGGAATAACAATGAGAGGAAACTGTGAGTGCAAATGAAGACTCATGGGGCAGTTTCTGACTAGGCAGGAAATACAAAGCAGCAGAAGGAAGCTCCAAAGTAAAAAATAAATGGGATGCAGGATATGATGGCAGCTATTTCCAATAATAGGGAAAAGCACTCAGTTTATTGGATAAATTAGTAAAAGGCAATGAATCATTACCATAAAAATAAGTCAATATTTGATAATTTGGTTTATCAGTGATATCATAAATTTGATATTAAAATGTATTCACTCTAGTACTCTTTCATTGACTACTTGTGCACCTATATTTGCAATATATGTAAGGACCTTTGTTTTTCACTTTATTAATACATTTCTAATTAATATACAAGCATTACTTGTGAGAAAAGAAAAAAAATTACAAAACATACAATATGCATCATAAAAGAAAAGGAAAAGTATATATATCCTTAGATCACAATCTTGAGAGGGGTGGATATTCAAAATTAAATAGGGAGAAAAAAACCTTTAAGAAGGAACATGGACGGAAAAAGCATTAATGTGCTATAAAGTCATCTTACAATTATGAATGCCACATTTAAACAGTCAGAGTACTAGAGACTTTGTTTTGATCAAGATAAAAATGTAACTGATCAGGAGAAAAGAATTGATATCCAATTCCAACACATATGACTATGCACTTACAGGGATACCTAAGCAAGAAAGTAGCCCCCAGGGCCAAAACTTCCTGATGCATGGCAAGAAACAACATTCTTCTCTCCTGAGTAAATTTCACAACATCTGGATTTATCCAAATTCTCCTGCTGTAAAACAAAGAATGGGCTTTATGAAAATAAAGCTTCAGAATCATATTTAGATCCTGTTAAAATACAAAAGTAAGCAAAAGAGGCACCGACTCCACTGTGGAAATTTCTAGCATACTGAAGTCATCTAAAGGAGGATCTGAGAGCAAAGATCCCTGGAAGAGTGCAGCAGAAGTTCTATTCCTTCTCTACGATGGTGAAAAGTAAACTTTACCAATAGGAGGGCAACCCTCAGGGGGGAAATCCAAAATCTCTGTAAAATATTTCTTTAAAATGTCCCTGACAGACATTACAGGAATTTTGGAAAACATAAACTCACAGATTCAGTCCTCAAGTTGTTCCATTTTCCTATGAACTAGATTTGTATCTTGAATAAAGGTATCATTAACTTTCTGCACAGCTTGCACTTTCTTTTCCATTGAATCCACCTTGTTTGCCAATTCTTGAAATTTCTGAGCTTGAATCTCATGCACGTCAGAGTCAGTTTTAACTAAGAAACGTATGTCAGCAGCCCAGTTTGATATGGCACTGTCAACCTGCATCAGCACTGACCATAAGGAATCCAGAGAGACTTCAGGGGTCTAATCAAAGGGTCCAGAGGCTTATTCAAGTGTCCACAAGTGACATCTCCAAACTGGCTGCTTTGTGGAACACTGCTTACAAGTAGCAATTCCGAGGGTGATGGAATCTGGCCGTGACAACTCTTCCCCAGCAGCGGCCCCTACTGCAGAAAAAAACAGCTGAGTCATCAACCTGCAACGGCACCAACGGCACACTGATGGGGACCTCCGGCTTTCTCAAGGTAACATCCAGTGGATCCGGCACGCCCCTCCTGAGCCCACAATGGAACTCTCACCCCAGCATCAGATGACCAGCTCTAGATAGAATCCAGAGTGCGTTGTCTGGGTAAGGCTGAAGGGTCAGAGGGAAATTACCTTGGTCTTCCTTTCCTCTTGGTGATATAACCAATTCAGAAACAGGTAAGTTAAGCCAAAGGAAAGCCACAGCAATGCACCAGGAGCTCTACATGCCACCATCTTGACTCTTCCCCACAGGGATTTTTGTTTTGTATTATATTTTTCCTGTGAATTTCAATGTTATAGCAGAAAAAAATATTAGTGGAAAAATGACTTTGTTAAACCAAGCAGGAGAAAAATCAGTGGAAAAATGATTTTTTTGCTGATTTTTCTTCTTATAACATTACAATTCCCAGGAACAATAAAATAAAAATTGAAAATGAAGGTCTCTAAGTGTAATGATATAAAAAAGATCACTGTACTAGTTAGATTTCTATCATGATGTTTTACAGTGGTTGAGCATTAGAGTTTCCTTTAATTTTGTTGCGGTATGACCTGAGCACTGGAGCAATAATGCTGTCACACTTAATAAATAAATAACTACATTAGTGAACCTCTCTACACCCAGTCTACTCAAGACCAGTTGTAATGTGCAATAACATTTTCCATTCTTTTCTATGCAGCCAATTGTACAAGTTTTTAGAGGTGAAAACAATTCTCAAGTCATTAGAGCTTCTAACTGGCTCCAGATTTTCAGGACAAGCTGATCCAGTTCTGGTTTTATTTCACTTACAGTTTTGCTGTTCTGAAGTAAACCAATAGCAATACCAAAAGTATAAGTATTTGCAAGCAGTGGGGTAAAATCAGGACTGGATCACTCAGTAGGGATGTGCAGAGAAAACATTTTCATTTTTGTTATTCTGTTCGTTATCAGGAGGTTTTTTCCCCATGAATTTCAGTTCATGGATTATTTGATTTTTTTTTCATTCATGAGAAAAAAAAACTAATCAACCAATTAAGGAAAAAAAACCCCAAACAGCCAAAAAACTGAAAAAGAGGCCTAATGGGGCTTCCTACCCACAAAAATGCCAGGGCCAGGACTCCCCCCCTCCCCCGGACCCCACTTACCCTGACCCAGAGGCCAAGTCCTGCTGCTAGGGCCTCAGTCCAGCCTGATGCCACGATCTGACCTGGGGCTTCGGCCTAGACCCTGGCCCAAGGCCAGTTCCCAATGCAAGGGGTTAAGCCCAGATCCAGGCACGATGTCAGGGCCTCAGCCAGGAGGCCAGATCCCGATGCCTGGGCCTCGGCCCAGGCCTCAATGTCCAGGCCTGGTAGCTCCTCTGTCAGAAGTTTTCTTTCTTCAGCTATTCATTCAATGACTGCATCCACTGAGGTCACGCCGGAGTAAATTAACTCCGGCATATTCACCCCCATAGACTGCAACATTTTGATATACAGCATGTGTACGGCATTGCCATACATTAAAATGGTGCTATTAGTGTGGGTGAATACGTTGGAGTTAATTCACTCTGGCATGAACCCAGCAGATGCTGTCATTTGGCAGTGAAGAGCTGAAGAAAGAAGATGTAACATGGGGGAGTTCCCAGGCCTGGACACCGAGGCCTGGGCCTGACCCTGGGCTGAGGCTCAGGCATCAGGAACCGGCCTCCGAGTCAGGTCGCAGCTTCGGGCCTGGGTCCAGTCCAAGGCCCCTGCACCAGTATCCAGTCTCTGGGTTGTGGTGTTGGGCTGGGCCTCTGGATCCAGCCTTCGACAGAACCCGATGGATCAGGTAAGTTCTCTTTTTTTTTTTTTATTTCCGGGGGCCTCGGCCAAAATCCCAGTGTTGCGGTCGGGCCTAAGCCACGGTCCCTGCTTTGGGCTTTGGCCTATGTCTGAACACAATGCCGGCATCCCGGCCTAAGCCTGAAGCCAAGGCCTTGCCTAGGGCATAGGCCGTGGCCCCTGCTTTGGGTCTTAGCCTATGCCATAGCAAAGACCCTGACTTTGGGCCTAGAACTAAGCCCAATGCATTTTATTTTAAAAGAAATGAACAAATAAGGTTAGTTTCATTTGGGGGGCCCCCCGATTCAGTTTAGGGCCCTCCAAATAAAACAAATTAGCCTTAGAGGATAAGTGAGAGTGGTCTTCTTGCTGGGAACCCACGACTGCAGTTTGGCTGTTTGTGAGCAGCTGTGAGAGTGAAAAAAATCTGTCTCCTGGCTGAGGAGAGGGGAGGCCCAGATGGAAGGGGCGGAATCCCGCTGACATCATCAGTAAGTGCCCCGGGACAGCATAAAACAAAGGGCACAGCGGCGCACAGATTGAGAAGACGTGACAGTGGTCTGCGTGCTGGGAACCCACGACTGCAGTTTGGCTGTGAGCAACTGAGAGAGTGAATAAATTCTGTCTCCTGGTCGAGGAGAAGGGAGGCCTGTATCGAAGGGGCAGAACCCCGCTGAAGTCATCAGTAAGTGCCCCGGGACAGCATAAAACAAAGGGCACAGCGGCGCACAGATTGAGGAGAAGTGACAGTGGTCTGCGTGCTGGGAACCCACGACTGCAGTTTGGCTGTTTGTGAGCAACTGAGAGAGCGAATAAATTCTGTCTCCTGGTCGAGGAGAAGGGAGGCCCGTATCGAAGGGGCAGAACCCCGCTGATGTCATCAGTAAGTGCCCCAGGACAGCATAAAACAAAGGACACAGCGGCGCGCAGCCGAAGCCGCGCACCAAAGGGGAGCGCCCCTGGGTAAGAAATTATGGGAAGGAAAAGAAAATCTAAAACATATGCCTCCTCACCAACAACTCCCATTTTAAAAAGAATTGGCTCGATGGACTCCCATGTAGTCTATATGAGGGAGTCCACCGTTGGGGATGTCTTAGAAGGGAACTCCCTTCATGGGGTTTCCCTGCATCCCCGGTCCATACAACCCCCCTTACAACCAGTAGTGGAAGATACACAGGTAGTCAATGTGGTTATAGGTCCCTCTGCTGGAATAACCAATACCCAAGAAGGTACTGGGATTTCATCAGAGTGGAATATACAATCGGAAGTATCAGTATTGGGAGGCGAGGCAACTAGGAGTGATAACAAGGTTAAATGTCCATCTATAATTCCTGAAGTAGGAAGTGAGGGGGAAGAATGTAATGTAGAGCCAGAAAACGTAACTTTTTTGGATGTATGGAGATTGTCTGCTAAAATTGATAAGAAAATGCCTAGATCCATATCCAACGTATATACATTTTCTGTAGAAATTAGAGCGAAACTTGAGGAATTCGATTGTAGGACTGAGAAGATAGAGCAAGTGGTTGCAAATTTGAACCCATTAGTTAATAAATTGCAGGTTGTTAATGTATCTTCTATCAAAGGCAATTTGATATTGCACAATAGGATTGAAATGTTGGAAAACAAATTAAGATCATGTAATCTTAGATTACTAAATTTTCCAATTTCAAGGTTATTGTCAGCTGATGAATTATATAAGAAGTATGTAACTGAAATATTGTCTATTGAAATAGAGAAAATCCCATCAGTTTCTAAAATATACTATACGCTTAAGAAAAAGACGTTGCAAGTTCAGGAGGGTGGCATTGATATATTGGAAAGCCCAAGGGTCTCTACCTTCTTAGAAGACTCCATGGACTTGATAAACTCTAGAGCAACACTGCTAGTTTCTTTTTCCTTAAAGCGGGATAAGGACTTGTTTTTTTCTTAAATATTTTCAGAATAAAGATCGAAATTTTTGTGGTCAAAAAGTACAAGTCTTTCCCGATGTTTCCCGTACAACTGAAGCACAAAGGAAACTATTTTTGTCTTTAAAGCAATCTGTATTAGATACACGAGCTAGTTTGTTTTTTTTAATTCCCTTACAAGTGTCAGATATCAAATCAAAACAACAAGTTCATTTTTCTTGATCCCTCGCACTTGCAACGCTTTATCTCAGACAAGTCTCAGGTTAGTTAAAGTAAGAGTTTTAAGGAGTATTGGGTTGAAAAGAAAAATATGATGCACAGCAGAATGAATAATCTCCTTCTCCTCCTAAATGTGAGCTGGAATGTAAAATTATAATTCTTTGTTAATTTTTGAATATTGAATTTATGAAAATGCTTGATTATATCATTTCTTTGTAAATGTTATAACTTGATAAATATTAAATTAAAAAACAAACAAACAAAAAAAACAAATTAGCCTTATTTGTCAAGTTTTGCAGTTTCATTTTAAATGAATGTGCATCCCTATCACTCAGTCCTGAAAATCTAGAGCCAGTTGGTGATCCTACATGTCATACAGCCTAGAGGTGGCTGTATGTATTTTCTGTATTATTACTCGGTAAAATTTGACTGAAGGCAATTTATAACACAGAATACTTGCTTGTGAGCATACACAAAAAAATAAACAAACTATGCACTCATTAGGCGGTAGAAATTTTGCATGGGTTTGTCAGTCTTTCCAAGCCACGATTGGAAAGTATCTATAATAATGCTGCCAAGAAACTTCCCCTTATTTTGCAGCTAGATAGATTTGCAGTATGTTCTCATTTTTTTGGTATGTGTTTTGGACTTTATAAACTCACTTTTTTCACTAAGAACACCAACTTGAAAGCATATTTTTAAAATGTGCGTCTGATTTTGTTTGTAAATATAGACAAACCTGATATGTGTTTGGCCAAGAGCTTGTGAGAATGTGATTAACTTCACATAGCAAGCCATCTGATTCTAGAATATACAGTTATAGGCTACGTTTTTACTTAGTTTTTAAATGGCAGCAAGGTCGTTCTGCATGAAAAAGTATCCATTTCAAAGATACAAAAGGGTTTTATCCTACAAGATCAGTCTAGAAAGCAGAATACTGATTTGAATTTATAAATTCATAAGTATGACAGTTGAATGATATCTATGAAGGTTATCTCATGAAGGGATAATGCAAATCTACTTTTTTTTTTGAATCCTTAAACAATTACTATAAAATAATATTTTACTTTATATAAGCTTGTTAAAATGGTCCTGGATTTGATTTTCTTTATAGCGTAAATGATTCATGTCATCGTTTACACTTTCGGCATTCACAATTCATAAATGGCAACTTGTCTTTAGAATTTATTAATCGAGATCAATACTTGAGCAATCAAAATGCTCACCTTTTCTATTTCAATGCATCAATTTTTCACTAAGTCTTTGCCCATGATGCTTGAACAGAGGGTAAATTGAAGTTTGCAAAGTACAGTAACAGTTTTAAGATACATTCTGAGGAATTGACGGCAAGCAACTTGCCTGATTATAAGGATCGGGGAAAGGAAGGAGCTGAAAATGAAGTAGCTCCAAAGCTTTATATTTTGCTGCTGCCTAAACGCAAAACTGCCAACTTCTTTCAAACTGGAGCTTTAACTTGCAGCCAAAATGTTGGGGAGAGGAGGGCAAAGGTTATTCACAATTGCCCCTTAGTAGAGGCGATCTGTAATAACAGGAAACTGTTTCAAAATAAATGTCAGCAGATAATGTGAGGTGAATACTAAAGCTCCTTTGCCCATTAATTGTGCAGCAAAACATGTCCTGATGGCTAACGTAAGGCAAGCACACACTAGTGATAAGAGCAGGGGTACATCTACATTCAGTTCAGGGGAAACGGCATCTATTATACACTCTACATGTCTTATGTTACTTGATTATCTGTACATTCCGCATGAATCATTTCAAAAAATTACGTCTGAGAGCCGAAAGGCATCATATCATCTATATAGAAATCAATCATGTGCAGGGTCCCTCCCTCCCACACACTTTAATAACGCAATTGAGATTTCTATTGATTTGATTGCTTATATGAATTTAAACCAAAAAATTAGGCACATTGTAGCTAATGGTTTTAATGAACTTAAGAGCTATTTCTTGCATTTGTTTTGTTTGCACGAGAATCACCATCAACCTCACATCTGTAGTGAATGCCAGATTCACTGGTGGGGTGAATCCGAGGTGTTACTCAAATCCCAGGGCTATTCCTACTCTCTTTCAACACTTGCACAGCTGCTGGGATGCTGGGGTTCTTCCGGCAGGGAGGAGGTACACACCTCAGGGTTCCAGTGTAGAAATGGGGAACAGCACCTAGTCCAAACTCACCTGTATTAGTCAGTGAGTACTCACAGAGGCCGATCTTCTGTGAAGGATGAGGCACTCTTGAAATAAAGTAAGGAGGCAGAGAATGGTATTCAACTGAAAAAAATGTACTTTACCTTAAAATAAGTATCCAAGATAGGATAGCAAAAATCATAAATAGTAAGAGAGAAAAATCATAACAAGAAAAGCAGTGGTATCTTTATCCATGGTGCATTTTCCAGCTATTCCCTTCCTCCAAGTGACCCAGCCTCCACTGCTTCCACTATCCCTTCTCCATAGAGGGTGAGATGATTGTCCTCAATAATAATGATCATAAAACAAGGGATAAAAAACAAAACAAAAAAAAAAAACAAAAAAAACAACCCAACACACTTTTTAGTCCAAAAATAGATGTCACAAAACTTTTTTCTCACCACAAATTCCCAGGTCTTCTCCTTTGCTATTAACTGGGCACAAAAGGGAAAGATTCCCAAGAACTCATTCATTCCAGAGATTAGGGGTTTGCCCTTCTATCAGGAACTGGTCCAAACTGGATAACAATAGAAAAAAACAACTCATTTCACAAAAATCCTCTCTTCTCAAAACTCTACAAACTCTTCAAAATGCTTTGGTCAGTGTATCTGGGGAATAGAAAGACCCTGGTCAATCCTCTAGGGTAGAGGAAAGACCCTTTGCACAAATTCAGAGAAACATTTATAACCCTGAGATATCCTGCAAAAGGGGGAAGGGATAAAGGCCAGGGGAGGACCCCAAAAGTGCAAAAAAAAAAAAAAAAAAAACAAACAGATGCTAAAATGGGGCAAAATAGTAGCAGGGTCTACAAATCAATCTTTCCAGCATTTCTGAAAAGCAAGAGAGACGCATTGTGGAAGTGAGACACTGCAGTTTACAAGCAGCCCTTCTCGCACCGTTACAGTCTCAAACCTCGCTGATCTAATCAATGACACCAAGCCTTGGGATTTTGGCACCGCCTCCCAGGGTAGTTCCGAGGCAAGCCATTGGAGGCAAGGATTGGAGGCAGGTTCTCCTGCAGCGCTGATTGGCTGGCAAGGGATCAGTATCAATTTTTAAGCAGTGGTGTGAGGTGACTAGAGCCAGTCTGCTAGAGGCACTGGACTATTTAAGCTGGTGGGGTACAGGAACCGCCATAGGAAGCTCTGCCCCTTTTGGATGGTTGAATACTATTTTAGTATCCTTGAGCTGGGATACCAAATTGAAAACAAAGAAAACCATGACCCTTTTTGTTTCATTGAGCCAGCTTAACTAGGGTGAGGCACCTACTGTGTCTGGCCTAAAGAACTGAAAATAAAGAAATAAAATAAACCTATCTAAATTATCCCTTGAGCATGCCGTGTTACCTGCACATCACTGGTGGTGTTTAGCAGTGTTAAAAAAGAGAGGGGGAATGTCATTTCACTTCAAGGAAGGCTTTGGGGTTGTTCTCGCTTCCCCAAAGTACGACCCCCAAAGCTCATGGCCCAATGGGCAAGGATGCCTCACTGACCTCTTACAGGCCACATGGATCAGCCCACTGCCCACCCTAGGTGGTAAAGGGAAAAAACATATAAACTAAAAAAGGGGAGGGGAAGAAATGGGGGATGGGAGAGGAGGCATCCTAAATGTTCAAAATGAGTTCAAAATAAAGGAAGAGGGGAGGGGAGCTGAGCACTTGGCCCAATGCCCACCAGTAGGTGAATTCTTCCACTTTGCTGGGGGACACTGCACAGAAAGGTTCTGATTTGTTATGGGCATGCATCATGACCTTGAAGATGACCTCACGTTTTGGGGACTGCCCGGCTAGCTCATCTTCTCTAGTCTTCCAGATTACCTCTTTGGCAGTGGCCACGAGGAAATTGACCAAGTAGTCCCTTGCCGGGCAGGGCCTCTGATGACCATGCATCCATAAATGAAGAGGTGAGGGTGAAATTAAACTAAAAAAAATAAAAAGGGTGAGGACAAAAAGGAAAAGAAAGGGGTAAGGTGGGACACCTGAAACTGAAATGATAGAAGTCCTCCTCTTATCTACAGAATGGACAAGAAGAGTCTGCCCAGGTGATATGGGCTAAAAGCCTACTGGTGGCCACAGTGCCATGTATCAGCCTCCAACAGCAGTCCCCAATGTGCTTGGGAGTCAGTCCTGAGTAGAATGACTGCCAACAGGGATCTTCCTCATTGCAAAACAGTTCCTGCCAGGACAGGGTTTATGAGGGCGAGGAGGTGCACAGTGTGTTCCTCCAGCTAATAGAAGTTCTTCTAAGACATGGTATGGAAGAGCGCCGGGGATATTTTCCACAGCCTACTAAGGTTGTGAGCATGGGAAGGCTGAGACTGAGATGGTCCAGCCTGCGGCAGCCTAAAGCACTATACGCAGACTTGTTGGGCAGGGCATGCAGTTGAATGGGGACCCCCTGGCCTGCAGATTCCTCTCTAAAAGAGAAAACATGTTGGCTGACAGTGAGCTTCTGACCAGTCAGAAGAACCATCCCTTCACAGTGGGTGAAGCCTCCAGCAGATTTCCGATCTTAGTCACTCTGGATTCAACCAGCTGGCATCCAATGATTGTATCTCCCAGTTTCTCCGCACTCAGAATGGGGTTATGGAGGAGAGGTTTGCCCAATGAGTCTGTCACTGAGTTATCCAGTTCTCTCGTGATGCTCAGGATGCTCCAGGCCTTAAAAATGTATCACTGGAAGACTGGCAGCTGGGAGAGGCAATGGGTGTATTCTCTTGCCTCCCAGGTTGCTCCTCGGAGGAGGTAGCTGGAGGGTTTTTAGTGACGTTTCTCACTACTTATGTTAGGCATCTTTGCCTGGGAGACTTTAATTTTTGGAGAACAGAAAGGGATCTACATCTCCATTTCCTTGGAGGGTGCAGGTTCCCCTGTACCACAGCGGCTGATACCTGCAAAAAGGTGGGGCTGTTCTCCCCTCTATAGAGTCACTGGAGTCTTACCATTGCCAGGCAATGATATGAGAGGGAGGTCTGAGTGGGGTCCGTGGGTCTTCTGTTGAGGGGTCAGCCCCTGAACTATTCCTGTCCCTGCAGAATGGTAATTGTTCTCCCCAGATGGACATTGGGAGTTACAGAATGGGCCTTGAGTGGTTCCCTCTGGTCATTGTCCTCCTGCACATGAGTGTGGAGTTCCAGCTGTGAAGGTCTGTATTCTGCTGTTGCTCTGCTACCTCCCAGGAGTTCCTTTTCTGGTGCTGGCAGCCTGTCTCCTGGCTTTATGCCTGGAGTCGATGTTTATGCTTATGGTGACTGGCCCAGCATCAATGGGGAAATCTGTGTCCTCTTTATTGGGTGGGATGGAGATGGTGGAAACAGTGGAGCCTCCAGTGTGGGACCAGGCTGCTGCTGATGATATCGCTGTACCTTCTGATCTTATCTTATGCCCTGCGCTTGAAGGTGCCGCTATGGGACCGGACCGTGGCTCGGTCCCTCCTCCTACCTCAGGGCTGGCCCGGCCATGTGGACTCGTCTTCGGCTGTCCAGGCCCGACATGGCTGCCTCTGTGGCTCTCCCTTCGCGAGGGAGACGCCGCCGACCCGATGCACTGGGCCCCACCCCCTAGGCGTGCGTGCGCGGGGGCTCGGCTCTTAAAGGGGCCAACGCGGGGAATCAAGGGGACAACCTCCAGATGACATCAAATGCTGCAGGGTATTTAAACCCTGCAGCTTGGTCAAGTCCCTGCCTTGCAACGAGGTTCCCTCAGGTCCTCTGAGTCTCCAGTTGCTGCGTCTGGATGTTGGATCTTCTCTGCTGACTTCTGGCTTCTGACCTGGCTCTGTTCCCTGACTACGTCTTCAGCTTCCGCTCCTGGTTTTGGTATTGACTTCTGACTTCTGGCTCCGCCCCACGACACTGTCCTCAGCTTCCACCCTGGCTTTGGTTTGGATCTCTGACTTCTGGCTTCTGACCCTGCTCCGCTCCTGGACTCCAACTTTGGCTTCTTCCACCACCACAAGCATCCGGTACTCGCTGGCCCAGAGGATTCTCCTAAGTTCCAGCAGCTCGGGCTCTCATGGGCTCCTGCCGGGGGAGCCGTGGGCTTCCGGGGGTGAAGACTCTCCAGCCTCCTGGGCCCAGCCGTCCTCTTCTTCCATCTCTCTGGACGCTGCCCGGATCCTTGGTCGCATGGGGTCCCACCTAAGTCCAAGAGGCCTGGGTCCCTACAGGCTCCTCCTGGGGGGACCTCGGGCTTCCAGTGGTGAAGTCTTCTCCGGAGCCTCCTCAGCGCCACCTCCTGGATGTGACACTTCCTGTGGGTTCCCACAGTATCACATCCACTGTCTCAGCTGGCCCAAGGGTCCACAACCGTAACAGTTTGCAAGGCCATGGACCTGGCGGATCTTGCAGGCTTGAAAGCCATCCCGGGGATCGCACAGAGGCTGCAACAGCAGCAAACTTGCCTCGAGTCCATGATGAATAGCTGACCGAGTAGGCGGAGCCACCACTTCGTCCCACGGTACCTGGAGCTGAGACCAATACTGGACCCGCAGCACCCATACAGATGCCAGCACCCTCGCAGTTTTCAGGGGACGCAAAGCTTTGCCGAGGGTTCCTGAACCAGTGTTATATTTGATTCATTCTTTTTCCAGCCCAGTTCTCGATGGACTGGGTCAAAACAGGCTATATTATTTCCCTGTTGGATGGGAGACCCTTGGCGTGGGCCTCCACCCTGTGGGAGCATCAGGACTCCCGCCTAGCCAGTTTGGTAGTTTGTCACCGCCTTTCGGCAGATCTTTGACAAATCCTCCCGCAGACCTACTGCCGCATCTGAACTGCTCCAGCTGCGTCAGGGTAACCGGCATTTGGCTGAACATGCCGTGGATTTCCAGACTCTCGCCGCCGAATTGAACTGGGGAAGTGATAGCCTGCACGGCATCTTTTTGGAAAGTCTCTCCCCAAGATTTCAGGACGAGTTGGTGGCCAGAGATTTCCCGGATGACTTGAACGATCTCATTGACCTGGCGGGTCATGTAGACCACCGTATCCAGCGCCGGTTCCGATAGAGGAGGCCTTCTCCCATATCTGGGAACTCCGGAACAACACCATCCTGAAGCAGGCACTCCCTTTCTGCCTCTCCGGGGGCTCCAGACACGGAACCCATGCAGGTGAGTCGAGGACCTATCTCTCAAGTGGAGAGTAGAAGACGTCAGTCCCTGGGCCTGTGCCTGTATTGCGCTGGTGATACAAATGAGAGCATTAAGCACATAAGCAGCACTCCCCCATGCAGAGAGGTGCACGACCCTAATCCTGGTTCTGTTAACGAAGGAAATTGTACTCCTGGTCAGAGGTGGAGTAATGTTTGCAGTGTTGTTGTGCTGGCACAGAAAACAAGAGACAGGTGATAAAAAGAAAGCTTTTCCTGTTGGCCAGATAGCCAGATAAGTCCATATCTAGGTGGCGGCGCCACCTAGATATGGACTTATCCCAGTTAGCCGCCGCCACCATAGCTAGGTGGCGGCGGCTAACTGGGATCAGATAGCCAGAAATTTACAAACTTATCTGGCTATCTGATTGCAGTTAGCTGCTACTACTTAGCTGGATAAGTAAGTACAGTCTTATCTGGCTATCTGGCCAACAGGAAAAACTTCTTTTCTTTTTTCCTGTATTTTCCCCCTCACTTCCCAAGTTAAATGCGCGTTCATCTCTGACAAACACATAGGGCCGTCTCTGACAAACACATAGTATTGTATTCAGCACTCATTTCCTAACATGCGCACAACTACTTCTCTTGGGCGCCCGATGCACTAATCTAATGAGCTGCTACACTGAGAAGAACGAGTCAGGAGAAATTGTGCATCCCTAGCGCTCCATCGGGTGCCCAGAAGACGTGGCTGTGTGCGGATTAGGAAAACAGATGCTTAATGCGTGCATCCATTTTATCCTGATGCGTCCAACGAAGAACTAACTTATTGAATATTGCAACTGCTTAAATATAAGTAAATAACAAATTTGTACAGTTGAACGAACAGTATCAGCAGGACATTTGTTTTTGGACTTTTGGTGCTATATTTTGTAGGGTTTTGCATTCGTTTGTAATGTATTGGCAATCCACAATGTATATGCCATATTCGTTGTATTCGTGGGGGTCACAAAATGTATCGCGATCCCCCACAAATATAACATATCATCCGTTCCATTCGTTTGGCGTGCTCGCAGTGATTTCTTAGTGGCCATTTGAAATAGGAGAACGCCATTTGCATTTGGGTGTATCCATAGCCAAAATCCAGCCCTTTCCTGTGAGTCATCAGTGACCTCACAGCCCTGTCAGAGTGGGTCAGACAGGATGGCAAGGAGACCAGAATGCAATGTATCAGCGATAAGAAGTTTTGCAATGCAGCCAATCGTGCTCTCACTCAGTGGTCGGTGACACTTTTTCCTGATGACCCAGCACTATATATACTTAAGCACGTGGCGTGCCACGCACTTTCTTTGCAGGGGTGATCTGGGAAGGCCAGGAGGTGGTCTGTCTCTGCGGAAAGTGGCTGCACGCAGAGCTAGTCTGAGTTCTCAAATCTGTATTCAATTGCTAGCTAGGTTAGTTACTTAAACAGAAAAAATATTTGTTCTGCATTTGGCTCAGTGCCAGCTAGCCCTGTTTTTTTCTAAGCACTTTTTTGAGTTGATCTGTGCCAGGGAGAGAAGCTGCTAGCAGTGGCATTTTGTTGTTTAATTCACCCCCTGGGGTAGGTTGCAAGCACCATTTAGGTGTTGTGGGTTGGAGAGATATATTCAATTTCTAGCTAGTTTGCTAGAATTTCCATTGAAAAATATATTTCATCAATTTTCCTCTTGTGCCAATTCCAGCTTTTTTGTTAAGTGCATTTTTTTTAATTGAACTCACTCAGTCTCTCTGTGCACTGGGTAGTTTTGCAGACTCAAGTATATTGGGACAGTGGGTGTCTGTGAAGCCAAATCCCCAGTGGGTCGCTTTTGTAGTTACAAGCTCGGTGTGTGCACACACATTACATTAGTGCACATCAAGGCACTGTGCCCGTGGGCAGGCAGTTTAGCAGACTCAAGTATATTGGGAGAGCACTGCTTTCTGAAGCCAAATCCCCAGTGGGCATCTTTTGGAAATAATTATTTTAATTGAAATCCCTAGTAGCAGTGACAATAAATCCATAATGTCAGGGAAAGCTAGATGTGGTTGAGTGATTGAGACTGGCAGAGAAGGCACTTCAAAAGGCACTAGTGCCTTTCCCCCATTAAAGTTAACAAGGGACCTGTTGCAATCTAAACTCTTTGGAGGGGCAGGCAGTTCCATCCAGAAAAAAATAAAATCTAAACATGATGTATCGCCACCACCTGTTTCTGGCCCTGTAGTTTTGGAGGTGAGGGAAGGGGAGGCTGAGTCATGCAAGACAAAATGTCGACACCCAAAAGCAGCAGTGGGACAGCAGTCTCGACGTAGCATTGACAATGTAGCACAGGCACTGTTTGCTTCTGATTCTGATGAAGAATCATCTTGTGTGGGATTCTCATCAGAAGCGGAAGAAGTAATAGCTGATGAAGCTTTAGGGGGATTAGTTAGTCCTGTTTTAGCCTCCACTTCAGTGCAGCAGGGGAGAGATGAATCTTTTGATGATGATGATGAGGAGGAGCAGTCAGCGCAGACACAGAGTGTGACTGATGCCCTTGGCATTGCTTTTCAGTGTGCACCCACTACTTCAGTTCCAATGCCAGCATCCACCCCCAAGGCTATACAGAAGGGTGGATCACGAAAGACATCTGAGATCTGGAGCCACTTTAAAGTTACGAAGGACCCGCGTTTTGCTCGATGTAATTACTGTGGCAGGACTGTTAGCAGAGGCAAGCAAATGGGACATCTATCTAATTTTGGCATGACGCATCATATGAAGAACATAAGAACATAAGAAAATGCCATACTGGGTCAGACCAAGGGTCCATCAAGCTCAGCATCCTATTTCCAACAGTGGCCAATCCAGGCCATAAGAACCTGGCAAGTACCCAAAAACTAAGTCTATTCCATGTTACCATTGCTAATGGCAGTGACTATTCTCTAAGGGGTAGATCTTTAAAAAATACGCAATCGTGTACTTTTGTTCGCTCACCAGGCACGAACAAAAGTACACTGGATTTTATAAGATACGCGCGTAGCCGCGCTTATCTTATAAAATCCGGGGTTGGCGCGTGCAAGGGGGTGCACATTTGTGCAACCTGCGTGTGCCGAGCCCAGCGGGCGCTGCCTGTTCCCTCCGAGGCTGCTCCGATTTTGGAGCGGCCTTGGAGGGAACTTTCCTTCGCCCTCCCCCCCACCTTCCCCTACCTAACCCCCCCCCCCCCCCCGGCCCTATCTAAACCCCCCTACCTTTGTCGGCAAAGTTACGCCTGCTTTCAGCAGGCGTAACTTTGCGCACGCCGGCCGGCAGCCCCGCTCCGTCCTCCAGTCCCGGGGGCTGGTCCGGAGGCCTCGACCACTCCTCCGGCCCGTTGCCACGCCCCCGGGCCCGCCCCTGAAATGCCACGGCACGCCACCAGACACGCCCCTTTTCGAAAGCCCCGGGACTTACATGCGTCCCGGGGCTCTATGCGCGCCGGTGGCCTATGCAAAATCCGCCCCTAAGTGAACTTAATAGCAGGTAATGGACTTCTCCTCCAAGAACTTATCCAATCCTTTTTTAAACACAGCTATACTAACTGCACTAACCACATCCTCTGGCAACAAATTCCAGAGTTTAATTGTGCGTTGAGTAAAAAAGAACTTTCTCCGATTAGTTTTAAATGTGCCCCATGCTAACTTCATGGAGTGTCCCTAGTCTTTCTATTATCCGAAAGAGTAAATAACCGATTCACATCTACCCGTTCTAGACCTCTCATAATTTTAAACATCTCTATCATATCCCCCCTCAGACGTCTCTTCTCCAAGCTGAAAACTCCTAACCTCTTTAGTCTTTCCTCATAGGGGAGCTGTTCCATTCCCCTTGTCATTTTGGTAGCCCTTCTCTGTACCTTCTCCATCGCAATTATATCTTTTTTGAGATGTGGCGACCAGAATTGCACACAGTATTCAAGGTGCGGTCTTACCATGGAGCAATACAGAGGCATTATGACATTTTCCGTTTTATTCACCATTCCCTTTCTAATAATTCCCAACATTCTGTTTGCTTTTTTGACTGCCGCAGCACACTGAACAGACAATTTAAATGTGCTATCCACTATGACGCCTAAATCTCTTTCTTGGGTTGTAGCACCTAATATGGAACCCAACATTGTGTAATTATAGCATGGGTTATTTTTCCCTATATGCATCACCTTGCACTTATCCACATTAAATTTTATCTGCCATTTGGATGCCCAATTTTCCAGTCTCACAAGGTCTTCCTGCAATTTATCACAATCTGCTTGTGATTTAACTACTCTGAACAATTTTGTATCATCTGCAAATTTGATTATCTCACTCGTATTTCTTTCCAGATCATTTATAAATATATTGAAAAGTAAGGGTCCCAATACAGATCCCTGAGGCACTCCACTGTCCATTCCCTTCCACTGAGAAAATTGTCCATTTAATCCTACTCTCTGTTTCCTGTCTTTTAGCCAGTTTGCAATCCACGAAAGGACATCTCCACCTTTCCCATGACTTTTTACTTTTCCTAGAAGCCTCTCATGAGGAACTTTGTCAAACGCCTTCTGAAAATCCAAGTATACTACATCTACCAGTTCACCTTTATCCACATGTTATTAACTCCTTCAAAAAAGTGAAGCAGATTTGTGAGGCAAGACTTGCCTTGGGTAAAGCCATGCTGACTTTGTTCCATTAAACCATGTCTTTCTATATGTTCTGTGATTTTAATTTTGATGTTTAGAACACTTTCCACTATTTTTCCTGGCACTGAAGTCAGGCTAACCAGTCTGTAGTTTCCCAGATCGCCCCTGGAGCCCTTTTTAAATATTGGGGTTACATTAGCTATCCTCCAGCCTTCAGGTACAATGGATGATTTTAATGATAGGTTACAAATTTTTACTAATAGGTCTGAAATTTCATTTTTTAGTTCCTTCAGAACTCTGGGGTGTATACCATCCGGTCCAGGTGATTTACTACTCTTCAGTTTGTCAATCAGGCCTACCACATCTTCTAGGTTCACCATGATTTGATTCAGTCCATCTGAATCATTACCCATGAAAACCTTCTCCATTACGGGTACCTCTCCAACATCCTCTTCAGTAAACACCGAAGCAAAGAAATCATTTAATCTTTCCACGATGGCCTTATCTTCTCTAAGTGCCCCTTTAACCCCTTGATCATCTAACGGTCCAACTGACTCCCTCACAGGCTTTCTGCTTCGAATAAGAGGCAACACCCAACAACAGTACTGCCATCTGGGGATGGTGGCAGTACCAGTCAGGGGACCCCTTCCAAGCAGCGTAAAGTGGTTGAAAAGGAGCAGAGTCACCCCATGCCTTCAGCCCCTTCTAGCAGTCATGTGGCAGGCCAGCAACCCCTTGACATGTGGCAGAAGTGACAACCCATCATGGAGGAAATGGGGTGGAGTGCGGTAACGTTATTCTAGGGTAGGATCCAGGCCGCCTCAAAAGTTGTTCCAGGAGCATTGGGGAAATGATTGCCCTTGTTGACCAGCCCTTGCAGATAGTCGAGAATGTGGGTTTCAAGCACTTGCTGAAGGTCATACGTCCAAATTACAAAGTCCCCTCCAGAACCACATTTAGCAGAAAGGTCATCCCCAGCCTGTACAAGCAGTGTCACAGTCGCATCCAAACGCTGCTAGCTAAGGCAGAGGGGAGAGTGCATTTCACCTGCGATATCTGGACCGCCATGAATGCCATGAATGCTGCACACTCTTACTTCTCCCTGAAAGCACACTGGTGGGACCTGGCTGAGGCAGGGGCAGGCAGCAGCTCTATTAGTGAACAAGTATCAGGGTGGAGGTGGGCTTTACTGCACACCCATCTTACGGACGAGGCCCATACCGCAGCCAATATTCTAGCATGCATCAGACAGATGCTGGAGGGCTGGCAACTACACCAATGAGACAGGAATCCCCAGGCAGGGTTCTTTGTCACAGACAATGGTGCAAACATGATTAAGGCAATAACTGACGGACGCTTTAAGAACATCCGATGTTTTGCACACACTCTGCACCTGGTAGTGAAGTCAGCTCTGGGGTTGGAGTCCAAAGACCAAGAGAATGAATACCTGCATAGGTTAATACAGAAGTGCAGGAACATAGCAGCGCACTTCCACAGAAGCGTGAATGCGGGGCAGGTTCTCCGACAAAAGCAGACTGATTTGGACATGCCTCACAAGCGTCTCATACAAGACATTGCCACACAGTGGAATTCCACCTTTATGATGCTGCAAAGGTTAGTGGAGCTGCAGACACCCCTTCATGAACTTTGTGGTTCAATGGACATAGGTGTGCAGAATCCCCTAGGGCATCATGATTGGTTAGTCATGAGTCAGCTGGTAAAAATCCTGCAGCCCTTCAAGGATGTCACAGAGGAGATGAGTTCCAGAAGTGCCACCTTGGCTGACATCATCCCTATAGTTAATTTCCTGGATGAACATTTAGAGGCCTTTAAACAGGAAGAGGGAATGTTAGTTGAGATGCTGCATTGTCTGGACATTTTGCAGAAGCAGGTGGAAGAGAGATTAAGGCTTTTAACAGAAGAGAACAAATATATGCTCGCCACAGTCTGTGCTCCCCGTATGAAAGGGAAACTTGGCCTACAGTACAATTGTCTCCTATAGGTGAAGGACTTGCTGTTAGCAAAAGTCCGTGAACAGGAGCGCCATGGGCAGAGACAGATTAGGTGTGAAGAAGAGGAGGAAACAGCGGGCACTTTAGAGAGTTGTGCTAGCCCAAGCAGGAGCAGCACTGTGTCATTGACAGCTAGTACCTCCTCCTCCTCCACTTCAGAAATCCAAGGGCATGTTGCCCATAAAGATTCATCTTTTGTGCTATGGTCTAGAGAGAAAGCAGCTGGCATGAGTGACTCTCAGCCCACCCAAGCAAAGGAGACACCAGCACAGCTGTCAGTGACACAGTATCTCTCAGAGCCCACAGAGAACATGCAGACAAATCCGCTGGCATATTGGGCACACAAGTCCACTGTCTGGCCACACCTAGCGAAAGTTGCTCAGCGATATCTGTCATGTCCACCAACCAGTGTGCCCAGTGAACGAGTCTTTTCAATGACAGGGGATATCATGAGCCCTCACTGCTCAAGGCTGGCACCAGAGTTGATGGAAATGCTAGTGTTTTTGAGAGTAAACCTGCCTTGCTTGGGTTTCCAAATTTTCCCTGAGAATGGCAAGATGAATAAAAGCAATTGAAAGCCTTGCAGCAGCTCCAATTGCCTCCTATGTTCCAGATAATATAAGCACTGCAGCACATGTTCCTGACCTGAAAGGCTGTGCCTGTCCATCCACTGTCCACTGGGTATTAAAAAATAATCTCCAGCTCAGTTCTTGCTTCACAAATGGCAGTCTCTATTGCTCTATAAGCATCCTCTGTTGAATTATCTTTCAGAAATGATAAAGCTGCCATTTTCTTCTGGCAGTGAACCAGTTCAGGAAGAAGTGACAGGTCAAACCACAACATACCTGCACAAAGGAAATCCTCGAATGCTGAGCCTGTCCGTCCAGACCTTATGTCCCTACGTGGGCTTGACTTCTGTCCTCGAATGCTGTGCCTGTCCATTCAGGCCTTATGTCCCTACATGGGCTTGACCTCTGTCCTCGAATGCTGTGCCTGCCTGTTCGTCCAGGCCTTATGTCCCTACGTGGGCTTGACCTCTGTCCTCGAATGCTGTGCCTGTCCATTCAGGCCTTATGTCCCTACATGGGCTTGATCTCTGTCCTTGAATGCTCTCCCTGTCCATCCAGGCCTTATGTCCCTACGTGGGCTTGACCTCTGTCCTCGAATGCTGTGCCTGCCTGTCCGTCCAGGCCCTATGTCCCCACGTGGGCTTGACCTCTGTCCTTGAATGTTGTGCCTGCCTGTCCGTCCAGGCCTTATGTCCCTAAGTGGGCTTGACCTCTGTCCTCGAATGCTGTGCCTGCCTGTCCATCCAGGCCTTATGTCCCTACGAGGGCTTGACCTCAAACAGTGTGCCTGTCCATCCACATTTGGAATACACGAACATAAAAAGCTGACTTAAGATGTTTGGAGCTTGCGTATTTCATATGCTCAATAGTTTTCATGACCTTCATAATATGGGCCATGTTTCCTAAATCTTTCCTAGGTGTCAACATTAATGTTTCTTCTAGTACTATCGAAAATAGGTGGTAGTGGCACTCTAGTTCATCCTCTATGTTCCCATAGTTTACACAGGCACTGCAGGGTACAAAGTCAACATGGGTTGATATTGTAGATTTGGGCGGGAGATGACATCAGCACTTCTTTTGGTCCTAATGGCTGAACCCTCGTTGCAAAGGGAAACCTCAGTCTCTGGCAATTCAAACTAGTAATCCTTCACATCATGGATCCTTAAATAATACAAACAATTTTCTTTAGTTTCAGGGCAGAGAAGAGAACTTCCTCTGTCTTGCTCATGAAGTCATGATATGTTTGCAAATGTTAAATCCTAACAATTTGAACCATTATACACTCTAGGGGCCAAGCCATTCCAGGGAGCCCTTTCCTGCTCAAAGGAAAGGGAACTCTCCCCGGGTGTAGCAGTCTATCTCTTAGCACCTGTTGATCCATGTTCAAAACAAGAAAAGAGCTCCAAGGTACTTAGACTGTGGCAAACACAGTGAGACCATGATCACAGTGAGACCCTGCTCCACGTCGCCATGCTTTGAAGGCGCGAGCTCCACTCTAGGGGCCAACCCATTCCAAGGAAGCCCTTTCCTGCTCAAAGGAAAGGGAACTCTCCCCGGTGTAGCCACTGCCAGCCTGTCTCTTAGCACCTGTTGACCCATGTTGAACCGCTGTTCACATGGCACCCTGCTCCACGTCGCCATGCTTTGAAGGCTCGTGCTCCACGCTAGGGGCCAACCCATTCCAGGGAGCCCTTTCCTGCTCAAAGGAAAGGGAACTCTCCCTGGGTGTAGCCAGCCTGTAACTACCCTCTGACCCATGTTGAACCGCTGTTTACATGGAAACCTCCTCCGCCTCGGCCTTGAAAATTCTCATTTGTATATCTGCTAACTCCACCAGATTTAAAAATACCAGCGAGAGCTCACTAGACACCAATGGAAACACCCCACTCTAGGAGCGAACCCTTTCTAGGAAGCCCTTTCCTGAGCAAAGGAAAGGGAACTCTCCCTGGGTGTAGCCAGCCTGTATCTACCCTACCCTCTGCCACTCTGCCTTGCTGCCATGCACCAGATGACTCACTCAACGCTATGTGGTGTTCTTGCCACTATCATGGTTCCTCAGTGTGTTGGTGCTAGTCTTTCTCCTTCCTATGTTCCCCCTTCACTGTGCTATAGGATGTTTATGCCACTTGTCTTGCCACTTTGCCTGTCGTGCTGCATTCGAGGATTCATGCAACTGTTATTGGTGCTCTCTTTTGAAGCTGTGGTATGTTTTTGACACTCTCGCTGCTGCTTTGCACCTCTATTAAAGCACTCTTGCCACTCCTGGTACCCGTTTGCCCCTTTAAAGTACCTTAGGCTATTCATGCCACTTTGGTGCCACTTTGCCACAGGCTAAGTACCTTGGAGCTCTTTTCTTGTTCTGATGATTGCTCCCCAGAAGTTTCATCAAAATTGATAAGAAAGCCCCAATTCTGCAGCCAAAAATAGGCTGCAAATACTTCCCCCATTGACTTTAATGGGAACCGGAAAACGAAGGAAACATATCAACGGATCAGGGCCGCCATTGAACAAATGCAATGTATTTGGCCCCCGACGAATACGAATACCGAATCGGACGAATCCGTACCTTCTGCACATCCCTAATATTTTGGAACAAGTAGTAAGTAAATCAGGAAACAGTTTTTAAATAAACATGAACAGTTTTTGATTTTTACTCTTTAGTCTATGCATATTTCTTAATCACCGCAAATAGATCACAACGATATTAAGTAAGAGGAACAACTTAAAGCAGTATTTTTTGCTTTTTATTTGAGCCTTTGATGCACGGCAAGATAAAGCTGTTGCACGTCCCGGCTGTGTTGGTGCCGCAACCGGGCCTGCTCACCTCTCGCTGCCCTCCACTAGTGCCGGTTTTGCCACTGCCTCCAGCTCCCGGCGTCCCCAACGCTCACCAACGCCTTCTCCGGCCTCTTCCACGCCACAGGCCTCTCAGCGGAGCTCCCATCGGGGCTCCATGTTTTCGACCTCTTTGGCCTTGCCCCTAGGCATGCATGTGGCCGACGTCCTCTCATTTAAAGGGCCGAAGGTGGGAACCTCAACCCGGACACCTCCCGATGATGTCACACAGTGGGACTATAAATAGCGAGGCCCTGTCCCCAGGACCTTGCCTTGGCAATTGGGTCAACATCTCGGTGTACTAGTTTGCCTGATCCTGCGTTCCAGTGTCTCCTTGTTGCAGCCTCTCCGTGTTCCAGCCTTTCTGTGTTCCAGCCTCTCCGTGTTCCAGTGTCTTCCAGCATCTGTCTTTCTCTGCTCCACGTTCCCTGGTAGTAAGTACCCTTCTGACTGATTCTCGGTACTGACCTCTGCTTGCCTAATTATGACTGACTGCTGCCTGGACCCGACCTTTGACTGCCTACTGACCACATTGACCACTGCCTGGAACCGACCTCTGCCTGCCTGACCACGTTGACTACTCTTGGACTGACCTTGGAACTGACCCTTGCTTTGGCTGACCACTTCTGGACGGATACCCTGGCTTTGACCCTTGCACTTCACTCGGATACTCTCTTCTCATCTTCTGTGACCACCAGCCCCACCTGCTTGGACTTTGCTCACGGCCTTCGTTCCATCAGACCCACAGGTGCTGCCTGTGCCGCCCGGAGTACCTTCCTGAACTGTTACCTCCCTGAGGTCTCCGGAGCCTCCAGCTCAGGTCTGCTCCATACTCTCTGTATCAGCCGTGCACCCTTACTTGTGGTGGGCACACTTCTCCGCTACCTCTCTGGGAGATCCTCTGAGGTCCACCTAAGTCCAGGCAGTCCGGGTACCCAAGGGCTCAACCTGCGGAAACCCTGGACTGTTTATTGGTGAAGCTCCAGCTAGCCTCTGTCTCCTCGTGTGCTCCGCATCCTGGTGGCAGGCACTCTCTGGGTCCGACCAGAGGGCTGTACCAATCCTGCACCATGCCAAGGGTCCACCTCCAGTGCAACAAAAGCCAGCTTCAGGGCTCATCTACATGGCATTGACAGGAGATGAGCACTATTAACTACATTTTATATGAATGCGCTAATCCCTTTATTGCATTGGGTGTTAGCCCTGCGCGTACAAAATACATGTCCAATCATTCATTAAGCTGTGCACTACCTGGGCGCAATTTATTGCATCGGCATGTAAAGCGCTTTTTGAAAAAAACTCCCCAAAATATGTCAATCTGTGCGTTAAAACTGTGAGTTGAAATCCAGCATAGTTTTTTAACGCACAGATTATTGCATCTGCCAGTTAATGAGGGAGGAATAAACAGGAGGAAATGAAATAAAGGGGGTGGGGGGGGGGGGGTCCTGACATCCACTCTCTTTGCTTCCTCCTTTTCTTCAAGGAGGGTGGTTCTGTAAGGGAGGGAGCCTTCTTTCCCCAAAGGTTTTGGTTTAGTTAAAAAGAAAAATAAATAAATAAATAAAAGGAGGAGGAGGAGGAGAGAAAGAAGAATCTTTCCCCTGCTCTTTACAACAGAGCAGGACAGAGAAAAAGCAAACGGAGGGAAGGCTGAATTAATTAGGTGCTGGCTGTTGCCAGATTGCCTGGTTGAGAACGGAGAAAAAAAAGGCAATCCATGTGGGATGTGTAGTGAGGAGAGTAAAATAACGAAACAGGGCAGGGGTAAAAGAAAAGGACCAGCTGAGTTAGGGGTAATGGAACTGAAGTGTGTGTGGTGTGTGTGTGTGTGTGTGTGTGTGTGTGTGTTTTAACCATACAAACTGAAAGGTGAGGTAAGGAGATAAAAGGGGCAGGGGTCTAGGTAAGGGGTCCATTACCAGCTTTGCTTGAGCTAGCGCCCCCTCCCTGCCTCCGATTGTTCCTTACAGGTACAAGTTTTATAGGCGTGCAGAATCTGCCCTGCTTCCTGCTCCTTCTGTGGAGCCCCAGGAGAGCTTGTGCTCTGCAAAATAAAGTTAATAAACATGAGGGAACCTTTGGGCGAGGTCATAATGTTCACCAGTAACCCTTGCTGATGAAGCAGCAGTGATACGGGGCTAGCTCCTCAAGCTGGAAAAAAAAAAGGAGCTGATGTTCAGGCAGAGAAGGAAAACAAAAATATCTTTTTTCTCTGAACTTAAGAGGGTATTTCTTGCATTTGTTTTGTTTGCACGGGGATCACCGTCAACCTCACAGCGATTTCTCCGGCACTTCTGAAAGCAAGAGAGACGCAGTGTGGAAGCGAGACACTGCAGTTTACAAGCAGCCCTCCTCGCACCGTTACAGTCTCAGACCTCGCTGATCTAATCAATGACACCAAGCCTTGGGATTTTGGCACCGCCTCCCAAGCTGGTTCCGAGGCAAGCCATTGGAGGCGAGGGTCGGAGGCAGGTTCTCTCTTGCGGCGCTGATTGGCTGGCACGGGATCAGCATCATGTTTAAGCAGCGGCGTGAGATGAATAGAGTCAGTCTGCTAGAGGCACTGGGAGTGGAGGCTGGATAGTGGCAGGCGCAGAATCGCCGGGGTGATTTTTCAGCTACTTCCCAACTGTTGAATTTTTTTATTTTTATTTTTTTTATTTTTTACCATCCCCATCTTCTTCTACTGCAAGCGGATGCCTTGTAATCGATTTACTTTCTGTGAAATAGGCAGCTATTTCTTTTGTCTGTGTACTTTCTGCTCTCTACTATGACTGAATGGACATCAGAGAGATGAATACAAGCTATAACAGACTGCACAATTAACTATCCCACTGACTCGGACTTGTCGGAATCGGGGAAAAGGCAACCACTTAACTGAAGATTGTGAGGCATGGAGATACCTGTTGCGAATATTTTTGGAATCAATTTGTGATAATTTTTTTTTTTTTGTGGTTGTTATTTTGTCTTTTGCATATAAGATCCCTGGATGTTTCAGACACAGAAAACTGAGAAAAGCAAATTAACAAGCAGGGTTTTTCTGCCTGTGGATAACATTTGTTTCCCTGATCCCTCACACTACGAGGAAAGCAACAGTAAGTGAAACTGGATCTGCGCTTTATTCCCTCTCCCCCCCCCCCCCCTTTCAAATTCTGATTTTTTTTTTTGTTTCTCGGGCAGAAGAGTAGGTCGGAGAGCGTTAGCGAGAAGCTGCAACTAATGCCTGTGCAAAAGGGTGGATCTGATGAATGTAATTTGTTTTTCCACAGTATCTGACTCATTCAATGCTTGAAACGTTAGCATTTTTTGGTGTGTCATTCATCTATTTCTAGCTACTACAACCCCCCTCCCCCCCCCCCGAAATACTAAATAAATAAATAACTATATATACATTTCTCTACATCCACATACGGAGTGTAATTGCCCTCCGTGAGCGCCAATGATTGCTGTTCCTCCTCCCAAGATGCCCACAGAGACTTTTTAGTCTCAGACTGCAAATGCACCAAACGAAACTGATCGGGGGATTTTTTATTAATCCGTTTTCAAATTTGATTTTAATTTGCTTGGACGATCTTCCATACACATTTGCTCCGGGAAGGATTTCTCTGATGAAGAGGACTGGGAGGCAGTGTTATTGGAAGGAGATGCTAAATAGAAAGGCAAGAAGAACACTTGACCGCATCTCCCTATAAATACAGCAATTGTTTTCTCAAGTGGGATATTTTTCTGTTCTTTTTTTATTTAAATTACATGTCCGGACATGGATTGCCTGTTGATTTACTCTCGACTTTGGGAAAGGAGACTGGCATTTAACTGAATACAAGTGTCACTTTTAAGCCGCTGTGGCTACTGGCCTTGCTGTTTAAACCCTAAGTGTGAAATGATCGAACCTGTCTTTGATTCTTATTGACCATCAACACTGTTGGCTTCCTGTTCTTCGGAGGTTTTCCAGTAAATTTACAAAACCAGACCCTTGGCTTTTTTTTTTTTTTTTTTTAAATCATTATTATTGAGGGGGCATTCTCTTTCTGAAAAGGGAGATGGAAAAAAAAATTGCCTGTGCCGTACTGCACGATGCAGTTCGCTGCAAGACAGGCAAGATGAAATCTCTAAATGCAGCAAACACTCCCTGAAAACCAACAACCCTCCAATGCAAAGTAGCACGTTTTGTTGTCCTTCGCAGAGCTTTAGAAAATCTTTGGACTTCTCATGTGGATTATGGACGCCGACAAACAAATAAGCCATTCTGCTGCCAATCCTGTGGTGTGTTTTTTTTTTTTTTTTCCAAGGAGTTCCCCCTCCCCCCTTTTATTTATTTTTTTTCCGTGTGCTTTTTAGGTAATCAATCAGTATAACCTAAAGCTATAAATGTTCTCTGCCCAGTGGAAGCAGATTATTTATCAATAATTATTTTTCAAGAAAACACCTTGCACAGATGAAGGATTTCCACTGCACTGTAGCACAAAACAGCCCAATTTAACCCTGTGAGCCTTCTCTGCTATGGTCCATTTGCTGCCTGTCTATCTGCAGTTGCTGTAAATCAACAGGTTCAGGAACTTGAAAGGAGGGAAAAACCCTCAGAAGACAAAGCCACAGGCAAGAAAGAAGGGAAGGGGGGTTGGAGGGAAGGCGGACACACATCAGCACAGATTGCTGGCTGCACTGCTTGCTCAGGGATGTGCCTATCCGTTTACTTGTTCTTTTTCCTTTGGGCACCCGCCCTGACTTTAAAGAATCTGAATTACTCTGTGCCAGAAGAGCAGGGAGCTGGGGCAGTGATCGGCAATATCAGCAAAGATGCCAAGCTGGGGGTGCCTGAGCGGGGCCGCAAGGCAATCTTCCGGGTGCTGGAGAACTCGGCACCGCACCTGTTGGATGTGGACCCCGAGAGCGGGCTCCTTTATACCAAGCAGCGGCTTGACCGTGAGGCGCTGTGCCGGCGCAGCCCCAAGTGCCAGCTCTCCCTGGAGGTCTTTGCCAATGACAAGGAGATCTGCATGATCAAGGTGGAGGTGCAGGATATAAATGACAATGCGCCTGCCTTCCCCTCTGAACAGCTCGACCTGGACATCTCGGAGAATGCTGCGCCAGGTACCCGCTTCCCGCTGACAGGTGCACATGACCCGGATGCAGGCGAGAATGGGCTGCAGACGTACCGGCTAGCGGGCGACGAACGTGGCCTCTTCGCACTGGAAGTGAAGGCTCGTGGTGATGGCAGCAAGTTCCCCGAGCTGGTTATAGCTGCGCCACTTGACCGCGAGGAGCAGAGCCACCATGCACTGCTGCTGACGGCAGTAGACGGTGGTGAACCGCCACGCTCGGCTGCCCTGCAGCTCAACGTGCGTGTGGCGGATTCCAACGACAACAGTCCTGTCTTTGAGGCGCCTGCCTACACTGTGGAGCTGCCTGAGAATGCACCGCTGGGCCGTGTCGTGATTGACCTGAATGCTACGGATGCTGATGAGGGTGCCAACGGTGAGGTGGTCTATGCACTCAGTGGCTATGCGCCTGACCGTGTACGTGAGCTCTTCGCCGTTGATCCGCAGAGTGGCCTGGTGCAGGTGCGTGGCAACCTGGACTATGAGGAGAGTGCGTTGCTGGAGATCGACGTGCAGGCACGTGACCTGGGGCCCAACCCTGTGCCAGCACACTGTAAGGTCACCGTGCGCCTGTTGGACCGCAACGACAATGCACCAGCTATAGGCTTTGTCTCCGTCCGCCAAGGGGCAATCAGTGAGGCTGCACCACCCGGCACTGTCATCGCCTTGGTGCGGGTTACTGACCGCGATGCAGGCAAGAACGGGCAGCTGCAATGCCGTGTGCTAGGCAGTGTGCCTTTCCGGCTCGAGGAAAACTATGACAATTTCTATACAGTGGTAACGGACCGGCCACTGGACCGTGAGGCTCAGGATGAGTACAATGTCACCATTGTGGCGCGCGATGGTGGCAGTCCCCCACTCAATTCCAGCAAGAGCTTCACAGTACGTGTGCTGGATGAGAATGACAATGCACCACGCTTCAACAAGATCTCCTATGTGCTGCAGGTACCAGAGAACAACATCCCAGGCGAGTATCTTGGCTCTGTGCTGGCCCAGGACCCGGACCTGGGCCAAAATGGCACAGTTTCCTACTCTATCCTGCCCTCGCATGTGGGTGATGTCTCCATCTACACCTATGTCTCTGTCAACCCCACCAATGGTGCCATCTACGCTCTTCGTTCCTTCAACTATGAGCAAACCAAGTCATTTGAGTTCAAGGTGCTGGCCAAAGACTCGGGCTCACCGCACCTGGAAAGCAACGCCACTGTGCGTGTCAATGTACTGGACGTGAACGATAATGCACCTGTCATCGTGCTGCCCACCCTGCAGAATGACACGGCTGAGATCCACGTGCCCCGTAATGCTGGTGTGGGCTATCTGGTGGCCACTGTCCGTGCCGTGGACAATGACTTTGGTGACAGTGGTCGCCTGACCTATGAGATCATGGATGGCAATGAAGAGCGCCTCTTCGACATTGACCCTGTCACGGGTGAGGTGAGGACACTCAACCCCTATTGGGAGGAAATGGCGCCCGTGGTGGAGCTGGTGGTGAAGGTGACTGACCATGGCAAGCCCACGCTCTCGGCTGTGGCCAAGCTCATTGTCAAGGCCTTTACAGGTTCCTTACCCGAGGGGGAGCCAAGGGTGAATGGGGAGCAACACCATTGGGACATGTCCCTGCCCCTGATTGTCACTCTCAGCACCATCTCCATCATTCTTTTGGGGGCCATGATCACCATCGCCATCAAGTGCAAAAGGGAAAACAAAGAGATCAGGACTTACAACTGCAGGATCCCTGAATACAGTCATCCCCAATTAGGGAAAAGTAAAAAGAAAAAGATCAACAAGAATGACATTATGCTGGTCCAAAGTGAAGTGGAGGAGAGGAATGCAATGAACGTCATGAATGTGGTAAGCAGTCCATCTCTTGCCACCTCCCCAATGTATTTTGATTACCAAACCAGGCTTCCCCTGAGCTCTCCAAGGTCTGAAGTGATGTACCTGAAGCCCACCTCCAACAATCTGACTGTTCCCCAAGGGCATGTAGGCTGCCATACCAGTTTCACAGGACCAGTGACTAATTCAACTGAGACTGCTTCTAATCGGATGTCCATCATTCAGGTATGAGATTTTTAGAAAAAACTGGATTTAGCAATGTTCATTAAATTTGGAGTAGTCAGGTAATGTAAGAAAAAGCACTTTAGAGAGCTGTAGATTATACATATATATTCCCCAGAGCTGTAAATTTTTCATATGTCCCCCAGCCCATGTACAATCAACAGCTCTGTCTGTAGGAGCACATCTTCCAAATGATACACACACAGATGTATGTATATATTTTTTTTTCAAAACAGCCTAGCATAGAAGTTATATTACAAGCAGTCTAGAAGAAATTTTGAATAATTTGGTGTGTGTATATTTATATATAATACATATATACATTTTTTTATATTATAAATACACACATCTTACATATTCATGCTATAACTAATCTTGCAAATGAAATAAAATTAATTTTATTTCTTGCTGTGAAATAAAATAAATGAGGAGACTTTGTGGACCACCACCTGTTACAAATCCAGCCATAGAGCAGTCAGATCTTAAGATTTGACTGCACCTTATAACCTGCTTACTCTAATGCTCATCAAAGCAGATTTAGTACACACCAGCAAGATAACACTTAATTTCACATGCAAATTGATGGTTAAACATCCCAGATGACATACGGCAAATTTAGACCTCTCTGATGCAGGGTTTTACAGTACAGAATGAATACAGGCACTTGATAGGGGCTACAGGATGTCATATGTCAGATTTGCTTTGTCCTACATTTCTACTAATCTCCTTTATTCAGTCACCAGAGAGAACTGCCTATATCAGACATGACAAGACTCACTTTTTGTCCCCAGCTAAAGGAAATAATCTGTATTCTAGACACACTGTGCTCAGACATTTGCAATATGTTTAAGACTTCCTAAAATGCAGTAGTGTGCATGACACATTTGCTATTGGAAGCGGTTCATATTGTATCGGAGTGTGAATTATAGCAAGGTGACCACTAGCAGTTAGCAAGTGACAAAAGCAGGATTTCAGTCATTGATCCATCACCCTGCATAGCTGTATATTTTAATAACTGCAGAAAAAAAGCCCTCCATACAAGGTCACTGGGAAATCGTCAACCCATCCTTCTGAGTTATTCCACAGTTTCATATTATGTTTTATAATGAATTGATGTTGCAGCCTCTTGGGGGAACAAGAGGATGCAAAAAATAAGTTTTGAAATGGTCGATAATGATGATGGCACTTCACAAAGAATATTAGCTGAAGGCAAAGGATAAGGTAATTTAATGTAGGAACCTTGTTTTTATACATTAAAAACCAAATTTGCTAACCTTCCCCCCTCTAGACACAGAATGGCTGAAGAGTCTTAGTGATTCAGGCCCTAAATGTCTCTTTTTTTTATGGACTTGTTTCAGTCATTTTAAAATCTTTATTGCGAAATGGCATCATCACGAATGGAAATTAACCTTCTTTTTGGCGTAAAATGTGTGTGCTCTGTAACTGAAAAACAGAGGAGGCAAATTGTAGTTTCTCTCTGCTTAGAAATGACTATAAGAAGCACATGTATTGGTGCTAAAAGTGATCTTCAGTTGTAGTGTTAAAACACATCTATTTTGGTAAAGAAAGCTCAGATCATACAGTTTGTCTGTCACTTGTTTCCTGAGATGCCCTGTATGCCGTTGAGAGGAACTTCCTTATTTCAAAAAGGTGAATTATGCTTTCTGTAAAACGTCTCCACTAATGTTGACTCTAATCTATAGCAGCCTTTCTTATTTGTCTGTCTCCACGCATGTAGATCTTTATTTCCTAAACATGTATTTTATTAATTTATTTGAGTGTTTTATATACCGTCATTCCATACGAGAATCACATCTGATCAGAAACACCCGCTGTCTTTTTCTTTGACTTTCAGAGGTTACCACTTACTTGACAGGAACATTTTTAATTTGAATGCAACAGGTTTTGTCGGGTATATTTTTTTGTTTTTTAGCAGACTGTAAAATACTGTACTGCCAGCTTTTGCCTTTTTTGCTTATACCCACAGTACATGAAGTAATAAAACAGCCCACATTTTGCTTATAACCTCAAATGAGAACTATAAAGGGCAAATCACTGCATAATTCTATTTATGGTAAATTTTTTGCTTATCAGTGGGTTTTCCTTTGTGTTTAGATAGCCATGAAATCACAGTTTAAAATATACTTGTCTACAGAAGAAAATATTATTATTTATACATTAGGGGCTAGATTTTAAACTCGGGGGGGGGGGGATAAAAATGGGATGGAAAAATCCCTGCCAGGCAATTTGCATGTAGAAGTTTGAAGTACTGCTTTTTTTTTTTTTTTTGTCTCAAGATTTTCTTTACTGCAATTTTTTTTTTCTTAAAAAAACATTGCATTAGAATGTACTTCTGCATAAGGCTCTGTGGGACTCTTCCCCTTCCACACCCACCATTTTCTAAATTTTTTGTACATTTAGGGAAAAGTCCCACAGAATGTACTTTCAAGATCCTCTGTAAAACGATCTTCACTGTAGAATTTGAGCTCCCCTTAAAGTTGTGGGAGGTTAGGGACCTGATTACTCATGGTGTGTTTCCATATAGGCAGAACGGGGGAAAAATGAAGCCTTAGTGATTTGACGCTCATGTATTTTTTTTTTTTTTTTAGGAAATGAAGCACTATTTCAAAAACAGAGCAAGCAAAGCAAGTTGCAGTCCTTCTGCACCCTTTTCCTATTTTTCTTTTATTTGTTCCTGAAGAATGTTTTGTTTATGGGCATTTTATTTTTGCATGTAGAAAGATGTGGTGCCGGACTCCTCTGCGGATGCCGCCGTTAACCTGGCGCCGCGTCCTGGAGCTTTAGTGAGGGAAGCACCAGCCGTGCACATACCTGCTTGGGGCTGGGTCCCAGGCTGCCTCTGAACCTTAGAGTTGGGGGTGATGGTGTCGCTGTGTGGGCCGCATCGACGTGGGCTTGGGGGCACATGAAGGCCTCGATCCAGCGGGGAGGCTCAAAGGCAGTCGGGGAGGATCGGGGCGGTTCTGGGGGCAACCCCATTGGGAATTTGGACACTTGGGGTGTGGTTCTTGTTCCGTTGGGGGGGAAGGCGCGCCCAGAGCCTCGATTCAGCTTCCCCGTGCTGTAGCTGCTGCTTCATCCCTCCCTCCCTCCCACCCATTTACCACATAGGCAGTTAGTCAGCATTTCATATTAACTAGTTTTGATGTTGATCATGTAATTACCTCTAGTTTCAGCTGGGGGTGGGGGCATCCGAGCAGGGAGGGTGGGGGGGTTTCCCTATTGGAGTCGGTGCACAGTATGACTGGTACGTGATACCTGTTCCGCTAGGGACTGTCTGCCATCAGGGCCAGACGGCCCCAGGTTGCAGCAAGACCAGATATCCCTCCCAAGTGGGCAGTCACCTTGCTTGTCTGTGGTGGGTTGACCGGTTGCCCCCATGAGGCGCGAGCCCCTTGCACATGGACAGGGCTTTGCTTGGCATTGGCGAGCCCCGGAGTCCACAGTCGAGGCACTGCCTGCCTGAGATCAACTGATTAGTACTCACTGTTATGGCTCGGGTTCCTAGGCTTTCCTTGTACTGTAATTTGGGCAGTAAAGCCGCAGCCTGTTTTTCACCAGCTCCTGGTTGGATTCAGTTGTCGACTACGGTCTTGCTGTCGTGTTCAGGTGGTAGCGTGCACGTGCCCGTCAGCCCACGCCTTGCAACGGATTGTTGTGGCTGCCCAGGTTATGTAACATTTCTGTCACAGATGACTGAAGTATTCATAAATAGTGATCCCAGGAGTTAGTTTAGAAATTAAAACAGAAAAACACTTGAATTTTATACACTTGCAACACACTATGTTTACATTTGTATTTGTATAATAAAATTCAAGTAAAGGTCAGCGTGAAACATTAGACTTTGTGAATACAAGCACTTACATAGTTCAGCTCTGTGAACTCAGAAAGGGAGAAAATATGAAACACTCCTCTCTGGTGTTTGTAGAATTACGACCCAACAATAAATGAATTATTGACCCTTAAAGTTGCTAAGTTATTTACCTAGTGGCAAGTAGTCAGTGTCATAAAATCAATGTCTTTATTTGTATGTGTTTGTGTGCGTGTGGTGGTTTTTTTTTTTTGTTTTTTTTTTTTTGTTTTTTTTTTTTTTCAGGGCAGTATCAGAAAAAGAAATACTGGCAAATATTTTCTGAGAAAACAGCAAGTGTAAATCTGGGCTCCCAGCTTTGTAGTTCTGCTACCACAGACTCATCATACCCTCTTTCTCCTCCCCCTCCAGTGCTACAGCCGCCTGGGCCCCTCCCCTCCCCTTCTCTCCTGTCCCGCTCTCAGCCTTGCTTGCCCAACCTGGCTTTTGTTGATTCTGCTAGCAGGACTCATTGGGACAGATGTCTTCCTCCCTCCTTTCTTTCTCTGTTACTGCAGCCTCCCTGGCCTGCACTTGGCCCTCGGGAGTGTTCAAATTATGTCCTCGTTGCTGCTGGCCCAGATGCTTTGCATGTCGTTTTCATACTGGCCAGTCTTAAAACAGCCAAGGCACACCAGATCTTTTTTGCTTCCTTTCTATAGTGTGTACACTTCTTCATTTTTTTCACTTGTAGTTTGTTCTTAGTAAATGTGAGTTTTCTGCATTTCAGTAAGCTGTCTAGGATGGTGATTTTTAAACTTTTTCTGGTTAAGGAACTGCTTGGGGGACAGGGAGGAGCATCACCCTCTCCTCCTAACTTTTGACGGTTGGCTCTCCTCCAATCCATAATAATCCTTCCTCACTCCATGCAGCTTGATCTCCAAGAATTGTCTTTCCCTGATCCATAGTAGTCCTTTCTCCTTGAGCCCTGATCATGCCCTCTCCAACTGTTCGCTCTCCTTCCTCATTGCATCCCTCCTTTTCTCATTCCTACGCCTGTATTCTCTTTCCTTTCCTTCCCTCCTTGTCCCCTCATGGTTTTTTTTTTCCCCCCTACTTTTTCTCCTCTCTACTCATCTTTTACTGATCCTCAATCACTTTCTTGGGGCTGCTCGGGCGGTCGTGATTGACTTGCTCTTCTTCTCTGTCTTGCTGGAGTAGGGCATCCTGGACCCTGATCAACCTGCTTCCTCCAGCAGCAGCAAGGCCTCTTGTGCTGCAGAAGCCTTTAGGGATGATTGGGGAACCCTGGTTGAAAATTACTGGTCTAGGGCAACGGGAAGTACCTTAACATTGCATGTGCACAAAATATCACAGTTTGCAATCCATATAGAAATTAGTTCTCAGGAGAGAACCTTGAACCCTATAGGCAATATTACTTTTGGCCTTTTGACTTTAGGCTGTGATGCCCAAACATTTAAACAACATTTTTAGTCTAGTGTATTAAAGAGGACTTTTATGTTCAGAATTCAAGATGCTGATTATTGAATCAGAGGAAAGTATCCCTTTTGGTTGAACAATACATTCTACATTGAAGCATAGTATGAGTAAGGCTTCTGATTTTTATGTTTTAACTGATTAAGCACCACTAAATCACCCCGATGCGAAACAATTAATATTTACTGGCTAAGCACTTGAAAACCCCCACTTCCCCTCATCCACGATCAGTGCTCCCCTTGTTTGCCTTGGAGATTACGCTCTGTTTTTGTGCCTTTCTCCTGCTGATGACTCTTCAGCTGGTCAGATGTAGTTATTTAATTCAACAGGAAAAGATACCCAGCAATAGTGTCTGTGCCACAAAAACACTGATTTTTTTTTTCTACATTTGAAGAACCTCTAATTGGCTACAAAATAAATACCTAAGAATAGAAGCCCTAATCATGAGCCATGTTATCTTGTAGCGTGCTGAATATTGCTTTTAGGGGTCTGCATTTTGTGCTGGAAGCAGAAGGCGGTGATGTCAGAAAAGTCTTTTGTGATGCAGGGAAATAAGGCCCTGTGACATCACTGGGAGCCCTGGTAGAGGTGGATGTTCCTCTGAATAGTAAGGCATCTTCATGGTGAAGCAACTCGCAGTCCATATTGGCCCAAACTTACCATTGAGCTTGTGGTATATTTTCTGAATGAAAAGCTGTCTTGAATTTTCAGTAGTTTACCACTGAGGGTATTATATAGCAAATGGGCTGAACTTGTCCATTTGTGGGAGAAACTGTTATCCTCAAAATCAAATTACTGTATTACTTCACAAGTTGTGAAAACTTTTAGAGGACTAATATGAAAATTATCCAAAGATGTCGGATGTGAGCTTTTGAAATCCCTCTCATCCCTTTTTCAGAACTAAAATTGGAGTTCTAGAGGCTTATGTATTTATTTCTAAAACTTATATTCTGTCCAGGTCAGGCCAGCTGTGCTGGGTGGATGAGACCAAAACCATAAATAATGAGAATAAACAATAACTAACAAACAACAATAAAAAAACAAAAACCATGCAAGCAATGTCCCACTTGAACTCATAAACCATCTGAAATGAACAGTTGAACATCAAAATAATTTAATTTTTTTTTTGTTTGCTCTATACTCTGTGGCTTTTTTTTTTTTTTTTGTCATTTTCCACTACAAATCATATGAAACTCATACAGTGATTATATCTACATTTTTTTTTTTAATTTTTAAACTGACCATTTTGGTAACTAAGTACTATTACATTTAAAACACAAAATGAGTTGGAATCATTAAACTATGCCATTTTCTGAACCAAATCTAATGAATATGTGTTTGGTTTACAGCACATACAGTTAAGTAATGGATCTTTGTAAAATCTAATAAAAAAAAAAATCATTAATTGATATTTTAAAAGTGACTGTGATTCCAATAAGACACTTGATGTGTTGGGTTGCGTGAACCCTTGAAGAGACTGATGCTTATCTACACTTTTAAAGGGGGGAGGTAGGGTGTGTAACTTCATCCCTTTTGTACAATTACAATATATAGAAGTTTGAATGTATTTATTTTTGCAGAAGAAGTTCGGTATCCCATAAGTGCTGTAAATCAGAATGTAATCAAAATATCATCTAATAGCGTAGAATGGTACATTTGAACATAGAACAATAATAATACCATTATCTATCTACTGTATCTATGTATCTTCTGGATGTAAAGAAGCTGAAATTTGCTACAGTGCTCCAATGTATTTCTCTTCATTGGGTCAGTGGTTTCCATCTCTTTTTCTGTTTAGGAAACCCATGCACATACTTACATGTCAACAGTGTCTTTGCAATATAATTATTGTTCAGACTTTACCCCTCAAGCATAAAAATATTAGCTTCTCATACTGATCATAGGGCAAAGAAGAGAGTATTGTACAGTATGTCTGGTATAATTGTAAGATCAAAAAATGGATGATAAAGTATTCCACAAAGTGAATCAGTATAATGTTGTTTTATTGATGTGTTTTTAGAAACTAGGTAAAAACTGAATTTGTAATTAATGTGTAAGGGTCCTGTTTACTAAAGATTTTGTCATATGCCAAGGTTCCTTAGTGTATAAGACCCAGAGGGAACAGGTACCTGTTTACAATTATGCCACTTTATTTTGCTTGTTTTTCTTTGGTTGAAGGAATAGATGGAAAATGGCAACAGTCATAATTAAGAACTGAGTGTGTTTTAAGTGGTAGGTCCCTGTCACACACCACAAATCCATTGTAAAAGTACAGTTACATGCAGAGCATCATGTAGAATATTTACCGTTCTGCGTTTGCTTTAAGATGGGGTATTTTTATAAATTGAATATTTCAGTAGGAATAAGGAGAACAAGGGGGTACAGCTCTACTCTGATCTGAAGGCAATGAGTGTTTATGGAGGCTGCATATTATCAGCATTTTCTCAGCACTTTCCTTGAAATGTTTTAAGGTAAATTGCACATCATTCAGAACCCTCCCAAATATTTGAGATCTCCCCTCCCTGCCTTTTATTAAGGCATTCTTTCATTCTGTTGATATGTCAAACATTTTAAACTTACCACTGGCATCTTTAAAAGCAGTCTTTTAGGGCCAGGCATCTTGAAGTAGTTGAAGACCAGCACTGTAATTTAAAAAAGGCACAACTCTGTGAAAAATAGTGCAATCTTACCTTGTGCAAATGAAGGTAGGACGAGCTGCTAATGAATGAAAAATGGACCGAAGAAAAAAAAAAGAGCCTGCATGAAGGGATTTATGAAGAAAACTGTGCCTCAGGAGAGGGAGATGGGGGATCAAGAAATGTCACCAGGCAAAATGTGATAAAGAACAACATGCAACTAATTTAAAAAGTTTTGAAAGATATTTAAACTAAGGGACTAAGGGGGGTTATTTTTCTAAGGATTTTATCATGTATAGGAACACTAAAATTAGGGGGAGGGGAGATGTCTGCGTGAAGTTAGGAGGCTGCAGCACCACTGCTAGCGATAATGTTTCAGACATTATCGCCGGCAGAAGCGCGGGGAATAGTGCCACTGTAAAAGATAGTGTTATTCCCTGCGATAGCCTGCGGCAGGCAAAATCGCACTGCCGTGGTGCGATTTGCTGCGGGCTATCACCCGCTACCCCCCGCCCCCTTTAGCACAGGCTTCATCATTCCACATGGAATGATGAATCCTGGCCTAAGATTGATCAGAGGTAAAAGTCAAGAGAAAATATTGCAGTAAAACTGTTTGGAACTGCTGCAGCTTTTTAAAGCACCTTTGATATTACTTAGCTGACAAATATTGTAGAAGTTTCCTTACACTATTGTCAAATTGATTTTCAGAATCTTTTATATCTTTTGTTACCTTCATTTTGATGTTTTATTGTATGTTTACTTTAGTATTTTAGATTGTATTAGCTTTTATTCATTTCATGATTGTATTAACTTTTTGTTCAAATTGCTGAGCAGACCTACAGTATATGGGGGGGAAAAGGTTGGGTGGTTATGGTACTGCAAGTAACCTACCTTTTCACTTCTTTGAGTGCCCAGGCAGAGAAGCAATGATGCGAAAACAAAGAACAAATAAAGTTCAAACCAGTAATCATACAGTTGATGAAGCAACTGGTTTGGAACATGGAACCAGAAGGCTACAACACTCCAGAAACCAATTTCAGTTTATTTCTTAATTGCATTTTCTTACATTCCATAAACCAAAGTGATGTACAAATCTGTATTAAACATAACTAAAATACAAATAAAGTACATAAAAATTAAACATTGCTCAGCAATTTAAATCAATTTAATAAAATCATGAAATGTATTAGCTTTTATTCAATCTAAAATACTACGAAAATACATAAAAATTAATTTTAAAACGTGTGGGCGTCATTGTGTGCATGCATGTAGACACACTGATTCTATAACATGCATGTGCCAACACGTGCATGTTATAAAATTCGATGCCACCATGCACATGCCTGCACCATTTTGTATCAGCACAAGTGCTAACCACGCGGAAGGGAGTACATTTTCTTAGAAGCGTGCAGCGACATGATAGGGCCTTTCCCCAGTTCCCTCCCAATCCACTCCTTTATTGGCACTCATGCGTATGCAAGGAAGTGTAAGAATTTATGTACATATCTCTTGGGCAGGTTCCGCCTCGTTTTAGAAGCTTTTTACTTGTGCGCGCAGTGGGAGATGTGCGCCGGCCTGACTTGTGTACGTATCTCTCTGTTTCGCAAAAGCAGGGCTTTTAAAATTCACCTTTAAGCATATAGAAAGCTGTCTATAAAAAATAAAAACCACGGATAAAACGGAAACTGAATTTATCTCTACTCTACATCCAAATCACCAAAAAATGAATACATCCTATTTTGTTTATATTGTAAGGTATAAACAGCCATAATGAATTCATAAATTATCATTATGGAACAAATTTTAAAAGGTGTGCACTGCCGTGCGCATGTTATAAAATCCAGGGTCAGCACACGCAAGGGGGTGCACAATTGTGCAACTTGCGTGCGCTGAGCCGCGCAGCCCTCCTCCGTTCCGTCGCAGGCTGCTCTGATTTGCGGCCTCAGAGGGAACTTTCCTTCCACCTCCCACGCCCCGCCCCTTTTTGCAAGCCCCGGGACATATGCACATCCCGGGGCTTGCGCGAGCCGCCGAGCCTATGCAAGATAGGCTCGGCACGCGCAGGGGCAGCTTGGGGCAGCTTTTCGTGGGTTACTCTCTCATCTACATGACTGTCAATCACTGTCCACCTTAATTGTTCTAATGTATGATTTTCCTCTATACAATGTTGCACGATTGGTGCTTTTATTGTGGACAGTGATTGACAGTCTTGTAGATAAGAGAGTGAGCCAAACTTTATTAAATCGCCGGGAACAAGCATGGATTTTTAAATTATGCACAGAACAACCCTTTGGACTAAACGAACAACTGGATTGGAGGTCTTTAACATAAAGCTCTGTGATTGGCAGCGAGAGTATTCCATGGGTTCTTTAAAAGGAAACAGGAAGGATACAGTGGAAGAGAACAGTTGGTCATTGTCGGGTGGAGGCTCTTTCAGCACTGATGAAGGAGAAACAGCGTTTTGATAAGAGAAAAATATTTCCTGAAGAAGGCATTTCATGCCGAAACTTGTACAAGTCGGAGGACATTGTAAGTAGGGATGTGAATCGGTACTGGACTCATTTCCGGTATCGAGTTCGGGTAAAAACCGAGGGAAATCTTCGTTCCTGCAATTCTTACCCGTTTTAATTGGCTGTGTCATGCCGAAAAAAACCCCAAAACACCCCGACCCTTTTAAATTTAATTCTTTCGCATTCCCTCCCCCCCTCAAAATTATTTTTAAAGTACCTGGTGGTCCAGCGGGGGTCCCATGAGCGATCTCCCGCTCTCGGGCTGTCCGCTGCCGCTAATCAAAATGGCGCCAATGGCCCTTTGCACTTAGCATGTGACAGGGTACCCGTGCCATTGGCCAGCCCCTGTTATATGGTAGCATAATGACAAAATTAAATTAGCTCTTGACATCAAAAGGATCTCATAGTTATGACAAGAAGGAAATATGGCAGTTTTAATGGGTGCAAAATTTAACAATCAAACTGCAAAGGAGCTTCACAATAAGACCCTCAGGTGTCTGACGTGTTTAAGCTAGAGAAACAGTGCTTGTTTCTCATTTAAAAAAATCTGTTTCCTCCATTTAGCAACTGGACCTGAAATCACAGGCCTTCATTAACTTAACACTGATAATTTCGCACCAGAGGGCAGGAAAGAATAATGTTGGCAGAGCACCAGGCTCATTTTGCCAACTATCATAGTGCCACCATGATATGTCTGGTCCATAGAGCTGGGAAAAAGTTCAGCCATACAGAAAAACTTTGCTTGTCTCCAAATTACACCCCACTAGGTATGGCCCCTGCCTCAGAATCCCCTTCGAAATATGCTATCTCTGCAGTATGTACAAAGACTTCATAACACACCAGAAGTTGCACATTGCATTCTAATGGTAGGTTCAGTTTATAAAGGCAGCCTTGGCATTTGAAGTGATATGTGCTCCATACTTAAACAAATAAAATATTTTCTGTAGATGCTGATTTAACAGAAAAGTATGCTGATTTATCAATATATATTTAAAAGGCTTGTGTTGGTCAGTCAGTCAGTCACACTGACATGTTTGACTGTAGCCACCAGGTGGCTCCTGAAACAGTAGAACAAGCATTGTGCAAAGACAATGGGGTGGATTTTAAAAGCCCTGCTTGCGTAAATCCACCAGGATTTATGCGAGCAGGGCCCTCGCGCGCCGGCGCGCCTATTTTGCATAGGCCGCGGGCACGCGCAGAGCCCCGGGACGCACTTAGGTCCCGGGTTTATTTTGAAGGGGGCATGTCGGGGGTGAGTCGGGGGCGGGGCCGGATGACGTGGCGTTTCAGGGGGGCGGGAATGGGGGCGTGACGCTGGCCTGGGGGCGTGGTCCAGGCCTCTGGACCAGCCCCCGGGTCGGATGACGGTGCGCGTAGATTTACGCCTGCTTCTTGCAGGCGTAAATCTAGGGAGAAAGGTAAGGGGAGGGTTTAGATAGGGCCGGGGGGGTGGGTTAGGTAAGGGAAGGTGAGGGGAGGGCGAAAGAACGTTCCCTCCGAGGCCGCTCCGAAATCGGAGCGGCCTCGGAGGGAACTCTTTAGTGTGTTAGAGAAGTCTAATATACTGTCGGTGTAATTCATAGAGAAGTTATCTAAATTTCTGTATTTTTTTGTTTATTAGTTAAAAAAAACATTTATCACGTTTACTTATTTATTTTATTTTTTTTTAATTTTAAATCAGTTATGAGCCAGAGAACCCAAGTAATGCCAGGCAGTTTTCGCTAGTAGTCAGTATAAGAGAAAAAGTATAATGTTAATTAGTACTATGTTTTGAATGGGCAAAACTTGGAAAAGGAAAGGAATACTCTTCAAAATATCCATTTTGGCTTAATAGTAATATGTGGGTGATTTAAAGTGCTTCAAATTATGTAAATTTAAAAAAAAATAAAATTAGTTGATCATTGTGAAATTAGTGACACTGATATTGTTTACTCAATCTGGGTTCTGTCAGGACCAGTTTAAGGATTCTAAGACATTGTGATTTATCCACACTTGTCATTCATTACATTTCTGACCCAATTGTTACATGCTTATTGGTCATTATATGAGTTATCGGACTATAAAACTACCTGCAACACACTTGCTGTCATTTTTTCTTTTTTTTTTAAATCTACCATATAATTTTAACTATAACATGAATGTAGTCTTGCCTTTAAAAATGGATTTATATTGTGTGAGGTCTTTAGGTTTACAAATGGGAAAGATAGCATGGGTAACTAGGCAACTATTTGGGTAAAATATTTGTTCAGAATTGTCCCCTGCCCTACCTCCATGTAGGTTGTTTCACGGGGGTGGAAGGAGTTCAGAGCCAGCAGTCAATGTGTGGGGATTTTGTTTGGAACTCCCTGCCTGTGACATAGCACAGCCTTTTCACCTGCTGTAATGCAGGTACCAAGTCCATGGGTACTGAAGTACCCACAGCACCCATATTATCCAAGGGAAACTTCATGGGGAATTTACCTTTGCAATTTGCTTGTAGGCCTACAAGATAGCTTCGGGAGTTTAAAAATTCTAGTCTAAAGTAGAAGCAAAACTACGGAACTGCTGTAAATAGGAAATATACTTCCTGGAGGAAATTGAAGGGAGCTGGAGAGTAAATAACTTCAAATATAGTTAACAAGCTATATTCTATTTCAAAAAAGGCTTTTTTCTTTTTAGTGTATGAGATCAAAAATCACCTTACATAAGATTCAGTGGACTAATCTAAGCAATCTCTCTCTAGCTAGATAATATTGAACCCTTTACAAATGGCTGAAAATTGTAAACTTGAGTCTGTCGGTTTTCATTGATTTGTATTTTTAAATGTGATGGTGCATTAACATGATGCTTTCCAGAGAGCTTGCTAACTGAAAAAATGAAGTCATGTAAACTGACACCTGGTTGAACTCTGGAATATACATGTATAGTATAAAATCAACGTGTTACCCTTCAGATGGGCATCTGAGTGGGCATGGACAAATCCGCTTTGCTTACTAATGCAGCATAGTTCATTAATAAGTGGAACTGCCAGAGATGAGCCATAAACTGGGTAATATGAGGGGCATGAAAGGTAGCAGTATATAGCAAGTGGAGTGCCTCAGGAGGCTATCCTGGGTGCTGTTCTGTCGAATATTTTCATTAGTGATATTGCAGAAGGGTTAGTAGGAAATTATTGTCCTTTTGCAGAGGATGCTAATATCTGCAACAGGACTCTGGATGGAGTAGTAATAGGAGTGATGTAAGAAATCTTGAAGAGTGGTCAGGAGATTGAAGGGATGAAATCATGTATTTAGGCGTACAACTCCTAGACAGCGGCACATGATGGGAGAGAGGTACTATAAGAAGGAGATTGCAGGCTTATCATATCTGATTACCTCAATGTTGCAAACTAGTTTGACTAGACAGTAGTGAAAGATGTTATCAGTAGAAATATCATTGATGAGATCTCATCTGGAGCATTGTATCTAGTACCGGAGGCCTTATCTCCAAAAGGCAGTCCAGGGATGTACTTCCAAAGTGGTGCAGGGTCTACACCAACAGCACTTTGAAATGAGACTTAAAGATGTCAACATGTACGCTACATGAGAGATGGAAGAGGGAACATAATAGAGACATTAAAGTACCTCAAAGTTGTAAACAAATGCATGAGAAGCAAGAACTTTTCAGTGAAACTTCTGTAACAGGGGTCATAATATAAAGCTCGGAGGGGTAATAGGGAAGTATTTCTTGATTCCCATGGATAAGCCTCTCAGTGGAGAAGAAAAACACTGGAAGAGAATTTAAGAAGGCATGGGAGAAGGTGAAGGCAAAGTCAAAAATCAATTAGTCTGTGGTTTTTGCAGCAGGAAGGGCAATTAAACATTATCTAGAAAGGATAAATAGGCAAACTGGAAGGACCTTATGGTGTTTCCATACTCTGTATTTCTGTTTGAGTGAAGCAAAACTGTCTTGTTTTCATACTTTCAGGAAAGAACATTGCCATTTCCTAGCATATAGCAGATGGACTCAGGAACAATGGGTATAGTGTGCTCATGATAGTAGTTGAAGATGGATCAGATTTCAATCTGACGTCAGCCCTCATACATATACCCCTGCAGGAAGCTGTGCTCTTCAGTATTTTCCATCTCCATAGCAGTTCGGGACTCTATACACGCTTGCACAGCGTTAGAGTATTCTAACCAAAGGAATCAAAAACAAAGAGGAAAACTTACCTCTACAGACGAGCCCCGCTCTCCTGTGGTGATACCTACGGGTACCTCCCCCAGTCGCGAATTCCTGACGTGATTTCTGTGATTCCCTTGGAGGTAGTCCTCGGTCCGGCAGCCGGTTCCCGGCGTGGAATTAGTCCCCGGCAACCAGTGTGGCTCAGAGGCAGTAGGTGCAACTTCGAGCGCAGCGGTGAAGGTACTTTTTCCCTCTCCTCCAATAGCCGGAGACCGCCTGGAACAATACCGGGAAACGTCGAGACAAGGTAAGGTAGAAAACTTCCTAAAAGTCTCCGGTCTCTGAGGCTTGAACAGCCACACAGATCGCCAGCCGCGCCAGTGCTACCTGGTTGATCAGCCCAGTCTGGGCTAGACCGTGATCTGATACGAGGGTCCCATGTGGAGACCCTCTGAGGTGGTCGCCATATTGCCCGCGTGGTCGCCGTCGCCAAATTCTCTTGATCGCTGCTCTGTCCGCCTATCTGATCTGTGCGCACAGAGGTGAGCAGTGTGCACAAAACCACTTGTGCGCACACCAGATTGTGCATAAGTGCCGTGCACACAGCAATGTACACGAGGGTGCCAGGCGCATAAGTAACCCCCATGCACCCGACATACACTCACAACTTCAGCACACCCGGAGGTTTCTGCATTCCTATGCGCACAAACCATGGCACTACCAGACAAGAAGCTCAAGGCTCAGGTCCTCTGCCCAGCATGCCACATTAGAGCTGTGCAGCATGAAGAGGCCACAGCACTGTGTCTACAGTGCGAGGAGGCTCTGGTGAACCAGCTCAAGGTGTCCCCCAGCCGGTACTGGGATCTGGATCCATCGACAGTACACCGGACCTCGCTACCCCCTGCAGGAGCCTCCTTCAAAGGGGCACCCCCGGGGATGCAGCGCCTCACAATTTAGACCCAGAATCTTTCTCCTGTGTAGAATTTTTCAAAGGCCTACATACCTTTGTCCACATGCAATCAGTGCCCCCATTGACACAACCACAGCCTCCCCCAGAGGACCCTAACATTACGGGACCCTCTAAACCCAGAGAATTGCCTCTCCTGCCCAAAAGCCCCAACACTGGGGACACGGACACCTCGGACGAGGATCAAGATTCCCTGGAGGAAGGGGAAATCCACCCAGCAACGGAACCTTACCGAACCATGAGGCGTTCTTTGCCAAAGATGAACTTTCAGACCTCATGGCGCACAGCCTGAAAGAGCTTACGATCCCAGGCACTTGTGCCACAGGGGAACCTAAGACGAACCCCCTCCTAGAGGGACTCTGTCAGGCCTCCCACCATTTCCCTTTGCTGCAAGCCGTTCAACAGCTGATTGACCTGGAATGGGAGGTCCCGGAGGTGACTTTCAAAGGGGGACGGACCCTGGCAGCCATATATCCTCTGGACCCCGCTGCCAAAGATCTGGCATTCCCCAAAGTGGATGCCAAGGTCTGCGCACTCTCAAGGGAGCGGCACTCAAGGATGCCTAGGACAGACTTCTGGAATCCATCCTTAAACAGTTATTCGATGTTTCAGCTATGTCTCACTACAGATCGTGGCCTGCTGTGCCGTGGTGACACGTGCTTGCTTATCAAAGACCTGGAACGCCACCACACCAGTCGAAGCACTAGAACCTGCAGTATCATTCCTCATGGATGTGACCTCTGACCTGGTGTGCACTGCAGCCAGAGGCATTTCGTCCATTGTGGCAGCCAGAAGACAACTCTGGCTCAGAAGCTGGTCAGCCGACGCGACGTCCAAGACAAGACTCATGAGAATGCCCTTTAAGGGGAGCCCTCCTGTTCAGAAGTGAACTGGAGAAGTTAGCCAACAAATGGGGCGAATCCCCAGTACCACGGCTACCGGAGGACAAGAACAAGAGAAGCCAGCGCCCCTACCCCCAGAACATCTAAGGGCAGGGGATCACAGCGCTTCCAACCGTCAGAAGTACATATCAAGCATCTCGCCCCGCAGTCAGGGGTCAGTCCTTTCGGAATAAACACATCAAAAGGGGAGCCGGTGCTGGTCCAGGCCCTAGCCACACCCCGCAATGAAGATCAGCTGACCCATCCACAGGAAGAAGCTATAGGGGGGCAGGCTTGCCCTATTCTACCAAAGATGGGTCGAGAGAACTTCGGACAAGTGGGTCCTAACCATCATTCGAGAGGGATATTATTTGGACTTCCACATCCCTCCGGACAAGTTTGTGAAATCTTCCTGCCACGACCCTTTCAAGAGGATGGCAGTGGAATCCACACTGACCAACTTGCTCAACTTAAAGGCCATAATGCCGGTGCCCATGCATCAACAAAATACTTGGCACTATTCTATCTATTTTATCATTCCCAAGAAAGAGGGTACGTTCTGGCCTATTCTGGACCTCAAGTCCATCAACCGCCACCTGAGGGTACCTCACTTCTGCATGGAAACCCTACACTCTGTCATAAGGGGGATACAGCTGTGAGAATTCCTTACATCCCTGGATCTGTCAGAAGCCTACCTGCACATCCCGGTCCATCACGAGCATCAGTGTTTCATACACTTCGCAATCCTGGACCACCACTACCAGATACAGGCACAACCCTTTGGGCTAGCCACAGCACCCCGAACGTTCACCAAAATCATGGTTGTAGTGGCGGCGACAGTGAGGAAAGAAGGAATCCTCGTACACCCATATTTTGGATGATTGGCTGATCAGGGCAAAATCCCCAGAGGAAAGTCATAAGGCGACCACCAGAATCAAAACTCTACTGGAGAACCTCGCATGGGTGGTCAACACCAACAAGAGCTGTCTGCAGCCCTCCCAATCTCTAGAATACCTGGGAGTCTGGTTCGACACCAGACAAGATCATTCTGACTCCTACAAGGAGATCAAAACTGATGAACCAATTGAAAAACCTGTTAAACAGTCTTCGCCCCAAGTGTGGGACTACCTCTAAGTCCTCTGTCTCATGACATCCACCCTGGAAGTGGTTCCATGGGCAAGAGCTCACATGCGAACCCCCCCCCCCCCCCCCCTACAGCATTCCTTACTGTCACGATGGAACCCGATGTCCCAGAACTATTCTGTTCACCTCCAGCTCCCGGGGGAAGTTCAAATCCAACTACAATGGTGGCTACAAGAAGACCATCTGAACAAGGGAGTAAGGCTATCCCCACCGACCTGGATCCTGCTCACCATGGATGCGAGCCTATTAGGGTGGGGAGCCCACTGCCAGGAGCTGACCGCCCAGGGGCAATGGGACAAGGAAGAGTCGGGATGGAACATCAACCGACAAAGCCCAGGCAGGCAGACTAGCCAGCCTATGGTTCAGTCACAGACTCCGGGGTGAATTGGTCAGTCATGTCAGACAACCCCACAACAGTTGCCTACATCAAAAGCCAAGGAGGAACCAGAAGCCAACAGGTGTCCCTGGAAATAGATCTAATGGTGTGGGCGGAAGCAAACCTACAAGGGATCTCAGCCTCCCACATCACGGGAAAAGACAACGTCACTGTGGATTACTTCAGCAGAGAAAGTCTAGACCCAGAGGAATGGAGGCTGTTGGCCACATCCTTCTAGTTGATAGTAAACCGCTGGGGAACCCAGCCATGGCCCTCCTGGCAACCTGGTCAAACGCCCAGGATCCCAACTTCTTCAGTCGCAGATGGGAACCACAATCCCAAGGGATTGATGCCCTCGTCCAGGCCTGGCCACGGGAAATCCTGCTATACGCCTTCCCACATGGCTGCTACTGGGTGGGATCATATGCAAGATAGAACACCACAGGGGACCAGAACTTCTAGTGGCCCCAGACTGGCCAAGAAGGCCGTGGTATGCAGACATGCGAAGACTACTGACAGGGAGCCCTCTCCCTCTGCCTCCACACAGGGATCTGCTCCAACAAGGCCTAATCCTCCACGAAGACCCAACTCTATTCTCTCTTACGGTCTGGCCATTCAGAGGACATGCCTGAAGAAGAGCAGATATTCGGGGGCGGTGATTGACACTCTACTCCGAGCATGCAAGTTTTCCACATCTTTAACCTACATACGAATATGGAGAATATTCGAAGCCTGGTGTGAAGACTGTGATATCCTCCCGCGGATGGTCAAAATTTTCATGATTCTGGAACTCCTGCAGAATGACATACAGAAGGGCCTGTCTCTCAACTCTATCAAGGTGCAGGTGGCTGCATTGGCCTGCTACAGAGCCAAGGTGGAGGGCGGCAGCCTAGCCTCTCACCCGGATGTTTCCCACTTTCTGAAAAGGGGTCAAACAGATCAGACCACCCCTAAAGTGGCCGATACCTTTATGGAATCTCAATCTAGTTCTAGACTTCCTAGCAGGAGCCTCCTTCAGACCCACCTGTGGTCTGTCCCTCCGACTACTAACATTAAAGACTGCATTTTTAGTGGTAGTCTGTTCAGCCCGTCGCATCTCCGAGCTTCAAGCACTGTCCTGTCGAGAACCTTCCTCAGGTTCACACCGGGATCCATACAGCTATGCACGGTCCCCTCCTTCCTCCCAAAAGAGGTTTTTCACTTACATCTAAACCAAACCATCTCGCTGCCATCTCCAGACAAGCATGAGGACTTGGAAGAATATTGCCGCCTTTGCCATCTTAACGTCGGCAGACTCTTTGTCTGATACCTGGAAAGGTCGTAATCCATATAAAAGACAGACCACCTATTTGTCCTTCACAGCAAGAAGAAACAAGGGGAAGCGGCCTCACAGGCAACCATAGCCCGCTGGATCAAAGAAGTTATCAGTGCAGCCTACGTAGAGGCAGGCAAGCCTCCACCTCTACAAGTCAAGGCCCATTCCACTAGAGCCCAGGCAGTGTCCTGGGCGGAAACAAAGATGCTGTCACCCGCCGAGATCTGTTGGGCGGTGACATGGTCCTCTATTCATATCTTCTCTAGGTTCTACCGCCTGGATGTTCAGGCTCAGGAGGATACAGCATTCACAAGGGCAGTACTAAGTGGGCCACGGGCAGCCTCCCACCCATTTCGGGAATAGCTTTTATACATCCCATTGGTCCTGAGTCCATCTGCTACATGCTAGGAAATGTAGAAATTACTTACCTGATAATTTCCTTTTCCTTAATGTAGATAGATGGACTCAGCATCCCCCTCATGGCTGCCGCCAAACATGGAAATCTCGGGTTACAATCCCCGAGAGCAAGACAAACACGGGTAAGCCAGCTTCCCTCTAATTAGGACACCCATACCTGCCGGGTGTCGGTGTTTCTTGGTTGAGTGCACTGGCGGTCTCCAGCTACATCCTCTTCAACCAGTTCAAGTTATTCAAGTTAATCAAGTTGTTCGGTAACACACACATCCACGATTGCTTTTCGAAGAGAATACTGAAGACCACAGCTTCCTGCAGGGGTATATGTACTAGGGCTGACATCAGATTGAAATCTGATCTGTCTCCAACTGCTATCAGGAGCACACTATACCTCTTGGTCATGAGTCCATCTGTCTACACTAAGGAAAACAAAATTGTCATGTAAGTAATTTCTCCATTTCTGTACAGATTTGGACCAGTAAAGGGGGCAATGTGTTAAGAAAGGAGGATGCTTAATCCGCAAGTTGTCAGACATTGTGGGGGTTAAAAATATTTATTAATTCAATATCTAAGCATTATAGTAGGAGTTCTTGTTTATATTTAGGGCTCAAAGCATTGCAAACTTTCCTAATGTATTTTAGTCTGTAATTAAGATATGCATGATATAGTCTAATAGATTTTTGTGAATGTGTAGTATAGGAGGTCAGATGTGACAGTCTTTGAGACACATTGGTAGAATTAACAGCTTTTTGGTTATTGCTTATTTGAATTTATGATAATGTGCACGAGGATAAAAATATTTTGCCCCATTTCTGAGTTGTGTTTAGTAGAGGCAGGAAAGGCAGATTATGCTAATTAGTTGTTGCATTCACATATTGTGTTTTACGGCATTCGTTCGAGCAGCTGTTCCCTTCTGTTTTAAAAATGTAAACAAAACAAATACAAAGCAGTTTAAGAAAAATGTTGAAAATATCTCAACACTTAACCACTCGCCTCCATCAAATAAATGGAGAAGTCACAGGATTTACCATGGAAAGTTTGAAATGGCCGTTGGGGTCTTATTGAAGCTATTTTGATTGTTGCATGATATTTTGTTTGCAGCCTTGATGTTGTAGGGGGGGGGAAAAATAAAAGCCTGCGGAGGCTGGAGCTCTGCTAGATCTGTTGCAGTTTTTACAGAAGCATCTGATTTCATTAGGCCGCTTCTAAGCATTTTGCTTTTCCTGGCGATGATCGGAGGATGACCTCTTGACGAATGAAGTCTGGAATACACTCGTTAAAAGGAAAGCAACTGCAGTAGTCATGCCAATGTTTGCGACCTCATTAAGGATTTTCTCTTGAAAGGACCATAAACAATGGCTTCCTTAAGCAGAGCAGGAACACAGTCCTACTTTTCTGCGTCTGGGCTGGTAAAGAGAGGTCATTCTATACTGGCAGACTGGGAACAGTGCTGAGACGTGCCTTTTACTGAAACAAGATACACACTGTACCAGCCTTATTGTAGGACCTTTATGCTGCTGTTCTATATGGTGTAAAAGCCAAACAAAAAAAATTGGAGCCCGTGGTTGAGAAGATTAGAAACATGAAGACATGGGGCTGGCACTGTGGATGCCATGGCTTAAAATACAGAAATTGCCAGGCGATGACTTACAGCTTTTGAGAGGAAAAACTAGTTTAAAGCTTGAAATTGAAAATGGAGAGAGAGAGAGAGATGTGCTCAGAGTTGCATTTTGTTTCTTCCAGTATGTTCACATATCCTTTCGATGCAAGCATTTGCTTATTACAGTATTTTGGGATAGATGAAAGTTCTTGCCTGCTTGAATATCTGAAGGGCACAGTTTTGAAAGTCATTCATTGTGACTATGCTCATAAAGGACCTTACTACAGTGGCATAGCAGCTATCCACATCAATAAATATATTTTATGGTAATTGCCAGAGAGCTTCAGCTCTCTAATCAATGCCTAATGCACTATGAAACACTCTTTTTGACAGTGTGCAACATTCCTGTCAGTTAAGTTTGAAACCATCAAACCATTTCTTTGCTCAAAGAGGTAACATTTTATGTTGCTACAAATGTATAAGAGCAATAATGACTCTTATTTAGTCTCCAGTTTTAGCTCCTTAGCTTAGGTCCTTACCTGTGATATATTCTGGTTTTATTGTTTTCTATTATGAATGGGATGATAACACCTATTCTGGGTACCCGTCTCTATTTCAAAGAGATGGGTACGATTTTGAAGTAAATAAACTTGCATCACTAGTGTTTAAAATAATTCCAAAATACAGGGTTCATTTAGAACAGAGTAGCATCAGCTCAAAGAATTTACAAAGATCATATTTTCAAAGCAATGCTATAGCTTATAAAGCTGAGAATAGTCCTGTATTTTCATGGTCAGGATAGCAGCATGGCCTTACCACTGGAAATCTGTGCCTCTCCTTTTCCATATAGAAAAGCAAATGCATAAAATTCTAAAGATATGAAAATGAACTGCTAGCGTAGTAATTCAGTAAGATTAATAAAATCTAGCTGAAAGAGCCCATCACAAAATAACAGGTGGACATGTCCCGCCTAACCCCTTCCCCGGCCAAATGTAGGGCATGGCCCTAACCTCAGTGTGCAGAGTGAGTGAGGAGGTGTCAGGCATGGATGGAGGGAGCTGTTAAGAGTTGGTAGGCACAGAGTGAGGGCTGTGCTACAATCATTATGCGCAGAGTGTTTTGATTTATTACATTTCATATCACGCCATTTGTAAAAACATCAGACTGGGTTACAATCAAATAAAATGCAGCTAACATGAACTTTTAACAATTAAAGTTCAGAAATAAACACAATCCATAATAAATAGAACAATAGATAACAGGAAATCTCCATCATTCATTCCTGTAAGATCAACTAATCAATCCTGACCATACCTTTTTGTAGAGTGAGTGCAGATAGGATATTTGTCTGGAGGGGAGGGAGCAGCATGCACTGGGAGAGTCAGTAGGTATGAAGTGAAGGCCATGCTGAGATTATTATGTGCAGAGCGAGTCTGGTGGAGTCAGTACATGTAGAGGAAGGGAACAGTATGCATATTGAGTAGGTGTGCAGTGAGGACTGAGCATGTTCACACAGCACCACTGAGCTAGAAAAACTCACTCAAACAAGCAATTGCATATTATATACAGGGGAGGCTTGCTAACTAGCTTCATCTATTTTATATATTTAAATCACTGATGGAAAAACAGGAGCATTTAATTGCAGCAAAGTGGATTCACCCATTTTGAGGCCAGAAATGAGGCTGAGGTGAATAATTAGGGCAGGCTGGTGAATAAATATTTGCTATTCAGTGCTGAAGCAGAGGCTGTGCAGGAGGCCAGGTAAAAGTAGATAGGGTGATAATGACTGTATAATGAAGTTTTGGTCCACTTTTCACAGAGTAATGGAATGCATTGCTGAAGCCTCAAATCCCTATGCATAAACCTGATTTATTCATTTTCAGAGATGCAGGGAAGCCACACTGTGCAGGCCATATCAGCACAGTCTTAAGGGCAAGGAGTCCAGAAATTAGTAGAATCTAAGGATCACGAAATGAAACGCCAGGGAGGGCGACTTAGAACCCATGTCAGAAAATATTTCTTCACAGAAAGGGTGGTCGATGCCTGGAAGCCCTTCTGGAGGAGGTGGTGAAGACAAAAACAGTAAAAGATTTCAAAGGGGCATGGGATAAACACTGTGGATACCTTAAGGCTAGAAGATGGGAATGAAGTAAAGAGATCATGGGGATAACTTACTGGTGTGGTGGTTACTACCCTTAACAAATAAGCCTTTAAGCTGTTGATGCAACTCCAACGTTGTTCTCTGCTTCAATTGCAAGATGTAACAGGGAGTTGGACTCGTACAGCAACCAGCAAGGGTCCTGACTTTAACAGTCTAGGGAAACTGATAATTTATAAAGGTGGCTTGTAGGGGTGTATATTCATTCCCTACAAATTGGGAACCCGCAACATATAGGGCCCTATTCGTTGTATTCATGGGGAAGCGAAACGTATTACGATTCCCCACGAATACAACAAATCTTCGCCAAATTATTCAGCCGCATAAATGAGCCAATTTAAACAAAACCCCCACCCTCCTGACCCCCCCAAGACTTAACAAAACTCCCTAGTGGTCCAGTGGGGGGTCTGGGAGCCATCCCCTGCACTCACACCCTCGGCTGCCGGTTTCAAAATGGCGCCAATAACCTTTGACCTACTATGTCACAGGGGCTACCGGTGCCATTGGTCAGCCCCTGTCACATGGCCATCTGCACGATCTAGTGCTCCTACCATGTGACAGGGGCTGACCAATGGCACCGGTAGCCCCTGTGACATAGGGCAAAGGCTATCTGCGCCATTTTGAATACTGGCATCCGACAGTCAGAGTGCAGGAGGTCACTCCTGGACACCTGATGGACTTTTGGCAAGTCTTGTGGGGGTCAGGACGGTCCCCCAAGACTTGCCAAAAGTCCCTGGTGGTCCAGCGGGGGTCCGAATGCAATGTATGGTGTCCCTCTGCACATCCCTAGTGGCTTGTATGTCCAGTAGTACTACCATAAGTTTGCTGGGCAGACTGGATGGACCATCTGATCCTTTTCTGCCTCATTTCTATGTTCCTATGTCAATATATCAGTTTCTACCTTGCATCCTTTGCATACTCTCTGAAACACTTATTTGCCTTAGCTTCATAATAATCAAAGGGAAAACCCAAACACTCGAATATGTGCCCTCCGCTCACACACATATACATGCACATTTATTACAGTCAGAGGACAAATTGCCAATACCTTAGCAAGCTATAGGGCACGAGAAACTGCTCTCATGCAAGGCTAGCATATGTCCAAATGTCAAAATCCCACTTTTTCTTAGCGTCCATTCACATGATTCCAGATCCAAGTGGGTTATGCACCTCTACCAGCAGATGGAGATGGAGTAAACTGACATCACAGTACATATACCACTGTAGTGACATCAGCCTGCCCGTATTCTCTGTCTCCAGCAGATGGAGGACATTCATCTCCCCACTGGGGATTGCTTCATTTTAAAGAAAAGGAGAATTAAGGAAATTCACCCCGCTCTCCTGCGGCAATACCAAATGGACCTTCCCACAGTTTGGAATTCCTGAGTTGATTTTCGTGGTCTCTCAGTGGCTTGGTCCGATAGCTGGTTTCAGCTGGCGTGGACTTAGTTGCTTGAGCAGCTGAAAGGCAGCAGGTGCAGGAAGCTGAGCTTGGCCGTGACAGCACATTCCCTCTCCCCTCACAGCTGGAGACAGTCTCTGTACTTAATCAGGTAAGGCTGAGCTCCGATTTAAGTTTAAAAAAAAATAATTATACAGAGACCTAGTAGGAAGTTTTTGCTGAGTAGGGCTTTCTCCTTCCCCCGATCTCTGTGCTCGGTGTGCTGGTCTAACGTTCAATACGTTCCATGGGAGGTTGAGGGACATGGTCAGCCTAGAGGGTTCAGCAGCCTCCTTAGGTTAGGCCCTGCTCTGAGGTTTTTCACTGTGCACAACGTGGTGGGCCACAGCAGCATTTTGCATGCTTTGTAAAGCTGCCCTCTACAGCAGTCTAGCTGTGCACCCAGGTTGTGTGCCCTGTTTTTAGATGTGCAGTTGGGCCTTGTAGTCTGTGCGTCTACATTAACGCCATAGTGGCTGCTTGCCTTCCTCTGTGCACAAGCAGTACTGTGCGCTTAAGCTTTTTTTGTGCGCCTAGGTATGTGATGCTTAAGTGTTGGATGCATAATTTTTGGGTGCCTAGGTTGAGTGCGCATATTAAAAAAAAAAAAAAATAAAATAAATAAATAAATATATATATATATCCTAGGTGTATGCCACCGCTCTGCACTCTGTCTGCCATAATGGTACCTGTACCTAAGAAGCCTAAGCATCTTTCTCTTTGCACTACTTGTGGCATCTCAGCCAGAAGTGCCCGCTAATTTGTGCCAGTGCTGTTTGGAGACTTGGGGAGAACTGTCTCCTTTGATTTCACTAAGACTGGTTCTTCCCAGCCGGATGTGGGTCTGAGTAAAGAAGACTCTGGTGGAGTGCCTGAATTCCCCTAACTGGTTCCTCAGTAGGGGAAGGAAGCTCAGTGAGTACCTCAAGTACTTCCTGGTAAGGATATTTCTACTTTTTCATGGGAAGAATTTTTCCAGGGATTGCAATCCTTTCTTCAGGCACAGTCCTCAGCCTTATCCAATGCTCCCAGAGCAGAGATGTAGGTAGGATCCTTGCCTGGATCTTCTGTCAAGTGCTGGAGTACTCCTAGAGTGGCAGCGGGACCTCCGGATAGAGATCCAAATGGCATGGATGATGACTCCGACCCTGATTCTTTTGAGGATGGTGAAATATCCCCCCCCCCCCTGCCCTGGATTAGAACCGTACAGAACTATGTTACAGTTCTTTCCTAGAGATGAACTGCCAGCTCTGATTTCCCAGACCTTGAAAATGCTTCGAGTTCCTGGGGCAGATTCGGTGTCTGAGCCAAAAAAAATTACATTTTGGTTTCCGTGCGTAAAGCCTCTTGTGTTTTTTCCCCATGATGGAGGCCATTCAAGATTTGATTGATGTTGCTTTGGGCACCCCAGAGACTAATTTCAAATGGGGTCTCTCTTGCTAGGCCCTGGCGGTTGGATGAGATGGAGTTTTGCACTGTTCCTCGACATGTTCATGCCACTTCCCGCAGAAGAAGCAGTCAGTGAAAGGTACATTGGCAAGGCTCCTCAGTCTGAGGGGCTGTGGTCCCAGTGCCCACATCTCAATAAAATATGGGGTGATATTCCATTTATTTCATTGTGCCATAGAAGGAGGGCTCTTTTTGTCCCATCCTGGACCTCAAAGGCATAAACTGTCATCTGTGAGTGGAGCATTTTTGAATGGAAACATCGTGCTCGGTGATAATGGCCGTGCAGTCGGGGGACTTTCTGACCTCTCTGGATCTGTCTGAGGCTTATCTCCACATTCCCATCTGATTAGACCATCAACGCTTCCTGCAGTTTACAGTTCTGGGATGCCAATTTAAGTTTCAGGTGCTGCCCTGTGGTCTGGCTACTGTTCCCAGAACCTTTTCCAAGGTATTGGTAGTAGTTGAGGCAGAGGAGAGAAGATGGAATCCTAGTACACCCGTATTTGGACAACTGGCTGATTTCACGCCAGGTTGCCGGAAGAGAGCTTCCTGGTGAGTTGCAAGGTGATTTTCCTGTTGCTGGAGTTCAGCTGGGTATTGAATCTGGCCAAAAGTAGTCTTTAGTCTGCTCGGTTGTTGGAATACCTCTGGGTTTGGTTGACATGAAGCTGGACAAGGTTTTCCTGCTGGAAACTTGAATTCAGAAGTTGCTGGTGCAGTTCACTCTGTTGATGAACAGTTTGCGCCCAACCGTGTGGTCTTACCTGCAGGTACTTGGCTTAATGGTGGAAACCCTGGAAGTGGTACCATGGGCAAGGGTGCATATGTGTCCTCTGCAGTGCTCCCTTCTATCTCTGTGGAACCCGCAATCTCAGAATGATTTGATTCTGCTCTACTTGCCGATGGAAGTCTCCTTCCAACTGCACTGGTGGCTGCAGGCGATTCGAGTAAGGAGGGGAGTTTCCCTAGCCCCACTAAACTGGCTAGTACTGATAATTGACACGAGTCTCCTTGGTTGGGGAGCCCATTGTCAGGAGCTAACAGCACAAAGATGCTGGAATGCAGAAGAGTCTTTCTGGAACATCAATCAGCTGTAAGCCAGGGTGGTCCGGTTGGCATGTTTACAGTTTTGGTGACAGGTTGCAAGTTTGATCCAAAATGTTGGACATGCAACAACTGTGGTTTACATCAGTTGGCAGGGAGGTACCAAGAGCAAACAAGTTTCACTGGAAATAGATCAACTTATGGAATGGGCAGAAGTGCATCTCCAGATTATCTCAGCCTTGCACATAGTCTGCCCTTACATTGTCTCTTCCTGCTATCTCAGCAGGGAGAGTCTGGATCCAGGAGAGTGGGCATTGTCAGACAAGGCATTTCAGCTGATTCTGGACCGCTGGGATCTTCCGTTTCTAGACCTCCTGGCGACTTCACAGAATGCGAAATTTCCACAATTCTTCAGCCACAAGAGAGATCCAAAGTATTGGGGGATTAATGCCCTAGTGCAGGAGTGGCCAGAAGACAAGTTACTGTATGCCTTTCCTCCATAGCCTATGTTGGTTTGGAGGATCGCGCGCCACAGAGGGATGGTGCTCTTGGTAGCTTCAGTCTAGCCCAGGTGACCATGATATGCGGATCTGAGGAAGCTCCTGGTGGATTCACCTCTTCCACTTCTGGTACACAGGACACTGTTGTGGCAGGGACCTGTTTTTCATGAAGATCTGGCTCAATTTTTTATTATGGTATGGCCCTTGAAAGGGCTTGCTTGCTGAAGCGGGGATAATCTGCAGCATTTATTTCCACCTTAATGAGAGCTAGAAAGTTCTCCACTTCCTTGGCCTATGTGCAGGTTGGAGAGTGTTTGAGAACTGGTATGAGGATCGAGGTACTCTTTCTTCCTTAGTCAAGATTCCGCTGATTTTGCAATTTTTGCATGATTACTTGAATAAAGGCTTGGCTCTCAGTTACTTGAAGATGCAAGCAGTGGCTCTTAGCTGTTTCAGGGGTCAGGTAAATGGTGGCTCCTTGTTGGCTCATCCTGATGTGGCCCATATTCTGAAAGGAGTGAAGCATCTTCATCCTCCCTTGTGATTTCCAGTGCCCTTTTGGAATCTTAATATGGTACTGGATTTCTTGGCAGTCCCTATGTTTAGGCCCTGAGGTTACTGACCTTGAAAATGATGTTCCTTGTGGCAGTTTGCTCTGTGTGTAGGGTTTCTGAACTCTAAGTCTTGTCTTGCCATGAGCCTTTCCTTCAAGTAACTCCAGGAGTGGTATATCTGTGTATTAAAGGTGGTTACTGAGTTTCACTTGAATCAGTCCACCTCCATAAGAACATGCCATACTGGGTCAGACCAAGGGTCCATCAAGCCCAGCATCCTGTTTCCAACAGTGGCCAATCCAGGCCATAAGAACCTGGCAAGTACCCAAACACTAAGTCTATTCCATGCTACTGTTGCTAGTAATAGCAGTGGCTATTTTCTAAGTCAACTTAATTAATAGCAGGTAATGGACTTCTCCTCCAAGAACTTATCCAATCCTTTTTTAAACCCAGCTACACTAACTGCACTAACCTGCTGTCTCTGAACAGAGGAGTATCGTCTGTTGCGACCCTTGGATGTCAAGAGACATATTGTCAGGTATCTGGAGATTTCTAAGCCTTTCCAGAAGTTAGATTCCTTGTTTTGTTTTTCGTGGTAGTACTAGACAGGGACAGCTGGCCTCGTAGGCTATGATTATTCACTGGATTAAGGACATGGTCACGGCTGCGTACATGGATGCAGGGAAGCCATTACCTAGGCAGATTAGGGCTCATTTCCCTAGGGTTCAAGCATTGTCATTGGCAGAAGTTAGATTGTTGTCGCTTGTCAACACTTGCTGAGCTGTGACTTGGTCCTCCTTTCACACCTTTTCCAGGTGCTATCATCTGGATGTGTAGGCTTGGGAGGATGTAGCCTTTGCACGTATGGTTTTGACTGGACCGCGGGCAGTCTCACGCCCTATTCGGGAGTAGCTTGGGTATATCCCACTTGTTCTGGATTCATCTGACTGGATGCTAAGAAATGAGAAAATTACTACTTTCCTCATAATTTTCTTTTATTTAGGACAGTGAGATGAATCCAGCTTCCCTCCCATGGCTGCCGAATGATTGCATTATGGTCCTTTTATGTGACTACGTGTTACGGGGATTACTGGTAAGTGTTAATCTAGTCCCTAGACTTTTATGTTTATACATTCTTGTCTGAGCTCAACTTTGCCTGTTGGAAGAATATTAAAATGGTTACTTGCTTTTAATCAAGAATTTTTCTAGTCTGTCCACAGTTGCTTTTGAAGACAATACTGCAGGGGTAAATGTACTGTGATGTCAGTTTGCTTCATCTCCATCTGCTGGTAGAGGCGCATAACCCACTTGTTCTGGATTCATCGGACTATCCTAAAGAAAAGGGAATTATCAGGTAAGTAGTAATTTCTTATTCCCATCTATATTATCTTTTTATTCTTCATCTTTCACATATAGCTACACTCTCCATGAAAGGGCTAGTACTCCCAAGACACTAGCTGCACAATCTTCCCTTAAACACACCATAAAATAAGAACATGCCATACTGGGTCAGACCAAGGATCCATCAAGCCCAGCATCCTGTTTCCAACAGTGGCCAATCCAGGCCATAAGAACCTGGCAAGTACCCAAATACTAAGTTTATTCCATGCTACTGTTGCTAGTAATAGCAGTGGTTATTTTCTAAGTCAACTTAATAGCAGGTAATGGACTTCTCCTGCAAGAATTTATCCAATCCTTTTTTAAACCAAGCTACACTAACTTCACTAACCACATCCTCTGGCAACAAATTCCAGAGTTTAATTGTGCGTTGAGTGAAAAAGAACTTTCTCTGATTAGTTTTAAATGTGCCACATGCTAACTTCATGGAGTGCCCCCTAGTCTTTCTATTATCCGAAAGAGTAAATAACTGTTTCACATTAACCTGTTCTAGACCTCTCATGATTTTAAACACCTCTGTCATATCTCCCCTCAGCCGTCTCTTCTCCAAGCTGAAAAGTCCTAACCTCTTTAGTCTTTCTTCAACCCCCTCTATTGCTGTCACGGCCTCACTATCTTGCAACTTCCTTTCATACAGGCTAGCAAGGCTAGTGGCATTGGCCGCTGGAGTTGCATCTGTTAGAGACGAGCTCCATCACTGCATTATTTATCCTGCATCCCCAGTAGTTATCCTATAATAGAGGGGGAGATGCCTTTGTCCACCTGACTGCTGTAAGAATTCAGCTAATTGTACATATTTGCTGGCATATAGTTTTCTAGGTTGGGATGCCTTGCACACCCCCTGACATCAGTGCTCTGAACAGGGATGCATATCTGTAGTTATGGAGGTAACTCTGCCATGTACATTTCCTCATTCTGTGGCTCCCCCCCCCCCCCCCCCCATCCCTGTTCCATGTATTTCTCTTAGTTCAATGTAAACCGATATGATGTACCCACAAATGTCGGTATAAAAAAGTTGTTAAATAAATAAAATATACATACAAAAGGATAACATCTGGAGGTCAAAGAGTAATTGTTGCTGTGCCTTTTTTCGTGTCATCTTTCAAACTAACTATTTAGATTCACCAAAGATCACGGGATGCTTTTCAGCAGGGCCGAGGCAGCACAAACTAATATGGTTCCTTTTAAAGGCTGGTAATGGTGGTGGTTCTGGGCACAGTATAAAAATGCAAGTATCACATGTTCATGTTAATTGCTTGACTGAGCATCAAGAATGACCACAGCACTGGCCAACACTCCTGCTAGTTCCAGTTGATGCCACGTTCCTACAGTTATTACCTTTATCTTCTTTTGCCAACTTCGGTAAGTCTGGCATCTCTCTGGCACCTTTTGTGGCCCAGAAGTGTAGGGTTTGCACACGTTGTTGTTGATGTGTCTATTATATACGATGGGATAGATTTTCAAATGATTTAACTGACTAAAACTGAGGTTTTTTTTAGCTGGTAAAATCAGCCTGTTTTGAAATCTGGCCCTATTAACTGGCTAATTTTGCCTGGTCAAATTCACAGACCATCTAAATTTACCTGGACAGGAACGGAATGGGTTCAGGATGTGCTTTTGAATATAGGAAGTTTGTGCAATATTCAACACTAACCATATAAATTTGACTGGACAAATATAGACACTGCAAAAGCAGGCCTGAATCTGTTTGGTTAGACCTCCTTGAGACCCTGTGTACTGATTCTCCTCCTTGCCTCCCTCCCAGCACCTGATCTGAAAACATGAGCAGCCCTCCCACCCCTAAAGTGATGATCCCCCACCAGGCAACGATTTCAAATCTGGAGGATTGCAGGAAAATATCATCCTGGGGGGGGAATTGTTGTTTTTCAAAACCAGCCTAAGAAATTATCTGTCTGACACGCTTGTGCACTTTTCTCTGTAGCATGTGCATCAACAGTTCCCAAAAGCAAGGCAAACTGACCCTTCAGAGGTAAAAAAAAATATCTCCAACTTAAATGTTCACATTATTCCTAAATAATAGAGCACACCCTGCTTCTATCCATGCAATAGATTGCCCCCCCCCCCCCAAAAAATAAATAAATTTTGGTTACATCTTGTATGTGTGTGCATGTGTATGTGTATATATGTTAAGCTTATATCTCCAGCGCTGCTTGCCTTAGAGCAACATGAATGTGCTGGAAGTGGGGCAGAGAGGGTCCCTTGCTCCCAGCAATCAAATATAAGGTATCTGTGGGGGGGGGGGGATCAGGAGGCTCGGGGTGGTGTTGCCTTCTTATACCATAAGGGGATTAACGCGTCCAACCCCCCTACCCCCCCCCCCCATCGTGAAACTAATTGCGCTTATCACATGCAAATGCATGTCGATGAGGCTATTAGCTATTCTCCCCAGATCCCAAAAAAAAGTGTGCTCAGCCCGCATATTTTAACACTCAGAAAATAACTCCAGCCCAGAGCAGGCGCGAATTTCTGAGCTGCCCAAAAAAGTGTACAGAAAAGCAGAAAATACTGCTTGTCTGTACATCCGCTAACTTAATGTCATGGCACTATTAAGTTGGAGGAAAAGAAAGGTTAAAAAAAACCAAAAGTGCTGGCGGTCAAGTTAGGAAAAGGGACGCTTAATTAATGAGCGTCCTTTTTCCTAACCCACTGACAGCTACCTCTCCTGGGTGCCTGCTGCCAGGGAGGTGCTAGGGGTGCACATTTGTCCTTGGCGCCTCCTTGGCAGTGCGATCCCTCATTTGAATATTCTATTGCACGTGCCCAGGAGAGGTGGCTGGGTGCGTGTTAGGAAAGCGGGTGTTCAACACTATGCACCCGCATAGCATTGTATTGGCCTGTTTGTTTCAGAGGGTGTTTTGGATGTCTTTTTCTGTCTGACACACACACTCAGACACGGACATGTCATCGTGGAGCCTTACACGAGCAGTGGCACATTCTCTCTGTCTCACAGAGAAAGAAACCAGCCCATACACACACACTCTGTGCTGCTTACACAGTGAGTGCCCCCGCTCCAGTGCTGCCACACCTTTATGTAAAGCTTTTGCCTGCTGCCAGCCCTTCCCCAGCCTGCAGTAGCCTTCTCCCTTTTCCAATACCACTCCTTTTTGGCACCCCCACGCTCCAGGAGTTTCACTGGTTTCAGAGATCAACTCAGCAGAGAGAAGCCTTCCCAACACTGCACAGGCACTCCCTCTTGGCTCACCCCATCCCTTTCTGAGACCGTAGCTTGTTTCCACTTCTCTATGGCCCCACCACCACGCCAGCCCATTTCCATTGACTGTGTGTTAGTGTCTGCTGCTCTTACGGTTTCGCAGTGTTTGCACTGCCTACTTACTTTTAGGGGGGGGGGTGCAAAAGTGATCTATACTGTTTCTCTTGGAGTTAATTTTTCTTCTCCTTTTATTTTAAGGCCTGGCTGAGACTGGGGTGAGCCGCAGGACCCAAAGCAGCACAGCTCCAGAATCCTGCTTTCCCCACACGGAACCAGTGCAGCCAGGGCTGGGGCAAATGTATTAGGTGCCGCAGGTGAACCTTGTAGCCATATACTACCCAGATCCTCCTTCCCCACACACAATTAAAATTATGCATTTATAACAGGTTTTCTATGTTCAAAAAGGACATTCAAATTATAGTCTTATGAGGTAAAAATATTACATACAACATGTACATCATATTTCTATGCACTGCTGTGGTGCCAACCAGAAAACCCTGCAAAAATATAAAAAAAATCACTTGGATTCAATATTGCATTAGGCCTATTATAACACATGTTGGGTGTGGGCTTGGCTCTCAAAAAGCCTCAGGAAAATGAATTGCAATTACAATATAATGAACCTCCAATATGAAAACAACACTAACTGCTAGCGCTTAAGCAATGACAGTCCTACCTATATATAGGCAGCACTGCCAATATTATACCAAATTCTAAAACACCAATATATTTCCTGTGAGGAAAACATAACAAACCAAACTGCTAGCGGCCCCTACTCAGAAACCACACACTAGCAGAATACCTCACCTTGGTCACACGTGCAAAACACAGATAGACCCTCACCACATACAAAATGGAGAGACCATAAAATAGAAATATAAAGAAAAAACTGAACTGGAAATCTCAACAAGCCAGACTCTGTATCATTGCTTAATGGGAAAAATAGAAACATCACCATTCTTCATAAAACATCAAACAATAAAATCAAGAAATAATCAATAATAGTAAAACCATATTAATTAAAAGAATGAGTTCATACATAACTCAGAAATTATCTAGCTAAATGAAAATTTGGCAACTTAATTTATTAACTGACTAGAGTTTAGCCAGATACATTAGGAGCATTCCTGGGGAGTAACTGGGAGGAGTTGAGTTAGCCAGCTAAGTACCTGATTCTCTAAGGGTTTTCTCCTTAGATACAAAATGGGAGAAAAGCCTTAATGAATCTGGCCCTAAGTTATCCTGTTAACTCTGATATTCAGTGCGGGATAACTTAGCCGGGTAAGTCTAGTCGTGCCAAAGAGCTGTCCTGAAGTTAGCCGGAAAAAGTTAGCTAACTTTAAGATATTCGGCTATATTCAGTAGTGCAGCTGCACTATTAAATATACCTCCAAACTTAGCTGGATAAGTTTATTCGGCTAACTTTACTATCCTGACAGTGATTTAAATATGGATCTTGCCAAACAGCTGCTGAATAGAACATCCAATAAAACCAATTTAAAATAAAAAAATATATATATATTTCCCAAACACCAATAAAATATTTTAAAATTGCAGACAAATTAGATAACACCCAGTAATTAAAATCAATAAGAATTAAAAAAAAAAATAATAATAATCCCTACCTTCTATACTCGGAAACTTTTAATTTCAGCATCCTGAGATCGTTGCGGATTAGTGGGGGTAGGAGAGCAGGTGCCCAAACTTTCTCTTCCCTCACACACACTCGCATGCTCTCACACTCGCACATGTGTGCATTCTCCCTTGCATATGCCAACACATATGTGCATACTCCCTTGCATAAGCTTTGCACGTGCTTTCATGCTTACTGACACACTCTCAGATATGCATGCACACACATGTTCATTAACTCACTCCCACTCTTTCTTTCTCTTCACCCCTGCTGCCTCTGAATATATTAAAACAATTTTTTTTTTTACTTCCATTGGTGGTCAGGACATGTCCAGGCAGGGCTACTTGTTGATAGTTGTAGTGCAGGAAGAGTTGGGCAGAAAGGCACCAATATAGGTTGAAGGTGGGTGGGATGAGTGTTTTTTTTGTCATGAACCCAGCATAAGAGCGAACGATGGCAGAGGTCAGTGAGTGAGAGGCCTTCAGCTGGTGGTGAGGCAGCAGTGGAAGGTCTGCTGGCTGCCTCCCACAGGCAGAAGCAGGGTTGGGGGGGGGGGGGGGGAGGGAGGAGCATTTTCCACCATTGTGGTGGTGATGAGGGGGAGTAGGAAGTAGCCCCTTAAAGCCTTGGTGATGCCATGGAAAAAGAAGAAGAAAAAGCGCAGCTGAAGTTAGCAGAGAGCCCCTGGGAAGACTCTGCCAGAAGAGCTGCCGCAGGGCCTGATGTTTATTACAGCAGCCCCGCAGGCAGGGAGCCAATGGGATCAGCACTAGTCATGTGGCTGGCCTGATTGGGCATGCTTTGATGAGCCAAAGCCCTGACTGGGCAATCCACCCCTGATTTAAAAAACAGACACCCCGAATGCTGAACACTTCATCCTGGCAGCAATGTTAGACATGAAGAGTCCCCTTACTCACAGTTCCTTCCTCTTGAATACTAATGCCCCACCTTCTCTCGTCTAAAATAACCCCCAGGAACCTTCAAAGTTAGCCCAGGTTCATTGGGCAGGAGGCCTTACAGTTTCCTCCTCTTTGCTTGACATCCAGAATTGCTCTGACAATATCTTTAGCTAGATTGAGCCACATTTTCAGCTGATTATGTTCAGTTGAAAATTTAGCTACAGATGTTTGTTTGGTTAAATTTAACTGGTTTTCTTTCCTGCTCAGTGGTGCTTTCAAAATTGATGACCCATGAATGAGTCTCTTTTATGGACTAATACTTTGGCACTTTCTGGACTGAGTCTACTAATGAATGTCCCTTTTATTTTTTTATTTTATTTTATTTTTTATGTTTTCTGGACCAACTTTTGAGATACCTGTTAGTACTAAAATCAGGGCAGGTCATCCTGCCTTCATGATATCACCTGGCAGAACTGGAAGGGGCAAGGCTTCTTTGATGGTTCATGGAGAGGACGCTTGGAATACCAGGGCCCAGAGAACCAGCTGTGGATGGTTTTAATTGAGTCATTGTCCATCCTGGAGTCTGGGGCGGTGTTTGGCATGGTAATGTGGCACCTGTCATCTTTGTGGATATCATTTCATCCATCTTTAACTCAGTGCCCTTTCTCTCCTTCTGTCACTTTTTAAACATTGAATCAAACAATTACCAACATGGGCCCTGAACTTTGGTGGTCGGTGAAAACAGATAAATGTGGGAGCTTGCTGGGCAGACTGGATGGGCCGATTTGGTCTTTTTCTGCCATCATTTCTATGTTTCTGTGTTTCGTCATTTCTATATTTTTCTATGCCTATGTCAGTGATCTGTGGCTTTGTTTCCTTTCTACGTTTTGGCTGCAGTTTCCTGTTGCCCCCACAAGTTAAGTTTGCTCCCAACCTATCTCTCTCTCTCTTCCATCACTTCTGCTCAAAACCAATATTCCCAGACCCCTGCTCACAGTGCCCTGCATCCCCATTCTCTCTCTTGGTCCCTCTCTGCATGCTACCTTTTGCCTTTCCCTGTATCCCGCATCTCTCCCTTCTCTACCCTTTCCCTGCCCAGGATGGCAGCCTCTGGGTCCTTTGTCTCCCTCTCTTCCATCTCCTACTGCAGCAGCTCTGGCACAGTCTTTTCCAACTAGAGCAATTTCAAGGAATCCTCATCAGGGCCAGATTCAGACATAGGCAACACATGCATGTGGCCAGGGCACCAGATTCTGAAGGTATCCAAGAACTGGGACTTCTGCTGCATCTTAAAGCCTCGTACTTTGCCTCCTGCAGGTGACAGCAGGCTGGCATGTACCGCCTCATGCAGCATGCATTTCTCTTCTGCTGTGGGACAGCCTTGATTGGCTGCAACCTGGAAGTGGCAGGACATGGCAGATCTGGGGGGAGCGGGGTTGCTCGGCCAGCTTCAATTGCTTTTTCTGTTTTCTTTATTTTCTTTACATTTATTTTCATCTCAACCTTTCCTTATTTATTCTTTCTCACATTTCCTCTCCCCCCTATGATTTTTAAGTTTCAGTCTTTTCTCTCAGCTTTTCCACTAGATTTTTCCTTTTGCTTCTCTTTATCCTAAGTATATATTCCCATTCCCCCTTTTCTCTCTCTCAAACACACACCTTACTATTCTCCTCACATGTTCACCCTTCCTCACCTCATATACAGGTCGATACGGTAAGACCGCGGGAGAGCGGACGAACGCCCACTCTCCCGGCGCGCGCACCAGCCCTTCGCTGGTGCGGGCGATTCAGTATTTAAATGAGGTGACGCGGGAAAAACGGGGAAAAGGAGGCGCTAGGGACACTAGCGCGTCCCTAGCGCCTCCTTTTGGCCTGGAGCGGCGGCTGTCAGCGGGTTTGACAGCCGACGCTCAATTTTGCCGGCGTCGGTTCTCGAGCCCGCTGACAGCCACGGGCTCGGAAACCGGACGCCGGCAAAATTGAGCGTCCGGTTTTCGGCCCGACAGCCGCGGGCCGAATTCAAATTTTTTACTTTTTTTTACTTTTGGGGACCTCCGACTTAATATTGCCATGATATTAAGTCGGAGGGTGCACAGAAAAGCAGTTTTTACTGCTTTTCTGTGCACTTTCCTGGTGCCGGAAGAAATTAGCGCTGACCTTTGGGTCGGCGCTAATTTCTTAGAGTAAAATGTGCGGCTTGGCTGCACATTTTACTTACTGGATCCCGCGCGCATACCTTATAGCGCCCTCAACATGCATTTGCATGTTGAGGGCGCTATTAGGTGCCGCGGGTGGGCCGCGTGTTTTCCTCCCCTTACTGAATAAGGGGTAAGGGAAAACACGCGTCCAGAGCAGGCTGACAGTGCGCTCCGACGGAGCACACTTTACTGTATCGACCTGATAGTTATATATGAAGTGCCATTGTCCATCAAGCCCAGCATTCTGTCTCCGACAGTGATCAATCTGGGTCACAAGTACTTATCATTACCCATTATTTGATTTGTTTGTATCTCACTCCCAGGGATAAGTGTTGGCTTTCTCATGCCTGCCTGGCAAATAAGTGTTTATGGACTTTTTCTTCAGGAATTCGGCCAGTCTTCTCTTGAAAACCTCTATATTAGCTACTTTGACCGCATCCTCTGGCAACAGATTCCATAGTTTGATTGTGTGCTAAGTGTTGGTTGCTATCTTCATGGAGTGTCCCTTACTCCTAGTATTGTTTGAAAGGGTAAATTAACGGTTCCCTTTTTTACCCGTTCCACCCCACTCATGATTTTATAAATTCCTATCATATCCTGTCTGTCATCTCTTTTCCAACTAAGGAGCCTTAATCTGATAGCTTTCCTCCATAAGTAAACTTTTCCAACTCCTTTATCATTTTTGTTACCCTTCTCTGCACCTGTTCGATGTCCGCTATGTCTTTTTTTTTTTTTTAAATGATGTGACTAGAGCTGCACACAATACTCAAGTTGTGGTCGCACCATGGATCCATACAAAGGCATTCTGATAGCCTTAGTTTTGTTCTCTATTCCTTTCCATTAATTCCTAACATTCTATTTGCCTTTTTGATCACTGCCACACACTGAGCCAAAACGTACAAGGTATTGTCCGAAAGGACTCTGAGGTCCTTTTCCTGGTTGGTGACTCCTAAACACAGAACTCGACACCATGTACTTGTAGCAGAGATTACTTTTCCTTATGTGCATTACATTCTACTTGTCCACATCAAATTGCATTTATCATTTAGAAGCTCAGTCTCCTAGTCTCACGAGGTCCTTCTGCAATTCTTCACAATCAGCTGCTGTTTTAATGCCTAGAAACAATTTTGTGTCGTCTGCAAATTTGGTCACCTCAATCGTTCCTTTCTCCAGATCATTTATGAATATGCTAAACAGCACAGGTCCCAATACAGATCCCTGTGACACACCATTAACAGCCTTCTCCATTTGGGAAAACTTACCCTTTTAGTCCTCCTCTGTTTCCTTGTTTATCTAGTTACCAAACCACAATAGGACACTGGCTCTGATCCTATAACCTCCCAATTTGCTGAATAGTCTCTCATGAGGAACTTTGTCATTTCCCTTCTGAAAATCCATATATACTATATTGATGAGCTCACCTAAAAATCTAATAAATTGGTAAGTCAAGATTTCTCTTTGCAAAAACATGTTGACTCTCCCCCATTAAAACATATTTAATTATATAGTCAGTAATTTTGATTTTAGGAATAGCTTTGCCCATTTTGCCCAGCACACATGTCAGGCTCACCAGTCTGTAGTTCCTTGGATCACCCCTGAACCCTTTTTAAAAATTGATGGCATATTGGCCAGCCTACAGTCTTCTGGTATAGTAGCTATTTTAAATGGTAGGTTGCAAATCGCCAAAAACAGATCTGCAATTTCATTTTTTTAGTTCCTTCATAACTATGGGATGAATGCCATCTGGTCCTGGTGATTTGTTGTTCTTTAGTCTGTCAATCTGAGTTATTACATCCTACAGTTCCATTTAGTCGCTCAGGATCATCACCATCAAAAAGTGTGTACGGTGTGGGTATGACCCAGACATCCTCCTCAGAGACAGAGGCAAAGAATTCATTTAATTTTTTCTGCTATTTCATTATCCCCTGACCACCCCTCTTAGCTCTGTCATCTAGTGGCCCAACTGACTCCCCCACAGGCTTCTTGTTTCGAATGTACTTGAAATTATTTGTATTACTTGTTTTAGCTTCTTCTCAAATTCTCTCAGCCTGCTGAATTCCTTTTTTACATTAAATTTTACAGTGCTTATGCTCTTCCCTATTTTCATCATTTGCATCTGCTTGCCATTTTTTTTAATTTTTTTAATAATAATGCCCTTTAGGCTTTAATTGCCTCTTTCATCTCATTATTTAACCAAGCTGGCAGTCATTTGGTTTTCCTTTTGACCTTTTATAATGTATGGAATACATTTTGTCTGGGCCACAAAGATGGTAATTTCAGTATTCATGCCTCCTGCAAGCTTTTTAACTGTATGGATTGTTCTTTTTAGTTTTATTCTAACAAATTTTCTCATTTAATCAAAGCCTCCATTTTTACAGTTAAATGCTATTGCAGTAGTTTTCCTTAGTATTTGCCCTCCAGTAACTGTCAAATTTTATTACATTATGATCACTGTTGCCAAGCGGATTCATCACCTTTATTTCTTGGGCTAGTTCCCTGCATTCTGCAGGGAACTAGATCTAATATAGTCCCCCCTCTCGTTTAGTTTCATGACAAATACTGCATGAAGCAGTCATTGATGGCATTTAGGAACTTTACCTCCCTTGCATGTCCCGATGTGACATTTACCCAATCAATACTCAGGTAATTGAAGTTTTCCCATTTTTATTGTGGTACTCATTTTACTAGCCAGTCTAATCTGTCAATATTTTGCAGTCTTTCCTCATCCTGGCTAGATGGCCAATAATATATTCCCACTGCTAAATTCTTCCCTTTAACTCTTGGAAAACGTTTATTCTGCTTGCCATCTATAACATATAGTGCCATTCCTCCACCACTTTTACCTGCCCTGTCTTGTCGATATAATTTGTACCTTCGTATCTGTCTCCCACGGGTTATCCTCCTTTCACTAGGTCTCTGAGATGCCAATTCTGTCTATATCTTCCCTTTGCACCATACATTCTAACTCTCCAGTCTTATTTTTTAGACTTCTGATATTTGCATACAGACAGTTTAAAGTAGTTTTGTTTTTCTGTTTTTATATGTACCCACGCACAACCTGCTTATCAGATGTTTCAGGCAGTTTGAGGTCATTTTTATCTGCATGATCTGTATTTAAATGTTTGGATTTTTTTTCCTGCTTTTACAGCCACCTTTTTATTGAGACATTCTTTCTTACTTGGTTTTCCAGAATCCCTTGAAGATACCTCTCTCCAAACAATGCACTACTTCTATCCTCCTCTTCCCACCATACATTCCTCAACTTTTTCCCATTCTCTTTTTCTTCATTTCTTCTTCATCTTATTGCCACAGCATTTTCTTCACCTTCTCCCTCTCCTCTTTAACTTATCTCCTACACCTCCTTCTCCTCTCTCATTTCTCACCATCTTGCCTTTCCTACCTTTTCCCTTTCCTCTTCATCTCTTCTTCCTCCTCCTTCTCCCCATTCCCCCAGCTCATCTTTCCAATTTATTTCCTCCTGTGCTCTTCTAACTTCTGTTCTTTCCTTCCTTCCCCCACTTTTCCATCATTTTGCTCTGCCCTTCCCTCCGCTTCCTATAAAGCTAGCAGCACAGGCTTTGAGGACTTGGAGCATGCTCAGTGCTGCCAGTCCCTGAAATCCTCCTCCAGTCTCCTCCTCCTCTATGCATTTCCACTTTGAAACAGGAAGTGCACAAGTAAAGGAAGGAGTGGGCTGCAGGGATCTGGCAGCATTGTGTATGCTTTGAGTCTTCACGGCCTGCACTGCTGACCCAGAAACTACTTCTGCCTGTCTGCCTGTAGCCCAATATTAAAATCAGTTCTCTCCAGCTCCTCGGCTTGCCTGGAGGATTTGCCTCTGTTCCCATGCGTGCTTCACCACTGTCGCAGGGGTGCCAGGTCACCAGCTCTTTCAGATTTGGGGGCTGCCAAGCAAGTGAACAGCTGGTGGAAAAGTTGCTGGTACTAGGTTAGTGCAGTTAGTATAGCTGTGTTTAAAAAAGGATTGGATACGTTCTTGGAGGAGAGAAGTCCATTACCTGCTATTAAGTTCACTTAGAGAATAGCCACTGCCATAGACTTAGTTTTTGGGTACTTGCCAGGTTCTTATGGCCTGGATTGGCCACTGTTGGAAACAGGATGCTGGGCTTAATGGACCCTTGGTCTGACCCAGTATGGCATTTTCTTATGTTCTTATGTATATATCACCTTTTTATGAGATGTATGAGTTACACAGGTTGCTATAAAATTACCCTCCCTCTGTCTTCTCTCTGCTGTGCAGTCTACATTGGCATTCTTTGTTCATTCTTTTTGTTTAACTGTTACACCTTATATCAATGTTTTTCTACTACTTCTCTTTTCCTCTAACTGCATAGAGAATGCAGCAGCCTCTCCAAAGGGTTGGTACCCTGTTGAACATGCATGCATTCCCTGGTGTTTGCTCTCACTGAGAAGATGGCCTCTATTAGAGGTGCAGTTTTTATGGGCTGCCTTCTTGGCACTTGCTTTCTCTGTGAGGCATCCAGAGTGACTTTTCTTATTTTCTCTTTCAGCATTGCTTGGATATGCTGTTTGCCACCTCCATGAGGTGGAGGATGTGCTTTCTGCCAGCGCGAGGTAGAGTAGGAGGCGGCCCTCCTGTCCGGAGGTAGAAAGAGGACTCTCCAGTCCTGTGCAAGCCTTCAAGCCTGCAGCCTTGGTCTTTTGGCTTTGCCAGGGGCTGAGGCAGAACATTAAAATATCTTTGTCTTTTTAAGTAAATATTGCTATTTTTGTTTGACATTTACTCTTCCTTGCAGTTTCTGTATGTGTGTATGAATGATGGGTGTGAATGCTTTTAAGAACATAAGAGCATTCGGCGACCAGAATTGAACACTGTATTCAAGATGTGGTCTCACCATGGAGCGATACAGAGGCATTATGACATTTTCCGTTTTATTCAAAATTCCCTTTCTAATAATTCCCAACATTCTGTTTGCTTATTTGACTGCTGCAGCACACTGAACCGATGATTTCAATGTGTTATTCACTATGATGCCTAGATCTTTCTTGGGTGGTAGCTCCTAATATGGAACCTAACATTCGGGCCAATTCAGTAAAATGCACGGGAGAGCCAGTGCTCCGAGGCGAGTGCCCACTCTCCCAACGCGCACCCAGGCCACTCTCCTGGGTGCGCGATTCTGTATGCAAATTTTAATTTCTGAGAGTTACATGTGCGGCTTGGCTGCACATTTTACTTTCTGTATCGTGCGGGACAAACTAATAGGCTCATCAACATGCATTTGCATGTTGAGGGCGCTATTAGTTTCGGGGGGGGGGGGGTGTTGGATGCGCATTTTCCATGCGCTATTATCCCTTACTGCAATACTAATAGCGCATGGAAAATGCGCGTCCAAACGGGGGCTAACGGTGTGCTCGGCCTGAGCGCACTGTACTGAATTGGCCTGATAGTGTAAATATAGCATGGGTCCCCTGCTTCCTGCTTGTGGGGGCATTTTTTCCTTTAGCAGTTCTAGACGAGAGTTCAGTCTTGCTCCTCGCTTGCTTCTGAGCCAGCAGCGCTCTGTAAAACCCTGTGAAACGATCAGGTTTTTTACCTTCTCTCTTACTGCCTTCATCTGAAGACTAAATCAGCCTGATATTCCTCATGCTTCCTACCTCTACCATAAACTAACTCCTGCAACACAAGAGACTCCCTTCCACCTTCTCCTGCCTCGTCTCGTTACCAAAGATCTTTGCCTAGGAGCTCACATTTGAAATGCAACAATTGTAAGTAGAATTTACCTGTACAATAAATAATTTCAAACTTTGTCTTGAGGACTGATTGGAGAGAAAGTTTAGCTGCCTGAATAGGAAAAAGCATGGATGTTTACCTGATTCAGAACAAAGGAGGATAACAAATGGGACAGTGCTATATCAAGGTACAAATTATATCGCAATGATAGGGAGGATCAACATGCTGGGGGTGTGGCACTTTATGTCCTGCAGGGTATAGAGTCCAACAGCATAAAGATCATACAAGAGACTAAATGCTCAGTAGAATCTATATGGGTAGAAATCCCATGTGTGTCAGGTAAGAGTATAGTGATAGGAGTATACTACTGTCCTCCTGGACAAATTGATCAGGCAGATGATGAAATGCTAAGAGAAATCAGGGAAGCTAACCAATTTGGCAGTGCAGTAATAATGGGAGATTTCAATTACCCAAATATTGACTGGGTAAATGTAACATCAGGACATGCTAGAGACATAAAGTTCCTGGATGTAATAAATGACTGCTTCATGGAGCAATTGGTTCAGGAACCAACAAGAGAGGGAGCTATTTTAGATTTAAATCTTAGTGGAACGCAGTATTTGGTGAGAGAGATAACTGTGGTGGGGCCACTTGGCAACAGTGATTATAACATTTTATAATCATATAAATAATATTATTATTATTTATTTTTTTCCAAGTTCTTTTTACCCTGTTCATTGTAAGACATTATTCTTTATACTGTCAATCTATTGTTGTAATGTAAACCAAAGTGATTAGTAACTTTGTTACCAGAACTTCGGTATATAAAACTGTTAAATAAATAAAAATAAATAAAATAACATGATCAAATTTAAACTAATAACTGGAAGGGGGACAATAAGTAAATCTGCAGCTCTAACACTAAACGTTCAAAAGGGAAACTTTGATAAAATGAGGAAAATAGTTGGGAAAAAAACTGAAAGGTGCAGCTGCAAAGGTTAAAAGTGTTCAACAGGCATGGACATTGTTTAAAAATACAATCCTAGAGGCACAGTCCAGATGTATTCCACACATTAAGAAAGGCAAAACAATTACCATCATGGTTAAAAGGTGAGGTGAAAGAGGATATTTTAGCCAAAAATCATCCTTCAAAAATTGGAAGAAGGATCCATTTGAAGAAAATAGGATAAGCATAAGCATTGTCAAGTTAAGTGTAAAACATTGATAAGACAGGCGAAGAGAGAATTTGAAATGAAGTTGGCCATAGAGGCAAAAACTCATAAATACTTTTTTAAATATATCCGAAGAAAGAAACCTGTGAGGGAGTTGGTTGGACCATTAGATGACCGAGGGTTTAAAGGGGCTCTTAGGGAAGATAAGGCCATTGCAGAAAGATTAAATGAATTATTTGCTTCCGTGTTTACTAATGAGGATGTTGGGGAGATACCAGTTCCGGAGATGGTTTTCAGGGGTGATGATTCAGACGAACTGAACAAAATCACTGTGAACCTGGAAGATGTAGTAGGCCAGATTGACAAACTAAAGAGTAGCAAATCACCTGGACCAGATGGTATGCATCCTAGGGTACTGAAGGAACTAAAAAATGAAATTTCTGATCTTTAGTTAAAATTTGTAACCTATCATTAAAATCATCCATTGTACCTGAAGACTGGAGGGTGGCCAATGTAACCCTGATATTTAAAAAAGACTCCAGGGGCGATCCGGGTAACTACAGACTAGTGAGCCTGACTTCAGTACCGGGAAAAATAGTGGAAACTATTCTCAAGATCAAAATTACAGAGCATATAGAAAGGCATGGTTTATTGGAACACAGTCAACACGGATTTACCCAAGGGAAATCTTGCCTCACAAATCTGCTTCATTTTTTTGAAGGGGTTAATAAACATGTGTATAAAGGTGAACCGGTATTTGTAGTGTATTTGGATTTTCAGAAGGCATTTGACAAATTCCTCATGAGAGGCTTCTAAGAAAACTAAAAATTCACGGGATAGGAGGCGATGTCCTTTCGTGGATTACAAACTGGTTAAAGGATAGGAAACAGAGAGTAGGATTAATTTTCTCAGTGGAAAAGGGTAAACAGTGGCGTAACTCAGGGATCTGTTCTTGGACCGGTGCTTTTTAATATTGGGCGGATTTTAAATGCCCTGCTCACGTAAATCCGGCCGGATTTACGCGAGCAGGGCCCTCGCGCGCCAGTGCGCCTATTTTGCATAGGCCACCGGTGCGCGCAGAGCTTTTTTTAAGGGGGCGTGTCGGGTGCGTTGCCAAATGACGTGGCGTTTCGGAGGTGGGCCCGGGGGCGTAGTTTCGTTCCGGGGGCATGACCGCGCCCTCTGGAACAGCCCCCGGGTCGGGTCTTGGCGCGCCAGCACCTGCTGGCGCGCGCGGATTTACATCTACCTCCGGCAGGCGTAAATCCATGGATAAAGGTAGGGGGGGGTTTAGATAGGGCCGGGGGGGGGGGGTGGGTTAGGTAGGGGAAGGGAGGGGAAGGGGAGGGGAGGGCGAAAGAAAGTTCCCTTCGGAGCGGCCTCGGAGGGAACGGAGGCAGGCTGCACGGCTCGGCGCGCGCAGGCTGCCCAAAATCGGCAGCCTTGCGTGCGCCGATCCCGGATTTTATAAGATACGCCCGGCTAAGAGCGTATCATAAAATCCAGCATACTTTTGTTTGCGCCTGGTGTGCCAACAAAAGTACGCGATTGCGCTATTTTTTAAAATCTACCCCTATGTGTATAAATGATCTGGAAAGGAATACGACGAGTGAGGTAATCAAATTTACGGATGATACAAAATTATTCAGAGTAGTTAAATCACAAGCGGATTATGATACATTATAGGAGGACCTTGAAAGACTGGAAGATTGGGCATCCAAATGGCAGATGAAGTTTAATGTGGACAAGTGCAAGGTGTTGCATATAGGGAAAAATAACCCTTGCTGTAGTTACACAATGTTAGGTTCCATATTAGGAGCTACCACCCAGGAAAAAGATCTAGGCATCATAGTGGATAATACTTTAAAATTGTCGGCTCAGTGTGCTGCAGCAGTCAAAAAAGCCAACAGAATGTTCAGAGTAGTTAAATCACAAGCAGATTGTGATAAATTGCAGGAAGACCTTGTGAGGCTGGAAAATTGGGCATCAAAATGGCAGGTGAAATGTAATGTGGACAAGTGTAAGGTGATGCATATAGGGAAAAATAACTCATGCTATAGTTACACAGTTAGGTTCTATATTAGATGCTACTACCCAAGAAAGAGATCTAGGCGTCATAGTGGATAACAAATTGAAATCATCAGTTCAGTGTGCTGCGGCAGTCAAAAAAGCAAACAGAATGTTGGGAATTATTAGAAAGGGAATGGTGAATAAAATGGAAAATGTCATAATGCCTCTATCGCTCCATGGTGAGACCGCACCTTGAATACTGTGTACAATTCTGGTCACCACATCTCAAAAAAGATATAATTGCGATGGAGAAGGTTCAGAGAAGGGCGACCATAATGATAAAGGGAATGGAACAGCTCCCCTATGAGGAAAGACTAAAGAGGTTAGGACTGTTCAGCTTGGAGAAGAGACGGCTGAGGAGGGATATGATAGAGGTGTTTAAAATCATGAGAGGTCTAGAACGGGTAGATGTGAATCGGTTATTTACTCTTTCGGATAGTAGAAAGACTAGGGGGCACTCCATGAAGTTAGCATGGGGCACATTTAAAACTAATCGGAGAAAGTTCTTTTTTACTCAACGCACAATTAAACTCTGGAATTTGTTGCCAGAAGATGTGGTTAGTGCAGCTAGTATTGCTGTGTTTAAAAAAGGATTGGATAAGTTCTTGGAGGAGAAGTCCATTACATGCTATTAATTAAGTTGACGTAGATAATAACCACCGCTATTACTAGCAACGATAACATGGAATAGACTTAGTTTTTGGGTACTTGCCAGGTTCTTATGGCCTGGAATGGCCACTGTTGGAAACAGGATGCTGGGCTTGATGGACCCTTGGTCTGACCCAGTATGGCATGTTCTTATGTCATAATGCCTCTGTATCACTCCATGGTGAGACTGCACCTTGAGTACTGTGTACAGTTCTGGTCACTGCTTCTCAGAAAAGATATAGTTGCACCGGAGAAGGTACAGAGAAGGGCAACCAAAATGATAAAGGGGATGGAACAGCTCCCCTATGAGGAAAGGCTATAGATTAGGGCTGTTCAGCTTGGAGAAGAGATTGCTGAGAGGGGATTTATTTATTTCACTTTTATATACCAGTATTAAAAAGAAAATTATCATATCGGTGTACAATTCTTTAAAAAAACTAAAAATTATTACAAACATTAATAAAAAGCATCTTAAAATCAGTTAAATTACACTATATATAAAAATAATATACCTAATATTGCCATTGTCATACAATCTCATACTACTACTAATAAAACAATAAAAAGGGGAGAAGAAAGACTCTTAGGGCCTCATTTTCCAATATCGCATTAAGGGGTGTTTCCCATGCAAATGAGGCTTTTTTCGTGCAGCAGGGAAACTTCGCGTGCCATGCTGTTTTCGCGATTTGTGAAACCATCTTCGTGGTGCACGATAAACCAACCAAAGAATCATCGCCACTGCACGAACAGCCTGTTTCATGAAAGGTTTATCGCGGGTCACGACATTTCCGGACAGCCTGTTTCACGAGAGAGAGAGAGAGAAAGAGAGAGAGTTGCTATAATGTCTACTCCCTAGACAGGTATTTGTATCCCTATGTGGGAGGCCCACCTAGTAACTCGAGCTGGGGATTAGGTATGAGTGTAGGGGGTTGGGGGCCGCTGTCACATTCAACATGAGACGTACAAACAGAACAGTGGTCTCTTGTGAAGATTTGATGGCCTTCGGAGTAAGGAAAGAGAACATTGCCCAAATCTCATCTTGGAGTGAGTTTCCTTACTCCGAAGGCCATCAAATCTTCACAAGAGACCACTGTTCTGTTTGTAAGGCTCATGTTGAATGTGACAGCGGCCCCCAACCCCCTACACTCATACCTAATCCCCAGCTCGAGTTACTAGGTGGGCCTCTCATAGGGATACAAATTGTTGTCTAGGGAGTAGACATTATAGCAAGTCTCTCTCTCTCTCTCTCTCTCTCTCTCTCTCCTAGCCTGCATGATAGTGAACCGCGATAAACCTTTACCGGCCTCTAGCACACAACATATCGCGAAGGAAAGGGTTGTAGCTATTGGCTGCGCTAACACTGCGGCTGTTTTGCCGCACACGATAACTCTTTCCTACTTTTCATATGCTCCGCCCCCTGAATACAAAATTTGCATTCGCAAATCGCGTTAATGGCTGTTAGCGCGATTTGCGGAATTATCTCCTGCGGTAACTCCTTGGAAAATGACCCCCTTAGTTAGTAAAGGCATGCTCAAACAACTAAGTTTTTAAATTCTTCTTAAATGTACTAGGTTGAGACTCCAGTCTTAGTTTGGTAGGTAAGCTGTTCCAAATTTTTGGACTGGCCAGTGACAGAGCTCGATCACGCACAAAATTAAGATGTGCAAGTTTCGTTGACGGAATTGATGATAAAGCTTTACCAGATGAACGCAGATTCCGTTGTGGGGTGTGAAAATGTAGGGCAGAATTTAACCATTCTATTTTGTCTTCATAAAGGGCTTTATGTATCATAGATAGACATTTGAACTGTATTCTATAAAAAAAAAACAGGGAGCCAATGAAGTTCACTAAGTACTGGCATAATGTGGTCTTGTTTTTTACTCCCGGTCAAGAGCCAGGCTCCTAAATTCTGCAGAAGCTGTAACGGACAAATTATTGAGAAGGGAATAGGGATGTGAATCGTTTTTCTGACGATTGAAAATATTTTCAAAGTCAGAAATCAGGGGCTCCCCGAAACAGATAGCAAAACCCCACAAAATTGTTTGTGGGGTTCTCTTATTGTTTTGGGGGAGGGCAGGAAAAACGGCACACAAAAACAAACCTTAAACCCACCCGACACCTCCCCCCTAAAATGTTTTAAAATTACCTGGTGGTCCAGTGGGGGTCCTGGGAGCGATCTCCTGCTCTCGGGCCGTCGGATGCCACTAATAAAAATGGCGCCAATGGCCCTTTGCCCTTACCATGTGACAGGGTATCCGTGCCATTGGCCGGACCCTGTCACATGGTAGGAGTAATGGATGGCCGGAGCCATCTTTAAAAATGGCACAGGCCATCCAGTGCTCCTACCATGTGACAGGGACCGGCCAATGGCACGGATACTCTGTCACATAGTAAGGGCAAAGGGCCATCAGCGCCATTTTTATTAGTGTCAGCCGATGGCCCGAGAGCAGGAGATCGCTCCCGGGACCCCCACTGGACCTCCAGGTAATTTTAAAATGTTTTTTGGGGGGTCAGGAGGTTGGGGGAAGCTAAGGGAGCTGTTTTAAAGGGTCGGGGTGGGTTTTTTTGTTTATCTGCTCGGGCACAGCTGATTTTAAAAAAAAAAAAAACCCGATCAGGTCGCACGAAAAAAAATTCACGATGTGAATCGGAATCGGAACCGATTCTGGTTCCAATTCACATCTCTAGAAGGGAAGACCCAACAATAATGCATTAGAATAGTCCAATTTCCCAAATATAAGAGCCTGAAGCACAGTCCTAAAATCATCTTTATACAGCAAATATTTTAGCCTTTTACCTTTAACTTATAAAAACCCTCCTTTGCAGTCTTACTAATGTACTTCTTAAAGCTGAATTCGGTATCCTAAATGAAACGCAAATCTCTAACCTCAAACAAATTTTTTTGTGATGAATTAAATAACTTGGTTTCAGCTATGATATGATAGAGGTCTTTAAAATCATGAGAGATCTTGAACCTGTAGATGTAAATCGGTTATTTACATTTTCGTATAATAGAAGGACTAGGGGGCACTCCATGAAGTTAGCAAGCAGCACATTTAAGACTAATCGTAGAAAATTCTTTTTCGCTCAATGCACAATTAAATTCTTTTTCGCTCAATGCACAATTAAGCTCTGGAATTTGTTGCCAGAGGATGGGGTTAGTGCAGTTAGTGTAGCTGGGTTAAAAAAAATAATTGAATAAGTTCTTGGAGGAGAAAGCCATTAACTGCTATTAATCAAGTTGACTTAAGGAATAGCCACTGCAATTAATTGCATCAGTAGCATGAGATCTTCTTGGTGTTTGGGTACTTGTCAGGTTCTTGGGGTCTGGTTTGACCTCTGTTGGAAACAGGATGCTGGGCTTGATGGACCCTTGGTCTGAGCCAGCATAACAATTTCTTATGTTCTTAAATTAAAAAAAAAAAAAAAGTAATACATTAATCCATAAAAATAAAACTATACTAACAGAATAAATATTTCAAATCAGCTGGTACAGAATTTCAGTTAATTGAAATATTTTTAAAAAGTGCTTAAAAACTAATAAAATATTTCAAAACAGACACCTCAAATAAAACCCAACAACTAAAACTTGTGAGAATAAAAAAAATTCCCTGCTCTCCATACCTAGGATCTTTTGATTTTCCAATTACCCTGAGTTTGTCATGTATTGGGGAAAGGGGTTCCACAAAGTTTATCCTTTCTTTCACAGACATACTTAGATATTTTCTCTCTCACATGCATTCACACAGGCTCTTATGCACACCTTCTCACTCAGAATTTCATGTATACCCTCTCTGACTTACACATGCACACAGGATCTCACTCTCTCTCACACTCACACATACGGTACACATATGTATGCATATAGGCTCTCCCACACACATGCACACAGGCACTTGCATCCTCCTCACACACACACTGGTACTCACATAGACTTTTATTTCCCTTCTCTCTTTCCCTCTCTGTCTCTTTCATCCACAATGAGATAATTTAGATATCTTGGAGCCTCAGTATATGCAAACTTATCTCATGCATATTCATTGTAGAAATCCTGAAACCCAACTAGCTTTGGGGTCCCTGGGACAGGTTTGGGAAGTCCTGCCTTAAGAAAAGCAAAAGTGCAAGTTCCAGTATATAGTGTGGTAAAGCCAAGACTGGATCACTGTCCTGATGACCTGGAGCCAGTTGGCAATCTTACATATGAGGCCAACTACTGTCTCCTCTAATATTGCCTTGCAGTGGGACTTTAAATCTCATTACGAACTTACCTGAAGTGCATAAGTAAATGTCCTATTCTGACTTTGCAGTTATGGCTCTACTTATAAAATTTGCTAGCGGTTGCCTCTCACTGCCTGTGCAACCAGTTACATTGTTCATAAGTTAGAAGGGTACAACAGTCAAATGAGTGAAAATGTGTTATGTAGATTATCAGGATGACTTTGTTTCCATCTCATTCCTATAATACTTCAAAGGTTAAACCATTTAAGAGCATCTTTTCATCCCTGTCTGAATCTTATAAATGTCCCGGCACCCACTGTTTGACATGAAATGGACCTCAGTCTCATATTAAAGGTCTGAGTCACACTGATCTATTTGTATCATTTTCTTTCATTTAAACCATGGGTTATATGCATTCGAAAAACCTCCCAAAAAACTGGCACAATGACATTGAACACATCCTATACATGAGGGTTTATATTTTTACTATGAGAATTTTAACTGTTCAGAAGATAAATGACCCATTAATATCCCCATACAATGCATATGGACTATGCACATTTATAGCACATACTGTGGACTATCGGAGCACTTTGAAGGATGTGTGGCATACGGACTGTGTGCATGGCTACACACAAGTGTTTCCGTACAGTTCAAAATAATAAACAGACAGCTCATCTCCTCCTCTAATTATGAGATTAATCACTGCTTTGCATGTGTTCACGTGAAAGACTTCATATTCTCTGCCAGTTTTTCTGGTGGATTTCTATAAAGGGCCCTAGCTATGATACAAACTTGGCTGGCATCCCGAGGGGCATGCACTGTTGCTATTGATCCCATTTACAAGTTCTACTAGTGCATAAGGACAGCATGAAGACAAGCCTGCTTCTTGTTTTTCATGAAGGAATGGCCATTAGTTTTAAATTAAAGGTTCATCTCTCTCGTGGCACTCGGTCTACCATTAATCTACTTAAGCAAAGGTTATGCTGTAAGCAATGTATCTGGCATGTGATTACAGCAGGTTCTAGTTTGTTATTGCCCCCTACCAGAAGACTTGGCACTGACGCATCGCTATCCTCTGGTTCCCTAAAACGAATGGTCTTAATAAAGAAACGTTTCAGGACTTCAGAATCCTGTTTCAGTTTCTCCTGCACGGCAGATCATCAGCCAGGGAACGGTATTTTTCAAGGTCTAAAGGACAAGAATTGACATGGGTAATCATGGCTATGCAGGCGGGAGCGTTTGCTGCGGACAGGACGTTCTTTCAGCAATTGACAGGCGATATTAGTTTCAGACAGTTGCGCAGAGGATCTATTGATATGCATGTGACACATATTTTATTTGCCAAGTCTAATCCTACTGACACCACGATTACTGGTGTTTCCGGCCTCTGCCCTGGAACACTTCCAGGCTTTTTTATGGTATCAAAATGACTCCTACAGTTCATTGAGCACCTAGCATAACACTACTGAATATGATTGGCGCGTTTGCATATATTTATTCAAAGAAAAAAAATCAGGCAGTTAAACTGCATAATTATGGGAAAACGAATCATAACAATAAAAGCCCATTTAAGTTAACAAGCTTTTTGATCAAAGGATAAATACAGGTTGGATAAATGAGGCTTTAGATGTAACTAATCTACATAAATAGGCTTTATTCTGATTAGAGGAGAGGAATATATTAAAATAATTTAAAGTATTAAAAATGCATTTAACTTTGGTAGTTTTATAACAAGCAGTTTTAGTTCAACTTATTTTATGAAGAGTTTCCTAGCAATAAAAACAGCACTTTTCCTTGCTGAGCTTCCTCTGTATCTATTTTCATAGTTAGCACCATTTTCTGCATTAAAAAAAAAGGAAAATAGAAAACGTAAACAAGCAACAGTGTTTTAATTCCATTTTGAACACATTGCATGTCCAAAAACATTCTACATTTTAAAAATGTGCACTGTTTTCTTGATGGATTATTTTAATTAAGGGAAAAAACATTGAAAGAAACATTCAAAGACTAATTTCGTGTTTGCTGTTTTTTATCAGCTGAAAGCAGCCTTTATAGTGTTTGAACACTGGTGCATTAAAAATCAATTTCTGCTCTGCAAAGCTCAGATTGTCCCTTGCTTTGTACATATATTCAGTGTTTGCTTAATGGTGAAAGTATGCTTGACAATTAAATTAAAATCAAGTGAAAACAAATATTGCATCCAAAAACTGAAGGGTGTTTTTTGTAACAATTGTCCAAGTGATATGTACATGCAGTTGTAATGAAGACCAAAGTTTGTAGATTGTAGGTGAATTTGAACTTGCTAAACATAGTTACATTATTTTGTATAGATTTTTTTTTCTGGGGGGCAATAACTTGTTTGCCAATATATTTTTAATGAACCGTTATTCAAACAGCATATTGATCAGCATCTTTATGTACCATATTTCTACCTAGATCTTTACTGATTGCTAAGCAACCACTTATGAATAATGTTGTTACAGATATTATTCAATAAAAATTGAACTGGAGCATGCTAGATTAGAGTTGGAATTGCCTTAAGTGCCAATATTTTAATTGTATAAAATAATAGAACAGCAGGCCATTTTGCTATCAGAATAATTTTTCTTAAAATAACAAAATGTTGTTTCCCACCAAAAATTCCAAACTCTACTGTCTAATCTTTCCAGAAATTAACCAAATGAGCATGAGCTTTATAGTCAGGGGAATGTGAACAAGTGGAGTGCATGCTCCCAGATTCTTGGGCTCCCATATTTACACAGTATTAAAATAAACTATATCAGAGCAGCCAGTGTGTTCGGCATCTGCTGAGATCATTTTGATAGGCAGCTATTTGATGCAGTTTGTGCTGGTTTGCATAAGACTTTTTTTTTGTAATTTTACAAGCAGATCTGCAGATCATAGAGGCAATGTTCCTTCCATCAGGAGCAAGATTATCTTTGCACTGCTGTAAAGTATTTAGTGTGTTCTCCACTGATGTCCTCTTGATTTCTGTAGCTCAAATGGCAGTACGAACACAATGACATTTTAGAGTGCTCCATAAAATAATGGCCTTAAAAGCCTTTGAAAAACAGCCTTAGAAAAGGGATCTCAAAAAAGATTTCAAAATCTAGGTCATACTTTAGATAGAATAAAATGAATCAGCTATAATCTGTCTCTAAAAAGAATATGTGCACTTTAAATAAGGACATTTTTAGTTAAAAATTCAATTCAACTATGTTGCTTTTTATGTGAAAATTAAATAACCTAGGGAGTCTATACAAGTAGGATTATGAGAGACATTTCCACTTTTGTAGTTGTCTATGAAACAAAGAATAAAAAATTAGACTCTGTCGCTAAATGTTACTGTGAATTCTAAGGATCATAGAATAGTGTAGTGATGCATGAGAGTATTGTGAGTGGGAGCATATTTATTTAGTGTTTCTTATATTTTGTAGATATCCATGTGTTTAAAGTGGAGTTCAAGGAATGCTCATAAAATACATATAACAAAACATAACAAGATCCTACACACTACAAATAAAGTAAAAACACATAAACCCACACTACCACAATATAGGGATTTAATAGTAGGCCAGATTTTAAAAGCCCTGCGCGCATAAATCCAACTGGATTTATGTGCACCGAGCTTATTTTGCATTGGCACGGTGACGCGTGCAAGCCCCGGGATGCGCGTATGTCCCGGGGCTTGAAAAAAGGGGCGGAGCATGGCGGTCATGGGCGTGGCCATAGTCCTCTGTAGGGCCTCTAGGCCGGAGGATTGCGTGCCAGAACTTGGCTGGCACGCGCAACCTACGCCTGCCCAGTGGCAGGCACAACTTCTTTAACAAAGGTGAGGGGGAGTTTTTAGGTAGGGCTGGGGGGCGGGTTATTGAGGGGAAGGTGGGGGGGCAGAGGGAACTGGGAAAGCAATCAGGGCTCCACTAGGGCTCGGCGTGCACAATTGTGCACCCCCTTGTGTGCGCCGACCCTGGATTTTATAACATGGCGCGCGGCTGTGCGCACATGTTATAAAATCAGGCGTAGATAGTGCGCGCCAGTTTGCGAGCACAAATCTATGCCCGCGCATAACTCTTAAAATCCGACCCAGTGTGTTTATTTTATTTTTTTAGCATATTGTTTTCCAGTTGCTGTTGCTTTGGATTTAACTAAAGATATTTGTACCTGTCTTGAAATCATCCCCAAGGGCAAGGATAATGTTGAGGATAATGTGTCAAATCCTACATAAGAAAAAAAGAACATAAGAAATTGCCATACTGGGTCAGACCAAGGGTCCATCAAGCCCAGCATCCTGTTTCCAACAGAGGCCAAACCAGGCCACAAGAACCTGGCAATTACCCAAACACTAAGAAGATCCCACGCTACTGATGCAATTAATAGCAGTGGCTATTCCCTTAGTAAACTTGATTAATAGCCATTAATGGACTTCTCCTCCAAGAACTTATCCAAACCTGTTTTGAACCCAGCTACACTAACTGCACTAACCACATCCTCTGGCAACAAATTCCAGAGCTTTAAGGTCTATCAAGCCCAGTATTCGGTTTCCAACAGTAGCCAATCCAAGTCACAAGTACCTGGCAAGTACCCAAACATTAAATACATCTTAAGCTACTATTGCTTATTAATTAATAGCTTATGGATTTTTCTTCTAGGAACTTATCCAAACCTTTTTTAACGTAGTTACACTAACTGCTGTAACTATATCCTCTGGCAATGAATTCCAGAGCTTAACTATGCACTGAGTAAAAAAGAATTTTCTTTGATTTGTTTTGAATGAGCTACTTGCTAACTTAATGGAATGCTCCCCCCCCCCCACCTCAGTTCGTCTATTATCTGAGAGAGTAAATAATCAATTTACATTAAACTTTCATGATTTTGTAGACCTCTATCTTATCTCCCGTCATTTGTTTCTTCTCCAAACTGAACTATCCTAACTTCCTTAGCCTTTCCTCATAGGGCAGCCAGTCCATACCCCTTATTTTGGTCGCCCTTCTTTGCACTTTCATGAGTGCAACTAAGGGCCTAATTTTCTAAAGTATCGCAGGCCTGCGATACTTTCGAAGATGAGGGGCTGGGGACCGAAACGGGGGGCAGGCCTGCACTAGCCGGCAGCGATCGCACCATTGCGGTGCGATCGCTGCCGGTTTCGCACCCAATAGGGCCACCATAGGAGGTGTAGCTATTGGGAGCGAAATAGGCAGCGAAAAGGCACCTACCTTTTCGCTGTCCGTGGCGTCGGCGCAGAGTCGGCCCCGGTGACGCCCCGACTCCTCCTTTTCTGGGGCCGACTCCGCCCCGACTGCACCCCCATCCTGGTATCGCACGCGATAAGGGACTTTTCGCGTGCGAAAGGTCCCTTATCACGTGCGAGCGGCTTGGAAAATGAGGACCTATATCTTTTTTGAGATGAGGTGACCAGAATTGCACATACTATTCAAGATGCGGGCTCACCAGGCATTATGACTTCCATCATTTTATTTGCCATTCCCTTCCTAATAATTTCTAATGTTCACTTTGCTTCTTTGATCACCACAGAATATTGAGCCGACAATTTCAATAAATTATCCACTAGATCTCTTTCCTGGGCAGTAACTCCTAAGATAGGACCTAACATTGTGTAACTATAGCCAGGGTTATTTTTCTCTATATGCATCACTTTGCACTTGTCCATGTTAAATTTCATTTGCCTTTTGGAAGACCAAGTTTCCAGTCTTGCAAGGTCCTCCTGCAATTTATCACAATCCACTTGAGATTTAACTGCTCTGCATAATTTTGTGTCATCCACAAATTTGATCACCTCGCTTGTCGTGCTGCTTTCCAGATAATTTATAAATATTAAAAAGCACTGGTCCAAGTACAGATCCCTGAGGCACTCTACTGTTTTACTTTTTTCCACCGTGAAAACACACCATTTAATCCTACTCTCTATTTCCTGTCTTTTAACCAGCTTGCAATAAAAAAAAGGCATGGCTTCCTATCCCGTGACTTTTTAGTTTTTCTTAGAAGCCTTTCATGTGGGACTTTGTTGAATGCCTTCTTAAAATCCAAATACACTACATCTACTGCTTCACCTTTGTCTACATGTTTATTCACCCCTTCAAAAAATGCAGTTTTGTGAGGCAAGACTTTCCTTGGGTAAATCTGTGCTGGTTATGTCCCATTAAACTATGTCTGTCTAAATGTTTTTGATTTTATTCTTTATAACAGTTTCCATGACTTTTTCCCAGCACGGAAGTCAGCCTCACCAGTCTATAGTTTCCCAGATCTCCCCTGGAGCCCTTTTTAAATATTGGGGTTACATTGGCTATCTTACAATCTTCAGATACAACCAATAATCTTAATGATAGGTTACAAATTAACTGAAATAGGACTGCAATTTCATTTTTTAGTTCTTTCAGAACCCTGGGGTATATACCATTCAGTCCAGGTGATTTACTACTCTTCTTCAGTATGTCAGTCTGGCTTACTACATCTTCCAGGTTCACAATGATTTGGTTCAGTTCATCTGAATCATCACCCTTAAAAAATGTCTCCAGAACGGGTATCTCCTCAAAATCTTCTTCAGTAAACACTGAAGCAAAGAATTGGTTTAACTTTTTTTGCGATGGCCTTGTCTTCCCTAAGTGCCCATTTAACTCCTCTATCATCTAATGGTCCAACAGACTCCCTTGCAGGCTTTGGATATATTTTAAAAGGTTTTTATTATAGGTTTTTGCCTCATTGGCCAACTTTTCAAATTCTCTCTTAGCCTGTCTTATCAATGTCTTATATTTAGCTTGCCAATGCTTATGCTTTATGCTATTTTCTTCTGATGGATCCTTCTTACATTTTTTGAATGAAGATCTTTTGGCTAAAATGCCCTCTTTCACCTTACTTTTTATCCATGCTGGCAATAGTTTGACCTTTGTTCCAATTTTCTTAATGCGTGAAATATATCTGGACTGCACTTCTAAGATTGTATTTTATTTTTTATTTTTTTTAAACAATGTCCATGCCTATTGCACACTTTTTACCTTTGTATCTGCACCTTTCAGTTTATTTTTTTTAACAATTTTTCTCATTTTGTCAGAGTTTCCCTTTTTTTAAAATTTAGTGCTAGAGCCATGGATTTACTCATTGTCCCCCTTCCAGTCATTAATTCAAATTTGATCATATTCTGATCACTATTGCCATGTGGCCCCCACCACAGTTACCTCTTTCACCAAAGCCTGCAGTCCACTGAGAATTAGATCTAAAATTACCCTCTCTCTCGTCCGTTCCTGAACCAATTGCTCTATCAGATTGTCATTTATTCCATCCAGGAACTTTTGGGGAGATTTAAAAAAGCTGGCACGTGTAGATAATGGGAGATAGATTCATGGCTGGATCGCGTGCGCGCCACATGCATTTTCAAAGCAGGCCGGCCACACGTGTATCTCCTGGTACCAGCTCCAGCCAAAAGGAGCGGGCCAGGAGCGGGCCAGGAGCGGGGTCCAGCTGGGACAGCACCATTAGGATTTGGGGGGGGGGGGGGGGTTACATACACAGTCAGAAATTCTTCAGTGATATCACATTTGCAGTTAATTCCTCTATCATTTGAATCAATGAAAGGTACAACAAGAGGAGTTGATGTGCAAAATACAGTCTCTAGAGACTAAGGCCTGGATTTATCAAAATGCACTAGATATCACATGTGATAGGAAAAGGGGTGTATTTTATGGTAATAGGCAGTTTATCACAATTTGCACTAATACCTATGTGAAGCACTAAGTTACTGCAAATTGTGATATCGCATAGTGTGAAAAAGTTAAGTGCCAGAACTGTTATGTTTCCTACATACAACCACTGGGGAGACTATGTTTATTAGGTCTAAGCTACTGGAGAGCCAGCTGAGGTGACAGGGCCCTTCTACAACCATGGTTGGGGGGGGGGGGGGATGGAGAGAGAAAGAGAGACTAGCCATAATGCCCTCATCCTAGGTAGGTATTTATATCTCTATAGGAGGCCCACCTAGTAACTTGAGGTGAGGTTTAGGTATTAGTGTAGGGGTTAGGGGCCACTTTGACATTCAACATGAGACATATGAACAGAACAGTGCTGAAGACATCATGACCTTCGGAGTGAGGAAACTCACCCAAAGATGAGATTTGTGCAATGTTCTCTCAACCTAGCTTGATGTTACCCAGGTAGAGAGTTCATCAAGCTAGGTTGAGAGAACATTGCACAAATCTCATCTTTGGGTGAGTTTCCTCACTCCAAAGGTCATGATGTCTTCAGCACTGTTCTGTTCATATGTCTCATGTTGAATGTCAAAGTGGCCCCTAACCCCTACACTAATACCTAAACCTCACCTCAAGTTACTAGGTGGGCCTCCTATAGAGATATAAATACCTACCTAGGATGAGGGCATTATGGCTAGTCTCTCTTTCTCTCTCCACCCCCCTTCCCCCCAACCATGGTTGTCTGATAGCTAAGCTGGCTCCTGGAGCTAAAAACAGCATCTGTGAAAAAAATCACAAAGTGTGATAAAGCCCTATCCCATGGCTTAACACTAATGAAAAAAGTGTAGTTAAAATACACATTAAAGCCATGCAATATGGCTTCACAAAATTGTTAACCCAGCCCACTCAGTTACAAATCACACTGCAAACTCCTCCTTTTTCTGATTTGCATCGCACCATGCAATAAGGCATTTTCGCATGCATTAAAGGGGCTTAATGCATGCAAAAATGTCTTATAGCAATTTGATAAATGACCCTGAATGTATGTAACACCCACCCTGAGTTGAGTTGAATGTGCCTGTCTACAGTGCTACTTAATATATAGAGTCCTATTCACCCTATTAAAATTTGTGCTCTTTCTCTCTCTCTCTCTCATGTGTTGTGATATTTGTCTATGCGATGCAGTAAGTCTATATTTTTCCTAACCAATCCTTTTTTTTTTTTTTTTTGTCACGGGCGCTATTTCTGCTACATTTATAGCATTTTGATGAATCTAGGGGAATGCTTTATGCCCCAAGTGCATTACCCTACAGTTGTCCACATTAAGGACCAGATGTACTAATGTTTTGTTCTCCCAGAGAGAAAATATGTAGATACACTATAGTGCCTTTAGTGCTGAATCTCATATGCCACTTACATACTTTAGTTAAATAAGTAGATATGTCCTTCTGTAAAATTCCAGCTTATAGGTTTTTTTTGGAATTTTAATTTACAAGGTTCTAAATCCACCAGGAGCTTAAAGCTATCAGCAGCATTAACTTCTTTTTAGGTACCAGTAGTTGTAGAAATATAGGGGTAGATTTAAAAAAAAAAAAAAAAATACATGCGCATGTCCCTGTGCACGCGCTACCCAACGCACATACATGGACGCGCAATTGTATAACATCTGTGCGCATGTAATAAAATTGGCGGTACAGTTTAGCAAAATTTGCGTGGCGACGTATCGTGGCCTTCCCCAGTTCCCTATCCCCCTACCTCAGCTTCCCTACCTTTCCCCTCTCCTCCCCACCCCCTAAATGCGAGGGTTTTGTTTTTTTTTTTAACCTTGTTTCAGCAACTTACTTCAGCTCCTGAGCTCAAGTAAGTTGCATGTGCTGGGAGCCAGGTCTATAAACAGCGAACAATGGTGTTGGCCCGGCCCGCCCTGGCCTGCCCTTGTCAGGAAGGCCCGCACTTATGCACGTACTGGCCTTTACGCATGCGGCCGGGCCTTTTTGCTAATAGGCTCGGCGCACGCAAGGCCTGGCCACGCACGTAAAGCCCGGATTTTAGGCGTGCAGCCTATTTAAAATCTACCCTATAGTGGGTTTCATAGTCTTCGGAGTCCCAAAACTATATAAATGGCTGCTGCCACAGTTACCAACAGTAACAGGAAGCTGGTGTTGCTGTCATTGAGCTCCAAGTTTTGCATAATAAAAAAAATCTAAAATGTTATTGATTTCTGCTGTGTAGTTTCAGTATAAATGTTGGATGTAATCAGGAAAAATAGCAAGATTGTGTATACATTCCTTTCATATCACTGGTAAAAACGAATTACAGAGCATATTGAAAGATCAGTGGTAGGGTAAAGAAATGGGGCAACTAGGTTTTGGTTTAGGATCATAAATTGCTTATCCACCTACAGTGTCAGAGGTCAAAAAGGGGACAATGGCAAAGATGACTGCTTTGTGAAGCTCCCAGTGAAACTTAGCAACATTAGGACTTTGATACATTCTCAGCTGTAGTAGAAAGTAGTTAGATGAAGGGGGTTAAGGGGTAGGGATCGGTTTGTTTAATATTGTTAGAATGAAAGCTAAATTTACTAGCTAATAGCATAAAGGATAAGGAATGACCTTCTGCTGGTGGTCAAACTTACATGACTGAGATGTGGGAGATACTAATGGAGAAGGTGGTGGTAAGGACAAAGAATTGTAATGATCAGAAGTAAAGTAGTGCTAGCAACTGGGTAGACTGGATCCAAATTATCCTTTTCATATTGATACATATGTTTTTTCACATATAGGAGGTCATTTTCAAAGGAGTTACATACATAAATACAATCATAGCAATTTTCAGAAGCCTATTTACCCTTAAATGCACTTAACATGGGTTAAACCTATTGACAAATAACATATTGTAACCATTTTTGAAAGCCCACTTACATACATAGACAGTAAACGTTCAAACTGGCGTGCATGCGCACATTTGCACACGTGTTGGCCCGTGCCCAGGTATACAGTTATTTTATAACATACACACGCATGTTATAAGGTAGGCTGGCCGCACACACACGTGCACCAAATTTTAAGTGGGTGTGTGCAAATCCTGCTTCTACCATGTAAATCAGAATTTTAAAAGGGATGCATACAGACACTAGGGATGTGCATTCGTTTAGAACGAATAAGGCAATTTCAATGAAATGCACTTGCCTAATTCATCAGGATTCGGGAGACCATCTTAGAAAATGGTGCGGGCCTTCCATTGCTCCATCCATGTGACAGGGGATGATCAATGGCACTGGTAGCCCCTGTCACTTGGTAAGGGCAAAGTGCCACCGGCGCCATTTTGATTAGTGGCAGCCGACGGCCCGAAAGGGAGAGATCGCTCCTGGGACCCGCTGGACCACCAGGGCTTTTAGTAAGTCTTGGGGGGGGTTGTAATTAAGTAAATTTGAAGGGTTGGGGTGGGGTCTTTTTTTTTTTTTGGTCCGTTTCCGAAAACGAAACGAAAAAAGTTTCCGGGTTCAGGGAGTGGACCGAAATGGTCCACTCCCTGAACCCAAAAATGAACCAAAAAAAAAAATGTGCATATCCCTAACGGACACTATTTTACCAGTTCGTCCCCAATTCGCCCACTTAAGAAATAGGTCCCCAACTCTTAAAACACTGTAGATACGCCTAGTTTTCTTTAAATTTTAATTTACACAGCATCCATAGCAGAAATCAAGGTACACAACAGGAGACCTCAGTGCATTCCAGGTCATGTCACTATTTACGTGCACATCTTAGGTTCACGACTCCCCCCTTTTTGAAAACTTTCGAGATGTGTATGCTGCGGGAGATAGGCGCGTATTTCAGTGGCTTTTAAAATCTGCTCAGCACTTGCGAGCCTGACTTCTTCATGCATCCCCTAATGAATGTGCATGTTTGGCTTTTAAAATTCAGCTCATAAAGTGCATTTACACATTATAAAATCCAGTTTTCAACATTTAAATCCTACTGAAATTTACCCCATAACCTTGCTTTTAACATGTTCATGAAACCCAATAAGGTTGGCCTGAAGGGACTTTTTGATTCTCGAAAGACAAGCAGGATGGTAGTCCACAACTGGGTGACATCATTGGATGGAGCCTGCCACGGAAAACTTTTTTGTCAAAGTTTTGGCTGACCTACTGAGCATGCCCAGCACACCGCTGTCCATGCGGGGTCCCTCTTTAGTCTCTTCTTTTCTGCAAAACTGTCACCACGCGTTCGGGAGCTTGCACTTTATTTTTCCAAAAAATGTTTTTTTTTCCTTATTTCCACACATCTCGTAGGGTCCCTCACCCTCCCTTTAGATCAGTAAGTTTCCTTGTGTATTCGCGGTCGATCGCCAATGGATCTCCTTCTGAATATACGCCAACCACTGACCGTGCATCACGTGTTTTTTCTGATGGCATCGTCCGGCTTCCGCTGATGCCCCCAGTGCCCACGGACTTTGTCTCTCACAGACCCTCATGAGGTCTGTGCCCTTTACCTGGGGGCCTCTCACTATGTCTGTGTTTGCGAGTTTTGTGCCGAAATGGCCTTGAAGAGTCGTAGGGCTCACTTCAACAAAATGGAGAAATTGTTCAGGCGAAACGATCGGCGCAATCTTCGGTGTCAGTGCTGCTTGGGAAGGAGACTCAGGGCACAAGTTCCCCTGCGCCTGTCAGGTCTACACCTGAGCTGGGTGCGGGAGACTGCCCACTGTCTGTCTCTTCCCGCTTTTGGTCTGGTTCCTCGATGTCCCCCTCAGCTTCAGGGAAGGATCACTGGGAACGCTCCAGGAAGTGTTGGCATTGATCCTCCTCTTCCTCTAAGAAGGACAGAGAGAGGTCATAGACCTCTGTGCTTCCTGTGAAGTGATCAAAGATGGAGGCTGTCATTGCCTCTGAGCTCACCGACGCTTCCAGGCGACCTTCACCAATCCCGGTGGAGAAATTTTGTTTGGAGGGGGAACTGAGGATCCACTGATTCCATCTACACCTCCTCAAACCATGCTCTCTTCTCAAGCATTCGAGGAGGAGCACGAAAGGTGTGGCAGACAGCAGTTGGCTGGGCCCTGCAGGTCCTCAAGCCTCCGGTTCCCTGGGTACCGACTCCGCCGCAAGTGTGTGCTCACACCATTGTTGGAAAGGCTCGACATGCTGCTCGGGATGTTACCTACGCAGCCTGCACCAGTGCCTCAAGCTCCTCAGAAGCCTCTGAGCACCCACGGACCCCACACACCGGTGAGTGACTCCTTGGAAGAGGGCAAGCCATTGGGCCCTCTGGGTCGATGCCACAGATTCCTTTGGTGCCCCTGATGCTAATGGTACATTTGGACCCCTCGAGAATTTGAGGCCCTCTGATGCACCCATTGCCTCCCTCGATGCCATAGAGCCCAAGCCCCACATTTTGGGTGAGCTTCCCTCCTCCTGGTTCCCTGGAGGGCCGCAGTGAGGGTGAGCCTTCATACGATCCCTGGGAAGGTGAGGCTTCTTTCTCTTCATCGGGTGAGTCAGAAGATTTACCTTCTGAACCCTCTCCTCCAGAGGAATGTCTGCGATCCTCCCCCCTGGAGGACCTCTCCTTTGCAGGGTTAGTCAAGGCCATGGCCGCGTCCATCCCCTTCCAGCTATTGGCGGAGCAGGACTCTAGACACAAAATGCTTCAGATCCTGCAGTTCATGGATGCCCCAAAAGAAGTGGTGACTGTATCTGTCCACGACGTTTTCAAAGAGATGGCCTGGCACACAGCTTGGCTGTGGGCATCTGACTTGCAGAGGTCCAGGATCATCTAGCAGACCTGGTCTATACTGGGGAGAACCTGTTTGGTAACCAAATCAAAGAGACTGTGGCTCAGCTGAAGGAATATCAAGAGACCCTTAAACAATTGTCAACTAGCAATTCTGACACCCAGCCTGTTAGGAAGCCCGCTCGATCATAGCCAAAACGTCCTTTTTTCCGGCCCCGTAGGTATTACCCTTTTGCCATGAGGTCTAAGCCTCAGCGGCCATTGGAAAAACCCAGGCAGAGGCAGTCTGTGCCCCCTCTGGCACCCACAGCCCCCCCCCCCCCCCAAAAAAAAATCCTGCCACTGTTTTTTGACTAGTGGTGAGGGAGCCAGAGCCAGCCGCAGAACCCTGGATCCCTGGTTGGGGGCCGTCTTCAACTCTTTGCGGACCATTGGAATTCGATCAGGGATCACTGGGTCCTGTCCATTGTCCGCCAGGGTTACCGGCTTTATTTCCTATGACTTCCACTCCACTCCCCGCCAGCTCCATGATGGGGAATGGTAGGGACTGATCAAATACTTCAGGTAGAACTTGCAGCCCTCCTTTCTGCGAAAGCAGTCTAGCCAGTGCCCGTCTGCCAGCAAGGCACAGGTTTCTACTCCCGGTATTTTTATTCCCAAGAAAACGGGAGGCTAAAGGCCCATTTTGGACCTCAGAACCCTAAACCGGTTCTTTGTGAAAGAGAAGTTCAAGATGGTCTCACTGGGCTTATTAATCCCCCTTCTAAAGGGGGGGTGACTGGCTCTGCTCCCTCGATCTGCAAGACACGTATGCCCATATTCCCATTTTCCACGGGGATCGGCAGTTTCTGTGTGGACTAGCAGCATTCCCAATACTGTGTCCTGCCCTTCAGTCTGGCCTCTGCCCTTCAGGTTTTTACCAAATGTCTGGCAGTTTCTTCACAGGCAGGGGGGGGGGGGTTCACGTATTCCCCTACCTCGATGACTGACTCATCAAAGGCAGTTTGATCCAGGGGGCTCAGATTGCCATGCGCCTCATGATCGACACACTGGAAACCTTGGGATTCTTGATCAACTACCCCAAGTCCCATCTTCAGCCAGCCAGACAACTAGACTTCATTGGAGCACACCTGGACACTGTCCAGAACAAGGCCTACCTACCTCAGGACAGGGCAGAAACCTTGACTGTTCTTGCATGTCTCATTTCTGGCTGCATCTAGTCTGCTCTCCACTTGCTCAGCCATATGGCTGTGACAGTGCATGTTACCCCATTTGCTTGATTACAGATGTGCCTCGCACAGTGGACACCATTTCCAGTTGTGTCAGGCATCCCAGGACGTACATACCCCATTGTGGTCATGGGTGAACTCAGTCATTTTCTTCTCTGGTGGACTGTCCCCAAGAACCTGTTACAGGGAATCCCGTTTCAAGCGGCTCCTCCGCAGGTCACGCTCACCACCGACGCTTGTCAGATAGGGTGGGGAGCATATGTCCTAGGCCTCGGGCATCGCACACAAGAGTTCTGGTCCCGTTAGGAAAGGTGGCTCCAAATCAATCTTCTGGAGCTGAGGGTGGTTTGGTATGCCCTTTGGACCTTCCAGAAACTCCTAGCGAACAAGGTAATTTTGGTTCACACAGACAATCAGGTAGCCATGTGGTATCTGAACAAACAGGGAAGAACTGGGTTGTTCCCCCTCTGCTGGGAGACAGTCCTGGTTTGGACATGGGCCATTGCCAACGGTATAACCCTCTGGGCGGATTTACTTACTGGGGGTGGACAATACCCTGGCCGATGCTCTGAGTTGGACTTTCAGGCCACATGAGTGGTCTCTCAAGCAGGAGGCAGCCAATCGCCTTCTCAGCTGCTGGGGGACCTCTGACGTGGAACTGTTCGCCTCCCTGGAGGACTGGAAAGTGTGCTGCTTTTGCTTCCTAGGCAGGAGGGGCAAGGGCTCGCTGGCTGATGTGTTCTCAGTTCACTGGGGGACGAGCTTGCTGTTTGCTTACCCGCCTCTTCTCCTCATACCCAGGGTACTTCAGATGTTGCAGCAGGATCAGGGATCCATGGCCCCATCAGGTCTGGTACATCCCCCAATCTGACTGGGTACGGCTCCAGACCTGATCTCACAGGACCAGGGCAGGTTCTGCCATCTCAACCTCTGGTCCCTAGCCCTCACAGTGTGGATGTTAACCGGCTGATGGTTTAGGCCCTCGCCTACCAGCAGAGGTATCCCGTGTTCTCCTGGAGTCCAGGAAAACTTCCACCCGAAAGTCCTACAACCTGAAGTGGAAATGTTTCTCCTGCTGGTGTGAAAGTCGCGGCTTAGACCCTTTCACTTGCCCTCCCTCCACTCTTCTGAACTACTTGCTTTTCCTCTCATAGTCTGGCCTACAGACCGCCTCCGTGAGGGTACACCTAAGTGCCATAAGAGCATACCATTGGGATGTGGATGGTTCTACTATTTCTGGTTATCCTCTGGTGCGATGTTTCATGAAGGGTCTCCTTCAGCTCAAACCCCCTACTCGCCCCCTGGTGGTTTCCTGGGATCTGAACGTGGTTCTCTCACATCTCATGAAACCTCCGTTTCAGCCGTTACACTCTTGTGACCTAAAGTACCTTTCTTGGAAAGTGCTTTTCCTAGTTGCGGTCACATCGGCTCGCAGGGTGAGTGTCGTACCCACCTTACATGAAGTTCTGTCATGACAGGGTGGTGCTCCATACACATCCTAAGTTCCTACGCAAAGTGGTGTCAGAGTTCCACCTCAGTCAGTCCATCGTATTACTGTCCTTTTTCCTGAGGCCTCACGCTCATCGAGGTGAACGTGCCCTCTATACCTTGGACTGTAAGAGGGTGCTCGCCTTCTACTTGGAATGGACGGTGCCCCATTGAACCTCCACTCAGCTATTCATTTCATTTGACAGAAATAGGTTGGATGTCACTGTTTCTAAACAGATGCTGTCGCACTAGTTGGCTGATTGCATTGCCTTCTGCTATGCGCAGGCAGGGCTTCAGCTTCCTGGCCCTGTTTGAGCTCACTCCGTCCGGGCCATGTCAGTTTCAGTAGTGCAGCTAAGGGCGGTTCCTATTCATGAGATCTGCAGAACCTGGAGTTCACTCCATTCCTTTGCCTCTCATTACTGCCTAGACAAGGATGGGCAACAGGATTCCCATTTTGGACAATCCATCCTGCAGAAAGAAATCAGAGGAGCATGAAACTTGAATACCAAAGCATACAATCAGAAGTATTGTAAATGGGGAATTGAAATTGATCCACCACTCCCATCAATGTAGCCATCCCAAGGAGGAAGCTTTAAAACTGCCCCTAAGTTGGGAAGGAATCTGGGAATGTACATGGAGTAAGAGACTGCAGAGTTGCAGATTTACCTGCCCCAAGATGTTATGGACTGTGTGAGAATAAAGACTTGTAAACCAGTACTACTTTTCATTTGGCAACCACCAATTAGTAAAGTTATGCTGGAACCTTATTCAGAGACCAGTGTGATTATTACTATTTGCCATTTGAGACTGTGCAAGATAAACACCCAGGCCTGGGTGAGCATTTGGGGCTAATGGACTATGTGGGGAATAAAAGTCACTTAAAACCCTAGTGTTTGTATGCTCTTTGATTCATGAAGAGAACCACAGCAGAGGGGTTGAATGTACTATGTAGTTGTCTGGTTATGATTTGGATCCCTCTTTAAATATGTGTATTACATGTGCTCTTTTCTGTTTTTGAGAAACGTTTGTCCTAAATTAAGTATTGAAATACTAAATACAGAGGATAAGTAACCATTTTACTAGTTTGCCACAGTAGCCTAGGATGAATTAATTTGATTCTGATGCCTTATTCATTTTTGCCTGCTCAAGATCTTCTTTTTTTTTTCACCCACTGTGTTTATGCAAACTGGATTCTGCTTAGTGTTAGGGGGCCGTGCATGTTACTGCAGTAGCCTTTTCACCTTAAATATAAAAGAATACAGGGGGTTCATATTTGTAAACCAGTAAGCTGCAAAGTCAGCCAAATAACATTACCAAAATAATGTTAGCTAAATCTTCAATGGAAAAGTCTCCTGCTTAATATACTCAGCTAAAGTTATTTGGATAGCTCTTACTTAGTATTTCATTAGAAAAAAAAACTAAAAGGAGGACTTGCAAAGATTAAAAGTTTACATTAGGCGTGGACACTTTGTTTAGAAGGCCAGACATGATATATTCCATGTGTTAGAAAAAGTAGAAGGAAGCCCAAACAACTGCCAGCCTGTTTAAAGGTTGAAGTGAAAGAGGCTATTAAAGTCAAAAGGACATCTTTCAAAAACCGCAAAGTGGATCCAGTTGAAGAAAATAGGAAATAACATAAGCACTGTCACGTTAAATATAAAGTATTAATAAGGTAGACCAAAAGAGAATTTGAAAAGAAGCTTGCCAGGGAAGCTAAAACCCAAAATAAAAACATTGACAAGTATATTCAAAGCCTAGGAAACCCTGTGAGGGACTGCTAGATGACTGAGTGGTAAAAGCTGCATTCAGGGAAGACAAAGTCATAGTAGAAAACTAACCAAATTCTTTTGCTTTGGTCTTTTCTGAGGCGGGCATTGGGGAGATACCTACACCAGGTACATTCTTTGAGCGTGATGATTCAGAGCAATTGAAACAAATCATGGTGAACTGGTTAGATATAGAGCAAATTGACAAATTAAAGAGTAACAAATCACCAGGACATGATGGTATAAATCCCAAAGTTCTGAAAGAAGTCAAAAATGAAATTTCAAACTGATTACCAATAATCTCTAACTTTTCATTCAAATCACCTTTGATACCTGAGGATTGGAGGTGGTCAATGTAACACCCATTTTTAAAAGGGTTCCAGGAGTAATTGGGACTGGTGAGCTTGAAATTGGTATAGACAAAATGATAGAAACTATTCTGAAGGAGAAAACTGATCATCTGCATAAACATAGCTTAATAGGGCAGAGCCAGCATGTATTTTCATAAATTGTGTCTTATAAATGTTAGATTATTTTGAAGAGTTTAATAAACATGTGGGCAAGGGTTAGTGAGTTGATATAGTGTATCTGGATTTTCAGAAGGCTTTTGACAAAGTCCCTTATGAGAGGCTCATTAGGAAATTATAAAATCATGAGATAGGAGGCAATGTTCTATTGTGGATTGATAACTAAGGCCTGATGAGCCACAAAGAAAATAAGGGGTGTGGGGATGGTAGTGTGCACCCGTTCACATTGTGCTGGTGCGTTTTTACCCGCCGTGGTTGCGGCACACACTATTGCCCCCATAGTGCCACTGTAAAATGTGGTGGTGATGTTTCTGGTGCTACAGCCAGCGATAAATGTCTAAAACATTATCACCCGCAGCGGTATCGGGGAAAACATTTTTCCTAACCCTTCCTCTTTCCCTCATTTAAATTTTAACATCGCGATGAAGTCACTATCACTTGCGTTAGGTGTTATCACACGAGATAAGGCCACATCACGTTTTAAAGAATGAGCTCCTAAAAGTTAGGAACATAGAGTTGGAATGAATGGTCATTTCTCGCAATGGAATAAGGTAAGTAATGGAGTGCTCCAGGGATCTGTACTGGGGCTGGTGCTTTTTAATTTATAAATGATCTAGAAAAGGGTGATAAGTAACTATCAAATTTGCAGATGACACAAAATTATTGAAAGTAGTTAAATCACAAGCCCATTGTAAGGAATTGCAAGATGACCTTTTGGGAATGGGCATCGAAATGACAGATGAAATTTAATGTGGACAAGTGCAAAGTGATGCATATAGGGAAGAATAATCAAAATTTATAATTAAATGGTGCTGGGTTCCATATTAGTTGTCACCACTCAGGTAAAGGATATTGAAATCATTGTGGTTAATATTTTGAAATAGTTGGCTCAATGGGCAGGAGCAGTCAAGAGGGAATAGAATGTTGAATATATTACAAGAAATGGAATGAAAAATAAAACTGAAAATATCATAATGCCTCTGTAATGTTCCATGATGTGACTGCAGTATTGTGTGCAATTCTGGTCTCCTAATCTCTGAAAAAAAATAGAGCAGGACTAGAAAAGGTGAAGAGAAGGGAGATCAAAATGACAAACGGGATTGAATGGCTCCCCTGTGAGGAAAGGCTAAACAGGTTAGGGCTTTTATGTCTGGGAAAGAAATGGCTGAGAGGAAATATGATACAGGTCTATAAAATAATGAGTGGGGTGGAATCAGTAAATAAGGAACTGTTGTTTACCCTTTCAACTAGTGTGGACAAGAAAAACAATTTTAACTGGCAGGGCACCCATGCTCCCTGGCAGTGCCCCCTGGCATGGTGGCTGCCTTGGTTTAGGCTGGCGGATGGAGAAGGCGCTGTCCAAGCCCCAGTGCAGCTATCGGATCCAAGGTCACAAGGCCACAAGGATGAAACCTGATGTTAAAAAAAAAAAAAAAAAGGAAAAACAGTTTTGTGAGTTTATTTTTTCTCTGTGTCTTCCTCTTATTTTAAATGCCTCCTTTTTATACCTTATTTTTCTTGTGTTCTTGATTCAGCCACAGAAGACTCTTTTTTTATTCTGGTACATTTTTCCCCACTGGTATATACACACTTCTTGTAATGTTTGTGAAATCTTATCAAATGCCTGTGTCTTCCAAAGAATTCCACATCCCAGTGTACTCTAGCACATGAGAGAAATTTTGCATGTTATGGATATCCTGAAAACCCGGCTGGCTGGTGGGCCCCCAGGACAGGGTTGGGGGACCACTGCTCTAGCCAGCAAGATCTGTTACGTTTAAGTTTTCCATTTTAGAACTTTGTTTTCTGTTTTGCTCTTCCGGCATTTGTGCCAATTTCGAGATACTATTTTGTGGTAACTGTTCTCCCAAATGTTCTGTAACCTGCAGGTCATTCATAATTTCCTCCTAACGACGAAGGATTAGATCTCAAACTGTTTCTTAACTAGCCAGGGCTGTTATATGCTGAGGGGGTGGCTATCCAATACTTTTTTCCTTTGCTGATTTTTCTTGTTCAGTTCATGTACCTACAATTTGTGTCCTGCTCTTATCACTAGTGCCAACTCTAAAAACACAACCTTTTTATCTGTGTCTGCTGCTGCTCTAACACCTTCCCTGAAGATGGGATTTAATTCAGACGATATGAATGTAGTGGATCCCTCTTCCCCCTTTTTCTTGTGCAAATAATAATTTCTTAATAGGTGCAATTTTCTATATGGGGAGGACCGTTTTCAAAGCCATCTATGCAGGTAAAAATCTTTCCTTGCGTAAACTGTCCAACAGAAAATTGCTGTCCCTCTGAGGCTCAAAGCATGCACATTCTTACTCCGGATAGGCACTTTGGGGTGCATTAATCGGAGGTGTTCTGAGGGGTATGTGCTTTGATCAGGGAGACGAAAGTAACACACACAAATTTATAATTTTCACTTTCCTTCTGATATTTTGAATGAAAAACTACCTGAGGAAAATGTGCATTTGCTTTGAAAATTGGGACAAAGTTTGTGGGTAAAAGGTATCCGTGGAATTTGTCGAAAAACACACAGAGGATAACTTTCAAACCTAATTATGATAGAGCATGTATGTGCATCAGTGGATGCACAGAGATTTACCCCACTATTTTATAAACTATGCAGCATTTGCAGTATTTAATTTTTGAACTCCTTCAGCACTGAGTTCCGTTGGGTCTCTGTATCAGAAATACTGTGTAGTTCTGCTCTGAAAGTAAGCACGTATGTTTTCAGTGCAAATATTTGCAATGCATTGAAAGTGTGCACTTTTATCTGTTATAAACACATGCATATGTATATATTACATGCAAAATAGGTAATATGTATATTTAAAAACCCTGATTTGTATGCGTAGGCAGGAAATATTTTGAAATATATATGCGTACCGGAAATCACCAGTTTGCCAATACCACTATCAGTTCCCCAGTCCGTTTCCAGTTCACTTAGACCCATTCACTCTGCTCTCCCCCTGTTGACTCAGACCTTCTACCCCAAAATAACAGACACCAGCCAAATCCGGTTTCATTTGTGCTAATCAATCAGCAGGTGTAAAAGGATGTGAAAAGGTTGGGTAATGTTCTTGCGTAAATCTCTTATAAAATAGCTACTTCTACGCATACCTCTTGAATACATCCAGAAATGCCCCTAGATTACCCCTTTTTTGCTCTGGCAAATGTGCATGCAAAACTAAAAATATGTGGGTACTTTTGATGTTTATAAAATAGCATTTATGTGAATACAGACTTCTTTATATGCCTATATGCCAGTTTAATGCATGTAATCTCTTTGAAAATTTATTCAAAAGTTTGAAAATTGGCCCCTTATTGTCATATCAATTGCGCCTATTGCGCCTACAAAGTCTTAGTGATTTCAGTAACAACTTATTCAAGCACTGGATGCTATTAATTCTACCTTTTCAGTTTTATCTGGTATGTTTCTGGAGTTTGCATACAAAAGAACTATAGATAGATATTTAAAGATCTAGGTGCCTACTTTTAAAAGGAAGGCACCTAAATTTTTGAATTAATGAGCTCCTAAATGTAGATACCTAGAAAGGGAGAGAAGCAGGATTAGGGACAGACGGGGAACATAAGTGCTCACAGTTGAGTTCCAGCATTGGGCATCTAAAGTTAATTGATTTTCTTATGTCACCTACACTTGAGCATTCAGCACTCTTTGAATATTGGGCTTCTTGCAATTAATTTTAAATAGATTCTCATTATTCCCAGATTTGAGTTTCATTGCTCTCATGTAATCCTGGGTTGCTTGGAATTATATTGTTGTTGGTTCCCCCTATGACTGACAGGAAGCTTATTTCTAAGCCCTTCCTTACTGTTGGTTATCTTCACCTTCTGCACATTTCATTGGCAGTTTCCTCTGTACTGTATCAGTTGTGTAACCTTCTTCGGTGACCTTCCTAAATGCAGAGGTACATTGTTGTCCCTGAGGCCAGTTTTACTCCTAGCATTCCTTCTCTACACGTAAAGATTGTCCTCTAGTCTAGCCACTGGGGTGTAGGGGTTCTTTCAGTGAGGAGGAGAATTAACAATCTGGCTTTCAGGACAAGTCACAATGACTATGCATGAGAGAGATGTGCATGCACTGCCTTCACTGTATTCAAATCTATCTCATGCATTTTCATTGTGGCTATCCTGAAAACTAGGCCTGTTTGTGACACTTGAGGATTGGATTTGGCTACCACTGCCCTGGAAAACTTTCCAGTGTACAAAATACCCAAAGCCCTCTTCTTGTATTTAACTTATATGATCCCCCTCTATCTTTCTGGTATAGTGCATCATAGAGATATTTCTGAAAATACTACCTTGCAAATTCTCACCTTGAATCTGGCATCTAATGCTCTGTAATTAGTCCTTTTTGGAAGTCCTGAGCTGAAGCACCCAATTGAGAAGAGAGTCAGTTCAAGAATATTGGAAGAGCTCACTGCCAAGAAGACTAATTTTCCAAGTAATGAAAAAGGAAAAACATGATTTGAAGTGTTTATTTTTTGAACTCCTTCAGCTCTGAGTTCCATTGGGCCTCTATATCAGATTGTGCCAATTGGATTTCACTACTAGCTCTTGGAAATGTATCAATTACTAATTAGCACTAAAGAGCACATATTGTATTCATTTTCTGTTCCGGAAATATCAAAGAAGAGATAATTATTGTAGTCAGCTATATGGCAAGTAGGTAAATTTATTTATTTAAAAAATTTTTTATACCGTCGTTAAGGTGGGTAACGTCACAACGGTTTACAGTAAGGCACATAAAGCAGTGCAATTAAAATCTTTCAGTTTACATAGGTGCCATAAGGTTCGGTAACATAGTTTTAATAAATGTAAATTGATAAATGTGAAAAACATCATGTCCAGGTTAATTCTATGGCAGTATTTATGCAAGTAAATGAAGAACAATCTTTTAAACTTATGCAAGTTTAAAAAAAAAAAAAAAAAAAAAAAGGACCATGATGGCTAATATTGCCAGTTATAAGCAAACTGGTAAAGGATAGGAAAAAAAATATTTTAGTTGAGAGCACAATTGCTGGGAATCCAAAAATATATATTCACATGAAACAAAAAATTACACTTGGTAGGGTATCTAGGAGAAAATGTTGAAACAATTCTAATAATTTCTGAGCATATTGCCGGAAACTTCTTTCTGTTAACTAGAGCTTAATGTGAGATATATAAAAGTCCAAACTTTAATGCCTGAAATGGATTTAGTACACAATTTCTAGCGGCTTCTAAAACATTAAGTAACAGAATCACAAAATCAAAGTTATTGTCCATAAAATTTTCCAGCTCTTGCAGCAATGAGAGTGGATTTATCACACAAGACGGTTTTGTAGAAGATATATAATAGGCTTTCACAGTTGGCAGGATTCCTTCCCTAGGAATCTGAGGTACCTCAATAAGAGTTTTTTTGCAAAGTTCAAGGCCAGAACTCATTTAAGTCTTAGGAAAATTGACAATTAACAAATATTTTAACTGTGGAATAGACTTTCCATATTTATTGTTAAATTGCCAAGAATGTATATTATTGGAGATTTGTCACCTGTTTATTAATGGAAGAATTAGAACCAGTTACTGTTCCAAAAGCTTGTGATGGCTGACCTGAGTCTCGACAACCAACATTCTCTCTCAGAATCCCCCTCACTTGTGGAACCAGCAGTTACAAACCATAATGTTTTCATGGAAATTTCATCAGACATTTACTAACCAGCTATAGAATGTTCCTCTTTTCCCACACTGAATCCTTCCAGACTGGACAGCAGGCATTCTGGAGATAGTCAGGAGCTGCACTCCCTCTACAGAACCTCAGGAGAGGTCCTCATACTGTTGTTTTTGTCTCTCCCACAGTGGTGTAATCTCCATCACAAGGTCAGCTGTGCAGGGTGGGGGAATCCAGAACTAGTGCAGCATCTCCTGAACTTGAGCCTCTGAACAAAGGGTCCTAACCCGAGGTGAAAAGAGAGTCAATTAAAGCTGGCACAAGAATGGCAACTCCTCTTTCCATTGGACTGTGCAGTTTTGGCATATATTCTGCATTTTATCTGCCTGAAGCAGATAAAATTACCCATTGGACCAATGATTGGTTATTCCCTTGGGGATTGCAGGTATAATGTATCCTTATGCTTTGGCATATTGAAGAAGAAAAAGTAAGAACAAAGTATTTGGTAAGGAATTATTGTTGTTGCAATGGAAGCATTTATCTCGATGCTAAATAGAAATAGCAATCTTGTCTGTGCAAATTTTTGCACATGTTTCTAAACTACCTTCAAACTTTGATTCCAAATGCACAACGTATTACCCAATATTTATTTTGTTTCTTTAATAAAATGTATGAATTGCTTTCCAGATTTTACAATAAAACATTCCAAAGTGAATTACATGAAATCACATTAAAACACAAATATAAAATTAACATAATAAAATCCTCTATACATAAGATACCATCCCTTCAAAAACTAAATCATTTCAACTTCCACCATAACTGCTGGTCAAGTTTGATCATTCCCCAGATGCTGTCAACCAAGTCTTTACTTGGTGGCCATCAACCAAGTCCTCCTTAATTGGCAGAGGAATATCATTCCACAACTTAGGAGTTATCGTGGACAATGATTTATTCTTTAATTTATTGGTATAAAATCAAAGAGAAACCCCGACACTTCCCAAAATCTCATCAGCTGAGCTCTCATAATAAAAATTGTCATCCTTTCTCATTGGATTCTATCCATTCCAGGAAGCGTCTGCACATACCACACCTAGTCGTTTCACTGACCAATCATATATGGTAGAAGGTGTAAGCCATATTTAAGCTGATGACCTTCCCCCTTTCCCTTGCTACTTTTATGGATAACCCTAATCTCCCTAGGGTCTTGATTCAAAGTCAGTTTGTTTGTCTGGCTTAACCTAAATATTATTAGGGAGGGACAGTTGATACTTTTGCAGGGACTGCTGTCAGAGGGTAGCCTCCTGAGCTCTAATAAGATTATACCCCAATTCACCGGCTTGTATGGGCCAGCTATAGATCCATGGTTTTACATAATGGAGAAACTGACCTACTGCCCAATTTGTGGGTGAACTTAAGCATGTGTAACTTGAATGTATGTGTGCAAGTTTACCTGAAGTGAATAGGGGCATTCCTGGGGATGGGGATGGGAAGAGCGTGCCCTTGTGCTCATACTTTTTGCATCTTCAAAAGATTGCAGGTAAATTTTCCTCAAAAAAAATAAAATCTGTATCCTAATGAGTAGGTATAATTGTGTGTGGGTATTTTTGGTGGGATAACTTTCAAAGGGAAGGTACGTACATGCTTTCCCTTTGAAAATTGATGTAAAGTCCATGGGTAATTGCCTTGAAATTTAAGCGGGCTCTTTATAAAGTTCCTCCATAATGTAAAAGATAGCTGTCCTAATGTGCTGGTGAGATGGAAACCTACAACAGAGATGATTCAAGAGCTCTACATTATTTTCATGGAAGCCTAAATATCTGATCTTTCCAGTTTGAACTGATCTGTTTTTTCTTTGGCTGCTGTAGTAGGTAATACCTTTTGTAGGTTATAGAGCATATTCTATCCCATTCTGGGGCCAGTGTAATAAGATATAAGTACAAAATATATGCTACTAAAAAAAAAAAAAAAGACTTCCGATACAGTATTGTCAAGTTTGATAGGGCTTGATTCCGCGGCCCTGGGACTTGCAGGCTGTGGAGATGGTAGAGGTGGCTGACTTTCCTGGGAGTCCTAGCATTATAGCTTATGTTCCTAGGAGAGCTAGACATGCCTCTGCAGCATCCTTTTTTGGCATCCGCCCTGCAGACATGCTGCCCATCTATCCTCTGATTTCCTCTCCATGTTCCTACTTTGTAATCCTGTTCTAGTATTCCTACTTGTAATCAGGCTCCATTATTCTTGTCTTATAAACCTTCCTGCCTAGTTTCCGGTGTCCTACTTTGTATCCATTTCCAGGGCTTTTGCTCCTGATTCTTTTCCAGTCCCTGGGCTCCTCTAACATATCTTGGGGTTGGCCTCTCCAGACATGTGACTTCCCTTTGGGGCAGCCTAGATTGCCAAACCCACATTGCCCTGATGGTTTGGCCCAGTCCAAACTAGAGACAAGGTGAAAATAGCAGTCCTGAGGCACCAAAGAGATTTCATGAAAAGTATTACAAGAACTCCTGATCCAGTTTGCCACCTTTCAGTGAAAAGGTGGTCCTGTCTAGTTAATGTGCCTTCCCCACATGGGAAATTATATTTACTAATTTACTAATATGATTTATCTTCAAGTTCATAGCCTGAATGGGGGATGAGAGAGGGTCCTGGTCATCCTGATACCACAATTCTGTGCCCATCCCAAACAACCTCTCACTGGTTGTATCACAGACCAGATAAAATCTTCACACCAGAATAAAGCAATAATTAACCCTTTTTTACTAGTATTTTATAGAGATGTGAATCGGAACCGGAATCGGTTCGGGTTCCGATTCACATCATGTTTTGTTTTTCGTCCGGCCCGATAGCAGTTTTGTTTATCGGCTGCTCCTGAGCCGATAAACAAAAAACCCACCCCGACCCTTTAAAACTAATCCCTTAGCTTCCCCCACCCTCCCGACCCCCCCAAAAAAAACATTTTACAGGTACCTGGTGGTCCAGTGGGGGTCTTGGGAGTGATCTCCTGCTCTCGGGCCGTCGGCTGCCACTAATAAAAAGATGGCCTTTGCCCTTACCATGTGACAGGGTATCCGTGCCATTGGCCGGCCCCTGTCACATGGAGGGAGCACTGGATGGCCAGTGCCATCTTTAAAAATGGCACGGGCCATCCAGTGGTGCTCCTACCATGTGACAGGGGCTGGCCAATGGCACGGATACCCTGTCACATGGTGAGGGCAAAGGGCCATCAGCGCCATTTTGATTAGTGGCAGCTGATGGCCCGGGAGTGGGAGATTGCTCCCGGGACCCCCACTAGACCACCCAGTACCTGTAAAAGGTTTTTTGGGGGGTTGGGAGGGTGGGGGAAGCTAAGGGATTAGTTTTAAAGGGTCGGAGTGGGTTTAGGGGTTATTTTTGTGTGCCGTTTTTCCTGCCCTCCCCCAAAACAATAAGAGAACCCCCACGAACAATATCGTGGGGTTTTTCTATCATTTTGGGGGATCCCCTGATTTCTGACGATTTTGAAAATATCGACGATATTTTCAATCGTCCGAAGCCCAATTCACATCCCTAGTATTTTACCAGAACATTAAATGGGAAAAGTACAGTATCGAAGTATAAAATAAACTTGCAGTTTTCTTATTTTAAATCATGCAATACATAAATAACAGTCTGTATTAGCCAGGAAAACCAACATACTCATATGGATAGTAAAAAAATAAAAAAGGTTGGGGAGAAAAACAGTGAAGTACACATCTTTCAAAAATTCTTTACCCCTTAGTACTCAAAACAGGTGGGGAGAACCAGTTTGTAAAGGGTACACCCTGCCCCAAAACAAAATTGGGTGTGGGGGGAAAAAAATGAGCAAGAAAATTGAAGTCCCTCTTGATGGTGGAGCTGGCTAGATGAGAAACCAAATAGATGAGCACTGCAGTGTGTAAAAGGTCTCTCTCTCCTAGGAAGCTTCCCCAAATAGTTTACTAGGTACTAAACAGAAAGCTGGCCTGGTTTTAATCTCTTGCAGAAAGATCACACTCCACCAGTTTCTCTTTTCTAGCCCAATTTCTTGTCTGTACCTGCCAGCAAGGATTTATCTTTTTACTTTGGCTGAAAGGCTGAAGCAGTTAAGAAGAGATATTGAATTTTTGACAAAAGGCTAGTAAATAAATGTTCTCACTCCTCTGTTAAGATACTTTCTGTGCAAAGTTTAGATTACTAAAGTCAGTCTCTTAGGAGGGTGATCCAGCCATGTGCTCGTGGGCCTGGATATCTCTGGAAAGGAAGCTTCTCAGCTCCTGGCTCCTCTAGCCCTTGATGGAATTTTACATATAGCTCTGCTATGAAGTAAGAACAGCGGTCTGTCTCTATTTCCTCAAAGTACAGACTTCTGTCTCTCCCTTTCAATGATTAGATCTTCAGGAGAAGAACTAATTGCAGGGCTGCCAGAGCCACCCCTCTCTTCCCCCTCACACACAGACAGTGCCTAGTCAAATTGAACCTTTTCTACCTTAGTCTCCCAGCATTCCTTTGTCTATGTAGTGCTATTTGCTGGACAGACTAAACAGTACAGCCCTTTTTCCAAACGTGTTAACACTGTGAGTGCTGGATGCTGGTTCTTGCAGAATATTTGTCATTTACAGTAGAGCACACAGGGGTTTTTGATGTTTTTATATTGCTTCACCTTAGCTGTGGTGGCTTGCAGTCTCTGCAGGGTTGAAAACCCTTTTTTGATTTCTCCAAAACACATCACTTAGATCCAGATGCAGCTCAGTCTACATTGTAAGGCTCCAACACATAAGCTTGTGGGGATAGGAGTCTGGTTTATAGTAGCTTCCTACATTAATCTTTATTTTTATTTTACTTTTATTAACATTTTTCAGACACCAAACAAGGAATATACCAACTCCCCACCAAATCCTTCCCTCTCCATCCCACCCTACTCTGTCATAGATTCAAACATTTGATCTTTGTCCCAAGTCTGAAAAGCTGTCCAAATATGTACGAAGGATGGAATCCTATTTCTTTCTATTCCTGTAAGCTTCTCCATTTGATTAATTCCCCTTAACCTTCTATAAAACAGTAGCATGCTTGGGGGCTCCAGCTGTTTCCAATGGGCCACAATCTCACATCTTGTGACCAGGAGAATTTGAGGAGTAACTTTATTAGAGTTCTTTGGAGCCTCGTCCACTGGATCGTTAAGCAGAAATAGTCAGTTCCCACGCCACTTGAATTTGTGTAATTTTCAAGATAAATGACTATACTTTTTCTCAAAAGAGCACGAGTTTAGCACAAGACTACCAAATGTACTCCATCAACCCAACCTCCATGCATTCCCTCCAGAATTTATCAGATGCATTTTTATAAATATGCTTTAATCTAAGAGGTGTGTAATGCCATCCAAAGTACACACTCTCAGCCAGTTGGGCAGAAATGGACGTCTTGGCCATCTGCCAACAAATATCTTCCCAATCATCCACTTCTGTAGTGCAGGAAAGATCCTCTTCCCAATCGTGTCTTAATTTGCCTTCACATCTAGAACTCTGTTCCTTTATACAATTTAGAAACGAAACTCTTAAGCAGTAAGTTCTTACAACAACATTTCTCAGATATCGAGTTAGCTTTTATGTAGTTTATGTTTGTTAACTCTGCAAGCAATATCATTTTTATCCTGCAAGTACACAAAATAGTCCATATCCAATATTTCGGATTTTGACTTTAATGAGTCAAAATCCATGCACACGTGTGCATGTCAGTTGACACAACCTGCATAAACCATTCTCCTCCCACCTTTTAAAACTACCCTCAACCTCCTCAGGAGGAAAGTCCCCAGTATATTTAAAAAGGCATGAGTGGAGAGTATTTTCCCCAAGATGTTAATGTAGCCCTGAGCCAATCCCATACCCTCACTGTATGCTTTGTGCAGTGATTGACCTTGTTGAGGGATTTGTCTTTCTTTCAAAACTCATGGTTTCAGGTCAATAGGTGCAGCTCCCGGAAAATGTTGCTGAATGGTAGCCCATTGTTTTCCCTTTGCATCCAATTGCAAAAATACTAATGTTCTAATCTGTGCAACTTTACAATACCTTTCCTCATTTTGGAGCCTCAAGTCCTCCTCAGGAAAAACAGAACAGTTTTAGCCATTCTAGGGATTCTCAGTCACCAATAAATGTCAGAAATTTCCTCTGAATCTTATTCAACAATGTAGATGGAATTTCCAATAGAAGTGTCAGGAAAAGAAAACATAAGTGAGGCAAAATATTCAATTTAATCATTGCTATCTTACCCAACCAGCAGATATAAACTCTATCCATCCTTGAATGTCAGTTTTATAGGAGCCAAGGCAATAAAATATATTCCTTGTAGTGTTTTGATTTGGTTTTGTTTAGAGTTCTTTTTTTTTTTTTTTTTTTTTAGCAAGGCCAGAACACAGGGATCTGGTGATGCCTTTTTATTGTTTTTAAATGGCTAATTTAATTTTTCAAGTTTGATGAGATATCTAGCCACAAATATGTTCTGAGAAGAAAGCATGAGAGAGGGTTTTTTTTTTTTTATTAATAGTTAATGTGCTCACAAAGTATTTTTAATCAAAATTGAAAGAAGGTCCATTTCTTCTGAAGCTTTTAAATTAATAATACTGTCATGTTCCCCCCCCCCCCCCCCAAATTGATTTAGGATTCCCCGTGTAAGACAAATTAGCTCAGCTTGGTACCAGACTTTCTGAGACACATGAAAGCTAAAGTATCTCATTTCCTGCTTTGCTTTCAGCATTTCTAAGAGGAAAACAAAATAGTATCCTTATATTCAGCTTAGATGAATTTTGCCCAGGATAATGCATTCTTCATATGTCTAAAAATATATTAATCTGATGTGTCATGGATAGACAGACAAACCTTACTTTCTTGGGCTCATTTTATTAACACTAAAAAAAAAAAATGCTTAATAGGAAAACAATGATTCTTAAACCTCCTTTAAAGACAGAGATAGATGGCTGGCTGCATGTGAATCCTGAGCATCCAGCCTATTCAGTAGTTGCTTCTGCCTTGCTGTATGCTATTTTTAACAAGAGGTTTATGAAGCTGAGGCTATCTTGCCCTTCATTCATGCCAGCTTCCTTTCTTCTCCTTTTATTTCAATGCTTCCCCCCTCCCACACAAATTAGTTCAGTTACTGCAGTGAAGCTTCTTGAGAGAAGGGGGCACAAACTGCTGCACCTGTCAGAATCCCCAGCAAGCATGCTTCTGCGCCAACTGGATGGTAGCGTTGCAGAGTGAGAGCTGGAAATCCCACCTAGAATCTTTGAGCGAGAGACCCCCCCACCCCTTAGTTGCATGGCTATCCAAGAGAGAGCCCGGCAGCACCCTTAAGTGACTTATGCCACTACTTCATTTTTAGTGCTGAGTTGATGTGTTGGGGGTAGGAGAGGACACAGTGGCCTGAGTCCAGGTTCCGGAATTCCAGTTGGCGAGAGCGTGATCTAGTAGTGCTGTCTGGGTAATCTGCTCAGCTCTTGCCAGCCCTGGGAGCCGAGCTCTGTCTGGTAATTTTTTTCTGTGTCTTTCCTTGCTCTCTTTCTCTGTTTCCTTGAATGCCTCTCTGTCCTGTGGGTTCTACAGCTCTGCTGAGCCTGCTTCTTTTCTCATATTACACTGTGTTTCTTCTCTTGGGTGTCATTACCCTCTGTATACAGATGGTGCCTCAGTCTGTCTTTACTTTCCTGCATTGATTACTGGCATCATTACATGCATTTCTTCATGTTCAATAGACATTTTAGTGTGAGTAGCCTTTCCTTACCTTAAAGCAGCAATACTAACAAAACCTATTTTTAAAAATTCAGATAGTCATCGAAGCAGACAAAGTCATAAAGAGTTACTGTTTTTTCATTCTGATTTTTGTTTCTCAGGAGATTGTTTGCCCTTTGGCGATATCTGTGGGAGCTGCTTTCTTTTTTACATTTCCCTTCAAATGTATAGTTAAATAACAGGGTAATAACGTTTATTTTTATGGACTCTGATCAGCTTAAACCATTTTTACAGGATAAATCCTCCATCTTTATGATTGGCTTGATAGTGCATTAGAATATGGGGCTTGTTAGTAAAAGCTGTGAGCAGCTTAAGGTACTAAGATGCCAATATACAGTTGGCTGTTTAATGGACACGTTATCTGGCTAGAGTTAGCTGGATAACTTGTCCTGGAAATTCAGTGGGGTAACGGTCCCACTGAATATCCCCGAATAAAGTTATCTGGCCTTGTGAGGCTAGATAACCAGCCACTCAAACAGATATCTTCAAAAGATATCCAATTAAGTGGCAAACCTAGTGGGAGGGGGTGGAAAAAACAAAACTAAAATGTGGGCCTACAGGCCCTGATTAAATTCCCCCCCCCCCCTTCCTCCCTCAATCCAAACTTCTTGGTTGGATCCTGCTGCCTCCTCCCCAAAGAGCCCAAATCAACATTTAAACAAAAAATATATGGGCCAGGGGTTGGCACCAGCCTCTCCCCTCCCCCCCACATCCCGCTCAAGTTCCAGGTTTGCTTTTTAAAATCTTAACATCTGCAAGCCCCCTCCTTCCCCTCACACCCACCCTTAACTTTTCCTTAAAGAGTCATCTCTCTTCAGCCCGGATTGCGGTAGCCGCTTTCCAAGACTCAGACCTGGCACGTCTAGAATCTCTAGGGCCTGCATTGGAAGCGTACTCTTCTAGCGTAGCTCTGGAGTGCTACAGTGGAAGCCTACACTTCCAACGTTGTTCCTTAGCGACACCAGACGCCCTAGGCCCAGGTCGTGGAAAGAGGCTACCGTGATCTGGGCTGAAGAGAAATGACTCTTTAAGGTAAGGGTGGGTGTGAGGGGAAGGAGGGGGCCCGCAGATGTTAAGATTTAAAAAAGGAAACCTGGAACTTGAGCAGGAGGGGAGCGGCTGGTGCCATCCCCTGGTCCATATATTTTTTTGTTTAAATTTTGATTTGGGCTCTTTGGGGAGGAGGCAACTGGAGCCAACTAAGAAGTTTGGATTGAGGGAGGAAGGGGTGGGGGATTTAGTCGGGGCATTTAAGCCTGTGTTTTGGGTTTGTTTTTTTTGGGGGGGGGGGGGTTTCCACTAGGTTTGCCACTTAATTGGATATCTTTTGAAGATATCCATTTAAGTGGCTGTTTACCCAGTCACACAATTCCGGATAACTTTAGAGCTCCTTCTGAGCAGGCCTAACTTTATCTGACTAACCTTGCCGGATATACCCAATATTTGGCTGAATTAGCCAGATATTTCAGCTCCTCCAAGGAATGCCCTCAAAACACTTTTTTTTTTAAATCTGGATAAATTCTAGCTAGGTAACTAGAATTTAGCTGAATAAGGGCTGAATATAGCTGGCTATGCTAATTAATGGAATAACTGTTAGGGGTCCATATAAATTTAGACAGATACTCTAAGTTTATAACAAAGAGGCTGGTAACACCTTTCAGACCAGTGAGCTTCATTATTTTTCAAGTGGAGTCACTTTTGGCAAAAAAGAAATTCAATGTGTGAGCCAGAAGCATTGTCAGCAAAGTGGCCAGCATCTTTGACAAGTTAGGGTCCCCCTTCAATGGAACCAACCTGGCTACTTTGGTGTACTCAGGGTATGGGGGCGTAGACTTCATTTTAGTTACACTATTTCTCTTTCCTGCAACATGTCACCTCCTTCACACACTTTTTTTCCCCCCATCCCACCTCATCAAAGCCAGTCTCAATCCCCATCGCCCTCTCCCCCCAACTAGCTTCCACCATCATGTCCTCACTCCTCTCCTCTTCAAGCCAACTCTTCCCCCTGTTTATTAACCTTCCTTCAGTTTCTCCAGAGGCTTGCTTGATGGTACCGCATCCAGAACAGCTGTTCTGTTTTCTTCCAGCAACGTGTTGTTCTCAGTGAGTTTGAAATGCATGGTGCCTGAACTCTTGGGCTGTTTTCACAGTCTTCCAAGAATAGCATGAGAATTTGAGCATCATAACTGTCAAACTCTCTCAGAGCTGTGCAGAGGCACTGGCAGCTTTGGCAGCAAGACTTCAGAGAAGATGGGGGAAAAAAGGAACAGCCCTTAGGGTTGATGGGAACCATAATGAGCTCTTGGGCCTTACAATGAAGAAGGCTGTTAGAGACAAACTAAATTAATGATTCATAAGCTTTTGAGGACAAGAGTGTACTTTGTCATGCATCTGTAGTAGATGATTGTCCTCGAAAGCTCATGCTTTTATAAATTTTAGTCTATAAGATAGTCTATAAGATAGTCTATAAGATAGTCTATAAGTTGTTCTTGATAACCACCTTAATTTGAAGAAATTTATCAACTCAACATTAAAAGAGGGTTTCTTCAAGCTCCACACACTCAAAAAATTGAAACCCTTACTCCACATGAATGATTTCCGCACAGTCCTCCAAGCCACCATTCTGGCCAAGCTTGACTACTGTAATGCCATCCTCCTAGGCCTTCCAAAAAATACCCTACGGCCCTTACAGATACTCCAAAACTCAGCAGCGCGCATACTCACTAATGCCCACCGAGGAGATCACATCACCCCCGTCCTCCAGCATCTACACTGGCTGCCAATCAGCTCCAGAATCATTTACAAAACACTCACACTCATCCACAAAACTACCCACAACCAAGACATGACATGGTTCAAAGATCACCTCCGACTCCGCCCATACAACAGACCCACCAGGGGACAGCACCTTGCCATGATGCACACTCCCTCTCCAAAGCTGTCTAAACTCAAATCCACCAAATCACGTGCCCTCTCCTTAGCTGGACCCACCCTCTGGAACAGAATGCCCCCAAACCTGCGCTTAGAATCTTGTCAAAAAAGATTCAAACAGAACCTCAAGACCTGGCTCTTTAAGCAGGCCTTCACCTAATCCCCTCTCATCTCACCTTACTCCCTCACCCTACTCAGTTTACCCCCCTCATCTCACTTTACCCCCTCTCCCCTATCTCAAGCCCGATTACCTCATTCTTTTGTTACGAGTATGCCTTGTAACCCCCATTTAACCTAACCGCCTCAACCCAACCCAGGTATAATTCCTCACTGCCATCTATTCTATATAATCATGCTTACATTGAATTATCTTTCCCATTATAATCTGTTAACTATATAGCATATCGTGTTAACTGTTCAAATGTCGTTCATGGTTTACATTATTTACTTCCACTGTTTAATTTGTTCTCTGTAAAGCCTGTTGCAGTTTTAGTTATTTGTGAACCGAGATGATGTTCCCAACGTATCCCGGTATATAAAAACACCTAAATAAATAAATAAAATAAATAAATAAGATGAGACGAGCCTCTTTGTTGTTTTTGATGCTGCAGACTAACATGACTGCTCCTGTGTAAATTTGATTAGGTATCTTATTTTTTTTTTCCATTTTTCCTAGTTCTTGATTTGTTCCCACCTATAATGGTAGACTTGAGATTTATATCCTAATTTTTCCTTTTCATCTGCTAGACCAGCCCATTACACTGGGAAATATCCCTCCTCCACAGCATGATGAATACAGAGGACACACCTGTTTCATGATTGCCCTCTGGGCTATAAAGGGGGTGTGGTCCTGGTCCAATGGCAATAGTCTCTGTCTCCGACATTGACTAACACATTAAGGGTAGGTAGCTCCTAGAGTCAGGGTGCGGCCCTAGCCTGGTTGTTGCTCCTGGGATAACTACCCCTTGGGGATATTTCTCCCAGTGGGAGTAGTTTCCCATGCTGTGTCCTGTTCGAGTTCCTAGAAGTTTGTTCCAGTGTCCTTCAGGGTCTGTGATACTGCTATAGAATGGTGCTTGGCTCAGTTCCCTTCTGGGTCTGTGGAACAGCCAGAGAATGATAGTGGTTCCTGAAATCTCAGGAGCCTGGAAGCCCCTTCAAAGTATAAAAAGGGCTTGCAAGACTCTCTCTCTCTTTCTCTGCCTTCCCCTGCTCCTCCTCTCTCCGCTCTCAAATATGATGATGTAGCAGCACAAGAAGTAGAAACCGGGCCTGCTATTAGCAGAATAGCAGGCAGTATTTTTCTGTAGGTGTAGCATAGTGGCTGGTGCGTTTTTCTTTATGGAAATATGTATGTGACTGAGAGAGAGGGTAGCCTCTGATTGTGATCATTTAACACAGGAGAAAGGAAGCTTAATCTCCCCACAGTTGGGCTGTTTTTCCTGGTTAAAAAGTTAATATGCGATTGTTATGTAGATGTGTGTAGCCAGCTACTATAAACCAGGTCCTGCCAGCACGAACTTATGTGTTGGAGTCCGACAGTGTGGTCTGAGCTGCATCTGGATCTAACTGATGTGTTTTGGACATGTCAAAAAAAGATTTTTTTTTTTTAACCCCACAGAGACTTCAACCCACTGCAGCCAAGGTAAAGGAATATAAAAAACACATTAAAACCCCCTCTGTGCTTTCCTGTGAATGACACATGTTCTGCAAAAACCAGCATCCGACATTGTGTTTAACAAGCTGGGGAAAAGTCTGTACTATTTAGCCTGCCCAGAGAACAGCAGCGGAGGAAGCCAAAGGCATGCCTGGAGACCAAGGTAGAAAAGGCACAATTTGGCTGGTTCTCTCTATGTGTGCAGAGTGGTAATGGTCAAGAGTTGGAGCCAAGAAGGAAAGGCATTCATCTGGCAGCCCTGCAATCAGTTATTATCCTAAATAGCTAATTATCGCAAGGGAGAGACAAAAATCTGTGTTCTGAGGAAATAGAGACAGATAGCTTTTCTTGCTTCATAGCTGAGCTACATGTAAAATCCCAACAAGGGACAGAGGAGCCAGGAGTTGAGAGACTGGGCAAATTCCTTTCCAGAAATATCCAGGCCCAGGAGCACATGGTTGGATCACCCTCCTAAGAGACTGAGTTAAGTAATCTAATATTTGTACAGTGAATATCTTAGCAGAAGAGGGAGAAGTTTTATTTCATTGCCTTTTGTAATAAATTCAGTATCTCATCTTAACTGCTTCATCCTTTGTGCTGAAGTCAAGCATAAACCTTAAGTGGTAGGTACAGCCACATGAAAGAGCGCTGGAAAAGAGAAGCTGATGACTATGGTCTTTCTGTAAAAGACTGAAACCAGGCCAGCTTTCTGTTTAGTACAAAGTAAACCATTTGGGGGAGATCTCCAGAAGAGAGAGACCTTTCACACACTGCAGTGCTCATCTATTTAGTTTCTCATCTAGCCAGGTCCACCATCATCAGGGACTTATTCATCTTTTTTTTTTTTTCTTTACTTCACAATTTTGTCTTTGGGACAGAGTGCATCTTTACAAACTGATGACATTGGGGTGGATCTGTTCCCTGCCCCCCCCCACCCCTTCTTTTTTTTTTTTTTTGAGTACTCAGGGGTAAAGACAATTTTTGAAAGTTGTGTACTTCACTGCCTTTCCCTCCCTTGTTTCTCTTTTACCATTACCTTTTTTTTTTGCCCTGGTTAACAGGCCATGCCCAGTGTTTTTGTATTGCTTCATTTAAAATAAGAAAACTGTAAGTTTATATTCTTGTTGGATTTACTGTCTACGCACACATACACTAGTAAAATGCCTTGGGCAGATGGCCTTGTTGAGCTGGTAAAATGGCTGTCCATGGAAGTTGTATTTTCGTACACTTGCTTGTTTAGGACATATATTAGATCTGCAGGCTCTGGGCTGCAATGATATTGATCTAGAAAATTCACAAGGTCTGTTTTCATCATTCTTGCCCAAACTAATATAGGCATTCCATGGGAGGTAATCAGAATCTCTTCCAGCCCTCAGCAGTAGGGCTGCTAGGAGAAAAAAAAAAACAATCATTGATTAAGAGATGTTCAGTAAATTTTCTTAAAACCTGAAGGAAGTAACTGTTTCAGGAGAACAGACAAACTTTTCATGGTATTTGGTGGCACCTAAAAAGGAAGGGCCATCAGGTGCCATCATAGCCAGATGTATCAAGGCAATTTCATCTGCCTACCTGTTGTCTGGTCAGGAGCCCCCAGAAGTGCTCCAGGTTGAATCTACAAAGGCACAAGCTTCATCCTGGGCAGAGGCAGCTCGGCCTACTTGGAATTAATTTGCAAGGCAGCAACCTTGGTCATGTTTGCACCTGTGAGCAAACACTATAAATTGGGCTCACGGACCAGCAGATACTGCCTTTGTGGCAAAGATGGATAAGATAGCCCTGTTGTCTTCCCAGCCTGTTGAAGGCTGGGAAGACTGGTCTAGCAGATGAAGACTGGTCTAGCAGATGAAAAAGAAGGCTAAATTATACTTACCTGTTAATTTCCTTTCCTTGTCTATGCTAGACCGGTTACGATCTGACCCAGAAATACAAGGCCAAGGAGAATCATCTGAAATATTGGCAGCATAGGAGGATCGCCTGTCTATGTCCTCCTTTTTCAGATTCTCTCTCTCTTCACTCAGGTTACCTCTTGACCTTTTGCAGAACAGTTCGTACTGCTTGTTAGTAGATGTTGTTTAAAAAAAAATAGCATTAAGGGGAATGTCTTGTGGTCACCTAACTTTGACAGTTGACTTATTGACATTGTACCAAGACCACACTCCCTTTATAACCCAGAGTTAGGTCATGAAAGAGGTGTGTTCTGTTTCCCTCAAGCTGTGGAGGGGGGATATTTCCCAGTGTAATGGACTGGTCTAGCATACTCAAGGAAAGGAAATTAACAGGTAAGTATATTTTAGCCTTATTTCCCTGTGTAGACTTAGAAATTGTTTTCTTCCTTTTTCCCTTTGGGTATATGTAAACATTTTTGCTTTGATGTTTCTGTAATGGAAACTTGAATAAATAAATTTAAAAAAATGCTGAGGAGAAATAAATATCTTAGATCTTCTTCATTAGTTGACTGTAAATATTCTGCTTTGCATATTTTGATATTAAACAAATTTGTCACAATAAACACATGCAGAGCATCTAACTTATTCATGGAGTCTTTTTAAAAATGTTTATTTCAGATTAAGTACCAAAATTTCCAGTCAGTGTGTGTCAGCCCCCTCATACAACTGATAAAATCTTGTTTTTGTGCCCTGGCCTCACTTAGAGAGACAGAAATAGTAACCAAAATAATTAACAGTTATGTTTGTCGTGACCTACTCAGCGAGTGGGTGTTTCTCTTTGAATAAAGGTAAATCAGGAATGAAAACAGCTTTCCTCTTAAGCAAAGGAATACTGTGGATATTGTAGGTGGTAGCAGCAAGGGTCTCTCCTGGTTTGCTAGCAGCATTATTATTGCTTAGCTGATACTATTAAAGAAAATAGTTGACACCCATGTCAAGGAGATAAACAAAGAGGGAGTACTGAAAAAAATTATAATCCATACCTCTCTTTTTTCTATTACAGATTTTGAGTAATAGGTTTCTGTTTCATAATCAAAGCAATCACATGGCAATTTGGGCTAGAATGTACACCCTGTTCCCACCTCAGGAACCCATTTTTTAAAAATTACATATGGCTAGTTTTATTTGTTTTTAAAGAAATGTAATTTACTATGAGTTCATCAGTTATGAGTTAATTTTTGCTATTACAATGTCCCTGCCCCCTCCCAGGGCAATTATGCTCAAATGGCAGGTTAATTCCGGCTAGTGTGCATTTTTAGGGTCACTACTGGCAAGGTATATTCTTCTTACTCTTTACTGAGTTTTATGTTCAAATTAAATATTTAGAATGTCTTAAATGGGAAGTTCAGATCAATAAGCTAAGCAGAAGTCCTGTTTGTGTAATACAATCTTGGAGTTTTTTTTTTTTTTTTTTTGGGCTTGTGATTTAATTTGCAACAAATGATGCGATGGCACAGATCATTCTGTTATGTTCATTGTGGTAAAAACAATAACTTGTTTTCAGTATTAAGACATTAAACATGGTGGAAAATTGAGATAAAAAGTGCATTAAAGCAGTTCAGATTTATTTATTAGGTTTCTTTGCAATGCTACCAGACAATATGGTTAATGCAATTGGAAACTTGATTCATTAACCTTCAGTTGTCATTGTAGATCCTTATTTTTAAATCCCCCATTTTCAAGTTGGACCCATAGGGCCAGATGTGCAAAAGGGCTTTTCCCCTTTTGTGTTCATGGGGGGAAACGTTTATTACACCAGGCTCTGTATATTTCATTTGATGAGAGCTGTTTCAGTACACATTTTATAAAATTTAAAGGAATTTTATTTTAATTTTTTTTTTTTAAGCATGACATTATTTTATAATTGGTTTTAATGGGCTGTTGTATTATAGTTTGCTAATCCAGTCACCATAGGTATTCAATATCAATGATGTTAAAAGCAATGCGTGTTCTATTTCATTGCAGCTTCTGTGAACTACAAGGATAAGAAAACTTTGTGCTGCTACTCTGATGCATGAACTATTACCGCTCATTAATTATTTCCAAGGTTCCATGTTACATGAAAATTATATTTATAAGCTTGAATAATGCCAAGATTATAGCACAATACATAAGAACTAAATGAATGCTGAAATTATGGAGCACTGTAGTTAGTGAATCCTAAAATAAGCTTCCATTCTCCATTAGCTCTTACATTTCTCTGGTGCAGATGTTCTCTTGTGGAGGTGGGATGGCACAGGTATATCCTGTAATGCTTCTCCTACAAGCTTTGCGTATGCAGGTAGGTAGCAGGGTTACCCCGAGCAGTCAGGAAATGTGTTGTGATAGGTAAGCAAAATTTAATACTCTTCCAGTGCTAGTGTGCTGTTCTGTTGTCTGCAGTTCATGGAACAGCAAAAAAAAAAAAAAAAAGTGATTAGACAAGTGTTACCTTAGCCTTCAGGATCAAATTCCTCAAATGTATTGGTGCTTTCAAGTCAGATGGACAGAACATCACTTTAGAGTCCCATGTCAGTTTTTCTAAATATGGGAGGAGATCAATAAATGGGAAGTTGATTTTATAGGCATCACAGCTCCATTCATAGGACTCAGATCGGCCTTATTGACATGCTGGTGCTGTTAATATGATCCAGTGTATTAAATGGACAGAAAACTAGAACGGTAGAATCTGCTAGCTGTCTAACTGTCAGGGAAGCTCTTTCAAAAGGTTCCTAATGTGCTTTTTATTGACAGTGTTGAAAGGACATATCTTCTGGCAAATGATGCAAATATATTAGCCAGCAGATTGGATAGCAGTGGTGGTTCTGATTTCCCATTCTTCAACGATAACATTGATATGTCAGATCCATCTCTTTTCTAAGACTTCTTTAAGCACCTTTTGACTGCATAGGCATAGGCAGGAAAGAATTACTGGCTTTTGACAAACTGTGCATTATTTTAAATGCGCTCATCCTTTGGAAATGAATAGAGGCAGAACAGAGTAATGGAATAACCCGTGTTTCAAATCCCATTATGTTTATTTATTTGCTTTTGCTTTCATGTGTTTTATTTTTTTTTTCCTGATGATAACGCAAAGCATTTGCAGTGTCAAATTTCATTTGGATAATGCAGACAAATTCGCTAATAAGGAAAGCCACATTTTATAGCATGTGTGCTGCTTCGCTGCCACATAGATATGTCACAGGAAATGTGCCTCGAAGGTGATGTGTAAGGAAATGAAAATGTAATAAATAAGCCAGACATGTAAGAAGAGTCGGTCCCTTGATCTGTGGGATAGGGCCTGACTTTAATTTCACTCAGCAATGGATACAATATTTCATCAGTGATTTATACACAGCTCAAAGTTTGCCTTTTAGGCCAATTCTTGTTAATGAAAAAGTTCTCTCTTTTTTTGAGGTTGAAATCAGAGTGGGGGAGGGGAAGGGGGGGGAGCATGTTCAGGCCAAGCAAACCAGCTTGACAACCTTTTCTCAACAATCAGTTGTAATGACAGATTGTAGGCTGGAACATGTAGAAAATTAATGGATGTTCTCCAAACTCAGACTTTTTTGTGTTCTTTGATCCAATGAAGTACTTTCTAAAGCACATTGTCATGTTAAAGGAGCTATGAAAGCTTCATAACCTCATTTGGAAGTCAGGCTCACTACAAATCACAACACAAACTTTCCAAAATTTCCCATGCTAACCCCTTAAATGTCTGTATTGTGGACTATTTGATTTCACTTCCTGCGGGTTTAGCATTTTCCATTGATAAGCAGGGCTGAATTAGCCATTAAATGTGGGTGAAATCATCTGGCAGCACCAGATTGACCTCTCTCTCTTTTAGCTAATAGAGCTGTTGCTCTGAGTGTGTGTGTGAATTTCCACTCAGGAGTTGCCTCGTGAGTCTCCTCAGTCTTTTTTTTTTTTTTTAATCCCAAAATGAGCACAGATGTGTACCCCTCTATCTTTTTTTTTCTTCTCTATAAAAATGTTCATAACATTTGTCTTTAAAGTTGCCTCACTGTCTCAGCAGCCCCAAACACCACTTTTCTTTTTTTTTTGTTTTTAAACATTAGCACTGAAACTTTTTTTTTTCTTCAAGATATCTGGATAGAAAAAGGCCACGGTCAGTGAATTCAAGGATTGTGTTTGGGTAATTGCCTGGTTCTTGTGGCCTTGTTTTGGCATCTTTTGGAAACAGGATGCTGAGCTTGATGGACCCTTGGTCTGACCCAGCACGGCAATTTCTTCTGAAATCTGCTACCCTTGTCTAGGACTGAACCACAACTAGATCAACTATTAGGACTATGAACAGATGTCCTCCATGGACCCAAAAAGCGAGGGTATTGTGTCCGTCGGTCGCAGACGGCTGCGACCGCTCTGCCTCACCTCTCTTTTACCTTTCTCCTCCTCCTTTGGAAGGATGGCTGCCTCCACTGCTGTTTGCCGAACCCCTCGGCGTCTCCGAGCCAGCATGGGTGTCCCCGTACGCCATGCTTCTTTCTGAGGCCTCCTAGGGCACTCAAGCATGCTGCCCACGTTCTTATACACGTCATGGCGGGAACCTCGGGGGCGGCCCCAACGCATGATGTCAGTACCTCCTGGTATTTTAACCTCCGCTCCAACACAACGAGTTAGCAAGGACTTTGGTTCTAAAACTCTAACCGCTTCTAAGCTGCTCGCTTGGATTCCTCACTACCCTCTGGGATATTTCGCTACCTACCCGCTCCTCAGGGGCCCCTCGCTTCTACTTGCCCTCCGGGGTTATTCAGCCTAACCATCAGGACACCCGCCCCTCGGGGGTCTTGTCTGCTTTATTTCAGGTACCCTCAGTGCTCCTAGGTACTTGCTCCACGAGGGCCTATCCTGCTCTGGGTATCCTGCACCTCAGACCACGGGTCCTTCTCTTCACTCGACTGCTGAAGGAAGCTATCATCGCTGCTACCCTGTGAGTACAACTACACCCCAAGTTCTCCTCGCTCCACCCTTCAGGTTCATGGCCTATCCCGTGCTGTGGAACACTACCGGACCTTCACTACATCTGGGTGAGATCATCAACTATATTACTACTGAGACTATCTGGACCCTTACTGTGCTATCGCTGGACTTCAGCACTGTCTGTCTCTCGGACAAGTATCATCTTCATCACAGCAGTATAATAAAGCTTCTTTTCCTCCTTGTCCGCTTGCTATTGAGTCTAGCCTATCGTTGTGGTTCCCCATGGGAGGAGACATCGCCACTTCGACCAAGAGTCCACAAAATGCCACTAACCCAACAGAGGGCCTGGAAAATAGAGGAACTGCATAGGTTTCAGAGAGGTCTGTTCTGTTTCCAAAGTGCAGTTTTGTCTGCTTCATCAGGAATGGAGTTGAGCAGGAACTCCTTCAAATTATCTTTTCAGTCAGCGGAAGAAGCCAGATCCTTGGTATCAAGGAATAAAAGCCATCATGCATCAAAGAAAAAGAGGTGCTATGCTGCAGAACAGCAAGTAATGAAAAAACGCAGAGGTCAGCACACGGTGTATCACCACTGTTGACACACTATACATTAGAGATGTGAATCGGAACCGGAATCTGATCGGTTCCGGTTCTGATCCAAATCTTAAAATTTTTATCGCCCAGCCCGATTTGAGTTCTTATCGGCTGCGCCCGATCCGATAATCAAAACACCCTCCCAAACCCCCAAAAAAGGTTTTAAAATTACCTGGTGGTCCAGCGGGAGCACGGGGAGCGATCTCCCGCTCTCAGGCCATCGGCTGCGTTAATAAAAATGGCACTGATGGCCCTTTGCCCTTACCATGTGACAGGGCAAAGGTAGTGCCAGCACCATTTTGAATATTGGCAATACGGCCCGAGTGCGGGAGATCGCTCCCGGACTCCCGCTGGACCCCCAGGAACTTTTGGCCAGCTTGGGGGGCCTCCTGACCCCCACAAGACTTGCCAAAAGTCCAGTGGGGGCCCGAGTCCGTATTGCAAAATGGGGCCGGCCGTATGGCCATATTGCCGTATTGCAAAATGGCGCCGGCCGTATTGCCGGCACCATTTTGCAATACGGCAATACGGCCCGAGTGCAGGAGGTCGCTCCCGGACCCCCGCTGGACTTTTGGCAAGTCTTGTGGGGGTCAGGAGGCCCCCCCAAGCTGGCCAAAAGTCCCTGGTGGTCCAGCGGGGGTCCGGGAGCGATCTCCTGCACTCGGGCCGTATTGCCGTATTGCAAAATGGTGCCGGCCATACGGCCATATGGCCGGCGCCGTATGGCTACCTTGACAGGGCAAAGGTAGCGCCGGCGCCATTTCTATTAACGCAGCCGTGGCCCGAGAGTGGAAGATCACACCGGGACCCCCCACTGGACCCCAGGTAATTTAAAACATTTTGGGGGGGTTCGGGAGGGTAGGGGATTTATTTTAAAGGGTCGGGGTGGGTTTTAGGGTTGTTTTACTGTGCCGGTTTTCCCGCCCTCCCCCGATTTACGATTTAAACGATTTTAGAAAAAACAAAACCGCGACGATCAGATTCCTTCCCCCCCAGCCAAAATTGATCGTTAAGATGATCGATCACACGATTCACATCTCTAGTATTTACCAGAAAACCATCAATTAGAAAAGCTTGCTTATTTATTTATTTATTTGTTTGTTTGTTGATTTTTATATACCGTCATTCGGTAAAGCCATCATAACGGTTTACAAGGTTCAACTTGCAATACATTTAACAATTAAGCAAAAAGTATAACAGGATGCATATTAAACACACATGATAGACCTCCGATTGCAAAGATATTAACCAGAACTAGCACTATGGATTGCACGAAGGGGGTGCACAAAGGGGGGTGCCCCTTTGAAGTGCCCCTTCAGCACGCAACGCCTGGTGTTTCGGCACCATTTAACGGTCCAGCGCTGTCATCAGTGATGTTGGGGGGGGGGGGTCTCCCGATCGGGGATCTTACATGGCCCTTCCCTTTTCAATTCCAGGTGAATTCTTACTTTGTTTTTCTTTTATTCTCATGGCTGTGAATTAGAAAATGAAAAATGTTTGCCACATGGTGTAGGAGAAAACTTGGCTGAGGCAATATTGGATCCATTCATGTTTAAATCCAGTTACTGCATTATTTGCTCTTTGTTTCTGATTCAGGTTTTGCCATCTCTTCATTAAGACTACATCTCTATGCCATAGCCACTCACCTTGTTCAAACTGAGGGTAAGCCTATGTCCGTTTATCATTAGTATCCAAATTCATGAAAGGTTTGCAGCATATTAAACTATAAGTTATAAAACCTCCCATCTCATGAGATTGGAACATACTTCTGGCATGGTTCTGGCCATTTGAAACTTTGGAACTGGCTCTTCTCAAGTTTCTTACATGGAAAGTAACATTCCTTGTAGTAGTAACCTCAGCCAGGAGAGTCAGCAAACTTCAGGCTTTAGTTCATTATCCTCCTTATATGCAGTTTTTCTTCTATTGAGTGGTGCTTCACATCCACCCAAAATTTCAACTAAAGTTTGTGTTGGTTTTCTGTATTTAACAAATCACTTGCTAGCAGAAGGTCTGGTCCCAGCTAGGGAAAAACAAGCTGTGATTAAACCAATCCTAAAAAATACAACTGGCAGAATCGATGACTGGGACAATTACCGACCAATATCCAACCTACCTTTCATTGCTAAAGTCTTTGAAAAGGTAGTGTTATCACAACTAGAGAACCACCTAAAAGACAATAATATACTATATCCCAACCAATTCGAATTCAGAAAAAATTGCTTGACAGGAACCCTACTTATTTCCTTAGTATACCCTGTACTACAAGGATTTGACAATGAATCTTATATCCTGGTACTAATTGACCTAACAGCAGCATTCAACACAGTTGACCATAACTTGCTATGTCACCAGCTGTGAGAAATCTGAATAGATGAAAAAGTTAACAAATAGTCCTCCACTTTCCGAAAAGAGAGAAGATTACAAGTCAGACTGGGAAGGTGTCAGAAATGTGATTGTCCAATCGATACAGGTATCCCCTAAGGATCAGCACTTTCAGCCACTGTATTCAACATCTATTTGCTGCCTATGGAGGTAAAAACCAGGATGTTTACCAAAGCCAACTCACCCAAAGAATCTAAATCACTACTCCACCCCCATTGACACTAAGCTAAAATATTTTGAACCAATGTAAAAATAACATAACAATTTATCTGAAACATGTATAATCTATCCTATGAACTAAGTTCATAAAACTTTAATAACTTTGTAAATTATATTTCTATGTTAACAACCATTTGAATGAACCTCTTTGAATTCTCTGTTAAACATCAAAACTTTGTAAACCGTTGTGATGGCGAAACTGAACGACGGTATATAAAACTCAACAAATAAATACATTTTTATAACATGCACACGCAGCCTACATGTGAGCGCGCTACCCGGCGTGCGCACATGTATGCCTGATTTTATAATATGTGTTATAAAATCTGGGGTTGGCGCACACAAGGGGGTTCACAATTGTGCACTTTGCGCGTGCCGAGCCTGCTCCAAGCCGCACTGTCTTCCCCTGTTCCCTCCCAGGCTGCTCCGAAATTGGAGTGGCCTAGGAGGGAACTTCCTTACCCCCCACCCCACCTTCCCTTCCCTTCCCTCCCCTGCCCTTCCCCCCTACCTTTGATTTCTTTTTTTTATTTCAAAACTTACTTCAGCCCTGGAGCTGAAGTAAGTTGCGCGCGCCGGCCCAGTAGCCATGCAGAGGCCTCTGGCCACATCCCCGGACCACCCTGCCCCGGGACTTACACACGTCCCGGGGCTTTACGCACATTGCCAGGCCTTTTGAAAATCTGGCCCTATATGCGCATTACTAACAAATCTAGGAATCAGCTTCTTCCTAGATGCAGACAACAGGCAATTCTACTTCCCTTTCGATAAAACATTTGAAAAAAACATCATCATCTCTGTCAAAACACATGAAGGCAATACAACAAAAACTATCTCTAAACTCCCAAAAAACTGAAATTAAGGAAGTTAAGGAGAGAGAACATGATAATTAAACCTCCAACCCTAGATCTAGAAGTCATTAACATTATACCTCAGGTCGAACATGGGACCTAGGAATACAGATCAATGAGAACTTCACTATGAAAAAGCATATAAGCAAATTAATCAAAACAGGATATTCCAAGCTGAGAATATTACATCGGCTGAAACCTCTACAACACTATCTTACAAACTCTAATATTTTTAACTTAGGCTACTGCAACTCCCTATTGCTAGGCCTACTGTCAGGACTTATAAAACCATTACAATTACTTCAAAATGCCTCTGCTAGACTCTTACTACCGTAGTAACAAGGAAATTTGACCCCTTGCTGATAGCTCTACATTGGCTTCCTGTTCAATCCAGAATTCATTACAATGTATTAACTCTAATTTTCAATGTCATCAACAATAATAACCCATTCTTATTAGGAGTGTCACTTCAACATTACACACCACAGAGAACCTTAAGATCACAAAAAAAGACTTCTAAAGGTGCTATCTATTCGGAATGCACACCAAACGCAAATAAGAGAACAAATGTTTTCCATTGCAGGCCTCAAGTTATAGAACTGTCTTCCAGAGTCAATATGTCAAATAACAGAAATAAAGTGATTCAAGCGTGAACTAAATACATGGCTCTTTAGAAAAGCACATGTTTTAATGTAAAATCCCAAAATGCTGATATCTGCAATGTTAGTACCAGAGACTGTGTTTGCAGAGTGAGCAATATAGACCGAATGACATTAAATATATTATTAGAATCAGAATCTGTAGTAACTGTTGTGTCAATCTAGAAAATGTATGAATATGCACTAGATTACATATTTGTTGATACGTTAACCTTGAATATGTATGGATATGAATGAGAATTTGCTTTTGCTATTGTGTTGACCTAGAATATGAAAACTGACAAAGATGTGAATGCTTACCAGGAATTTTAAAGCTGACTTTGTAAACCGTTGTGATCTTCTTTTGGGATGATGGTATATAAAATTCCTAAATAAATAAATATTCCCTCAAGTCGAACTCTCTAGTGGCCTCACAAGATCCATACCCACTCAATTTTGGGCATTGGTTTTAGAGGTGCCGTCTGTATTCCAGCAGCCTTTTTGAACTGGCAGGTAGGGAAGGACCAACAATATAATTTGACTTGTTTATCTAGGCCCGGCCACTAAAATTGTGCCAGTATCTTTTCCCAGGTCTTTTTCTCCCCCAGGTGACCCCCTAGAAAGTGGCTGTGTCCTAACTGCATTACTTTTTCACAATAGGGTTTTGGAACTAGGAGTTGTTCTATTGCTTCCCCTTTCGCACTTCCCTTTGTGACTCAGTAAAGTAAATCCCCTTTCATCAGAAAATAGGGAGGAACAGGGGTCGGTTAGATGCACTCCAGGGACTACCTTTCCATCTACCCTTTGTGTATGCTCCAGGGCCCACTTAAAGGATTCATCCTCCATCTGGGCCTGCATAAATTTCCCCGTGTTATCCCCATTTTCCCACTGAAAGGGGCCAGGTAAGATATTCTGGGTGGGTGGTGGTTCTTTCTCTGACTTCAGACCATCCTCCCATGTCTGAATGAGCAGCATAGGTATATTTGTCCTGTCGGCATTGCCTACGGGACTTAGAATCTTTAAGAAAGAGACCAGGTTCATCCAAGGGAAAGAATTCTGGAAAGTCTAACTCTTCATGGATGTGGTTAGATGAACCTGTTGTAAGCTGATTCTAGAGACACTTAAAGTTAGCAGAGGGTGATATGATTCAGACTAAAAGTTAGCAGAGGGTGATATGATTCAGACTTTCAGATACTTGAAAAACTTTAATGATCCAAAGACAACGACAATGACAAACCTTTTCCATCAGAAAAAAATCAGCAGAACCAGAGGTCACGAGCTGAGGCCCCAGGGAGGAAGACTAAGAACCAATGTCAGGAAGTATTTCTTCACAGAAAGGGTGGTGGATGCCTGGAATGCCCTTCCGGAGGAAGTGGTGAAGTCTAAAACTGTGAAGGACTTCAAAGGGGCGTGGGATAAACACTGTGGATCCATCAAGTCTAGAGGGCGTGAATAAAGAGGAGGCAGCAAAACACTGCACAGTAGCCACAGAGGCATTCACGGAGCGGGATGCCAGTGGTTGGTGTTCCACCTTCATGGAGCGGAAGGATGGAGGGCTGCCATCTCCAAAAAAAAAAAAACAAACAACAACAAAAAAACAAACAAACAAACAAAAAAAACCAGGGGTGGGTAAGAGTATGGGGCAGGGGTGTGGCCTGCTTGTTACAGCGGTTGCTTCCCCTAATTGAGCTGGATGTTCACTTGGATGCAGATATGACGCTGCTCTCTACATTGGTGGTGGGGTGGAGGGGAATTAGGGCTGGAGGGTACTGGAAGCCAATAGTAATAGGTGGGAGAGAGAAAAAGGGAAATAAAAAATGAATAAAGTGCGTAGCTTGCTGGGCAGACTGGATGGGCCGTTTGGTCTTCTTCTGCCGTCATTTCTATGTTTCTATGTTTCTATGACAGTCCCATCCTATGTTCATGGGGTAGGATCGGCAAGGGAGAACTCCCACCTCAACCATATCTTGGCTGGCCAGAGTATTTAGTTGCACCCGGCTTGTTGAATGCTGTCGATGGTCCCTGTGAATGCATGCCAGGGTCACTACTTTGCCATAGTCAGTATGGACTCGCTTCATCAAGTCTCTCCGAATGGGAGCATGAAAACACTCAGAGTCCACTAATACTTTTGTTGGAATGCCATCTGTCTCAATTGAAATCACAAAAGTAGAAACGCCCTGCCTGGAAACATCCATAAAGTTACAAAAGTGTGGGGTCACAGTATTATTGTCCCCACAGGATAGTCCCAGGAAAAATGGCCCCTTTTTCCACAATTGAAAAACGGCAGTCCAGCTGAAGTGTGCAGGTGTGGTGAGAAATTGGGCCGGACCTGTGCTACTGATGGTTGAGACCTCTGAGTCTTAGGACTTTGTCATTCTCTATTCAAGTCAAAGGGCTTTTCTCTGATTCACTGGGCCTCAGGCATGGTCTGGATAATAGGCCTCCACTACTTCCAGGTCCTTCCCGATCATAAGACTTGGGTATCGGCAAACCCACTGACTCATGGGCAGTTCGAAGCTGTCCAGGAACTGTTCGAGGAGAGATGCTTTGGCTACCTCCACTCAGGTTTTCCCTTCTGGGTGTAGCCACTTCCAGGCAACATCTTTAAGCCTGTGGAACAGGTTCCTTGGGTTTTCTTCCACCTGCAGAATTCCCTACTGTAATCTCTGGTAGGCTTCTGGGGTGAGTCCCACTGTCTCAAGAAAGGTAACCTTGACTTCCTGGTAGGTGGCCATTCCTTCTGGATTTGCTATTTGAAAGGCATCTTGACTACTCCCAGTGAGTATATTTCCCAGATAGGTAGCCCACTTGTCCTCTGGCCAGTCTGCCAGTTGGACTGTGCATTCAAAGTTTTTCAAGAAACCTTTGGGGTCTTCTCTGGGGATCATCTTCAATAGTGTCGGTGACACGGGAGGTGTACTGATTATGGCCATTATCACAGCTTGAGCTATCTGCGTTAGAACCGTTTGTTGCCACACCACCTGCTCTCTCAATGCCTTCTGTTGATCAATTTGTGTTTCAAGGGAATTTTGTAGTTGCTGCTGCCCTACAGCAATGACCTGGATATTGTGCTCCATCTTCCCTGCTTCACAAGCTGCCTCCAAACAATGTACTTCTCTGAGAATAGGAGAGCAGGGGAAAAATTAAAAAAAAAACCCCATTCTGACCTGTTCAGCCTTTATTCACTGCTTTACTCCAACTATATAGGCAGGAATAGCCTCCCCTTGGCCTGTTGTGCAAATGCTGGGGGAGTGAAATTGGGAGGCCCCAGGAAAAAGGGAATATAAATTCAGCTTTTTTTTTCTCTTCTGATACTGCAGTTGTGGGCTTTTGTCTATGCTTTCTGCTTAGGCAAGAGATACCACTGCTGCCATCATATGTGGTAATTCAAGCAATAGCGTCTTGGGAATAGCCAGAGGAAAAAGGAGACAGACTCTGGCTGTTCCTTATTGCAGTTTATTTGCAGTGAAAACAAAGCGCAGTACATAGCAAAATAAAGAAATTAGGCAACCGACATTGAAGTTCAGGTATTTTCCAAATAACAAAGGGCAGGGCAAAGCAAAACTATTTAGGAGGCTCACCTTGATTCCAGGTAACTCGCAATCTGTAAACACAGCAGGTCTTAAACTTCATGTCACACTCAAACCTTAAATTAGCAGGTTTTAACATAAGGTGGGTATCTTGTCTATTCCCCAGCGCCCATTTAAGACTTCTAGGCTACTCACTTCTCCCAGAATTCCCTGTGGGTCTGAACCTTAAGAAGGACTGGGCAAGACTGTGCCTGGTCCCTTAAGATGGTCTGAGTGAGTTTTCTGTATACTCCCTCACACATGCATACTTAAAGGCATGTAAGATGTAGGCAGTCCCGGGGGGGGGGGGGGGGGGGGCATGTTTAGGTCAGGGAACAGAAAAAATGCACAGTGATCACATTTGCAAATCTATTTGCTCTATTTCCAAGAGAAAACATACCCTCAGAAAAACCAGCAGCAATTTTCAAAGGGAAAGTATACTTTTTACTTTCCAATGAAAATTGGTACAAAGCCTGTGGTTTAAAATATGCATGGATTTTATAACTATATGGGCAGAAATGAAGATTTTCCCCCCCTGTCTTGTTAATTTTGAGCAGAAAATGGGAGAAATTGAATCTTTCAAAGCTTCAGTTGTCAAGTATTTTATCCTGTTGTACTGAATTCACTGCCTCCCCTTTGTTGGATGATTTTGCATGACAAAGATGCTAGGTAGCAAGTTCTCTCTTATTAACTTAACTGACTGCAAAATGCCACAGTGTTGAAGGGGAGCTAAGTTGTTTAGGGAGAGAGAGTGTGTGTGTGTGTGTGTGTGTGTGTGTGTGTGTGTGTGTGTGTGTGTGTGTGTGGATCATGTGAATGCAATTGCAGTGAGTGACAATAGTTTTGTTATTTTAGAGTAGAGTTTTACTTTCTATTGAAACTGACAAGGAAAGAGGCATGTTATTGACTGTGATATCACATAAATGATAGCCATTATATCTAATTTCTGCAGATGCCCATTGGACTGCAATTTTCTCCAAATGTAAGTATTTCTGTGGATTCACACTTGACCTGTCATGGCACATGGGAGATGCTTTCTAAACTTGAAGACATAGAACTTTGAACTTTGTTGTACTTGAAGCATCGCCTCAACTATCAACTGTTCAGTTGAACCAGCATTTTCATTTTTTTTCTTTTATTTCTGTGTTCAGCTAAAATGTTCATTTTTTTCAGGATGAACAGTTGTGTGGATGCTTCTGGATATTACAGATATTTTCCTGACTTAATAAGGGGAATAATAATTTGCCAGTTACTTGTTACACTCCTAGTGTGCTCTTGGGCCTCAGACCGAGCCCAGACTGTCAGGGCCGGGCCGAGGGTTGACGGTATGTCCCACGATGGCTGACGGGCTGACCCTCTGCCAGGCCTGCAAACTCCCAAGGCCAACACCCAAGGATGTTGGAAGTTGAATGGTCCTCCGACCATTCCAAGCCCTTTCGGACCTGCTGCGAGGAACAGCATGGAGCAGCAGGTCTGGCCTGAGGTTGAGGGCAGACGGGCCTTGACACGTAGACAGAACTATGGTCGATGAGACGGCATCGCAAACAAAACACTTAGTTGCTGCGACAGCACCACTGATGAAGACACTTGGCTGATGCGACGGCATCACTGACGAAGACACTTGGCTGATGCGACAGCATCACTGACAAAGACACTTGGTACTTGGTGACAGCTGGGAGGAAAGACCTTTGCACTGTCTCTCAGGGCGCCCTACTCAGCCCACCTTCATGGGCGGACCCAATGAGCTGGTCGCGGACCACCTTGTCCCACTACACGCCCTACACAGCCCTTGGAGGCTTGTCACGGACCACAAGGAGAGCGGGACAAGCGCGGGGAAGACCCAGGCAAAGAGGAACTCCAATGACGAAGCCGGTGTCATCTGAAGCTCCCTCTAAGGCTGGCAGGAACAGAGGCTCAGGAGCACAGGGACGAATCCCACCTGCAGGCCACTCCATTCTCAGGCACGACATCATCTGAGAACCACGGCTCTGCAGGAACGGAAGGCTCAAGAGCACCAGATGAAGACGCAGGGAAGAACATCCGGAAAGGCAGGCACATCAGGATGAGGAAGATCATGACAAGACATCAAAACATGGACCGGGACCTCAGGCGAAACACCAAGACATGAAGACGTGGTAGAAGGCAGACGAGACGAGGAGCTCCACGAAGAACAGAAGACCTTACAAGACTCTGGCAGGCAGGAGCTTCCAGAGGGGATGGTACTCTGATGCAAGGCAATGACAGACTGAGAAGACAGGCCTCTTATAGGGCTCAAGCAGGAAGTCCACTTACAGGTGGGGCCAGCACACTTCCTGTGCCTGGCCCTTTAAATCAGGCAGAGAGGCGCATGCTGGCGCCTAAGAAGCAAACAGCAGGGAGCTGTGCAAGACCGCGGACAGCGGCCTGCACCCGACGTCTGTGCGCATAGACGCAAGCAGGGCCTGAGGAGCAGGCCCTGATGTCGGCAGTGGCTCCAACCACTGCGGGGAGCCCCGGTGGTGGCTCCAGCTGCCGGACCAGCCCGGGGATGCGGCCCCAGCGCCGTGAAGATGGAAATGACATCGGGGGCAGCCCCGGCCCCGCAGGGAGGGGCAAAAAGGCCACGGCTCCGACCGCAGTGAAGATGAAGATCCGGGGTGGTCTCCGGGCCGCGTGGGGCAGGCGAGACCATGGCTCCAGCCGCGCTGGAGGCCCGATGGCGGCGTCCTGCCGCGTCGGGTGAAGAAATCCGGCATGGTGAGTGAGCCTGTTCTCGGGGAAACCCGCGGGTAGCAGAGTTCATAACATTACTGACTGCTTCACTATTTTTCTGTGTATATGTGCATGGGAAGAAACCTTGTTTGACTAACACGATGTTGCTTCTTACTCATAAGATTTTTTTTTACTTTAATTGGAGATGATTTATTAATTATCTATGATATATTAAATGTTACCCAATTACCAGCACACATTTGTTCTAGGGGGATTACAATATATAAAAAGAGAACAAATAAAACAAAAACAATATAAACTATGGATCACTATCAACAATTAGACAAAAATAAAACAAAAACAACCAAAATAAAAACAGTAATAAAATAAGGCAGCAGTAAGACAATGATAAAATAATAGCTTATGCAAGCATGAATGCTTCCTTAAAGGCGTTTTTAAAGGATTGTAAACAAACTTCTAATCGACATCTGATGTCGCTTAAGAGGAAAGCTGTTCCAAAGAATCAGTCCAGCATGCAAAAAACTATGAGAACTACCGGTAGTTTCTTGTAGGCACGCTGTCTTCACAGCTGAAATAGATAACAACTGTTGACTTGCAGAGTGCAAGGTACAGGAAGGACAATAACTCATTAGTAGCTCCTTCAAATAAAAAGGTCCCTCCTTGTGCAAGATCCGGTAAGCTAAGATCTTAAACTTCACCCTCTGCTCAATTGTAAGCCAAAGTAAATCCTGCAAAACGGAAAAGACACTTCCGGAGGAAGGACATTTAAAGATGAGTGAGAAATAAAGCTCCATTTGTGCAGCCTTTTCATTATTATTCTGATACTGTTGCTTTTCAGTGCTTTGGCAACTACTTATTCTTCAGTACTTGGACACTTGGTTTTTAACCATCTGTGCTCCAACATTATTTTTATTTATATTCCAATTTTCAGCTTAAAGTCTGTGCATTGGTGTCTAGGCACCTGGTTGGGGTAATAATGCTTTGCTAGATGACCAGAATGGTGGTGACCCTAGCAATGAGAGAGAAGAGACCAGTCCATATTCAGCACTCAGCGAGAGTGAAAAAGCCAATCTCTGTTCAGTACTGAGTTCTAACAGGGATTGGCTGCTTCACTCAGGAGTGAAGTGAATACATTAATACTAAGTGCCAGTACCTACAGTGGTACTTCCACTTCTGTTCAGGAGAGCAGGAGGAGGTAAGAACCTCTTCTGTTTCTGCTCTGCTTTTGGGGTTTCAGGAATTGGTATTTTGCTCAAAATTATTTGAAGATAAGGGACTGAGGGGTGGAGATACAGGGATTAGTAATTTTTAAATATATTGTAGGGGCAATATGGGGGGCTGCTCTACCTGCACTTTAACTTTCAAAGATACCATATTAACGTTAGGGCTTGAGTTATCCAGATAAATTTCAGCCCCCCCCCCCCCCCCGGAATACCCTCTGCACTGCTTCCTTTAATCCAGCTAAATTTTGTGCAGGTATTATAGTAACATAACCAGACAAAATTTAACGGTGAGAGGTGGGAAATATTTGGATGTTGGGTTTTGCCTGGATAACTCCAAAAATTTGGCAAAGCCTTTGAATATTAACCTTTGATTATTGACCTTTGAGTATTTGTACTCATAGCCTTCCAGATATTTCTTCTTCACTGCTATAGAATATAAGCTACTCGTTCTCAACCCAGTTCTTGTGACATTCCTAGCCAGTCAGGTTTTCAGGATATTCACAATGAAAATACATGAGATAGATTTAACTGGCTAGGGGTGTCCCATAACTGGGTTGAAAACCCCCTTTTCCATATAGTTTCATACTTGCTCCTTTCTTCTACCATGGTGGTTCAGAATGGACAAATGAGCTAATCAGTTCCATGCTTTTCCCCCACAGTCGTCTTTTGTTCATCTGCAGTGAATGTCTGAATCCATCTGCTTACATCTGTCATTTTTCTACTCTTCATTCATGCCCTGTACTCACATTCCTATCTGATTCATTAGTTCTCCGGTGTATGCCTTTGGTGTGCTGCGGGTTGGTGCCTTATCGTAGCTGCCTAGTGCTGAAAATAAGCACTAGATGCATGTTCTCTTCTCCATCCCCAGGTTCCACTGCCACCCATATTTTCAACAGTTAAATTAGTGAAATTAGTTGGCTAGATTTAGCTGCTACGAGGTGGGAAGTTTTTTTCCCTAAGGGATCTAGCCACCTAAATCTGTTGTCAGGCAACTAGATCTCACTGAAAAATAACCCCTAAGGATAATGGTATGTTTTTATTTATTTATTTATTTAAAATGTTTTCTATACCATCGCTAAGTTATATACCATCACAACGGTTTACATGTAGGCACATAAATTAAGGTAGGTGAGTGCGTACTATAGTACATTCTAACAGGTGCCACAAAATGTTTGGTTACAAAAATAATTATAAGACAGTCAATTGTACCTGAAAGGTACTATTCCCAGGTAAAATTCATATTCTCTGTGTTTTACACTTACGTTTGTTGTGAAATAGAATTGTTAGGCTATTACAATGCACATTTCTGAGAATAGTGCTGTGTGCTGGTGTTCTTTTGCCTCTTCATGTTTATTTTCTATTCTCTGGCCTCTTTTAAAAATGCTTGTTTAAAAAGCCATGTTTTTAAACTTTTCTTAAAGGTTTTCTATATAGATAGATATGGTTACAAGCATATTTGTCATAGATAAATATATTACAGAATATACCTAATTATTAGGGATGGGCATTTGTTTGCAACAAAATAGGAAATAAAGACGATATTTCCTATTTTGTTGCATTTTGGGGCCTGACAAAATGAAAGAAAAACCCACAACATTTTGTGTGGTTTTTCTATTTTTATTTTTTTTTTGGGGGGGGGAGAAAGGGCACTTAAAAAAACCCCCCAAACCCACCCCGACCCTTCAAATTATTTAACTATAATCTCCCCCCCCCCAAGACTTACCAAAAGTCCATGGTGGTCCAGTGGGGATCCCAGGAATGATCTCCCCCTCTTGGGCCATCGGCTGCCAGTAATCAAAATGGCGCTGGTGGCCCTTTGCCCTTACCATGTGACAGGGGCTACCGGTGCCATTGGTCGGCCCCTAATCACATGGTAGGAGCAATGGACGGCTACCAGTGCCAACCAATGGCACTGGTAGTCCCTGTCACATGGTAAGGGAAAGGGCCACCAGCACCATTTTGCTTACTGGCAGTCAATGGCCCGAGAGGGGGAGATCACTCCCGGGACCCCCAGTGGAACACTAGGGACTTTTGGTAAGTCTTGGGGGGGGGGGGTTTATAGTTAAATAATTTGAAGGGTTGAGATGGGTTTTGGGGTTTTTTTGGGGGGGGGTTCCCGAAATAGAAACAAAAAAGGTTTTCAGGTTCGGGGAGTGGACCCGAAAACAAAACAGCAACGAAAAAAAAAATGTGTACACATCCCTAATATCTATATTTATCTCTGTCTATCTATCTATCTATATATTAGCTAATCAAAATTAGGCAATGTAAATGTAAAGTACTCAATTAATATATAAAAAAAACTTCCTATATGGGGAGACAAGCCCTAATGTACAATTTCCATAACCAGGCTTGTGGAATTAAAACAATTCTTTATTAATACACACAAATCCTTAAAATAAATGAGCTACAGTGAACTTAAAACTACATAGTGAAATGAAGTGTAAGGACCTCAATTAACTACAAATGTGAGTCAATTACTATCAGGTTCACAACAGAATTAAACTATTTATGATATTGTATCAGTAGCATCAACAGATTAAAACATTTAGTTGTGTTGTATCTATAACATGTTACATTGCTCAGTGCAAATACTAAACATTTGATCTGGCAAGAAATATATCCCTACTCATTGTAACAATGAATAAAGTCAATTGGTAGCAAATCAATGGCTGAAATACAATTTGAAACAGAAGTACAATATCTACTACCACTCTACCTCTATATAGGCATGATGGATGCTCTAAACTACACATGCAAATAACCACTCTCACTTCCACACATTCTTTTCTTCCATAAATCTTGCAGATGAAATAGTGAAAAATCATAGTTTAAATATCTGTATGGAGTTTCCTGGGTCTTTGTAAATTCCCAAGAAGGCCTTGTTTAGCTGAAAAATGGCTTCCTCAGGTGGAACCACTGGAACAAGGATGACCATACAATATGAGTGCTGTTTATCTAATTTACTTGCAAAACATGAGAGTGAACAATGCAGCATTGAAAAGATAATTATTCAGAAATAAGGTCTGTAGAAGTAAAAACTTGAATGAGGATTGGATCCTGTTACATGATGAAAATCACTGGTTAATCAGCATGTATGTTATGAGTGAAAATATTTTGTTTAGTCGATGTGGACGTCAGCACAACAAAATGAGACCACTGTTAGGGGTGTGCATTTGTTTTCGACGTATTGGCAATCCACAACGTATATGTCCCTATTCATTGTATTCGTGGGGTCACGAAATGTATGGCGAACCCTCACGAATACAACATATCTAATGAATAACCCCCCCCCCCTCCTGACCCCCCCCCCCTCCCAAGACTTACCAAATGTCCCTGGTGGTCCAGCAGGGGTCCTGGAGCGATCTCCTGCACTCGGGCTGTCAGCTGCCGGTATTCAAAATGGCACCGATAGCCTTTGCCCTTACTATGTCACAGGGGCTACCGGTGCCATTGGTCGGCCCCTGTCACACTTAGGAGCACAAGATGATGCCAGCCGTCCATTGCTCTGACCAATGGCACCGGTAGCCCTTGTGACATAGTGAGGGCAAAGGCTATCAGCGTCATTTTGAATACCGACAGCCCGAGTGCAGGAGATCATACCAGGACCCCCGCTGGACCACCAGGGACTTTTGGTAAGTCTTGGGGGGAGTCAGGAGGGTGGGGGGTTGTGGTTAATTAAATTTAAATATTTGGGATGGGGATTTTTTTGGGAAACAAATACATACGTAACTAATGAACAGATCGGGGTCCCCCGAGAATGGATGCAACAGATTTGGCTCCCCACAAATACGAATACCGAATGGGACGAATCCATCCCTGCTGCACATCCCTAGCCACTGTGTCTCCAACTGGTGCTGACATTTTGCACACTGAAAATGAGACTTCCTATTTCTTTGATAAGCAATATAATAGCTGAAATGTAACCTTATTCCTGCTGCCTTGAGCTGCAGGAATCAAAACGAGGTAAGATAGGTAATATAACATAGCAGAAAAAAAACTTTCAAAAAGTAGTAGTAAAGTGAAACACACACTCAATTGCAAAAACCTACTATCATGTGAAAATACCAGAAAGTAAATGAAAAACTGTAGTGTATATATAAAAGGATCATATGAGATTATTTGCAATACAGATATAAAAATGGGGGAAAAAAGCCAGAACATGACTTACCCCTGACAAAGTAGCAAAGCAGTCTTATAAGACTATTGCGTCAAAGCCTTGAAGAGTTTCAATCAACTCTGGCAAATAATATCCCTTAATGTAAACTGAATAAAATCTCATATGTTGCCACCCAAATCCTAATGTGTAAAAAACTTATAAACTCAGGGAGATGTCTTTCAAAGGTGCTTTGATAAGCCTCAGCTTCAAATTTTAAGATCACAAAAAATATAATTTAAATCAAAAGTTTAAATGTGCTTAGTTGCAGACCAGCGTAGTAAGACCATGCTAGCAAAGTCCAACTGAAGATCCTCATTTTGCCTGTCTAACCTCCCTTAGCTGTCTCTTCCCTTACTTTGCTCTGTTCACTGCTTATGCCATTGGCCATCTGATAGGCTGCTATCTCCCTCTAGCTTCTGACACTGCCACTGGAAACTTTCTCTTTGGTCCATGCTGGATGCTGCCCCATCTACTTCTAGCTCACATAGGCTGATGCAATAATGTGTGCCCAGCCTAGCACACAGGTTTAAATGCAGTTGGACACGTGTTTTGGATGCACATTTTGAACACGCTAGACTGTACCTGATGCAATAAGGAGCTTGGCGTATCCAAAAAACACACTCGGACACATGGCTTTACATGTGATTAGTGCTATTAGCTATTACCCCCAATGCAGAAAATTGCCGGGTGCCCAGCACATGTTTTTTAATGCGGAAAATTTAGCTACAGCCCTGTAGGCAGTGTAAAGTCAATCCATGAGTCAAGGACTCATGAGAAATTAAAAAATATGGTCCTCTTTGTTTCCTTAGTATTGTTGTACCACTTAAATTTACTGCTTGCAGTGTTGAAAAATACATGTATATTGGCTTGATTTAAAAAAAAAAAAATCTTCTGGATACACAATTTGGACACCCATAGCAAGGGGCATTTAGCTTAGGGCATCTTTAGCAACCTCAGCAAAATCTTCCAGAAGAATTGGGATAAAAATGGAGGCTCGTATTGGGCGCCTGTTGCAATTGTGGGGGCCCAAATCATTTGAGCACTAGGGACACACAATTCTTTCCTAGTGTGTCCTTTTTTACGCAGCCCCACATTTAAATACTGCATTGGGCACCCAGGGGATGTGGTTGCATTCGTGTTAGGAAACAGGTGCTCAATATGAGACCCTGTTTTAAAGTGCTTCTTATTGCATCGGCCCGTTAGAGTATGAAGAGCTAAAGTAAGTGAGTAAAACATAACTGCTTACTTTGAACCCAAATTTACAGAGCAGACTTACACACTTAAATCTGCTTTGAACATTAGGATAAGCTTACTTGTATAATGTTGATTTTCAGAAGTTTGTACATAAATGTCTGTGCACACATTTACACTCGCAATAGAGCAGTCATAAAGTTTTGCAAATAATGTTGATTTTTAGAAATATGCATGCAAATGTTTCCCCTGCCCCAACTCTTCCTCCTCCCCCTGCTCCCGGAATGCTTTTTTAAATTTTTTTGTGCACATAAAAATACACGTGAGCTATGCCATTACTTTTATATGGGCGCACACACAACACACCCTCTCCCCAGGGAAAATTTCAAAAGCTTATTTATGCACCTAAAACCCAGTTTTACATGCGTAAATGTTTTTGAAAATCCAGCCCAGTGGCTTCTGCCCACAGTCCTGCCAGACCACATGAACAGCTACCTATTGCTGCCTCTTCGTAGCTCGCATGGGCCGCTGCTGCTTTCTTTCCCTCTGGGGACCTGCTCTGGTGGCTGGTGTAGCCAAAATTTGGTGTAAGAATTATTTTGGGGGAAGAGAAATTCTGTGCTAACTTTGCATTGCAAACAGATGCAGAGTTCCCACAGGCGTAATATATTGAATATTATTAAACTGATTGCATAAAAAGATCAACAAAGTGGATTTATGAAAAAAAAAATGGAACCAGAGGTAATTAGTTGGAGGGACCAAAAAAATGGTGCATGGGCTGCACTACAAGCTATACAAAGAGAGGCTGAGGGAGCTATAGAAAGGGGAGATATGGTATAAACATTCAAATATATAACAGGCTTCAACAAAGTAACAGAGTCATCATAGGAAGCTGTAGGGAGGAAAGTTCAAAAGGAATATGAGAAAATATTTTTTCGCTGAAAGTTGACACTTGGAACAGACTTAAAGCGGAGATTTTAGGGGCCAAAAAGGTGGCAGAATTCTAGTATGCATGGGATAGACACCAAGGGTTAGTGTTTGCGGGAGAGCAAAGACCACAGATAAAATGAAAACCCAGTAGGAAGATACAAATATGCAGCCTGGCAAATCAAATGATTCTTTCACTGCCGTTTACTTCAAGTCCTGAAAATGCTGAAAAGAAAGGCTGTAGTATGATTTCAAAAGTGTATCATTGTCTGTCAATATACATTTAGTTTATGCACTCTGAGTAATAAAAAAAAAATATTTCTTTAATCCAAATTCATTTCTCCATGAACCTGTTATAAACTGAAGACCAGAATTCTTTTTCAAGTGCCTTAGGGACTCCGTACTTAGCTGTTAATGCACTGATTTTAACGCAGGCATTAACAATTTAATTACCCGATATACTTAAAAGCATTAGGCATTACAACTAGGTTTTCATGCTAATTAATGTGTGTGTTTCTGCTGCCAGCTCTGATAGGCCACAAGTCTCTGATCAAAGGGCTTACATGCTCTGATGTCATAAGAACATAAGAAATTGCCATGCTGGGTCAGACCAAGGGTCCATCAAGCCCAGCATCCTGTTTCCAACAGAGGCCAAAAACCAGGCCACAAGAACCTGGCAATTACCCAAACACTAAGAAGAACCCATGCTACTGATGCAATTAATAGCAGTGGCTATTCCCTAAGTATAATTGATTAATAGCCATTAATGGACTTCTCCTCCAAGAACTTATCCAAACCTTTTTTGAACCCAGCTACACTAACTGCACTAACCACATCCTCTGGCAACAAATTCCAGAGCTTTATTGTGCGTTGATCAATCAAGGGGCCTGAATGCCCAGTTTACCCCCAGACTCCATTCCAGATAATCCCCCCCCCACTGGTCACCTATCCTTTCTATTCTTGGGATAATGAAGATAGTTACAGGAGGTAGCATGACTTCTTCCTTTTCTGCTGGTATCAGTTTTTCAAAATGGTACCAGTTAATATGACACATTCTTTTGCCCTGTACATGGTCCTTTGTGCCTTGGGAAGGGAGGGAATGTTATGGCGCTATTCAAATCCCTTGTTTAGCCTCATGGGGAGGTGAGGGGAGGGGGGTTGTCAGGGCATACAGGCTCCTTGATTGGTGACTTGGGAAGGGGGCTTGTCGGGGTACCAGAGTTCCTTGAATCAATCATTTGAGGGGGAGGACAGATTGGAGACCCCATCTGGGTTAGAATTATTTGTCCTAGGCTAGTTCTCATAATGAACTATACTACCTGTAGGTATAGTTAAGTTTTAGCATTGTCAACTTGTTAACACAAATTGTGTTGTTTCACACATTTTGAACAAACACATTTTAAATATTCATGAGCATTTACATATTCTTAGCATTAGTGCATGTTACATCTGCATTAATGTTAAGGCAAATTAACACGGAGTGGGGGTGGGGTTCCTGTGCTAATTATTGCAGGTTTGAATGCATATTAAGGCCTATATTAGGCCTAATACACTTGAGTACATAGACCATCTAACTCTCTGATGCAAAGCAACAGCCGAGATGTGTATGTTAAATTAGGAGAAAAAAATACCTTAAATTAAAGTTTAGAAGAAAAGAAAAATATATAAGATGTTTCAACTTAATACAAAGTGAAAGTGCATAGACAGAAGTGAGATTTCCTTTGAGGCTATTTTCAAATAGAGCACGTAGTTGTAAAGTATGCAAGCACTTTGAGTGCAGGTACCTTTACAGTAATTTTCAAAGTGAAACAAGGCAGGTAATTTCTTTTTGAAAATTAGTGCAAAGTGCAAACACTATATGCAACCAATTACTTTGCATACGTCCATTTCCATGGATAGTTGATTCTGGCTAATATTCTTTTGAAAAACATTATCATGCCGATGCAATACCGTGAGCTTAGCCAAGCACACTGTTTATCCTGTGGTTGGACACAGGTTTTGGATGTGCATCTACAACCCCTTATTCTATAAGGGGATTAGCGGGTCCAAAATGCACGTCCAACCCCCTGCAAAACTGAGAGCATTCATCACATGCAAATGCATGTTGATGAGGCTATTAGCAATTCTCCCCAGATTTAAAAAAAAAACCAAAAACTGTGCCCTTGACTTGCACGTTTTTACCCTCAGAAATTAACACCTGCCCAGAGCAGGCAATATCGTGGCGATATAAAGTCAGAGGAACCAAAAGGACATTCTTTAAAAAAAAAAATAAAAATTAATTACATTAAAAAAATAAATGCCAGCAGTCAGGCTAGGAAAAGGAGTGCTCAATTAACGAGTGTCAATTTTCCTAATCTGTGGTGGTGCAGCCGGTTAGGAAAATGGACGCTCATAAAATTGAGTGTCTGTTTTCCTATCCAGCTGACAGCCGATCCCTCCTGGGCCTCCGCTGCCGAGGAGGCGCTAGAGGCACCCAATTTTCCCTAGTGCCTCCTTTTTACCATGGTACCCGATTTAAATATTAAATTGGGTGCCCCGGAAAGGTTGATCAGCACGCTTTGGGAGAGCAGGCATTGGCCTTGAATGTGTGCCCATTATTCTCTTCCCCCGGCATAACTCACCACTGGGAAAGCCTCCTTATGGGCCAGCTAAAAGTATCCATGCAGTGGAAGCATGTGCACTTTTAACCAAACCCAAGTAAATTGCTGTTTACTCAGTTAAGTGACTGTGAAAATTATCCCCTGTGTAGCGGGTTCCCCAATTGGCTGGATGAGGGGAGCTACAGAAAACTGGGATTCATCCGGTGGTGGTGGGGGATAACCTTCTGGGCCTTACGTGCTGTTGTGGGGATATCTTCCTTCTTCCATCTCACTCTCGGCGTCGATAGCTCTGGTCAGGTTTACTCTCAGTCCGTTACAAAGTCCAATCCAGTGTGGCAAAAAAAAAAAAAAAGCCATCTCTAACCTCTAACGGGTCACAAAGGTAAAAGAAGAAGAACCCAACCCTTCACAATACTGCGGTTTGCCCTTCTCTCAAGTAAACTGGTTCAAAAAATCCACATACAGCAAAGAGGTCGATTTTAAGAGGTGCGCATGGTTCCCGGAGCATGCACATGGACGCGCCGATTTTATAAAATGTGTGCGCATGTTATAAAATCTGATGGCCGCATGCACGGATTTTAAAATCCTTGCAGGCGGCCCATAACTCGCACACGTGGGGGTGTGGGAATGTTCAAATTACACGTGGCAACGCGATTGGCCTTTTTTTCCCATAATCTCCAAGTCCGCTCCAATTGGAGAGGACTGGGAGGGAACTTCCCTAAACCCCTACCTAACCTTCCTACCCTGTTTTTTTTTTGTTCTGTAACTTACCTGCTGTGATGAGCAGAAGTAAGTTACGCATGCCTGCCTGCTGTCAGCATGCGCTTCCCAGGGACAGCATCGAATGGTGCTGTCCTGGCCTAGCACTTTGTGTAATTGGGGTTATGCGCATAGCCGGGCCATTCCGAAAATAACATGCAAGGCCTGGCCACGACCGTAACCCCCATTATTTACGCACCTGGCCCTTTTAAAGTCAGGTCGATTGTCTTCCAAAAAGCGTGACTTCTACCCTCCAAATATTCTCCTTTCTCCTTTCCTTTCCTGAAACCCTGGGATGATCTCAAGCTCCTCACTCTCTCTGTGTCACCTTCCCTCTCTCAGTGTTGCCTTCCCTCTGAATTTGAGCATAGTCACAGGGCACATTATACCTCTGAGCCACAGCCCACAAAAAGATGGGGAGAAAGCAAGGAAGAATTCCAAATGGTACTCCCCCACTATCTATGATGGAAAAACTGGGGAAACTGAGGCTGGGTCATACCCGTATTTTTCTCAATGCTTGATTTAAAGATGGTTAAGTCAGCAAAAATGCTTGGAATTATTACATAGTACTTCTGAGTAGGTGCACCAATTCAAAATGGACTTCAAATTAAATTATGCAGTTTGGAAGTTTAATACTTGTTCATGTAATTCCAAGAAACTGCTGAGGGGGGAGAGAATTTTGCAGGTATCTGCAAACTCATTTTCAAATATCAAATTCAGGCTGACAAGGACCAAGGGTTTAGATTTAGAGTATACGTGGTACGCGCAGGTAGGGATTTCAAAATGAAAGCCTTGCATGTACTTTCTCTCTCATCGCCCTTTTCTCCCCATGGCTAGAAGTAAATGCTCTGTGAATCTGAGGGCATACATTTAGCTACTGACTGGAGGGCAATTATATGCCTGGGAAATGTACTCAATAACTACTTAGTTACTGGAGTTACTGGGAAAATTCTTTTCAGATTTGTCCTCCCCATGAATATTTTAGTACCTTGATATTCAAGAAGTGGATTAATGCTTAAAATCTTCTTCTATATTGAAATGTCCCCTTTTTTGAGAAATAGCATGTGACCGTGAACAGTCTGTTGAAAATGGTTGCATACTTAGTTGCCATTATATTTGCATAATGATGATTTTAATAATGGTAAATAAGTAGGAATATTTCAAAAGCAACACAATTAGAAGTAGACATTTGTTAAAAAACTCATTAACTGATTCAAAATGAATTTGTTGACAATATCAACAGAGTTTACACCATACATAATACTTATAATCACTGTAAAAGCATGATCATTACACCTTTTATGAAATATTTTTTAAAGTAGAAACAATGGAGTCAGTTTTCAAAGGGGTTTTGCATGTAAAAATATCTTGTATATGTGTACGTTCAACATGTGCACACGCAAGCAATTTTAAAAACAGGCCGAGTGTTTGCGTCGGAGAGTACTTAGAAACAAAGTAGATGTGTTTGGATTTGGATGTTTACATGTACTTTGTTATTGTATAAAGAATATGGGCCGGATTTTAAATGCCCTGCGCGCGTAAATCCGGCCGGATTTACGCGCGCAGGGCTCTCGCGCGCCGGCGTGCCTATTTTGCTTACGCTGCCGGCACGCGCACAGCCCCAGGACGTGTGTAAGTCCCGGGGCTTCGTAAAAGGGGCGGGGAGGGGGCGTGTCCGGGGTGGGACAGGGTTCGGGGCGGGACAGGGGGCGTGGCACTGGCCCGGGGGCGTGGTCGAGGCCTCCGGACCAGCCCCCTATTCTGTCATGTTAGCAGTGATAAAGCAGACAAGATGTCCCTCTACATACCATACCATTTGTTTGTGGCTTCATTGCACTCGCATCGCTATCAGTTTGGGGAAGTAAGATGTATGTGATGATTTAAAGTTCTTTACTTTTGTGCCTATTATCACAAGGACATTCAGAGGAGCTAGGTCTAGAATGATAACCCAAATAAACTGGATCTAAACTGAAGCAGCTGTAAAGGCAGGTGAATGGAGGATAGAGGTTAGAAGAAAGGGTTGCATGCCTATCTACATCAGGCCAGTGTGTGACCATGAGAATACGTGCAGTAGGCTATCCTGAAAAGGGCTAGACTTATGGATACATGGTATGTAGCATGCATACAAGAAGACACACATAGAAGATAACTAATATAAATTTTAGTAAAAATATATAAACTTTAAAAATGTGTTGCAAAATTTTTGAAAACGAAAATGGGATAGGGATGGCAACATCTAGGAACATAACTATTTACATAAATAAAAGACCCCAGGAACCTCAGCTGGACAGATCCTGATAGGCTCTGGGGGCCACATACCCACTAGCTCAAGAGTAGCCATGAAGCCCTCTTGAGCCAGCTCAGGACATTTCACCACATCCACCTGTATGCATCTTGAGCCATCCTATGCCATCTGGACAGTTTCCCCCCACAATTGCAACAGCCTGGGCCTCTGGACTTGGAGCCACAGCTCTAGCTACAGAGGCAGGCTCTGCAGCCATGGGGTGCTGGTCAGAATTAAGAGGAGGCTGCCTAACGAGAGGTTTGCCTCCTCTCCCAGCAAAAGCTGGCCACCATCTGGACCCGTGTCCTTAGGTCCTGGAGGATAATGGGATGGAAGTCCTGCAGGGATAGTGACGGGAAGGGGAGGTTGCTGAGGCATAAGCCCAGGACCATCTGTTGAGGTGGAGATGTGGCTGGAATTCTGCTGCAGGTTGTCATTATGTCTGCTGGCTACCTGCAACTGACACAGCAGCTTCTTCCCTCAGGACCTTCCTCTTCCTCCTCCTCTTCTTGCTGCTGCTGCTGCTTCTCTAGAACTGGTTGTGTCTGTGAACAGAGAAAAACATTTATGGCAAACCATCCACTGCTGTTCACTGGGCTGTGATGTGCAGCATCAAAGAAATTGTTGGAGTGCATTCCATTTATGGTAGAAGTGGAAGCAAAGGGATATGATCCTGGCTGTGGGATATCTATCATCTATAAGGGGTTGCAAGGCCATATATAGGTTTCTCAGAAAATGTAGATTTCTGTACAGCTGCTTTTTAAAACACTGCCTTGCATATATAGGTTTCTGAGAAACCTATATATGCAAGGCCATATATAGGTTTCTCAGAAAATGTAGATTTCTGTACAGCTGCCCTTTAAAGGGCAGCTGTACAGAAATCTACATTTCTGTACAGCATAGCTAGTGATAATGGCTCTGAGGTAGCACCAGTAGCTGTTTGGTACGGGTTGGATTCTGTCTTGTATTCCAACCCCAAACCAGCCATGATGCTGCCACAAAGCAAAGGGTCCTTGTTGGAGGGGAGGCTCTAATACTCTACTTCTATAATTGGCCTGTGAGTGCAGTAAAAGTAGTGCTTCATGATATGGCAGGCTTTGACAAAGGGATGTGCTGTGTCCACCAAACTGCTGGATGGATGCCTATGACTTCTAGAAGGAATACATTTTATGGTCATGAGGGATGCTTCAGCTCTTGGCTAAGACAGGGTATTACTGAATGGCAGAGCAATAGTGGGATCTCTGATAGAAGCAACAAATAGACAGATTATTTTGTTATCTTCCAGATGGGCATGTTGAGAACTTACTTCCAGCCTCCTCATGCCTGGCATGCAGCTCCCATGCTGTCTTCTTGAGGTCTTTATATAGATGAGAATTTTGAATACAATGCTCTTAGCTTAATATTGCTGGTTCTATGACATCCTCAGTGGCATGTTTACATTCATGTACAAATCTTTCAAACTATAGATTTTCACTTGTTTGACTGGTTGAGTATATAAATGTTTGCATTCATGCCAACTAACCCTTGACCCAATGTAACAGTGGCTCTTCACTCTCCCTTTTGACACCAGCATGTGCTGTTCTGCTTTTGGCCCAGTTCCCCCTCCAAAATCTTGTCACAGATAAGAACATAAGAAATTGCCATGCTGGGTCAGACCAAGGGTCCATCAAGCCCAGCCTCCTGTTTCCAACAGAGGCCAAACCAAGCCACAAGAATGTGGCAATTACCCAAACACTAAGAAGATCCCATGCTACTGATGCAATTAATAGCAGTGGCTATTCCCTAAGTAAACTTGATTAATAGCAGTTAATGGATTTCTCCTCCAAGAACTTACCCAAACCTTCTTTTTTGAACCCAGCTACAGTAACTACACTAACCACATCCTCTGGCAACAAATTCCAGAGCTTTATTGTGCGTTGAGTGTAAAAGAATTTTCTCTGATTAGTCTTAAATGTGCTACTTGCTAACTTCATGGAATGTCCCCTAGTCCTTCTATTATTCGAAAGTGTAAATAACCAATTCACATCTACCCCTTCAAGACCTCTCATGATCTTAAAGACCTCTATCATATCCCCCCTCAGCCGTCTCTTCTCCAAGCTGAACAGCCCTAACCTCTTCAGCCTTTCCTCATAGGGGAGCTGTTTCATCCCCTTTATCATTTTGGTTGTCCTTCTCTGTACCTTCTCCATCGCAACTATATCTTTTTTGAGATGCGGTGACCAGAATTGTACACAGCATTCAAGGTGCGGTCTCACCATGGAGCGATACAGAGGCATTATGTCATTTTCCATTTTGTTAACCATTCCCTTCTTAATAATTCCTAACATTCTGTTTGCTTTTTTGACTGCTGCATTTTGGTTGCCCTTCTTTGTACCTTCTCTAATGCTGAGATGTGTCGCCTTGGCTTCTCTTTGCTTTATACCACAACCCCTGGAGTTTTCCTAGTGCCATTATGGTGTTGACTAGGGATGTGCATTCAACCTAGATCGGGGAGTCCGAAACCTGAATGAGTTTTTCCTGAAATTTCGGGAAAATTTTCTTTTCAAGTTTAGTGCGGGGAGTTAGTGCACACTAATGGGGAGTTAGTGTGCACTAATCTGAAATTCGGGTCCCCCCCAAATTTAAAAGGCCCAAACCGCAAGAAATACAAAATTTCCTGCGGCGGGCTGAAAATGAAGCCCGAACCTTTTGGTTCGGGCTTCACACATCTCTAGTGTTGACCTTGTCCTCTGAAACTCCTTGCAGGACTGTGCTGTTGCTAAGGTTGAGGTAGTGAGGCTGCACACTACCCCAGTTTGCCCATGTATCAGGATGCACCTTAACACATCCTAAGTTTTTTTTCTAGGATTCTATGTAAAACAGCAAGCAGAGTGCAGGAGCCTGCACCAAGTTCATGTAATTTTGCACATTCACCCTGGTTGCCTATGAATATATATATTTTTAAACTCTCTAGTTTTTTCGAGGCACTTAACGTCTCAGGAGTAAGAGGCTCCACACTTAAACTGCTGCAGAGGCCCTGCCAGACCTGCATTATGGTGCAGTTTTCCTCCAGACTCCCTGAGTGGGGAACAGACATACTTATTTGCCACCACCACGAGGGAGACCAGTCTGGCCACGACCCTGGTGGTGGTGAACTTGGGTTGTCTTGCCGCAGGAGCCTTTGTGGAATGAGCCTGCCCCAGCGAAACTGTAGGTACACATGTGAAAAAGGTCACTTAATTCACAACCCCAAGCCTGTATTGCTAAGTTCAGGGCAGCATAATTTGAGATAAGCAAATAAAGGTGTCCTGGTTGTTTCCACAGTCCATCAAGCACATTTTGGAGAAATTAAGAATCATGCAATAACCATGGCTAGTCCAATCTTAAAGAATATGTCTGAGCATCAAAAACATGGCTTTTTCAACAAGCCTTTGGGATATCAAACCATTGAGTGAATACCATCTCATTCTAATTTTGCTGTGCAGAATAATCCTTATGTTATTCTACTGTCTTATTGAATTCAAAACAGCATCATATTTCCTAAAGCAACTTAGACTAGCTGCTCCTATGTAGTCTTATATTTTAACTTGCAGAGATAACCTCATATTCATTCATGGCGGGCTCTCTCTGTGCGGCCCGAATTGCCATTTACACAAAGGTAGTGCATAGGTGAATCACCCGATAGTTTATAATCATTGGTTACTCTGCAAGAGTTTTTTTTAAAGTATTTAAAGTTATTATAAAGTTCTTAACAATGTTATATCCGTGGTGTCCAGGCAGTGCAATTAGCAAAATAATGTAGCAAAGCAGGTACAGCTCCCGATATCAATCTGGTTAAAGCCCGACACGGCTCGTGTTTCTGTTGTGCTTCCTCAGGGGCCAAAAATTACCAGATGATTACACCGTCTGTCCTTGAAAAATTTCTGCTACCAGGTTGCAGCTATAGCCGGACAACAGCTCCGGCTATAGCTGCAACCTGGTAGCAGAAATTTTTCAAGGACAGACGGTGTAATCATCTGGTAATTTTTGCCCCCTGAGGAAGCACAACAGAAACACGAGCCGTGTTGGGCTTTAACCAGATTGACATCGGGAGCTGTACCTGCTTTGCTACATTATTTTGCTAATTGCACTGCCTGGACACCACGGATATAACATTGTTAAGAACTTTATAATAACTTTAAATACTTTAAAAAAAACTCTTGCAGAGTAACCAATGATTATAAACTATCGGGTGATTCACCTATGCACTACCTTTGTGTAAATGGCAATTCGGGCCGCACAGAGAGAGCCCGCCATGAATGAATATGAGGTTATCTCTGCAAGTTAAAATATAAGACTACATAGGAGCAGCTAGTCTAAGTTGCTTTAGGAAATATGATGCTGTTTTGAATTCAATGAGGTTTCGTACATCATACTTATATACAGTTTGTATTTATCATTCTACTGTCTTAGCCATTAAATTCCAAAAGGAAAAAAAGGTAACCTTTTTATTGTGCAGACTGCAAATCTGTTTATTTTAATATTTGTATACTTTTATGTATGCTAAAATTATAAACCGCCAGTCTTTGGAGTGTGCGGTAAAGAAATGATTTTAAATAAATATCATGCTAAAGTTCCTGTGTATGCACAAAATTTTGTGTGAGCTAAAAAGTATGTGCATACTTTAGGGGTGTGGAAATAAGCATATTTTAAAATCTGTGCAGAACAGTCCATGCAGGTTCTAAAATACTAGGCAGTTCTCCTTGATCCCTTGTTCATATGTATATGGGGCCACGTGAAGATGTTTGAAAGTTGAGCTCGTTGAGTACACATGCCACACGACCACAAACTGGTTTACAGATGCTTAACTTTGCTATGAACACTTCAGAAATGTTAGCTTAGACTGTGCAATATAATTTGGGTCTGGCTTCACCAGTCATTCATTACAGGGTATTCTGTCATCCCCATACTGTAAATTTATCTGTAGCATTAGGGCAACGGTGCAGCAAATAGTGCTGGTGAAGTGTGTTTATCTTATAGTCCCTACACAGCCTCCTCCATCAGAGAAAATCTTTTTTCCTGTCGATGTATATTATTTCGTTTCAGGAACTCCCATTGCCCGCACTTCTGTTTCAACTGATTTGTCCTCTGGTTTTGCATGTGTATACATAATCCAGTAATGAGTATCTCATGATAAGTCTTAATAGTCCTTCATTACAGATTACTTTTTCTGGAAATCTATCTATTAGTTTTGGTAAGTGCATAGAAAGTAGTCAGAATTCAAGCAGTAGAGCTCTTTCCATCAAAACTTCCACAAATGTGAAAATCACCTGGAGCAATACATCTTCCATTAAATTAGGGTGGTTTTGTTTTGTTTTTTTCCAAAAAGCTTTCATGGAAAAACTAAACTGTAGTCAGAACTTAGTGGTAGGTTAGTAGCTACTGTTTGCCCTATATCTTGGTTATGCAAATTAGCAAATTCAGATTGCCATGTCACCACAAATACAACGGGCTATGAGTGTAATTTATCCTGTCATAAAATATTTTGGATGCCAAGCATCTGCCCCAAATGTAAATGCGGTTGCACATCAATTGCATCATTACTGTAGTATTTTGAAAATCTGTTGAAAAGGAACATCTGCTAGCTGAGCTGTTACACTAAAGCTGTTTCAGACACTCATTAAACTTTTAACATTAAATTTAGTTTACTGCTACTAAAAAAGCTGTAAAGTAGGAGCAGGTGATTCTATTCTTATTCCCTGCACAGAGCTTGCCATACCTGGAATGCTAATATTTCATTTTTATTGTTAGAAACAATATGTGTCCAACATACAGTAGCAAGGTAAGTTAACTTAAATGTTATTACAAGAACGACTTGATGTCTTCTTGTGATGCATGATTTTATTAGTTACGACTTAATATATTGAGCTGTCATGACACTTCCCATAGCAGCATCTAGATTAACTTGTATCTCTACTGTAAATAGTCTGTGGATACAATGCAAATTTGTTTAATGTTGGCTCCCTATCTAAGAAGATAATTATCTTCTGGCCAACAGCAGATTTATTAAATAGTGCTATAGTTAGCAGTGGCATTGAGACTGGGAGAGGGAGTGCTTCATGGGAAAAGAAGGATACTCCACAGAGGAATTTCTTCATCATCTGAAAGAATTACAGGATATAAAGTATATGACGAGACTGTCCCCAGAGTCCTGCTGCAGGTGCTCAAAGACACCTGCCTTAGCAACACCCCTGTGGGAGGCATTCCCAAACCAAACCAGAAATTATCAGTACACCACCCAGCACTTTACATCAGTTTTTAAAATAAGGAACACTGTACAGTGTATACCATAGATACCGATCACCAGAGACTCCTCGGCTTTCTTGATTAGCTAAAATATAAGCAGTCTCGAATGGGTTACTGCATTTTACATGTCTCTTCCATGACTTATTTAGTTAAACTTTTTTTTTCTATGCCGCAATTATCAAGCAAGTTGTATGCAGATTGCAGTAAAAACATTGAACAATATTATATAAATATAACAATACAATATGGAAAATCAAATGTCATATAAAACAGGTCAGACAATGACAGCTTCAATCCAAGTAATTAGTCAAATGCTTGTCTAAAATGAAAGGCTTTGCTCTGTTTAAAAACATTTTTGACAGCCACAATTTTCCCTGATCGCTAGGAAAACTGTTAAAAGCATAGGTCCAACTTTTGAAAACACCCATTTTTGAGTATCATGGAAATTTATTTTATTAACATTTTTTTATATATCACTTATAGAAAAAACTATGCTACGTAGTTTGCATATAAACTTCCAGATTTTTCCTTTATATTCTGCTATTGCCTTTTTTATTTTTCTGGCTCACAATACACACATATTACACACTAACTCATTTGTAACCATCTCTGCAAAGAAGAGAATTAAAATATCATGATCCACATATTTTCATCCTTTTCTATTTAACCAGGATTTTTTATAGGAGAATTTCTGACCTCTTAACACTGTTAGGATTTCTGATTCCAGGTTTGTTCCACTGATTGCTAGTTCTTCTGATTCAGCTCTCTCTTTCCAATGTATAGTGGTACAAGAATAATGCAGTAAGACAACAACAGATATACAGTTATACAATCCTAAAATTAGTGGAAAATTAATACACAGGAAATATATTTTAAGGTGCAGTTGATGCTGCACAGAAATTTTTTTTATTTTTAGCAAATACAGGTAATGCTTAAAGGCTCTGATCTTCAAAAGCATTTAGATGCTTAAAACTGGGTTTTATATGTGTAAATGTACTTTACCCGTGTAGGTGGACTTTTGAAAATTGCTACATTATATGTCATTGAATTGTCAATAGGCTTTACTTGCATTAAGTGCACTTAACATAAGATAGTATGTTATGTTATATTTATATGCATAACACCTTTGAAAAATCACCTGAAAGAGAATTGTGCTACAATATTTAGCACTGAGTAACATAAATATACTTTAAAATTCTAAAATAAGATATTGTCCTTCATTTACATGTGGTTTTTCTTCTCTGAAGACAAGCAATTCATAATAATCACTTGGGATGTGAAAGGAAAAACATTGGTTTCATTTATTTGGTTTGTTTTTGGGAGGTTTTCCCTTACAAATTTTGGTTTGTAGAATATTTGGTTCATTTTCAAATAAAAGAGCCTTCTCCACAGCCGGCCTGAACCATTGGAACTCTCTTCCTTCAGACCTTAGGCTCGAACAATGCCCAAGTACATTCAAAGAAAGTCTCAAGACTTGGCTTTTCACCCTAGCCTACACCTAACTTTTGACTTTAATCTTTCCTACCCACTGTGTTCAATGCATTTTGTCTCCCACTGTTTAACAACCACAGATACAATAACAAATCACTCAAGCCAAAGAATGATCGCTGGTTACATGTTTGATTACTAATCTCTTGTACTTTTGCTTCCTGTTATTTATATGATCTACTTCATAATGAGTTTTTAAATGAGTTACATCCCAGTTCTCCTTTTCCCTGTTCTATGTAAGACTCACATTTAGTCATTTCAATTGTTGTATGTAAACCGAAGTGCTTAGAAACTCTGTCACTAGAACCTCGGTATATAAAAATGTTAAATAAATAAATAAATAAACAAATTTCATCCATGTGAAAAAAAACAACAAATCAAACATTAAAAAAAAGCAAACAGCCAAAAAATGAAAATGGGGCCTCCCACCTACCTGGAGAAATGCCAGGGCTAGGATCCCCTGGGTCCCCACTTATCTGGTCCAGGCCAAGTCGTGACCTCAGCCTCGCCCTGCTCAAGGCTGAAGCCTTGGCTTCAGCTTAGGCCATAGGCTGGAGCACAGACTCAGACCCGATACCGTGACCTGGTGGCCGGTTCCACATGCTGGGGCCTCAGCCCGGACCCAGGCCTACAGGCTGGGTCCTGACCCCTGGGCCTCGGTCTAGGCCAGAATCTGGACCCAGGCCTAACGGTTGGCCACAGCATTGTACCTTGGTTTGGGCTGCAGCTGTGGCCCAGGCATAGGGACCTGGCCTGGCTGCTTTCGTCGATACCCGAGAGAGAGACTACACTTTCAAAATTTTGCATATGCATCTCACAATGTGGAAAATAATGCATACATTATGGCGTTATCGCGAGCATTAGGACCCTAACCCCCTCGATAACGCATTTTGATGAATAACCCTGCAAATTTGGCACCAAACACATGGGTTTTTCCAGAGCATTCTGGAAATGTTCACTCACCGTTTTGTATTTTCCAAAGCTTTTGCTTCTGGAGGTGAGCTCTGCCTTCCAGGTTCAGACAAAGCCATACCAGTCTTCAACAATGTTCCCTCTGTTTTTCCAGGGTATGTGTGGATGTACAGTACACTACTGTGCAGAGAGGGTAACTTTAAAACGAGCGCTCATGCTCCTATACATATGTGTATGGAGGAGAAGTCCATAATCACAATATTTAAAAAGGGCTCCAGGGGTGACCTGGGAAATTACAGACCAGTTAACCTGACTTCAGTGCTAGGAAAAATAGTGGAAAATGTTCTAAATATCAAAATCATAGAACATATAGAAAGACATGGTTTAATGGAACAAAGTCAGCATGGCTTTACCCAAGCCAAGTCTTGCCTAACAAATCTGCTTCACTTTTTGAAGGGGTTAATAAACATGTAGATAAAAGTGAACCGGTAGATGTAGTGTATTTGGATTTTCAGAAGGCATTTGATAAAGTTCCTCATGAGAGGCTTCTAGGAAATGTAAAAAGTCATGGGATAGGTGGCGATGACCTTTCGTGGATTACAAAATGGCTAAAAGACAGGAAACAGAGAGTAGAATTAAATGGACAATTTTCTCAGTGGAAGGAAGTGGGCAGTGGAGTTCCTCAGGGATTTGTATTGTGACCCGTGCTTTTCAATATATTTATAAATGATCTGGAAAGAAATAAGATGAGTGAGGTAATCAAACTTACAGATGGTACAAAATTGTTCATAGTAGTTAAATCACAAGCAGATTGTGATAAATTGCAGGAAGACCTTGTGAGACTGGAAAATTGGGCATCGAAATGGCAGATGAAATTTAATGTGCATAAGTGCAAGGTGATGCATATAGGGAAAAATAACCCATGCTATAGTTACACAATGTTAGGTTCCATATTAGGAACTACCACCCAAGAAAGAGATTTAGGCGATATGGTGGATAATACATTGAAATCATCCGTTCAGTGTGCTGTGGCAGTCAAAAAAGTAAGCAATGTTGGGAATTATTAGAAAGGGAATAGTGAATAAAATGGAAAATGTCATAATGCCTCTGTATCGCTCCATGGTGAGAATGCACCTTGAATACTGTGTACAATTCTGGTCACCGCATCTCAAAAAAGATATAGCTGCGATGGAAAAGGTACAGAGAAGGGCAACCAAAATGATAAAGGGGATGGAACAGCTCCCCTATGAAGAAAGACTAAAGAGGTTAGGACTTTTCAGCTTGGAGAAGAGATGGCTGAAGGGGGGATATGATAGAGGTGTTTAAAATCATGAAAGGTCTAGAACAGGTAAATGTGAATCGGTTATTTACTCTTTCGGATAATAGAAAGACTAGGGGGCACTCCATGAAGTTAGCATGTGGCACATTTAAAACTAATCTGAGAAAGTTATTTTTCAGTCAATGCACAATTAAGCTCTGCAGTTAGTGTAGCTGTGTTTAAAAAAGGATTGATTAAGTTCTTGGAGGCGAAGTCCATTACCTGTGATTAATTAAGTTGAATTTGAAAATAGCCACTGCTATAACTAGCAGCAGTAACATGGAATAGACTTAGTTTTTGGGTACTTGCCAAGTTCTTATGGCCTGGATTGGCCACTGTTGGAAACAGGATGCTTGGCTTGATGGATCTTTGGTCTGACCCAGTATGGCATGTTTTTATGTTCTTATATGGGCACGCAGCCACATGCGCTGAAATCTAATATCCTGTTCACATTAGGGGTGTGCATTTGTTTTCGACGTATTGTGAATCCGCAACATATATGCCATATTCGTTGTATTCGTGGGAGTTCTCCTCTCCTCTCAATAACTGTCAAACAAATTATAGTAAACAGAAATAATAAAGACAGTCTTCAGATGTCAGAGTAAAATATACAAATTAAAATAATTTGATAAATATTTCTAACCTAGAAAACAGAATAAATGAAATAAAACCAATAACATGAATAAGTAAAAATGAAACTAAGTGGGTTGTTTATCAAAACACAATGTGAGTTTATTGCATGCGTTGGAGCGTTATCGCACGCGATAATTCCCTACTGCATGCGATTAACTACTGCGGGCAGCACTTGCAGAGGTGGTGAATTTTAATAAACTATGTGCGACGATGCAATTGAGCCTCCCGCTAGTTCCCTCCCAGTCCCTATCCCTAACCTCAACCTTCCTACTTCTTCCTTCCTTCTCCCCGATCTCTAACCTAACCCTAACTATCCCCATTTTTTTTTTTTATACTGCTCTGTCTGAGTAGAAGCAACTTCCGAGCACCAGCTAGCTGCCGGTGGACACTTCCCCGGAACAGCGGCTAATGGCCACTGTCCCGGCCTGCCTCCAGGACAGTGCCTGGCACTTGGTGCTTATTGGGACTTAACGTGCATGGCCAGGCCCTTTTGAAAATGCGCGCAGGGCTCGGCCCTGCGCGTCCCGATTATAATAATTTTTTTTTTGTACACGCACAGCCCTTTGAAAATTCACCCATTTGCATTTAATTGCCTAATAATGAGCTGATTTACATGCATTTGCATGCAAATTAGCTAATCATAATACCTGTATTGTACCAGCTTTTAAGAGGTGCATGCCATCTCTATGTTAAGGCAGTTACCATGTGGTCAATGCTTTTTAAACCAGTACACGGGCGCATTTTGGTGCGTGCCCAGATAAGCAGCCATATTATGATTTGCATGTGTATATGCTCGTATGTTATAAAATAGCCTGACCATGCGCATGTGTGCCTAGTTTTAAGTGGGCTTGTACCTATGTACATAAATCTTTCTACTCCGTAAGTCAGAGAATTTTAAAAGGGTGCACCCACGCCATTGCCAGTTTCACCAGTTTGTCCACCAGTTCTCCTAGTTAACAGCTAGATCCTGCAAATACCCCTGATTTGATAGTTCGCACTCCCCCCAGTTGCCCCAGACCCTTTAAACCCCTGAGAAATGGCTTTTTGTTTATTTTATTTTATTTTTTTTTAACTTGCACCTCATCCCTAGCAGAAGTAAACTTACACACCACTGGACATGGGCACACATCCAAATGTGAATCTATTTACATGCACATCTCTTGGCCATTCCCCACCCCTTTATAAAAACTTTTGACATGCGTGCAGTGGGAGATGCATGTATATCTGGGTGGCTTTAAAAATGTGGTTGGTGCACGCCAGCCTGATGTATGCGTGTATTCCCCCAAATGATGCACATGCCGGGCTTTTAAATTTCACCTTTCAGGGCCTCCTTTACTAAGCATTTTTTTCATAAGCACAGAATGGAAGAAAAGCATTAGAATTCAGGCCCTTAGGTTCTATGTTCTCTGGGGATAAAAAAAAATACCTACAGTAACTGTATGCATTTTGCTTTGAAGTGTCATGAATTGTAGAATATAAATAAAAAATTATTCTACATCTTTCAGTCTTGCCAAAAAAAAACCCAACCCAAAACAAATCTATTAGGATTCACCTTGGTATAACTGTTGCTTGTCACCAGTATGTAGATAGAAATCCCATTTACATACAGCCGTTAGTTGTAAATTTCATGTGGAGCTTGCTTCAGTGAAAGCCCTCCCATCAAGTCTCTTGAGGTGTCATGGTACATCTGCATGATTCTTACCCAGCTGATGAAAGCTCTCTTTGAGTTTCTGGACCATTTTCAATTTAAGTATCTGACCTTAAAGGTCACATTTTTGGTAGTGGTTTTGGCTTCAGTCCACAGAGTCAATGAACACCAGCTCTACTGAGTTATCCACTTTATACCAGATTTAATCATAATAAGGTGAAGGTCTTCATACATCCCACATTCCTGCCTAAGATGGTGTTGGATATCCACTTTAATCGGTCAATCTCCCTTCCAACATTTTTCGCTAGGCCACATCTCTATAAAGTTGAAAGTATGTTTCATTCCTTTGCTTAGAAGACAACTGCACCTTCTGTTTGGGGCAGACTTGTACCTACAGAAGTTCTCCTAGTTTTTCTTTCTTTTGACCCTAATAGACTTGGAGTGCAGTGACAAAGCACATCATTTTAAACTGGTTAGCAGAATGCATTTCTTCTATGGATGTGAATCGTTTTTTGACGATTTAAAATATCGTCCGATATATTTTAAATTGTCAAAAAATCGTTAGGGCCACGATACAATACCAATTCCCCTGATTTATCGTTAAAAAATCGTAAATCGGGGGAAGGGGGAGGGCAGGAAAACCGGCACACTAAAACCCCCTAAAACCCACCCCCGACCCTTTAAATTAAATCCCCCACCCTCCCGAACCCGCCCCCAAATGCTTTAAATTACCTGGGGATCCGGCGGTGGTCCAGAACGGCGGCGGTCCGGAACGGCCCCCTCAATAGGATCGTGTTGTCTTCAGCCGGTGCCATTTTTCAAAATGGCCACCGCAAAATGGCGGCGGCCATAGACCAAAACGATTCGACGGAGGAGGTCGTTCCAGACCCCCGCTGGACTTTTGGCAAGTCTTGTGGGGGTCAGGAGGCCCCCCCAAGCTGGCCAAAATTTTCCTGGGAGTCCAGCGGGGTTCCGGGAGCGATTTCTTGCCGCGAATCGTTTTCGTACGGAAAATGGCGCCGGCAGGAGATCGACTGCAGGAGGTCGTTCAGCAGGGGTTCCAGACCGCCGCTGAACGACCTCCTGCAGTCGATCTCCTGCCGGCGCCATTTTCCGTACGAAAACGATTCGCGGCAAGAAATCGCTCCCGGAACCCCGCTGGACTCCCAGAAAAATTTTGGCCAGCTTGGGGGGGCCTCCTGACCCCCACAAGACTTGCCAAAAGTCCAGCGGGAGTCCGGAACGACCTCCTCCATCAAATTGTTTTGGTCTATGGCCGCCGCCATTTTGCGGCAGCCATTTTGAAAAATGGCGCCGGCTGAAGACAACACGATCCTATTGAGGGGGCCGTTCCGGACCGCCGCCGTTCTGGACCACCGCCGGATCCCCAGGTAATCTAAAGCATTTGGGGGGGGGGGGTTCGGGAGGGTGGGGGATTTAATTTAAAGGGTCGGGGTGGGTTTTAGGGGGGTTTAGTGTGCCGGCTCACGATTTTAACGATTTTTCACGATAGTTTACACACCCAAACGGCAACAATACGATTCCCTCCCCCTCCCAGCCGAAATCGATCGTTAAGACGATCGAGGACACGATTCACATCTCTAGGTTAGAATGATATGTAAAGACCTATAATATTAGGGACATTGCAGTGTCTGTGGCCCAAGAAAGGTCTGTTTACATTAAGGAGATTTGTAAGGGGTGTGATATGGAGTTCAATTTACACATTCTCATCCCTTTACTGTCTAGACTTAGCCTCCTCTCATGATAGTAGGTCAAGACTGTCCATTCTCCTTAGCTTCTTTGAAGAATAGAGCTTAAAACTGCAAGGACCCATTTTATAATTTTAAGCTGCTTTCCTGTTTTGAAATATATAAAAGGAACATTTCAAGTAGAAAATGTTTTCCCTCCAAAGTGTTTTTTTTTAAATTTATATTTTATTGATTTTAACATCAGGTAACAATGACATTAAAAAGCAAATATATTGGAATACTACAAGAAAAAATAACCAAGCATACATAAATAATTATTCAGTGTATTACAATAGCTCTCAAGTCCCTGTTATAAAATTGGGGAACATTTTAAAAAGAAAAAAAAAAGAAAAAATGTGAACATGCACAATTTGGAGAGAATACAATTCTTAATATCAGCTAATCCTCTCAATTACCAAACTATTCCCAAGTCTCGAATCAACTACCTTTGATAGAAATGTCTCTAAGTGGGCAGAGTCCTGAAAAACCAACTTGTTCTTCTGGTATGTAAAAAGAATATAACTCTTGCAGCCAAAACTCTTGTCTTAAGTTGTAAAAACTTCTTCCTCCTTAGCTGAGTGTTTCTGGCCATATCAGGAAATACTTGGACTTTTTGCCCACAGAAAAGAAAATCTTTATTTTTGAAGTACCAGATTCTCATCTAGTTCTAAACTGAAAGAAACCAAAAGGGTGGCTCTAATTGGTACATCATCTATTGAAGTATCTACGAAGGAAGTCAAATTAGGACTATCCCTTTGTGGTGTCTCCATTTTATCCTCCTGCCCTTCATTCCTCCTTCTAAAACAAGGAATGTGATACAAAAAATATATCAATTTCTTTATCTACAGTAATTCTTAATATTTTTCTAGTATACTTTTTAAATAGTTCCATAGCTGCTGATAACCTAGATATTGGAAAATTTAAAAATCTTACATTTTTAATCCTTATACCATTTTCTAGGTTTTTTAGTTGTTTGTATATGGTGAGACTATCCTTTAATAAAAAAAAAAAAATAGTCCCACTAGCTTGCACTGAGGTAACTTGAGTATTTAATAATGAGACTGCTGATTCTAAAGCAGACAATTGCGTACCATGCTCTTCGAAGACTGTCTTAGTTTCACCAGAAAATTTTCCAAATTGGGCTATTGATTGGGACAGTGACTTCTCCATTTTGATGAAATTTCCAACTGAAAAGAGACTGTTAATGAAGTAACTGTATTAGGAGCAAAAGTGTTACTCACTGTCGGAACCACCTGACAAGTTCTTGACTCCATTTGGCTGGATAAATATAAATTCAAATCCGGATCTAGTTGGTTATCTGAAACCTGTAAACTGGCCTCCATGTGATCCAGAGATAAGAGAGGAGGCTGATATTGGCCTGGACTGGCTGAAGGGCCAGATGAAAAAGAAATATCAGGAATGGAATGTCTTGTTGACTGATGCACCCTATGAACCAAGTGCAAATCCATAGGCCCTTTCAAAGAGGATGATCCTGGGGTAGACGTTGTAGCTTTAATCTTCCTTTTTCTTCCCATGAGACTTCTGCGGAGCACCTTTCAAATTTGTGAGAAGGGGCGTACCCCTTAGGCATGCGGCTTTGGCTGCATGCCGCACCCTCGCCGATTAAGTAGGCTCAACGGGCGCTGACTGATGATGTCACAGGGTGCAGGGAGAGGTAGCAGTGGTTCCCAGCCCATCAAACCCCCACTCCTCGAGCCAAACCCACCTAGTACAAAGGCAGTAGGTCTCTCCACAAGTGCTCCCCAATAAAAACTATTGCATGGTTGTGTTTGTTTCCCTTTTTTGTTGAAAACCCCCTTTATTTAGGGAGTCCCGTGGGCATGATTATGGCATGACTATGGCAATCTGTCTGTCATCAGAGGAAGCAAAGTTGCTTTTACAGTAACAGGTGTTCTCTGAAGAAGGTAAATCACCAGTCACAGAAACTTTCCCTCTTCCTCTTTGGAGTTGTTTTCTCTCTAGTCACCACTACCGTATAGAACTAAATGGACAGTAAAAGGCTTTTATATCTTTTGAGAAGACTCTGGAAGAATCCTTTCATTCAGCACTGAATGTGGCTGTGTGACTCATGTGATTTGTGAATTGTCTTGAAGAAAACCTTTAAAGGGAAGCAAATTGCTTACGATACTTCTCTGTTGGCTGGGGTTAGTTATACAGCATTCGTGTATATTGTAATTCTTCTGTTAGTTTGCGCTTGTAAAGAGAAGCAGAGGAACAATTAAAAAAAAAAAGACAAAATGCATGTTTTATACATTTTTCAAATACTATACCCTGGACATTTGATGTTAGCTGGAATGTTGCTTTAATTTATGCTCAGACCTGATTAATTCATACATGGATATTTTTAACACCTAATTGGTAGGCAGTATTCCACTGGGCATTGAAAGCTGTCTGATTTAGCTTAGTATTTTTTTTAATTAGAACATTGGTTTGGGACGATATTTTAGTAAACGAAGCATATAACAAACTGCTCTTCTTTCATTTTGAGGAGGTGAAGAGGTTTAATATAAGCAATAATAAATATAAAATAGGGAAGCATCCCTTCCTACAATTTTGAAAAAGTCATGCATACTATTCCTTCTCCCCCACTCCACTCCACTCACACTTACTCCCTGCAATCAAACCCAGCCTTGTCACCCAGTATGCAGCTAATGGAATATCTGTGCCCCACATAACATCCCATCCTCCAGCAAATCAGAGTAAAAAGAATTGGCAAAAAGTACTGAAACATATTAATAATGCATAGGTTAATATGAAAAGAGGTAAATTTTAAAAGCCCAGCGAGCATTAAAATTGGGAGATACGTGAGTATGTCTGGCCGGCACGGGCTGAATGGATTTTCAAAGCCACCTGTGTACGTACTTGTCTCCTGGTACGTGCACAATTGAGAGAGCCAAAAAAGGGGCGTGGCTAGGTCTGTGCGGGACATGTGTGTTCCGGGACTTTAACATGAAATGTGGGCGTAAGTGTTTACGTGCTTATGGGTGAATTTTAAAAGCCCTATGCGCGCCAAAGCCAGGAGATTCACTTATATATCAGCCCAGCACACATCGTGTGGATTTTAAGAGGTGACTGGGTTAGCGCATATCTCCTGGTAAAATGTTTTATCATAAAAGAGGTGGGGAAAACACGTGGTTTGGGTAGGGCATGGGTGTTTTAGGAAATATGAATGAAACCAGCTTGTAAGGATTTACGCACACTAGTGCGCGTCGGGGACCCTATCTGCGTAACTTTACTTCTGCTTTGAATGGTGTGTAAGTCATGAAACAAAAACACTAGGCTAGTCAGTAGGGTTTTAAGGGTCGTTATTAATAGGGTGAAAGGGAGACAAGTTAGCCTGGGAATTTAGGAAGTCCTCCCCTTTACTGGGGCAAACTGGGAAACAGGTAATTGCGTCGGCACGCATATCTACTAAAATCCCCCCACTTACGCGATTGAGGCGGCATTTACACACAGATGCACGTGTCAAAGTAAAATTGTGCACACATGTATGCACATAGCTGACTTTATAAATTGTGCCCATATATGGGTGTATGTTATAAAGTCACCATGTCCAAGTGCATGAGCCGGCACATAGACACAGTGCTCAATGTGCTGTGGCAATCAAAAAGGCAAACAGAATGTAAGGAATTATTAGGAAGGGAATTGCAAATAAAAGGATGAATGTTATAATGCCTCTGTACCGCTCCATGGTGAGACTGCATCTTGAATACTGTGTGCAATTCTGGTCACTGCATCTAAAAAAAAACAAAAAAAAAACAAACATAGTTGCATTGGAGAAAGTGTAGAGAAGGGGGACCAAATTGATAAGGGGCATGGAACTGCTGCCCTATTTATTTATTTATTTACTTGTTGAGTTTTATATACCGTCATTCGGTAGAGCCATCACAATGGTTTACAAAAGTAAACATTTTTCTTAGCAGTTGTGTAACAGAAAAGCAATGTGAACGTTATACATTTTCTTAGCAGTTGTGCAACAGTAAAAACAATTTGAACAATATAGGGCATGGAACTGCTGCCCTATGAGGAAAGGCTAAAGAAGTTAGGGCTGTTTAGATTGGAGAAGAGATGACTGAGAAAGGGATATGATAGAGGTCTACTAAATCATGAAAGAACTTGAAACAAGTTAATGTAAATTGCTTATTTATGCTCTTAGATAACAGAAGAACCAGGAGGCACTCCATGAAGTTAGCAAGTTGCTCATTGAAAACAAATCGAAGGAAATTCTTTTTCACTCAGCGCATAGTTAAACTCTGGAATTCAATGCCAGAGGATGTGGTTATGGCAATTAGTGTAACTGGGTTTGGATAAGTTCCTAGAGGAAAAATCCATAAACTGCTATTAAATAATAAACAATAGTAACTTGTGATTTATCTAATGTTTGAGTACTTGCCAGGGTATGGACTCTACCTAAACCAGGGTGGAACCAGACTGCTGGCACTAACCTTTAAAAAGGAGATAGAGCAGCTTTTAAACTAGAACAAAGGGGAAAGCCGACAGTAGCTCAGCAGCGCATGGTTTGGAGAGAGGTATCTTTAAAGGATACTAATGATGCATTAGAATTAGGGCATCCCGACAGTGAGGTTCCAATAATTAGAAAAGTAGTCCAAGTGCCTCTAACTAAAAACTCACCTGAGCAAAAAATTTTAACTTATCCCTATCAATTAAAAAGCAGAATGAAAATACAAACAAAAAACAAACTTTGAAATGTTTGTATGCTAATGCCAGAAGTCTAAGAAGTAAGATGGGAAAATTAGAATGTATAGCAGTGAATGATGACATAGACTTAATTGGCATCTCAGAGACATGGTGGAAAGAGGATAACCAATGGGAGAGTGCTATACCAGGGTACAAATTATATCGCAATGACAGAGAGGAGCACTCGGGAGGAGGTGTGGCGCTTTATGTCCGGGATGGCATAGAGTCCAACAGGATAAACATCCTGCATGAGACTAAATACAAAATTGAATCTTTATGGGTAAAAATCCCTTGTGTGTCGGGGAAGACTATAGTGATAGGGGTATACTACCATCCACCTGGTCAAGATGGTGAGACGGATAGTGAAATGCTAAGAGAAATTAGGGAAGCTAACCAAATTGGTAGTGCAGTAATAATGGGAGACTTCAATTACCACACAAGACACTGGTGCAGGATAAATGTTAAATCACCATTCTGAGGTATACTTTAATAGATCCAAAATGAAAGGATAACAATGTTTATACTGGCAACTCCATGAATGCAAGTTCAAGCATGTGAAGAGGTCCCCCTCTTCACATGCTTCAAACGCATGTGGGGGACCTCTTCGCATGTGGGGGACCTCTTCACACGCATGTGGGGGACCTCTTCACATGCTTGAACTTGCATTCATGGAGTTGCCAGTATAAACATTGTTATCCTTTCATTTTGGATCTATTAAAGTATACCTCAGAATGGTGATTTAACATTTATCCTGCACCAGTGTCTTGTGTGACTTGCTTATGTGCAAGGTTGTTGCTTCTTTTGCATCTAGACTTCAATTACCCCAATATTGGCTGGGTAAATGTATCATCGGGTCATGCTAGAGAGATAACATTCCTGGATGGAATAAATGATAGCTTTATGGAGCAATTGGTTCAGGAACTGACGAGAGAGGGAGCAATTTTAGATCTAATTCTCAGTGGAGCACAGGACTTGGTGAGAGAGGTAACGGTGGTGGGGCTGCTTGGCAATAGTGATCATAATATGATCAAATTTGATTTAATGACTGGAAGAGGAACAGTGTGCAAATCCAAGGCTCTCGTGCTAAACTTTCAAAAGGGAAACTTTGATAAAAAGTAAAAAATGTCCAAGAGGTGTGGTCATTGTTAAAAAATACCATTCTAGAAGCACAGTCCAGATGTATTCCACACATTAAGAAAGGTGGAAAGAAGGCAAAACGATTACCGGCATGGTTAAAAGGGGAGGTGAAAGAAGCTATTTTAGCCAAAAGATCTTCATTCAAAAATTGGAAGAAGGATCCAACAGAAGAAAATAGGATAAAGCATAAACATTGGCAAGTTAAATGTAAGACATTGATAAGACAGGCTAAGAGAGAATTTGAAAAGAAGTTGGCTGTAGAGGCAAAAACTCACAGTAAAAACTTTTTTAAATATATCCGAAGCAGAAAGCCTGTGAGGGAGTCAGTTGGACCGTTAGATGATCGAGGGGTTAAAGTGGTACTTAGAGAAGATAAAGCCATCGCGGAAAGATTAAATGATTTCTTTGCTTCGGTGTTTACTGAAGAGGATGTTGGGGAGGTACCCGTAATGGAGAAGGTTTTCATGGGTAATGATTCAGATGGACTGAATCAAATCACGGTGAACCTAGAAGATGTGGTAGGCCTTATTGACAAACTGAAGAGTAGTAAATCACCCAGACCGGATGGCATACACCCCAGAGTTCTGAAGGAACTAAAAAATGAAATTTCAGACCTATTAGTAAAAATTTGTAACATCATTAAAATCATCCATTGTACCTGAAGACTGGAGGATAGCAAATGTAACCCCAATATTTAAAAAGGGCTCCAGGGGCGATCCGGGAAACTACAGACCAGTTAGCCTGACTTCAGTGCCAGGAAAAATAGTGGAAAGTATTCTAAACATTAAAAATCACAGAACATATAGAAAGACATGGTTTAATGGAACAAAGTCAGCATGGCTTTACCCAGGGCAAGTCTTGCCTCACAAATCTGCTTCCCTTTTTTGAAGGAGTTAATAAACATGTGGATAAAGGTGAACCGGTAGATATAGTATACTTGGATTTTCAGAAGGCGTTTGACAAAGTTCCTCATGAGAGGCTTCTAGGAAAAGTAAAAAGTCATGGGATAGGTGGCGATGTCCTTTTGTGGATTGCAAACTGGCTAAAAGACAGGAAACAGAGAGTAGGATTAAATGGACAATTTTCTCAGTGGAAGGGAGTGGACAGTGGAGTGCCTCAGGGAGCTGTATTGGGACCCTTACTTTTCAATATATTTATAAATGATCTGGAAAGAAATACGACGAGTGAGATAATCAAATTTGCAGATGACACAAAATTGTTCAGAGTAGTTAAATCACAAGCAGATTGTGATAAATTGCAGGAAGATCTTGTGAGACTGGAAAATTGGGCATCCAAATGGCAGATGAAATTTAATGTGGATAAGTGGAAGGTGATGCATATAGGGAAAAATAACCCATGCTATAATTACACAATGTTGGGTTCCATATTAGGTGCTACAACCCAAGAAAGAGATCTAGGTGTCATAGTGGATAATACATTGAAATCGTCGGTTCAGTGTGCTGCGGCAGTCAAAAAAGCAAACAGAATGTTGGGAATTATTAGAAAGGGAATGGTGAATAAAACGGAAAATGTCATAATGCCTCTGTATCGCTCCATGGTGAGACCGCACCTTGAATACTGTGTACAATTCTGGTCGCCGCATCTCAAAAAAGATATAATTGCGATGGAGAAGGTACAGAGAAGGGCTACCAAAATGATAAGGGGAATGGAACAACTCCCCTATGAGGAAAAACTAAAGAGGTTAGGACTTTTCAGCTTGGAGAAGAGAAGACTGAGGGGGGATATGATAGAGGTGTTTAAAATCATGAGAGGTCTAGAACGGGTAGATGTGAATTGGTTATTTACTCTTTCGGATAGTAGAAAGACTAGGGGGCACTCCATGAAGTTAGCATGGGGCACATTTAAAACTAATTGGAGAAAGTTCTTTTTTACTCAACGCACAATTAAACTCTGGAATTTGTTGCCAGAGGATGTGGTTAGTGCAGTTAGTATAGCTGTGTTTAAAAAAGGATTGGATAAGTTCTTGGAGGAGAAGTCCATTACCTGCTATTAAGTTCACTTAGAGAATAGACACTGCCATTAGCAATGGTAACATGGAATAGACTTAATTTTTGGGTACTTGCCAGGTTCTTATTGCCTGGATTGGCCACTGTTGGAAACAGGATGCTGGGCTTGATGGACCCTTGGTCTGACCTAGTATGGCATGCTCTTATGTTCTTAACAGATTACTCTTTTCTAGAGCAGTAAATCCAATTATTTTGGGATTACCTTGGTTTATAATGCATAACCCTGTCATTGAATGGAACTGCACTCAATGTTTCCCTTTGGGGACTCAAATTCCAACAGGAATACCTCCCTCCAGCTGTGCCACCATTGAATCTAGCTTAGTCATCCATCCCAGTGCCTCAAGGATGCCTACCAGCAGGCACCATCTTCACTGACATTATCTGTACAAACCTAGTCAAAATCATACTGCCTCATAGGTCATGTGTGCGCCACTGACTCCTTACCAGTGCAGGAAGACGACTCTCTTATATGAATTTCTGAGGCCTTAGTGCCATCACTCATAAAAACTGGTATTTTCAGCCAGTTGCTAAGAAACCATGGTTTCACTTAGTAATGGATTTTATTATGGATGTTCTATGTTCTAATGGCCATACCATCATTTGGGTTGTAGTGGATACATTCTCAAAAATGGCCCACTTCTTTTCCTTCTTCAGAATTGGCTCGTCAACCTCTTATGGCCGGAGAAGTACAAAGAACAGGCTGACAAGAATCAATGGCCAGTACCACACTTTAAACCAGGTGACAAGGTATGGCTGAAAACATGCAATCTTCATTTGAAGACTTCATCCATGAAGTTTTCACCACTACTTATTGAACTGTTCCCGGTCATCCACTACCTGGGACACATTTTGTATCAACTCAAAATACCTCGTACGCTGAGGTCCATAATATCTTCCATGTATCTCTGCTCAAGTCCTTACCTTTGTCCTGACTGTCTCTAAGTCCACTTAAGTGGCTTCTCAAAAAAAACAAAACAAAAAACCCACCAGATATGAATAACAAGCAATTCCGAATTCTAATCAGAGGGAAACTTTTGTACCTCATATCCTGGAAAGGATTCTGCCCTCAGGTGAACATATGGGAAACTATGAAGAACTTATATGTTCCCCAGCTCACCAATGAATTCAATAGAGTCTTCCCTCACAAGCCCATACTTAAGGGCCTGGAGAGGGAGCTTAGAAGGATGGGTACTGTAACGCCCCTTACCTCTGATCTGATGCGACTCTGTCATAGCCTCCAGCAATATGCTGCTTCAAGGACCCTGGCAGAACTTCCTGTAGTCCTGGACTTCCTTTATAGGACTCTCAGCTGGGATTTCCTGTGACCCTGGCTGATGACATCACATTCTCCATGAGTATATTAGGAAGTCCTTTGCAACCAGCTAGTACCTCAGCAACAGCTCTTCCTGTGGATTCCTGCAGTGTGTATTGCTCCATTTTCCTGCCTGTCTGTTCCAGCTCGTTGCCTTGCTTCATCTAATGTGCATTGCTTAGTCTTGCCTCATCCAGCCTGTCCTGTCCAGTCAGCCTTGCGTTGCCCCAGCCTTTCTATTCTTCATTCTGCCCAGCCATTACTTTGATTGATCTGTGTTCAGACCTCTGCTTGAAACTTGATGTTGACTACTTGCCCTGACCCATGCCTAGATCTTGTCACCACTGCCTGTACTGAGCATTGTGCCATTCCCGGACTTCCTTCAATCATTGGGGCCTTGCCTGATGGCTCCAAAACCCAAGGGCTTAACGTGCAGGAAAAAGGGTTGGTAAAGATGAAACTCAGACCCAGTCCCCGAGCATGTCTTCCTACTGATGGTGTTTGCCTAGTGCAGTGGTTCTCAACCCTGTCCTGGGGACCCCCCCAGCCAGTCGGGTTTTCAGGATATCCACAATGACTATGCATGAGAGAAAATTTGCATGCACTGCCTCCATAACATGCAAATTTTCTCTCATGCATATTCATTGTGGATATCCTGAAAACCTGACTGGCTGGGGGGGTCCCCAGGACAGGGTTGAGAACCACTGGCCTAGTGGGTTTGCCTGCTAGGCTGCTTCAATCACACCTCAGTCTCAAGAGCTAACCATCCATAACAGCAACTAGCAGATTTAAAACAAATTGTAGGAAATATTTTTTTTAATCAGCACACAACTGTAGAATCTGATGCTGGAGGATGTAATCAAGGCAAATAACATGATGGGGTTCAAAAGAGGATTGGACAAGTTCCTGAAGGAAAAGTCCATAAACATTATTAACCAGGTAGACTTAGGAAAATGAACAATTGCCCTGGGAGTGAGATATATGAAGTAAATCAACTTTTGGGGATCTACCAAGTACTTGTCACCTGGACTGACCATTTTCAGGGATAGGACACTGGGTTCGATGAACTTTGATCTGACCCACTATGTCCTCCTTATGTTCTTACATTCTAGGGAATGAAGTCTCTTCACATTTGTGACTTAGAGAAAAATATTCGAGTGACAATTGACTGATTAAGGTGGAAATCTGACACTGTCTTAGGCAGGTTCTTGGGATGCATGTGAAACAGTGCCTTATTATGAGGTAGTCTGGTATAGGCTGGATAAGTCACTAGAGGCTGGAGTTACCACCACCAAAATTGTGACCTTTCAGGTAAGGTACATGAGCTCACAAGAGTCTAGAGGATCATAAAAGGCAAAAAATCACTGTTAGTTTACCTCCTATTAGGAAGACAGAATAAGCCAAGCTGCTGTAGATCCCCACTCAGAAACTACATGCTAGCAGAATTCCTCACCTTTGTCACACATGCAGAACACAGACAGACTGTCACAAAATGAAGAAAAAAGAGGCCATAATGTGTAAATAGAAAAGTGCAGACTAAAATTGCACTGGAAACCACAACAAGCCTTCTCTTAACCTCTCCTTAGCCACAGCCCTTTGGAGGACTCCTCCTTACTCGCACCACAGTATTTCCCCCCCCCCCCTCTCCTCACTTCCCCCCTTTTTTTAGTTACCTGCTCACCCTCCCTGCTTCCTCTTGTACCCCCCATTCCTCGCATTTTAATCCCCCTTCTCCTTGCCCCCTTCTCCCTGCTCCCCTTTTTTCTTTTCCCCCTCCCCTCCAAAATGTAGATGACACTGTGTGTTAGCACCCTTTGCCATACAACCTCTGTGTATATTTATATTTTTCCTTGTATATAATCTTTGGCATTTTTTTCCTTGTATATACCGTAATCCTTGGCATTTCAACATTGTATGTAACATGGTTTGTTATACAACTACTGTATAAATTCCTCTGTATTATGAAACCTATGTACTTTGAAACCACCAGACCCCTCTTATCTCTACCTCTCTCTGTTCCCTTCCACCTCCCAGATTTATTGTAACTGTGCTTTCTGCTCCTGCGTTAAGTAACCCAAGTGCTATGTAAACCGATGTCATATGTTTCATGAATGTCAGTATAGAAAAGCTCTAAATAAATAAATAAATAAATAAATAGATAAATAAACAAGCAGTGCAACAATGGAAAAACATAACATACCTCATAAAACATCAGATTATAAAATTAAAAAATATAAAACATCAATCATAATAGTAAAAACATGCTAAGAGAGAATATTTCAAAACAGCTTGACAAATAGAACATTCAATAATTAAACCCGTATACAAATTTTAAAAAGTTCTCATAAATGAATAAAATATTTCAAAAGTACAGACATATCAAATAACACACAATAATTACAATTAATAAGGATAAAAATTTCCCCACTTTCCATACTATTGAACTTTTGACTTCCAATCACTCTGAGATTGTCATGGATTAATTAGGGGAGGAGGGGTGGGGGATGAATAGATTTAGCCCTCTCTCATATACACATATGCTATCACATACATACTCATTTTCTCACACTTACACACACACACACACAAACACACACTCTCTCTCTCTCACTCTTTTTTCCCCTCCAGAAGGCACAAGTTGCATCAGCCTTCACCTTCAACCCACACAGCCTATGGGATTACTCCCCTTTCTTCTCTCACTCACTCCTTCTCCCTTCCCTTTCCTCTTCCCATCTCACCCCATTCCTTCTCACTCACTCCTCCTTTCTTTCCCTCCCCTCTCACACCCTTTCCTCTCACTAACTCCTCTCCTCCCTTCCCCTCATCCCCCTTTCCTTTCCTTTCCCCTCACTCACTCCTCCTACCTCCTCTCTATTCATTCCCTTTCCCTTCTTCTCAATTGCATCTCCTCCCTTCCCCTCCCTTCCCCACCTTCCTTCTCACTCATAACTCCTGTCACTCACAGCCCTCTACTTTCCCTCCATTCCCTTCCCTTTCACTTACTCAGTTCAGTGAGAAGGAAGGGATGCTGAGAGAGTGTGATGGGAAGGAGAGAGGAGGTGGGGGGAGTGAAATTCTCACAGGCCTCCCCCACCCCTCCTCCTTTCACTGCCAGCCTAGTCTTCTCTTCCTCTGGCTGCCATGCATGCTCTTCAGTGCCTCCATGGTTTGTTCTGTTCACGGGGAGGCGGGAACCCCACTGGTGCAACAACACTGCTTTTCCTGTTCAAATGCAGGAGAGAAGGGGCTCACAGCATGAGAGCATGAAACCTCCTTCTTTTTTTTTACTTCTTTATTTATGATTTTAATTCACAAAATAAAATCAAAATACATTTCAATAATGTTCATACAATGAAAATTATTTTTGAGGAAGAAAGGTTATCATAATTACAACTTAAATGTCTAATAATCATACCTTAATCACCTTCTTCCAGTTACCAAACAAATTTGGGGAGCCACTATAAGCAAGAAACTTTTTTTGAAAATAATTTTAGAACAAAATTAACAGAAGTGAGTCGACTAAACATTAACATTAAAGTCCAACAGTATCCTGACTAGAATTCCCATCTCTTTCTACCTGAGCCCTCTGACCTTCTAAGAACTTTTCTAAATCCTGTGGTTCATAATATATATACTTTTTATCATTCTTCTGATGCATAAATCTCTCACATTGTATGTGAGACTTGCAGGAGAGGAAGGGCTCATCTTTTTTTCTTAATGTTCATTATACTGCTGACAGTCTGTCTATTTTATTGATTTATATTCTGCTTTTTCAGGTACTTTTAAAGCAGATTACATTCAGGAACTGTGGGTATTTCCCTAGTCCCAGAGGGCTCATAATCTGTGCTCTTGGACCATTTTGCACTGTGTAGAACCTTGGTTCTGGCCCAGCAGGCTATTAAAAGGCTGAAGATTTCAGTGGAAATCTCTGGGCAGTCCCCCAGTGCTAGTAATAATTTGAGTGACTTAGTTAATATTAAACAAAGTCTATACTATATACTGAATTCTTCCCCACAATAAAACCTTTACAGTATCAGTACTCTACTGGTTCACTTAAATTAATTCCTGAAATCTGCCTCATGGTTAGAAGGAAGAGTAATGCAGTTACTTTTTGACTTTGGTATTTTGTAAATCTGTAAGTTAACGGAGAACTTTCTTTTATGCAGGCTTTGATTGTCTGTTGTGAAAAGCAAACGTTATGTATATGTATATGCTGTGCCATTAAATTATATCTCATTTTCCCAGACTTTGACTTTAATCAACAATCTAATTACATGGAGAGATCCATATTTACAGTTCAAATGAAGCAGCATGAATGAGAGTGAAAAGCAAAATGCTGTTTCGATGAGTGTATTCTGACGTGAGATATAATTTGTCACCAGTGACATTGCTACTAAATATAATGGCTCGCTACATGTCAGTTTGATTAGGTGATGAAATTTAGTATAAAATCATGAAGCTGGAAAATAAATGTAATTTACAAAACTATGTGACTGCCTTGAACTTAAATGAGTACAGTCAGTGCATTCAGGGCCAAATTTTCCATTAGACAAAGTAGGCACCTGCCCAAGGGGTGCTGCTTCAGGCTGGGTTCCCTGCCACCAGTGTTCAAGATTTAGTATTTCCTACCAAGGTTCCCTGTAAGGTGCTGCTCTGGACCTTGCTAAACAGCAGAGTTCCAGTGACCACACACACACAACACAACTGTAACGTAAGAAGTGCCATACCGAGTCAGACCAGAGTTCCATCAAGCGTAGCATCCTTTTCTCTGAGGGTGGTTAGTCCAGGTCACAGGTATCAGGCAGGATCCCAAAGAATAGGTCCAAATTCCTATATCTCTCATAACCAGGGATAAGCAGTGGCTTTCCTAAGTCTACATGGTTAATGATGGTTTATGGACTTTTCCTCTAAGAATTTGTCCAAACCCATTTTAAACCCAGTTTTGCTGCTTTTATTATATCATCTGGGGATAAGTTCCACAGCTTAATTATGTGCTGAATGAAAAAATAATTTTTCAGATTTGTTTTAAATGTGCTATCTGTTAGTTTCATGGAATATCTCCTGTCCTAGTGCTAGTTGAAATAATAAATATCCATTCTCTGTTTACACATTGCACCGCACTCATGATTTTATAGACCACTATCATATCTCTCCTCATTCATCTTTTTTTCCATGCTGAAGAGCCCTAACTTGTTTAGCTTTTTCTTAAAGGGGAGCTGTTCCATCCCTTTTATCATTTTGGTTGCCCTTCTCTAAATCTGCTATATCTTTTTTTGAGATGGGGTGACCAGAACTGCCCACCTGTTGAAACCACCTCTAGGTATGCAGTACAGTGTATGATGATGGTGACCAATGTTGTGTTGTGTTGACCTATGACAGCCCTATTTGACTGTTCCTGAGACATAGGTATAGCACAATAGACTTGGAGTTCATTTTAAGTTAGACACAAACTACATCTAATTCTTTTCTCCACTTAGGTGCTTACCATTCAGTTTGCTTCATTATGTCTTTCTACCATCCACAGTTGGCTTCATCACAATAGGTTATCACTAAACCTATTAAAAGCAGAGATTATTATCTGATCGTATTTCACCAAAGACAGTGTCCCCTTTTCCCTTACCTTTCATGAACACACTATTCCTATCCTCACCAAAGTCTGGAGTTTAGGAGTAATGATCAGTCTAGCCCTCTACATGAAATCGTACATAAAGTTATGCAAACATCATTTGCCAAACTCTTATGATCCATCATCTCTGACCCTACAGTACCTACAGTTCCTGAATGTGATCCACTTTGATGTACACTTTGAAGTGCTGAAAAGCGGAATATAAAAAAAATTCTTTAATCCAGATGATTTTAGGACTGTTTTATAATCTCTCATATTTTCCAGTTCAGACTACTGCCATGCCCTCTCCACCAGTCTCTGTTAAACCCCAATATGATCTTTACAGATGATCAAAAACACACCTACTCATATTCTCACTGGGGCAAAAATCTATGGTCGTATTACCCCAATCCTCCAATCTCTGCAATGGATTCAGATTCTGTACAAATTTGCCATTATAATTCACAATTTACTTAATATAATATAAACAGCCCCTGGATTAATGAACTTTAAAAATGAAAAACAAATAATTACAGCAGCCCCCCCCCCCCCCAAAAAAAAATCTTGTAAAGGCTCTGTCGAACCCTGCCCTCTTCACCCCCTAACTCCTTAAGACCCTTTTCCATCCTGGTGTATCATAAATTAAAAAATCAGGATGCC